>NC_138385.1:75078122-75155161 GCF_054177405.1 Leptonychotes weddellii
GGACCATCTTATGTACTTTCCTTACACCAGGCCCTGAATATAACCATTACTCTAGAGAACTACAATAAGCTATTTATAAAATGAATACTCAATTTTTTTTGAATCACAAAGAGCCCACACAGATTTCACTGTATTTCATGACTGATGGGTAGGAATGAGCCACAGCTGAGAAAGTCTAGACCAGGATTTGACCCTAACACAGAGAGCACTGTTGGTGAATGATGCTCACGAAGAAATCTTTTATGTGGAAAAATGTTCCCCAAAATTTCCAGTACTGGATGTAAATGATTGGGAAGAGGTCACTGGAAGTGGTAGTCCTTAGAAAACATGATGCAAAAAAATGATATATAATGAAGATGAGTCCTGTAACTCTATGCAGAAACCAGGAAAAATGGTAAATAAAACTATCAATAAGGGTTCAAGTTAATACAATGACAGGCGCCTGGGTGGCTCAGTTGGTTAAGCGACTGCCTTCCGCTCAGGTCATGATCCTGGAGTCCCTGGATTGAGTCCGCATCGGGCTCCCTGCTCAGCAGGGAGTCTGCTTCTCCCTCTGACCCTCCCCGCTCTCATGTGCTTGCTCTCTCTCAAATAAATAAATAAAATCTTTAAAAAAAAAAAAAATACAATGACTACCCTACCAATAAGGCGAAAGGTGAGTGAAAATTAAAAGTGGTCTTCTACATTGTTGTCTGCACTAAAAAACTTTTAAAGAATGACTTGTAACCACCAGTATCTGAAGACACCACTAGTGAGAACACATGAGTAAATATTGGAGATAATTTTAATAAATTCATTACTTTATCTACATAATATTAAAACAGGAGGTAGAGTCAGCTGACCATACTACTGTAAAAACGTTTATTCCAAAACTAAAGATGTTGATGGAGATGAAATATGGGCAGGACAAATATGTAATACTGATATAATAGTTATCAGAAATTAAGAGTACCAGAAAATTGTGGAAGCTTGATGTCATCCTGTGAATAATAGGTCTCATACCTAATGAGATCTATGGAATACTTCCATTATACAGAGACAAAGACTGTAATTTACTTTAGAATTCCAAATTCAGAAATTGGTGGTTGATATTACCACAGAAGTGACTTACTACTGCAGAGAGTTTATTATAACAGGAGAATTTTACTAGTTTTAAAAAGTATACCACCCCCTTTCCCCATATTTAAGGATCTGTAGACTGACCGTTTGGTATTATTCAGTAGAGTATTGTAATAGAGGAAAAGTTATCAAAGTTAGGAGAAACAGAAGGTGTGTCAATGAATTTAGGGGAACATCAGTAACAAAAATCCAAGAGCTTAATACTATATGCCGGGCATTGTTCTAGCATACATAACTTGCCCAAGGTCATACACCTAATATGTTTATAGTCATTTTCAAATCTAGACAATCTGACTTGTATCCAAGAGTCATACCTCTAATTTTATGGAGCTACGGATAATTTAAGGAGGGAAAACTGAAGAGTGAAAACCTTCGTATGACAATACAATTGAGATGAGGCAATGATTCATGCAGAATTTGACTAAAACAAAGCCGGAAACCCTAACGAGGCTGAACTGCACATGCACCATCATCTCCTGACTGCCCCAACAGCACAGTACTCAACTTTTGGCAATGAAAAGAATCGAAACATCACATACAAAGGAAGTAAGTAAAAATTAGCATTGTAGCACATAGGATTTATATGGCTCCATTTCGGGGGAAGGCCTGCAATGGCACTTGTGAGGACTTTGTACCAGCAAGAAGAGATGAGACCATGACAACAAATCTGCAGTATGTTAAACTGAGCCCAGATGCTTGAGTGATTGATTGGGTGTATTACATGGAAACCTCCTGTACTTCTCTCAGATTTTGGTTGCATTTGGCACAGAACATAAATTACATGGTCATGTGCCAATATTGCTCTGATCATCTTATCATGCTACTTAGAAGGAACTCAGGCCTGAAACGGTACAAGCTCATTGCCTGGTGCCTATCAGTCACCTGATGCTTAGATTGCTTATCTAGCTCTACAATCTACTGCCTAGGTCTCAGCTGGCCCAGAGGTGGGTAAATTGAAGAACAAAGGAGTCAATACAATTAGTAGGCATATCTGAAGAGCTGCTTAATTTTTCCATTATGTTTATCTGGATTTTAGATGGGAATATACATATACATCCTGTGTTAAAGCAAATCCTATGATTTATAAGAATCTTGGGATTTTATTCAAGAATGCCAAGATTCTAATCTACTCTTCAGATAATGAGTATTAGAAATATAAAATAACTATTGGCTTCTGCAGACTCTTATCTACTATAAAATGTTAAATCAGTAGTATGTTCAGTAACCATTATGTTCAATTCTATTTCTAGCAGTGGTAGTACAAAGTTTTCTTTCTGTGACTATGGGAACAAGGTTGGGCCTACAAGACAGTGGAATATGTACTAAAAATCCATCCTTACTCTAACACAGATAAACACAACTGCCAGAGGGCAAAAAGGAGTACTGAAAC
Source organism: Leptonychotes weddellii (assembly GCF_054177405.1). NCBI lineage: Eukaryota > Metazoa > Chordata > Mammalia > Carnivora > Phocidae > Leptonychotes > Leptonychotes weddellii. The sequence continues at coordinate 75,080,632 of NC_138385.1, forward strand.
AGAGCTCCACATAATGGCAAGAACTTAAAAACTGGCTGTTGAAACCTCAGGAAACTCTACCCTAACACGTTTAAACAAATTCGCACTTTGAAAACCAGCATAAACGTGGATTTTTGTAGTTCCACATCGTTGTTCTTGTGAATTTTCTAATTCACAAAGTCTGAAAGATTTATGAAATAAGGAATTAGGATTATAAAGGAACCATAACATATACAAGAACAGACTTAGACAACACAAATTTTCATGAAAAAATAAAGGTGATAGTAGTAATGAAACAAAGGTTGAGAATGAGTCAAGTATATTCCAAAGAAGGTAACAACCAATTATATAGTACAGGCAGGCAGAACTCCCGGAGAAGAAAAAGAAATCAATTTAACAAGGGGATTGGGGAAGGTAAGCACTAAGAAAGAGCTGTGAAATGCTGGCTTGAAATTTACAGTGGGTAAAAATTCAGAGTAAAAATGGAACATAAGCTCATAAAGGAACACAGTTAATAAGACCTATTATCATCCATCTTTTAAAATACTTTTGTTGTCCATTTGTGAGGTAACTGATGAAAAAAATGCTGGGAAATTGCTGTTATTTCCTGTATTTTGGGTGAGCTCACAATACATACCTCTAGCATATAGCCTCATGCTTTCCATGTAAGTTGCAAGGTTTTCTGCTACCAAAGTAACTAGGGCATGATTGTGCTGAAGTTGATTGATTAAGTCATGGCGATAAAATACATGGGGACTTCGCTGAGTTTGACTGAAACGAGAAGAACTTAACAATATAATTAGGCAATTAAACTCTGTTATAAGCAAAAGAGCTTATACAATCTAAATTCTTAGCTCCTACTACAAAAATTTAAAATGGTTTTCCTCATGACAGACTTACACTCTTGGCCATTTACTTTAATTACAGTATCAAATAATTTTTTAAAAATGTCACAAAAATCAGACATTTATTCCATTTTTCTTATTTACATGGAAACTATAATGTTCTCCAATCTCACAACATGGGCATCTACTTCAACGACTAATTTCTACTCCTATACTACAGTAGTACTAAAGCACTTGTCTAATTTTACACATTATTTCCAGAATTAGAGAACAGGAACATAATCCTTGAAAGACTAGTACCACAAAGATTATGCTACAATAGTGAAGAATTTGATCAAAGAAAATGCTTTCTGTAAAATTTTATTTATTCGCCATTCAAGGTACATTCTGGACACTTGGTTTGTAGCTATATTTGCCCACAGGTAACACCAGAAAGACATCTAGTCCCTTTCCAACCTGTTCTGATACCTTCACTGAAACCAATAAACTCTCAGAGCCATTACTATTCTAGTGAAGATGAAGCCACTGTAACCTGAAAGAGTATGGAAACTGCTCTTTCTACAACAGACAAATTAATTCATTTGAGAAAGGCAAAAAGGCATTATGTACAGTGGCCCAAAAATAAAAATATGTCCCTCAAATAAATGTTACTGTTAATAAGATATATGTCCGGATTTCCTTCACTGTTTATCCCTACAGCTTTTCTAATTTCATATTTTTTCAAGCCTTTGGATAAAACTGAGACAAAGTTCAACCACTGAAACCAAAATATATATGGCCTTTTCTGTCTTGGGCATAATCTTAAATAATCTGCTGCAAAGGATCTTTGGCAATCATATAATTTTACACATAAGAAAAACATGTTTCTTTCAATTAGTAAATCTTTTACAAGATGATATGACTGTTTAGACTCAAGGGTTATACCCAGGAATCCTGACCCCATTATTAAGTATTCTTGGTACTATACCTAGCTCTCTGCACATTATTTTTAACTTTTCACATTATCTGTTCCAACTCTTATAAACAGAAAATACCAGAACAAATTATTCCAGTAACGAGAAGTCGGCATGTAAGAGGATTATATTTGAAGACCACTATTTATAAATACATACATATATACATACATAACGACCACTTTACAGAAATTTAGCTAAAATCAATCAAAAAATATTTTAAACCGTATCTTATCTTTCATGAGTAATACAGAATATTGCTGATTCTGATATTTATTACTTAATTGTGGCATACCTTCTCATCAATAAAATCAAGGATATAGATATGATACAGGAATCTTTTGTTCCAAATTAACCCTTCTCTTAGCCTATCAACTCCCCACTCTTTCCTTTGAAAAATTTGTTTTTACCAAGTGACAATGCTATTTCTTTTCAATAAAATATAAAAATATTGAAATTTTCTGTTAAAAGCCTTACCTCAAATTTTGAGGGGCTTCACCAAACAAACTACAAATTTCTCTAATTTGTTTCAGTGCAGGAATTACCCATTTGTCATTTGTACGAAGTTCTTCTATAAAACGATCTATCCACTGGATCTTCTGTGTGTCACGGTCCTTAAACAAACAATTTCAATGTTTTAGATGGGTCATACACAGGAAAACTCCACCTCCAATGATAAAATAAGGCTTTTCTTATAAGATCATCATCACAAGCATGTAGTAATTGCAGGTAAGAGTTTAACAGTGTTTAAAAGCAGTAAATACATTTTTATTTCACATTTACTACCAAAACTACAAAAAGTAAAACAGTACTATCCAATGTTTCAAAGAATTCTATCATATAGTAAAATTCAGCAATAACATATAACCCCAATTGTTATTCCAAATGGGATTGTTTTAGCATAGTGAGGGACACCGAAAATTTCTATTTTCCCAAGAAAATAATGGTATGGCAACTAAGTTAAAAAAAAGTTCCACCAAAAATCAATATAAGGACATATGGACATATACACAAAAAGATAAAAGGAAAGCAGTTATAAAAGTATTATAAAGTCAAAATTATTTCAAATATGATGTTTCACTTTTCATACCTTATGTACTCCTTCCCCTAAATCAACAGTAATCAGAAATATAGGTTTCTGCACCTAAGAAGTTTAAGTTTGGATTACTTTGTGTGTGTGTGTCTCTGTTTAATGAAATAATTTAAATTGAAGCTTCTTATTAGTATTTGGTATACTAAGTGTTTAATGACCTGTTACAAGCAAGTATAGGAAAAAAAACCTGAATGGCACCTGAATCACATACACCTACTTGATCTTATTAGCTCCCACCTACATTTCAGTTCATCAGGGTAGCAAATAGTTTCAACAAGTGGAAAATTAGTTAATCAGCAATTTTCACTTTACCATAAGTTAATAGTTAACATACTACAAGTTAGAATCCAGGGAAGCTGTTGTATGATTTGCTCAAAGGAAAGGCTCAAAATGTTTTACTATTTAGAAAATTCTATTAATTTTTCTTAATTTCCCTGTGAGCAAAGAAAACTCAAATTCTCTTACCTCTAAAGTCCCTTTAATATCTTATGATCTATTTGAAACTGATATTTCAGCACCATGCATCTGACAATACTACCACTATATAACCTGTTTTGTTGTTTTTTTAATACTGTCTTTCTCCCAAGGAGACTAAAATGCTTTTCAGATGATACACAAAATTTTGACATAGAGACCTAACATGAGGAAGGCAGACTTACTGAAGAAAGTGAGTCAATTCTTGAAGATCATTTCAAAAATAACATCAAAAGATGTGGAACTATTCTGTATCTAAGCCATCCTGAGAATGAAGGCAAATGTCAGAAAAAGTGAACAAAGGGGCACATCTTACCTGTGAGCAACTATAATCTAGTATTTTTATGTGGGCACTGAGAGCCAGGTCCATGATGTCTACAGGTACATCATCACTGTGGGCCAGATTCCACAGTAGGTTCAACACTTTGTGTGCCATTACACCATCTTTATCATCTTCTGCGAGGCGACGTATCAGCTCAAGTAGCTTTTCACGCTGCTTTTTACTTGCATTTGTCCAACTGGCCTAGAAAAAAAATTTAAAAATGACATGAAAACAACACATTTACCCATCAGTGATTAAATTAAGTGTCATGGGATTAACTATATTCATGGGAAAAACATGCTGAACACAGAATTATTCTAGTGATATCCGAGAGATAAGATAGGGCAGAATTATAAACATGAGGACAAAAAAAAATTCTCTATTTATAGAAATACCTAACATTGGGGTTTTTCAACCTTGGTACTGACATTTTAGGCTGGAGAAATCTTTGTTGTGGGGATTTTCCCGTGCACTGTTTAGCAGCATCCCTGGCCCCTACCCCATAGAAGCTAGTAGCAACTCTTCCTCCCACCTGTGACAACCAAATTATGTCCACATCCTGCTATCTCTGACAGTGGGGGTATGGGGTACAGAACTGGCCCGTTGAAAACCACATTCCATTTATCCATTCTACATAGCAATTTTCTTGCTTGCTATTACAAATAATTCTGCTACAAATGTTAAACGTGAATCCTGGCGTACACATGCATGAGTTTCTCTAGAGGATATATTGAGAAGTCAAACTGATGAGTCATGAGAATCCTACACTTTTCAAGAGATATCAATCTATTTCCAAGATGGTTGTAACAACTTATGTTCCCACCAGCAGTCAGTATAACAAGATACCTTTATCATCTAATGCCAGTTGTTAATGGAACACTCCTCATGAACACTGCTATTGCCTTAAGGTCGTATGTTCTTAGTCCACAAATTCACCAATCATATGGTTTTCACAAATCCAATACTAACAACTGTAGAGAGACCACTACACAATATGGCCTTAAAAAGTGCATGATAATACCAATGCAGGTATCGCTACAGGGGCTCTTGGGCTACCTTATAAATTACATTTCCATTTGCCTGTGCACATCACCCCAGAATACCAAGCTATTGGTAATCCCTTGTTATTGACATTTTATTTTTTATTGCAACCAATCATCCTTCCCTGAAGTCCTACAGTGCATCTGAACCTATAATAAAAATTCAAACTGCTAGGGGAAAGTAATCCATACTCACAACCTGAGTTTAAAAGATTCCGTATTTATCAGGGCTATTATTATAAAAATGAACATTAAGTTCTCATTGGAAAAAAAAATGACCAATTCCTTCACACCAGAAATTGTTCAATAATTTCTATTGAAGTATTTATTGGCTAAGAGCAACTCACAGATCTAATAAGGTAATTTTATTAAAATGAAGTGGCACTACTTTACTATGCTATTACCTTAAAGCAATCAAAAAGATGATCAAGTTGTTCAGGAGAAAAATCCCACGCTAACTTTGCCAGTAGATCATGTACATTCTTCACAATGGCTTCATGCTTCCCTGCCTATTGAAAAACCAAAAGTAACATAGCATATTAGAATTTGAACAGCAGATAAGTTGTGTATACACAACCGCTGGCAGCTATTAAACTATTCCCACCAGCTTCATCTAAGTGTAGAACATAAGAAAATTCTTAACATTTTAAAAATGCTTTAGAACTGGCCTCTAAAGCCTGACAAATTAATTCCTTGATATACTGGTTAATGGTTACTTGGGAATTCATGTGAGCCTTTATTACAATTTACTGAATTTAACGTGCCAATTTCAACATTGCAAGTAGGAGAACAATAAGGCACACCAATGGTACTGTTCCAAAACTGGAACCTTAAGCACTCAAAGGGCAAACTGAATGTTTTCTTGGTTTCTACAGACTCAAAACATGAAGCTTTGTAATCTTAAAACTCAACAATACTTCCCAAGTGATCCCAGTAGAAACTTGTCATTGAGGTAATCAAAGGAATCACCTAGTTTCTAGCTATGAAACCAAAAAAGTTACTTATCTTTCAGAAAAGCTATAAATCCTTTGGACTATTACAAGGCTTCATAAATAATCTAGTGATTTAACTCTACTGACATTAAAGTTTTTTCTAATTAAGTTTATGAAGAAACTAATGTAACATTGTGTAAATAAAATACTTGAGTCAAAAATCTGTAGGGAAAAATTAAAAAAAAAAAAAAAAACCCACCACCTACAAATTGCTAACCTGTACCAAACATACAGCAAATTATGAATGTATTTAATTATTTCGGGGCGCCTAGGTGATGCAGTCAGTTAGGTGTCCGACTCGTGGTTTCTGCCCAGGTCTTGAGGTTGAGCCTTGTGTCGTGCTCCGCACTGCTTAAGACTCTCTCTCCCTCTCCCTCGGTCTCTCCCCCTCCTCTAAAATAAATACATATTTTTTTTATCGATCTTTAAAAATATGTATTATTGGCTATTTAAAATAGATTTCTGTAAATCACGAGCATTTAAACATACTAGAAGTCAAACAATGTAAGTGTTCATCCTGTTTCACAACTACTATATTCCTTTAGTTTTTATTAGTATCTTTCTTTTAGAAACCAAATAGTTACCATATGAAATTTCTTACCTGTGCTGCCCAGATATTATCAAGATCTTGTAAAGTCAGAGCTTTTTCTTTGATGACAAAACGAAGAATCTTCTCTAGCTTTTCTACATACTGTGGTTGATGCAGACTATCTCGCAATACTATGGATAAGATATTGTTCTGCTGTATCCATTCCTAAACATAATTCAAAAACTTGATTTAAAGAAGTAACTGAAACACAAGCTTTTTTAAAAAATACGTATGAAATATCATTCACACTTTAAACTTAAGTATGAATTAAAAAATACAAAATAAATACAATAATGTAATAGCCTTAATGTGCTGTTTTAATTCACAACTATGGAAAAACCAAAATAATTTCATGGAACTTAATTTTACACATACAGAAATGTTTCCATGACTCAGAAATAGTATAATTATTAAAAAGATTCTACTCCAGCATTTACACAGAAAAGTATTATTTAAATATAGCAAGCACCGTGGTTTAGGTAGAGTGGGTACAAGACCCATTTTAACATTTTTGGTTTCCTTACATTGGTTGTGATTTTGATGAAAACATGCCCTCTTAATCTTTTGCTTTTATTTATTAACCAATTATGCTATTACTGCTTATCCAATAGCACTTTACTCTTCCAAACAATCCTAATGAGGGATATATTATCCTATTATGGAAGAATAAAAAGGCTCAGAAATGTTAGAAGTGGAACTGGAATTAAGGCTGCATGCTTCCAAAGTCTGCGTTTCTGTAACACTATGCTATGTTGCTGACTGGCATTTATTTAATATCTATACCAACAGAAGAAAACTCTAACTCATGATACAAAAAGGTAATAGCCCATACTGTGTAATTTACAGTATTCAACTTAATGAGATTAAAAAAGTATTAAGACCCCAAATGTGCTGGAGAAGTACACTTCTCAGGTGGTAAAGGTCCATTTTTATTTCTAACCTGTTGCAGGTACATTTATAAAATACAGGAATTATGTGGCAATGTCAAATTGCTACAAAAGTTTCTGAACACTTGATGCCATTTTCTGTACTCCTCTAGCATTGGCGACAGTTCAAGGACCAGAAGCAGACCTCAGACCATACTCTGACAAGCACTGTGTTCAGAATTCCCACAAAGTAGACAAACAAATCACATATACAAAATCAGATGTTTAACACTTGATCCTTAACACAGAGCCAATGTCTACGCATCTTCCACATACCTTTTATCACATCCTAATCACTGTCTCCCCTATTAAACTGAGGCTGGCTTGAGGGCAAGGACAGTTCTTTTACCGATGTCTGCTCAGTACTGTCAGACACTATGCACTAAAGTTATTCGATCAATACTTTTCAAGTGGCATACTTATATATTTTAAAACTACAAAATAAAGAAGTATCTATGGTAAGGGGTGCCTGGGTGGCTCAGTTGGTTAAGTCTCGGCTCAGGTCATGATCTCATGGATCATGGGATTGATCCCCACGCCAGGCTCTGCACTCATTGGGGAGTCTGCTGGAGATACTCTCTCTCTCTTTCTCCTTCTGCCCGACCCCCAACTTGTGCACTAAAATAAATGAAATCTTAAAAAAAAAAAAGTATTATGGTAAATAAAGTTTCCTAAACATTCAACATTAGGATAGTATGAATAGAAGTGCTTAAGTTTTTAAAATAATAAAACATTAATTCACGTACATCTTACTCCAGTAATTGTATAAATCTGTAAGTGGCATCAGTCAAATGAACAAAAGGCCACTTCATTCATCAGATACCAGATACTATCCAATCTATTCTGAAGATCATCTTTATCTACTCCATTTCAACCAATCCACCCAAACAAGCTAATAATTACTTCAGAATACTTACATTCAGCATTAAGTTTATCGAAGATGTGCAAAGATACCTATATCACTACCAAATAAGCTATGCTATTACAAAAAGTTCCAAGGATTGAGTCATAAATCAGTCCCAACACCTCCCAGTTTCAAGGTTTTCTTTAAAATGTTGTAACATTTGGTAAAGCCATTCTAATTTTTGCCTTAGGCAGATTTTTATTCATGAAAGAAGAACCAAAGGACTTACTGCCATTCGTTCAGCTGTAAGCCACTCTTCCTCCTCGGGGTTACCATGCCGGTGAGTATAGTAAGACACACTAGATATCACCTTATTAACCTCATTCAGTGCATTCATCTTTCCATTGAAAGACGAAATTTGCAGTAATCTAGAACAGAAATTCAGTGTTAAATATGATTCTAAATATTCACACAGTTTATTTCAAGAGGAAAATATCTTACCTAAGTATCATTTTTAACCTAAATATTTCTAAATTTTTTACAGTTTCTTCTTGCCCTGGAACCCTTGAAGCTAAATTCTTCAAAGATTTAATAATCATTGAAAGAGCATCATTTTTGGCTTCATTCTTTGCTTCTTTTTTCAGCTCTTCATCAGTTAAGTTTTCTAAAAACTGTGGAACCATTTCTATTACTGGAAGAAAGTACTTTTTCACTGTATGAAGAGTGAGAAACTCATAGCATTGCCCAAATGGTCTGAAACAAGACAAAAAAAAAAAAACAAAAAAACTCTTGTAATACTCATTTTCTTACAATCAACTAGGACTGAACTCATACTTATATTACTTTTTTAAGAATCCAAGTTATCAGTTAAAGAAGAAACCATACTTGAAAAAAGAATATTTTTATCAAGGAATTAAGTAGCAATTCCTATAACGCACTGAAGATTCATTTAAAAACATAACTTACTTAATAAGGGCTGCAATTATTTGAACATTTAATGCTGATCCATTAATAAAACGATCATGCAAAATCTGGAACCCATTTAAAGTGCCGAACTTGTTGAGAAGATCCACCAGCCAACCCTGTAATACACAGTTAATGAAAAAGGTTGACTTCCTGCTTTTAAAAAGAAAAGCACCATCTGAAGTAATTTCTTGATTGAAACGAACTAGAAACAGGAAACTCAATAAAAGAAAATCATCATGTAAAATCATCTTTGAAATAAAATATTACATATTATTCACAGTAATCCTGTCTGTGAGAAAAAAGCATAAGCAGCAGTACAGATTAGATCACGAAGGCACAGTTGGTTGGTTGTACCAATAGAGCTGGTGAATAGGCATTAGAAGCCATGTTTCTATTTCAGAGATCCCACTGTAGGAGAATATCTTATTATCTGAAAGTTATTTTTAAAAATTTAGGAGGATTAAAAAAAAAAAACCTCTTTAAAAAATAAGAAAAAGATATGTGGTAACCTAAGATAATGTCTGAATTCATTTTTTATTGTAGTTGTAAATAATTAAAAATTTCCTGTAAATACAATAATCTTAAAGCCTGAAAGTGAACTATTAATTAAAGCCAATCCCTGGTATTATATCTGTCGCTCCAGACTAGAACATGCTGGTTGATGCTTTTGCTGGCTCAGGTGAGTGCCCCAATTCTCAGCTTAGAGGTAACCAGATGCAGTAACTATGGATTGTCTTTCACTCTTCCCTAAGGGACAGCAATAACTCACAGCACAATGAAATTGGGATAGCCAATGGTTTGTGGAGTTAAAAGCATGCTTACGTGTAGAAACTTAAGAGGTTTATATACGGATCTAAGAATCAAATCTATCTAAAAATCTATGTACCCAAGACGACCCTTTATACCTAGGTTTCTTCTAAAAAGCCACGTTTTAGAGTCCACTGAGGGAAAACCAATGGGGGAAAAAGGGAATTTCACTAAGTCTTAGGCAAAAGTAATTTCTACAGCTACTCAAGAACAAAAACAAAAAAACATGTCCAGGACAAAGGGAAAATGGAAGTATAAGGTAACTGCTTTCAAAGAGACAATATTATATGGAAGCTAAAGGTAGTTTTGATGGGATTTTATGTATCAATTAAATTCTTCACTAAATTAACAACACTTTTCTATGTAAGTTCATTATAGTATCTTCCTACCTTTTCATTTGGTTTTAAAAAGCTAATTCAAAACAATTAAAAATCTGAGCATTTTAATTCACCAGTCCCTTATGGCATTCAGCATTTCAATTTCTCAAGTAACTGGAATGAGACTAATAGTCTGATATACTCAATAGTTATGTATAATATGTATATATAAAATACTGTATGTGCACAAAGTAAAAAAAAAAAAATCAGTCTAAAACTAATCTTCCTTTATGTTTTCAGCTAAAATGTATCTTTAAGCAATTAGGAACACTGTAATTAGTAATACTCAAGAAGAGCTAGGCTTCAAATAAAGATATAAAAAGATCTTCAACCAGAAGCCATTTTAAAACAAGTTGTTCCCTGTGAGTCTCTTAAGATTATCATTGACCTATAGAGCAAAAATCAGAAAGAGAAATACAGGTATATTTTGGAGACTGTCACTGTTTAGATAATAATTTGATCTACCAAACCAAAAATAAGCATGAAGTGGCAACAATATTAATCTTGGGAAATATCAGAAAATCCCAGGTCTCAGTTTAACACATTTTGAGGATTTCCACTTTTAACATTGAATAAACCTAAAGTTATATGTATAAACTCAAATTTTACTGGCTGGGTTTTCCTTTTTATAAGGCCCACAATATTAAAAAGTCTCCCTAAAGGGGCACCTGGGTGGCTCAGCTGGTTAAGCATATGCCTTCAGCTCAGGTCACAATGCCAGAGTCCTGCGACTGAGCCCTGGGTTGGGCTCTCTGCTCAGTGGGTAGTCTGCTGCTCCCTCTCCCTCCACCCCTCCCCCTGCTTGTACTCACTCTCACATAAATAAAAATCATAAAAAAATAGAAAAAAAAATGTCTCCCTTAATTATAAAATTTAAAAACTATATTATTTAATATTTATTAAAAGATGAACCGTTTAAGGATAGATTTTTTGTTTTGTATACGCTTTATGCCAATATAGAAAATTTACATTTGAGAACTTTTACAGAGATATCATGTATATTTCATTGACATTTGTAAGTTTTACTATTTTCCTTTCATTTATAACTCCTATAATTTTACTTTTATGATACATTATTAGACATTTGTATGATATACTTGATCCTGAAGTCAAAACATTAGAATGTCCACAGTGATTATGGCCTTGGGTCAAAGCCACCTCCTATTCTACTCTTACTTATGAGGAAAATTATGGCATATTTCATAGAACCCATTTTATGACTATTTCCCAAAGGGCTGAGCAGAAGATAATGGGAACTAACTACATGGAGAAAGCTAAAAACAACAACAAAACAAACAAACAAAAAAACACAGTCTAAAACAATTTTGTCAATTATACTTCAGTAAAGCTAGGGAGGAAAAAAGAATCCAAAACACAAAATAATGCAGAATCCCTTCATAGTAACATGAAACTACTCTTCTTCACATTAACAGGTGGTTCAGATCTTTTACAGCTCTGTGGCAGAGCAAAACTGTATTAATTATGAAAATAACAAACCAACACACTTTTGGTGATCGAGGGTCTGGAGAACGAGCGAAGAGTTCATCTTCAGGCAATTGAACACTTGACGAAACGGATTCACACGGACGTGTACCATTGTAGATATGGAATTTGCAATGAGGATTTAAGGCCATGGAGAGAAGTTCTAGAAGTGGAAACCAGTCTTGGGACAACTTGGCCACACATAGCTCCACCAGGCGATGAGTATTGTTGATAATACACCTCTGTTTAATATAAGGAGGAAAGGTGATTTATAAGATCAAAACATTACAACTCCATCTCTCCATTTGTTTACACTGATCATTTGAATTGTTTAATATTGGGATCAAACTGACAGATCAAAAAACCAAATTAACATTTACTATCCTTTATAGAGTACTTCAAAAGGCCATTTGCAACAGCTTACAGAATGAAGTAGGTACTGTCCTGTGTCTACAGACAAGACGCAAATTACTATTTTTTCTCCTCTTTGGAATTTGTACTCTAGAGGCAGCAATTCTAAAATCTATACAATATATTAACTATCCAAGATGGAAAAGATTTGTTATCTAAGCCTCAGTGAAAAAGTCTGATAGCACCTCCAAAGTTTCCATTTCTTTACTTATAAAGTTACATGTTGAATTAGAAGATGGTGGGATTTTTGTGCTATGGTTATATTTGAAAAATAGTTCACAGAGCACAAAAATATCTGCCTCACAACTATGACCAGATTTCCACAGTATGAATAGGGAACAGAGACTCGGAGTAATTATGGCATTTCATCAATCTAAGATGCATGTTCTTTTACTTTTTAAAATCTCTGAAATTTCATTGTATCTTATAATCAATGCATAGTAGTTTCTTCAACTGAAGGTGTTGTAGAGAAAACCTGTGTTTGCTTCTGCCAATCACTTGGGCATACCACGAACCTTAGACCATTTAAGGATTTTTTTTGTTTCACAACTATAATTTGATTTCAAATGACCAAACTCTTTGAATACTGGCCTGTTGTTTAAATTTTCAGGAGACTTTTACCCCAAGATGCCATGGTTGAGACATACAGGTTCCTTTCACATCTCTTTCTGTATGGTTAAGTTTATTTCTCTACATTGACCCTTTGTGTCCTAGATACTAGATTCCCCATCTTGGGTGTTTTCCTTCTTTAGTGGTACATAAAATGAGTGTGTGGTGCATCTCACAATTAATGAAACGTGGTGACTTGCCTAAGGTCACAAGGCACTTGAGAATCCAGGAGACATATTAAACCAAGGTCTCTAATTCTAAACCTCACATTCCTAAAAGATCATGCTTTCTTAGATAGAAATTAGAACTTATAACAAGTATTTTTAAAGTTCCTCAGTATTACACGCTTTAATTCAATTAATGTATCAAATATACAACCAAATATGTATCTTATGTGTGTGTATGTATGTATGTGTGTGTGTGTGTGTATATATATATATATATTTCCTATATATATATATATAGGAAAACAACTCCCAGGCATCACTATGAAAATCTGGTTTTTTAAAGTCAAATGCAAGACTCACATGAATTTCGAACTTCCAGCCACTTACTGCCTCATCTGTAAGGATTTTAGTGAATGATATTGTTAGCCCATCTCGGAAAAATCGCTGGCATGCTTCACTTTTAACATCAAGGCCTAAAAAAAGGGAATGAAAATTAATGTAAACAAAGCATTTTTCTGGTTGTCTCAAAATGTCCAAGTATATGATGAAAAGTAATAAAGGGTGCCTGGGTGGCTCAGTCGTTAAGCATCTGCCTTCAGCTCAGGTCATGACCCCAGGGGTCCTGGGATGGAGCCCCACATCGGGCTCCCTGCTCATCGGGGGCCTGCTTCTCCCTCTCCCACTCCCCCTGCTTGTGTTCCCTCTCTCGCTGTCTCTCTGTCAAATAAATAAAATCTTAAAAAAAAAAAAAGTAATAAATAATTTAAACTATTCACCAATAGCTAAGAAATTCACACTAGCTTTGGAAAAAACTCACAGCATTATCTATTGTTAAGAGGTCAAAAAAATACACAAGTATTATCAAAGTTCCTAGGTGTTAAGAAGGTAACTGATTCAGGAACACAATCTTCAAAGAATTTCAAAACTATTTAATTGTATAAAAGTACATCAAGCAAGGTGAATTGAAAACATTTCAAATCATGACACTAGACTTGAAATGCAAAATGGTTACCAGTACCACTGAGAGGGAATCTAAATGCTTCATAGCATTTTACTCTCTGAAAATAAACTTTAAAACTTAGAAAATGATGTTTCACAACTATTTTTAAAATCTTATTTTGGGGGACACCTGGGTGGCTCAGTTGGTTAAGCGACTGCCTTCGGCTCAGGTCATGATCCTGGAGTCCTGGGATCGAGTCCCACATCGGGCTCCCTGCTGAGCAGGGAGTCTGCTTCTCCCTCTGACCCTCCCCTCTCTCATGTGTGCGCTCTCTCTCACTCATTCTCTCTCTCTCAAATAAATAAAATCTTAAAAAAAAAAAAAAAAAAAAAACCTGGCTTAAAAAAAAAAATAAAATCTTATTTTGGTTGTAAATGATCCATTAGACACCAATATCCTTAACACTACTCTATGTAAGTATTTCATTGAGTAAGATGAATTGTTTTGTCTTAGTGTCTTTCACTGTCCCAGCATCTATGCTTCTTTATAGCTTTGCTTGATTTCATCTGATTTCAGAAAGGCAATAGAGCCAAATGCCCTGCCCGGCCAAACAGAGAAAATCTTTAACTCTTCTTTTATAATTATTTTTTTTGTCTTAGAGAAAGTGAGTGAGCACACATGTGTGCATGGGGGAGCCCCGGGGGGCGCGGAGGGGTGCAGAGGGAGAGAGAAAGAGAGAGAATCTTAAGCAGGCTCCACACTCAGCGTGAAGCCCAACTCGGGGCTTGATCTCACAACCCTGAGATCGTGACCTGAGCCGAAATCGAGTCTGAAGCTCAACCAACTGAGCCACCCAGGCACCCCTTGAAAATCTTTAACGCTTGAGGACAAAGTGAAAAGTTATTCAATTTTTATAGTGTTCTGTGAGTTTGATTGTACAGAAGAGAGGACATTTAAACTCAGTATTGTATCTGAAAATCTGAACTTTGCCTAAAATAAACCACGGTCCCAGAAAAGAAAGATAGAGGTAGGGGGGCTACATGTCCAATGAATGTCCATGAATATTAAATGAAATACCATTATGTGTTCTTACCTATAATTATACAGTCAGAACGTAGAACATGCCTAGTGCAAAATTCTTCAAAAAATTGCTCAATTAATTAATTAATGTGCAAATGAACAAAAGAAATTTGGTGGTAAATAATTGCAATCTGGAAATGTATTTTTGTAGTTTATTATTTTTACAAGATTAAAAAGGTGTAGAGACATTCTTTAAATGAAGGAAGTTAATTATTCTAAGATAAAGGAAGTATCACCCTTGCCATGGTGAGACGGATGTAAGCAGATTAATTTTTGTAATGATCAACTTCAACTGTGATAATGCCTAATGATAGTTAGAATACATCCATGGCTACCCTATTTCAGAAATTGAAATGTTACTGCCATTTATCTTAATTTCCAATGCCTTAAAAGTGAAGAGAATATTTTAACAGTTGTCCTTTGCTAAGAGAATTCAACTGCACCTAAAGCAGACCAAAGTCATTAGAAAAAATGATCAATTCCAAATTCAGCTTTCACTTCTAGACAAGATAAAAACACTAGAGCTCATCTTTCAAGCGTTTTTATCTTTTGGAAAAAAATCAAATCTTTTCAGTATATTAAAAAGAACAGTCAACATGTAAACTAGACAGTTTAGTTTAAAAATGAATATACACAAATTTTATGTGTGACTTCAATGAGTTCACAAACACCCTCTGAAGGCTGTCCAAAGGATCTGAACCCTATGTTCTAGGGATATATGATAAGCCATAGCAAGAAAACTTAGTTAGATGTTTTGGTCTAGGAATATCCAGTAAGTGTTTATAAGAAATGAAGTCTTCAGGGATGAACTGAAAGTGTATGAGTAGCATACATTATGAAAACCATAAGAACATCTAAACTTACCTTTTTTACTAAGATCAATAGCAGCTTCTAAAAGCACTTCTAATTCCCCTTTTGGCAAAACTGGAACCACCCATCGAGGCCTAAGGGTTTTAAAAATATAAAAAGCTGTTTATTGGTGGCACTCTAAAGCACTATAAATGAGTTACTAATTATAATTACTCATCTCACCATGAAAATATTAATATTAAAAAACATTAAAATATTAAAACAACAAGGTTGGCAGAATATCTGCTCTGTGAAACTAAGTTCCATCTGTCCTCTCTACAAACAATTTTTTTTTTAAGAACTGTCAAACAAAAGACAGCAAGGGGGGTGAGGAAATTATTTTAACTACCATAAAACTACCATAAACATAAAACTGCCATAATAATCAAGTATCAATTAAACGATACCTATTGTTCAAGTTCACAGGAATGTGCTCTTTCAGGATTCGTTATCATGAATCTCTTAGCGGTCTTCAATTTCCTCACAAAGGAGAAAAATTTAGGTGGAAAGTAACAGATTACTGCCTCAATTCATAATCTGTCGATTTTTCCTGAAGGTTAATGAGACGTGGATCTCCAGGTCTCTCTGCCTCCACAGGTACCCTCCTCCCTCCAACAAGGATGCAGCATGCACCCAGGTGGTGCTTTCTCTGGCCCCAGTGGCAGCCCAACCATCTCCGAGGCCATCCTTCCCTTTCCCTTCCTCCTCACCCTCCTCACTGCTCCCAAAACCCTGGTTTTGAGAAAAAGTGCTCCATGACTGTATAATCTATTAAAAACAAACGCATACCACCTTTGTCATTGTTTTTATTTACATTAAAATATCATTTGTATTTCTGTTCCCCTGAAAATCTGCTAATATGCAACTTTGTCCTCAAGTCTGCATAGGAAGTACCCTTTACTAACAACCACCAATCACCAGACAGAAAGCAAAGAGCAACAGGAAAACCTTTTGTTAGGTCTCTCTTAGAGAAAGAACAGTCAGGGACATTAAAATAACTTTACATGATTTTTTTTTTTTTTTTTTACTACAATTCATTGTATAACATTATTATAGGCATCTCCTGGAATCACAGTTAATGTGTTCTTTCAAATACACTATTAAAAACAATAAGTTAAAAATACACTAATAGGAAAATTTTTAAGATAAATGAAGTGAGGAAAGCAAGTTGCAAAATGATACAGTAAAAATCTCGTATCTGTAGAAAAATCAATACAAATGATAGTAACGTGGGGCGCCTGGGTGGCTCAGTTGGTTAAGCGACTGCCTTCGGCTCAGGTCATGATCCTGGAGTCCCTGGATCGAGTCCCGCATCGGGCTCCCTGCTCGGCGGGGAGCCTGCTTCTCCCTCTGACCCTCCCCCCTCTCATGTGCTCGCTCTCTCTCATTCTGTCTCAAATAAATAAATAAAATCTTTAAAAAAAAAACAAATGATAGTAACGTAATCTGAAGAGCATACTTCTTATTAGTAATTTTTTGTTGGGATGTGTGTACAGAAGGATACTGTAGGACTTTATCAACATAATATTTCCATGTTTAATAGTACATACTTTTATTACTTATGTAATCAGAATTTTTTGGAAAAAAAATGCAAGGGGTTTTCTATTTCCCTCCTATTATATACATTAACAGTGTTAACGGATTTTTAGAAAGTGAAATACAACAAGAAAATCTGGTAAGGCAAATGCTTACACGTGTGTGTATTTTCCTTACTTTCCTTTTTATGGGTGGGGGGGAATGTGTCACACCTCCCTAGCACTCACTTGTTGAACCCACAGCCAGGTAGGAATTCCCCAACACACTCTTTCCGTATCTTCTTTAAATCTTTTTCTTCCCCTGCACATAAGCTTAAACTTTCACTCTCTGGGAGTCTTCCACTTCAAGTATAAAAAATTATACCCTGAACTTGCCCCTGAGGTGAAGATCAAGAGAAACAAATAGCCAAGATGGTTAAATGCCTCAGTCTAGTTAAGGGTTCACAAGGGGCAGGCTCTGAGGAACTCGATGTTCTAATGACCTGGCTTACCTCAGGACCATGCAAAAATTAAGAAAATCATCCAGCTATCGTAGCAACCAACATACAAAAAAAGAAAAAAAAAAACTTCATATACTCTGAAAGAGGGAAATCACATATATGGTTCTACTTCAGAAACATACCAGCATGGGTCATCATCATTAATCTGAAAACTTTATTGACACTGTTACTCCATGATTAAGAACCATGGGTTACAAATACAAAGTATTTGGTAAGAACTAAAATGTTAAGGCTACTGAGGCAACATGACTACTGTGATATTTCTGCCCACTCTTTCTCTTTTCTAACTACTAATAACTATGCTGAGAAACTGTTGGCTTTCCTGTGTATTACACACATTAACAAAACAAACCAACTCACCTATTGATCATGTCATCCAACTTTGCCAGGTCAGTATGTGGAAATGCAGGTTCCTCATCTTCAAGCTGTGGTGGGGCATCACCTTGACCTTGTTCATCTGGGGGAGTTGCCGGGGAATTTTCATTGGAAGAATCAGGCGATGAAGTCTTAATTAAAAATTAGATATTCCAGATTTAGGTTTCTATAACATATGTAACAACATCTAATAATTCAAACACCAACACAGATTAGGGTAAAAGAATAAAATTTTAAAGATAAAATCATTGTAAACTTACAATGTTTCAGGTATTCTCTGTGAAAGGTTTTAAAATTTCATTTAATCCTTAACAGCCTAAGAAGTATTGAACAGCCATTTAATAGACAAAAACACAAACTCAGACAATAAGTAATTAGCCCAAGGTCACACAGCTCCAACTCTATGGTCAGGATTTGAATCCAGGTTTAGCTCTGAAGTTTGTGTTCTTAACCACAATGTGTATTGCTTCTCTGCTTCCATTTCCCATTATATGAGCCCTGCCATAATAGGAATTATTGTACAAATATGAAAAAATGCATTTCACAGATGGAAAGTTCTGAATTATAACTTTCATTTTTTAATTTGAAGGGGAAAAATAAATTTTATTCTATTCAGCAATTTCCCTAGTCTCAAACTACTACCCAAACAATTATGAAAACTTCATGATTGTGGTTTCTAAGTAAGTCACATCATTTTTTTTTTCCAAGATTTTATTTATTTGACAGGGAGAGAGAGAGAGACAGAGACAGAGACAGAGAGAGACAGAGCGCTCAAGCAGGGGGAGTGGCAGGCAGAGGGAGAGGGAGAAGCAGGCTCCCCAGTGAGCAGGGAGCCTGATGTGGGGCTCGATCCCAGAACTCTGGGATCATGACCTAGCCGCCAAAGGCAGACGCTTAACGACTGAGCCACCCAGGTACCCTTAAGCCATGTCATTTTCAACTAATAGGTCTAATTTTATTCCCTTTTATTCTTCATTTTTAGCATATCTTTCTCTTTCCCTTCTTTAAATGTGCATATTTCTGCAACTAAGTAAATGTTATTCAGCCATAAAAAGAATGAAATCTTGCCATTTTCAACAACAGGGATGTTTCTAGAGGGTATAATGCTAAGTGAAATAAGTCAGAGACAAATACCATGATTTCACTCATATGTGGAATTTGAGAAACAAATGAACAAGGACAAATGGAGACCAAAAAACACTTTTTTTTATTTGCTAAACAGTGAGCGAGAGAGCGAGAGAGTACAAGCAGGGGGAGCTACAGGCAGAAGGAGAAGCAGGATCCCTGCTGAGCAAGGAGCCTGATGTGGGACTTGATCCCAGGACCCTGGGATCATGACCTGAGGCAGCCTCTTAATCGACTGAGCCACCCAGGTGTCCCCAAAAAAACTTCAAAAAAAAAAATCTAATTCCAGTGTAGTTAACACAGAGCAGACTCTTCAATATAGAGAAGTGGTAGCTGCCAGAGGGGAGGTAGGTGGGGGAATTGTTGCATCATATTGTACACCTGAAACTAACACTATGTTAATTATACTTGAATTTTAAAAATAAATAAGTAAAATTTAAGACTGAGGAATCACTGATCTCTACCTGTGAAACCAATAATACATTATGTCAGTTAATTGAACTTAAATTTAAGAATGTTTAAAAAAATAAAAATAAACAGAAAAGAGAGTGAAACATACTAAAACTCTACTAGCTCCTGGTTTAAAAACAGATTTTTTTTTTTTTTTAAAGATTTTATTTATTTGACAGAGAGCGAGCGAGCACAAGTAGGCAGAGAGGCAGGCAGAGGGAGAGGGAGAAGCAGGCTCTCCACTGAGCAGGGAGCCCGATGCGGGGCTCGATCCCAGGACCCTGGGATCATGACCCGAGCCGAAGGCAGCCACTTAACCGACTGAGCCACCCAGGCACCCCTAAAAATAGATTCTTTGGCATCCAACACAAACCTCTATGTTTAAAGAAATCTAAATACTAGGTAACAAATTTATGACACAAGAAAGACTTAATGATTCTGTCCAATACCTGTGACTATATACTTCAGTATTTTATGGCTTAAACATGGGAACTGGAGAGGAAAAGGAATAAAGGTGACACAGTTATTTGGAAAAATAAAAGTTAAACCTGACTTGCTCACTTCTCTAAAATGGGAGAGGGAGAAGAAAGGAGGGCAAAGGGGGAGAGAGCATATGTGCGTCTCTTTTCTACCATTCCTGTAATAGATTATCTAATCTATAATAACTGGACAATAAGAACTTATCCCCAAATAAAAACCAAAAAAAAACTTATCCCCAAGTGACAAACTTAAGTACCCTACAATAACAATATTTTTGCCTAAAAACTTATCCATACAGAATTCTACATAAACATACACCAACTGTAAGCAGTATGTCTGTGATTCATGTGCATGCACCTCAGCTATAAATTCACCTGTAAGCGTTGTTTGAGCTGCACATCATAAATTTTAGTATGTTTGTCTTATCTGGGTATTACCCAATACTAGTTTATTTATCAGAAAAAGTAGCTGAGGGGCGCCTGAGTGGCTCATTCGGGTGAGCGTCTGCCTTTGGCTCAGGTCATGATCCCAGGGTCCTAGGATCGAGACCCAAGTGGGGCTCCCTGCTCAGCGGGGAGTCTCCTTTTCTTTCTGACCCTCCCCCTGCTTATGCTCGCTCTCTAATAAATAAATAAGATCTTAAAAAAAAAGTAGGTGAAAATCAATTACTAAACTTCCACTTCAGGGAAAGAGAAAAATAATAGGGCAAATTCAAAGGAAACAAAGGGAACAGATATAATGGTGAAAGCACACAAGTAGGGAGGGGAGAGAGAACTGAAGCCAAAAGTTGGTTTTGGGGCAAGTTTAATGAAATTGATGAATCTCTAGGAAAGAGTATGAGGAGAGGGAATGCAAATTAGCAGTATCAGAAATGAAAAAGGAGAGATTACCATAGACTTTGAGATATTAAAAAGGTAGTAAGCATATGAGAAACAACTTTACTTCTATAAATTTGACAATCTAGGTGAGGGTACAAATTCCATGAAAGACACAACTTACCAAAAGACACATACACACAACCCCCCCCCAAATAGAAATCAGAAAATTCCCCTATTAAAAAAAGCTGGATCTATTAAAACCTTGATGGTTTCACCAAGAAAATCTTCCAAATAATTAATGAAAAAATAACAGAACTCTTACACAAATTCATCCACAGAATAGAAAAAAATATTATCCTCTGAGTTTTAAGGCCAGCATAAAACCTTGATATCAAAATCTATTTTAAACTCTTTGCAAACATTATTTCACTTGATCCTCTTCACAATCCCATGCAGTAGTTACTACTGTTAACCCCATTTTACAGATGAAAAACTGAGGCTCAGAGGTTAATTTACCCAGTCATTTATTTAGACTAGCATGGTGAAAAGCTCAAATCTGAACAGAAACATGACCTGAGTCCATGCTCTTTACCATAGGCTATACTGAATGATTTAATGTTTTGCTCTGGAATTGACACAGGGATTAAATATTTCATTTGATGACTGACTGTGTAAGACACCAGCAAAAGAGGGGCTACATACTCAAGCATCACCATCTATAGCACTTGAGCTTTCTTACCATTACTGTGGGAGACCTATATTTACCTATCTTTAACAGTTTTATGGTTACTTCTCAAATTATTCAGAACATGCTCCATTATTTTTTTTTAAGATTTTATTTATTTATTTGAGAAAGAGACGGAGAGCGAGGAGGGGAAGGGGCACAAGCAGGGAGAGTGGCAGGCAAAGGGAGAGGGAGAAGCAGGCTCCCCGATGATGCAGGGCTTGATCCAGTGGACTCTGTGATCATAACCTGAACCCAAAGCAGACACTTAACCGACTGAGCCACCCAGGCACCCAGAACATGCTCCACTATTTAGTATCTCATAGTAGACATGCCAATGTAGCTTTAACTAGTATCTTAAACATCCTACCTGATTCTGTTGGAGGGGGGGCTGAGACTGTCCATCAGGAGCCTGGCCCTGGCTGTCATTCCCTCCTACTGGAGAGCCACGAGTCGTGGCTGTCATACTCGACACAGGGCAGATCTTTGCAATTTTGTCTGCTTATGTAGTTGTCTTGAGAAAAGAAATTATAGTCCACTTATAGAAGATGAAGTACCAGCATTTGTCAGTCTTAAAAAGCTCCAATTTAAGAATAAACCATCTTGCAGAGACCATTGCATAACCTACAAGAAAAAAAAAAAGTACATTTGTTTTAGATTTAAAAATCATGAATTAAGGAACTGTTCAATCTTAGTACTACCAGTGAATCTAGTCAAGAGAAGGTGGCTATATAATGAGGATAAGGTGAAAAGCTAAAGTCTCATTAATACCATATTCAACTTAAACTGAAAACTGTAGATCAGCTTGTACCAAACCACAGCCTTTTATGTTTCAGCTTTCTTTTGGGATTCCAAAGACATTATCAAGGTATTTAGTTGCCATTTTGATTCAATCATGGAATGGCAAAAACTGTCTTCGATTTGCTAATACCTTCAATACACTGTAAAAATATGTATATTCAAGACATAAACCAGGTAACAAAATGTTATTTTTAAAAACATTTCAGGAAAGATTGCACAACTAACATTTATCACTGGTACTAGGGCATTATAAATGGTTTTTGAACAAGCTTATAACAGGTTTTAACAGAAACTTTAAAACTTTGGGGGAATTTTTCTTTGGAAAAAGTTCAAACTATGTACTACTATTCCTAAACAACCAAGTCAGTCAAGTGACCCTGACTCTCCACTTTTGGCAAGGTTTTGGTCACAGGCATTCCCAGGCATGACAGGGCTACAGACCACAACTGTTTAACAATGGAATTCTTTGTTACCTCACCAGCAAAGGTGTATAGGGGAATGTCAGCAAAGCCTCAATTCTATATATTCATTAGACCAATGGCTCTCATCCTTAGCTGCATACTAAAATCATCTGAGATGCTTTAATAAACACTGATGTGCACACCCCTCTGCAGATTGAATAAATTACTGCATTTGAGAGTGAAGCCTAGGCATCAGTACTTTCCATAAATTCTCCCCTGGTGATTGAGAATTGTGCCATGAGATTGAGAGCCTTAGCTGATGAGTTATAGGTATTTCATTATAAGGCGACCATACTTTCCATTTTGTCCAGAACAGTCCATGTTTACCCTCCAATTTAAATATAATCACTTGGGGCACCTGGGTGGCTCAGTCAGTTAAGCGTCCGACTCTTGATTTTGACTCAGGTCATGATCTCGGGGTTGAGGGGCTCGATTCCACAACCCTGAGATCACGACCTGAGCTGAAGCCAGACACTTAACTGACTGAGCCACCTAGGTACCCCTAAAATAAATAAACCTTTAAAAATAAATAATCACTTAACCCAGAGATAGGTCCCTAACAAGATTTTGTTTCATTTATAAAATTTGTGTAACAACAAAGTTTAAGACCAATAATATCAAATACTGGTGAGGCTAAAAACATAGAAAAATGTTCAATACATAAAGTGAAAATACAAAAGAGAACATGAATGAGCAGCCTCTCTTTCACTTTTGTTTTCCATTTTCATACACCCTACATTACAAAAAAACTCACGTGAAGTAAACAATGTTAAAAACCTGGAGAAACTAGCCAATAATTTTCTTTAGTCATTTTGGGTCTGCTGGCAAATTATTTGAGTGCCTTTATTTTCTTGCCACTCAAAATTATCAGCTAATCAATTCAACTTGATTCTTCTCCACTTCAAATTTGTTCCAATTTCTCCCCTTTGTTTCCCAACTTTGGTTCATGATCCACTTGTATACTGTCCCCAAAGGATGATCCCCTCGCTCTCTTCCTGGATGCCTTGTTATTTGTCTATGAATATGCTTGAGTCTTCCTTACTGAAAAACCACCAATCTCTGCCCTTCCCTTTTCCCAAAAAATCTTAACAAGAATGTCTCTGCTTCCCCTTTCACCTCTTCCATTTTCCCTCATCATCTGGCTGGGTCTAAGCTACCAAAATTGCTTTAAGTCAGTGGGTCGTAACTGAGGACTATGGATGGATTTGAAGATAACTCCCCTAAAACTACATGCAAAGCTTTGCGAATATGTACATTTGGTGGGGAGAGAAGGGGGAGAAGGTCTGATTCACAGATCATCAATGCTCTACTAATGGACAAATCGAGTAACTGCTTCTTGCTGTTCACCCTGCATGCCCTCTTCTGAGCATGAGATACAAGTGGCCACCACTACCCCACCTCCCTTCTCAAACCTCTGAGCTTCTTTGGTTTATACAATCCTGGACTCCAGGTTTTCTCTCCTTTCCACTTCTTTTCAAGGGGGATGGTGGCAGGTAGTAGTGATATCAGTGAGGACTAGTTCTGAATACTGAAACAGAAGTGAAAACATCCACTAGATAGTTCACTCTCCAAGTCTGAATTGAAGCAAAACTTGGGGATCTTGAACATAGAGCCAGTTATTCACAAAAGGGTCAAAGGAGATGGACTCATTAGTATAACCTCAGAGCCCCCCACCCTCCCATAAACACAACCTCCACCCGGCTACCACCTACTCAGAGGAAGTGGGTCACAATGTTCTGGGGTGGTAGGAAGTAGCATGATATATTCCCAAGTGTGGGGAAAGTCTAGGAGAGAGGACAAATCCTGAGGTACACCAAAAATTAAAGTCTTTTTTTTTTTTTTTAGGTAAATCTTCACTGTTTACACAGAATGTGTATTTTCCTAAAATTAAAAACCAAGCATCTAAAAAGCAACTTGACCAAAGCACAAGTAGAAAGTTAACAAGTCTAGAAATTCTATTATCTTGTCCACTACACCAATACTCTAAGAAGCCTTTCCAGGAAGCAATCCAAGGACAAAAGAATGAATAAACAAAATGTGGTATGCACACACAATGAGATATTCTCTAGTGTTAAAAAGGAAGGAAATTCTAACACATGCTACAACATGGATGAACCCTGAGAACACTATGCTAAGTGAAATAAGCCAGTCACAAAGAGACAAATATTCTATGATTACACTTATATGAGGTGCCTACACTAATCCAGAAAGTAGGAAGGTGGTTACCAGAGGTTACAGGGAGAGAAGATTGGGGAATTAATAACAGGTGCAGTTTCAGCTTGGGAAGATTAAAAAAAAGTTCTGAAGATGAATGGTGATGGATGATGGTGATGGTTGCACAATGTGAATGTAACTTAATGGTCACTGAATTGTAGGTACACTTAAAAATGGTTAAAATGATAAATTTAAGGTTATATATATTTTCTCACAATAAAATTTTATATATATATAGCACTGACTGCTCTCTTGCTTTACAGTCCAACATTTGGTGATCATTTGAGTTAAAATATCTTAAAATTATATCCTCGTGTTGTTTTATATGCTCAACATCCTTCTATCTATATATATCCCAATAACCTTCCATCTATAGACAAATCAAAACTATCTGGCAAAAGTCTGGAAATAAACTATTCTAAACAAAAGTATTCTGTGGATTACTAAAGAACTATCCCTTTAAAATAACTTTAAGGTAAATGGAAAAGGGAGAAGTGTAACCTCTCTGCATATCTGACCACAGAACTAAATCATCATCATCTTCTTGCAGAATATCCCATTAGCAAAAGCCTCAAGCTGCCTGCCATCCCTATCTCCTCTTACATAATTCTCACCTTTCCGTCCCTTGGTTTCTAGATTTCTTCTACCTCTGTCAAGTTTTCCACACTTCAAGATTTCGAGTACTGCTGAGCAGGTATGTCAGGTCTCAGCATAGCATACCCTGCTCTATTCTGGTATTAACAGACATCTCTCTCCCACCACATAAAAATTGATACCTTTTCCTCAGTATGCTAGGACTGAAAGATTTAGAGCAAGAAATAGGTATGGAGCAATTAAAAATACTTTCTGGATTTTTTATGTATGTATGTATGTATTTATCAGAGAAAGAGAGGGAGAGCACAAGCAGGGGGGAAGCGGCAGGCAGAGGAAGAAACAGGCTCTCCCAGCTGAGCAGGGAGCCCGATGTGGGACTCGATCCCAGGACCCTGGGATCATGACCCGAGGTGAAGGCAGACGCTTAACTGACTGAGCCACTCAGGCGTCCCACTTTCTGGATTTTAAAAACCTAACTTTTATTTCAAATCCCACCTCTGCCACTTAACAAGCTGCCTATCTTCAAGGCCAGTGACGTCCACTCTATTTTCACAGGTGTTTAAAACTGAGATAATGCCACCCACAAAAATGCCACAAGGATTATTTAAATACAGGTGTTTTGCAAATACCAAGCACGCAGTAATTCTTAAAATATGTAATTTTCTTTTCCCTTTCTATAACGTACTGCGCAGGGTTCTTGAATATCTGAGGTATTAATTGGAAAATAACATTTTCAGATATAATTTGGAAAGCTCTGAATGGGAAAAAATTATCAAAGATACGCTACAACTAAGTTATCCAAGAATAACACTGCTACCTTTCTCAATAAATCCCATTCAATCCAAGTGGAGGAAATAGATGGGAATCACTCTGTTTTACTTGATTTCAAGAAGCAGTCCCAAGTACAGAGCTTGTTTTCCAGGAGACATTTAGGCATACCCAGCAAGGATAGAACAAGCTTTCTACCAAGTTTCAAAGCAGCAGTATCCTCCACTGAGCAACTAAAAAATTATTCAAATCATTTGAAATTTAACGCAGTAACCATTTCCTAAAGGAATGCTCAAATTCAACATATCCAATGTGAAAATTCACTGTATGAAATTTTAAGCTTTGCATAAAAAGCATCAAGTTTTATTTTATTTAAAGATTTTATTTATTTATTTGACAGAGAGAGACACAGCGAGAGAAGGAACACAAGAAGGGGGAGCGGAGTGGGAGAAGCAGGCTTCCTGCTGAGCAGGGAGCCCATCGCAGGGCTTGATCCCAGGACTCTGGGATCATGAGCTGAGCTGAAGGCAGACAATGAATGAGCCACCCAGGAGCCCCTCAAGTTTTATTTTAGAAAAACAAAAGTACTGTAAGGGTCACAGTTCTCCCTTTCTTTCACTCAGGTTTTACCAGAAATTATGTTGGATTTTCTGCAATGCAATATGTAACCACAATGGCAACATTAGACAGCCTTTAGAAGACAGCATTTTTTGTATTCAAACTTAGCATCTCAATATCTTCCAAGATGGGAGAAGCATCATCTTTACCTGGTTAAAGGTTGGCATTATATTTTTTTAAAAATAACCTAGTATTCCATAAGTGGCAACCATTTATATTCACTTTAAAGTTTGCAGAACTGAATTTTCTCCAACAGTTTTCTCTCTCTCTCGTTCTTTTTAATTAAAGATTTTAGAGTACGAAAATACTTTTAGGCCAAGGGTATTTAGACCTTTCTGAATACTATTTATTTTAATAAGATCTTTCCTTTTCTTTTTTTTTTTTAGATTTATTTGAGAGAGCAAGTGCACACACGAGGTAGGGAGGGGGAGAGGGGATCCTATCTAGAGGATTCCAAGCAGACTCCACGTCCAGCATGGAGTCTGACACAGGGCTCAACCTCACAACCTTGAGATCATGACCGAAGCAGAAATCAAGAGTCAGGCACTTAACTGACTGAGCCACCCAGGCGCCCCGATCTTTTTGAATTTTAAATTGGGATTTCTATTACTATGACAGATTAAATATGCTTAAAGGCAAACTTTTTATATGCATTATCTGGGGGAAAAAAGTATCCTGTCCTACATAGAAGTTTTTCTACTACTTGAGAAAAGACACAGCTATTTCAGGTTTAGACACTTCCATGGACACAGAAAAACTGGAAAACCAAGAAACTGTTAAAAAAAAACACACACACAAAATAAAAACAAACAGTATGTGCAGTTAATTATCTGCACCAATAGCTGGACTTACAGGATTTTCTTAAATATCTCTTCTAAGAAAACAATGAAATATGAGTAAAAATAGTTACCGGGAATAATCCTGAATCTAATTTTTAGGTAACCTTACTTGCAAACATTGCCAGTTTATTTGCTTTAATTATTTAACTAGTATGATTATTTCCTGTCACACTCCTCACAATCAATTATATTCAGAAACTAATCTATAACCACTCTAGTGGGTAAAGGCAAAATAGGTTTCAGTATTCGTACTATCCAAGGAATTTTTTCTTTTGTGGACTTGTTGGTTCCATTCCATTCAAAGTTTCTCTGTGACTCTGCAATTCTACACCCAGTTACAACGTTGTTTTTTCCCTCACACCAAGCAATTCTCACTCTAGCTGGGTGTCCTACAATATGACTAAATTCTGACACTATCTACCTGGAGATAGCGTCAGATTCCACAGGTTAAGGGTTCAGTCAGTCCTACAAGATCGCCCTCTCCCCCACACCTCAGTCACCAGTCCCAAGTCCAAGGTGTCACCTATGCTTCTCACTAATCGGCTACAGACTGGAGGTTCCAATGATCCCTGCACCCTGGAATCGATTAATTTGCTAGAGTTGCTCACAGAACTCAGAAAAACGTTTTACTTACTAGATTATGGTTTATCATTAAAGGAAAGAACTCAGAAACGGCTAGACGGAAGAGATGCGTAAGACAACATATGCGGAAAGGGCAAGGAGCTTCCATGTTCTTTCTGGGCTCACCATTCTCCCCAAACTTCCACGTGTTTACCAATCCAAAAGCCCTCTGAACCCCGTCTTTTTGGAGTTTTATGGAGGCTTCATTACATAGGCATGACTGATGGAATCACTGGCTATTGAAGGTTAAAAACAATCTCTAGTCTCTCCCCAAGCCCCAAGGTGGGGGGAAAGGGAAGGGCCTTAAAGTTCCAACACTCTAATCACGTGGTTGGTTCCCCTGACAACCAGCCTCCACCCTTAGGGGCTTTCCAAAAGTCACTCATTTACATAACATAAGATGCCCCTTTTTGGCTCTTACCAGTTAGGAAATTCCCAGGGTTTTTGAAGCTCTGTGCCAGAAACTGGAATGAAGACTGAATATATATTTATTATAAATCACAGTTATCACAGGCTCCCATACAGTTCCATCTTAATTTGTACATTATTCTAGCAAAGTTATGAGTACTTATGTATCAGGCACAATAGTAGGTGCTTTATTTGTATAACCTCATGTCATCACCATGACACCTATCCCATATGACTATTAATCCAATTTAACAGACATGAACAGAAGCTAAAACATTAAGTAACTTGGGCTTGTCCAACATGGCAGTTCCTAACATGTGTTAGACTAAAGCCACTGCCTCTTCCATAAAACCATGAAGGTTCTCCATAGTTTCCCAGATGTTCTCTCTGAAGGGGGAGAATTAAGATGGGGAAAAAAAGGGGTGGAGGTGCAAAGATAAGGGATTATGACCTTTCTCTTAAAATCATGGTTACTGTCAAGCCTCCAATTATGTTTTATCTTTTTGGCATTGGAAATGAACATTATGACTCTTATTAAAGTGCAAACTGTATCATGGCCCTACTTAAAAATCTTCAAAGACCAGGACAAAGACCAAAATACTTCTTTAGTAGTCTACAAGGTCCTCGAATACCCAAGTCCAGTCTCATCTTGCAACTACCCCCGCCCCTGCCTGTTCTAACTCCAGTTTAATTTGCCTTCTTGTTCCTTTGAATGTACTCCTCCTTCACGTGGACTCAAGCCTCTGAATGAGCAGTCTGCTTAGTTTCCCCATACTGATTCACCGGCATTCAACTCACCTGACTCAGAACTCATCAAGTACTCCTATCTGAGGCTCTGAGAGCCAGCGGCACTTTTCTTAAAACACCTGTGTGATGATCACACTCTCTACAAAAACAAAAGTTCCCTAAGGGTAGAAGTTATATGAACTTTGGTCATCCTTATATCCCAAGGATTCACTGGCACACAAGAGGTAGATACTTTTTTTTTTTAAGATTTTATTTATTTATTTGACAGAGAGAGACAGTGAGAGAGGGAACACAAGCAGGGGGAGTGGCAGGCAGAGGGAGAAGCAGGCTCCCCGCTGAGCAGAGAGCCCGATGCGGGGCTCGATCCCAGGACCGTGGGATCATGACCTGAGCCGAAGGCAGACGCTTAACGACTGAGCCACCCAGGCGCCCCTAGAGGTAGATACTTAAAACAGAAATGGGGTAGGGGGGGTAGTAAAAATAACATCAAAGTCAAACCCCCTCCCTTCCCATCTCCAACAATTCTTCTTTGATAATGTGTCCAAAGTTATCTCTTCCACTCCCACTGCACATTAAGAGACTCCAATTTTAACAGCATACTGGCTGATCTCCACACTACCAATCTGTTTAGTATATTAATGGTAAATTAATCCAACACTTTCAGTCTCTGAAATTTTTAGTGGCTTCCTCCTCTCACCTTTTACATAAGCACTATTCAAGGTCATTCTCAATCAGTCCTAATTATTTTTTCATCTCTCATTTCCCAATTTCAATACTACTACAGCCAGGCTGACATACCTCAAATTTTAAATAAAAATTCTCTTATTAATAGTGATGATAACAGCTACCGTTTGAGTGTTTACTTTGTGTCAGGCACTATTCTAAGCAAGTTATACGTATAACTTATTTAATCCTCAGAACAAGACTATTATTAGCCCCATTTCAGGAGTAAAGAAACTAGGGCAGAGTGAATAAATAGGCAGTGGAAGTGGGAGAGCCAGGATTCTGCCCCAGGTAGCACAAGCTCTGGGGTTCTACGGTTTTAACCATCATGCCATACATTAATGATGTTGGAAAATAAGGAAAAAAATCTACCGTTAATCTCACCATGTCCCCAACTCCAAGATAAACTCCATCAAAATGTTTCTGATGCAAAAACACATTTTATAAAACTGGGTTTTTCGCTTCATTTAAAATTTTCCCACGTTATTCTTCTACAACGTTATTAATAGCTACATACCACAGAATTTTCTTCTAAAACGCTATCACTGTATTCCCAAGAAATACAGAATAAAAAACCATATTATAAAGAACGATTGTTCAGTGGGACATGAGGTTTCAGGTTTCAGGAGTTTAAAATGCAGCAAGTTATTTTCAATAGCTGAGTCTACAGCTACAAACCTAAATATCCCTAAGCAATTTTAAAACGTAGTCTTTGCTCAAGAGTAAAGGACTTTCCTTTCCCAGCTCCACCAGCACTGCCATTATCATTGACACAGGACTCATCATTCTTCTCACAATTATGATATATTAAACACAAAACCTGTCAAGGCAGCTATGTTAACCACAGGTTTCCCAGCCCCCAAATGTGATGCTAGCTCTAGACAGCTTCACATCCAATCAATAACTCAGGCTAATGCAAATGAAGATGTTCAACAAATCTCTGTTAAATCCAAATACATTACTTTACCTAAATGCTCAAAAGAAACCACTACTATTAAACACACACAGGCCTTAATTTTTGTCACTAAATCACTATATGTGAACGTAACATTGTGGATTAACTATACTTCAATAAAAAAACAAATTCTAAAAAATTTTAAAGTCAAGTCACTATATATACTCACTGCTGCTTCCTATGGATAACTTCCTATTAGGTCATCACAAGAGAACAGCATTCTGCATTCTAAGTTTTTTTGTTGCAACAAAAATGTATTCATTTAGAAATGCTCGGTAATTGGCTAAACACTCTTATTCAAAACTTCTCCATGCTAAGTGTCAAGTCCTATGTACACAATTAGGGTACTGGAAGCTTGTATAAGTACATTAAAGCTTCAATAAACTCCAACATCTTTTCCAAGGCATTCTCAAACAGGAGTTTTTAAGTGGCTGTAGGCAACGAGTAATTTTAAATTAAAAATGACTTCTGGAGTGCTGGCATCAGAAGCTCTGTGTATACCCTCTCCAGTGAAACAATAACCAGTGAAAATTACTTAAAAAACTTTTTTGAAGTCCCTAGAAATTGTCCTAAGGGTATACAGTAAATGAAGAAACTTACTAAAGAAAATCTACCAAAAAAAGAAAATGGAAAAGAAAATTCTTCTGTATCTCAGAACAGTCAGTCTGTGGCATTTTGGGCCAGCTCAGCAGGACAGAAGCTCCATTCCAGGTGGGTGCAGCCAAGGACACAGGGCTCTCTCCTCCAACCTCCTAGTCAAGGTTATCTCGCCAGGAGAGGGAAAGCAGCTAGCATTTCTCATCATCCCCAACTCAGACTTGCAAGCCCAAGCAGTTGAGATGCCTGGGGCTCCTTTCTTCTATCCAAGCCCTACTTGTGGAGCAGAAGTTTGACCCCAGGTTCTGCAGGCCAAGAATACTGTGCTCCTAATGGCCCTTACCCCATCTCACTCATAGGACTGAACTTCCACACCAGGAGACACAAGCTGAGAACACCAGAGGCCGCTGCTCCCACCTAGCACCCTACTCATGAAGCAGGGGTGTCCCTGACAGAAGTGAGCCACTGTTTCACCCTCCCACCCTCACCCCAGCCCGGCTCTGAAGCAATGGTGTAAAGGATTTGCCCAGGGGAAGAGGCAAGCCATAAGAAAGTTTCAAATTTCTCTCAAAATGAACTGACTTCATTTGGAACAGAGTACAGGGAAGTTCAAATCTGAGGGTGCACTAAAAACAATGTAGACCGAGGTAGTAACCAATTAAGAGACTGGCTGGGGGCCTGGGTGGCTCAGTTGATTAAGCATCTGCCTTCAGCTCAGGTCATGATTCCAGGGTCCTGGGATAGCACCCCACAGAGTCCCACACGGGGCTCCCTGCTCAGCAGGGAGTCTACTGCTCCCTCTGCCCCTCCTCCTGCTCGTGCTTGCTCTTTCTCCATCTCTCTCTCTCTCAAATAAATAAGAGTAAAATCTTAAAAAAAAAAAAAAAAAGAGGTTGGTTAATCTCTTGAGAGCCAGAAGCTAAACTTGAAACCGGCTACAAGTTTACCTAAGAAGAATCAGGTAAAGAGACAGCTAAGGGCCTCCCGAGTCAAAAGAGACCTTTGACTGAACTCAAGGATTACCCCCTACAAAGGAGAAAAACTGAATTGGATCAGACTGTGGGGTAATTAAATCCCAGGGCATCACCTAAAACAATCAACCAATCAGACAACAATTAGGGGAGACTAACATTTGCATTGATACCAACAGAGGGAGACAGCTTAACACAGATATGCTAAGCCTGTACCCTCTGAAGAGTAAAATCACAGGCTGCACACTGCAAGGAAAATGGATTTCATTACAGCAGTCTAGCCAGTTGCTAGACAGACAAACAAGTAACAAGTCCATAGGTATGGGTAGTGGGGAATCAGTATCCAAAATTACTATGGTAGACTGAAGATCCAGTAATCTCCCCCAAAATTTACAAGATCTACAAAGATAGGAGACTGTAGCCCATACACGGGGGAGGGAGCAGGCAAAAGAAACTGGCTTTGAGAGGGTCCACATGTCAGACTTAGCAAAGACTTCAAAACAGTTATTATGAGTATGTTCAAAGAACTAAAGGAAAGCGTGCTTAAAAGAAGTAAAGGAAATGGGCGCCTGGGTGGCTCAGTCCGTTAAGCATCTGCCTTCGGCTCAGATCATGATCTCCAGGTCCTGGGATCAAGCCCCATGTTGGGCTCCCTGCTCAGCAGGGGAGTCTGCTTCTCCCACTGCCCCTCTGCTCTGTGTATGCACGCTCTCTCTCTCTCAAATAAATAAGAAAATCTTAGGACAAAAAGTAAAGGAAAATATGACAACATTTAAAGAGAGACTATAAGTAGATAAAAGAGTATTTAAAAAAAAAAAAAAAGAACCAAATGAAAATTCCAGAGTCAGAATTTTTAGTCAATAACAAAAATGAAAAAATTAACTGAAGTGGTTCAACAGAAGATACAAGCTGTCAGAAAAAAGAATCAGCAAGCTAGAAGATCAAGAGATTAAGCAATAGGGAGAACAGAGAGAAAAAAAATGAGTTTCAGAGAAATGTGGAACACAATTAAGCATACCAACATATGCATAATGGAGTCCAGAAAGAGAAAGGAAAAGATATTTGAAGAAATTATGGCCCAAACTCCCCCAAACTCAATGAAAAACATTAATCTACACATCCAAGAAGTTCAGCAAACTCCAACTAGGATAAATTCAGAGACCAGATTGAGAAACATAATCAAAATGTCAAAAGCCAAGTACAAAGAGAAGTGAGAAAGCAGGAAGAAGCAAATCATCACACAGAAAGGCTCCTCAATATAACATGGTCAGCTGATTTCTCATCAGACAATATGGATGCCAGAAAGCAGCGCGATGACACATTCACAGTAGTAAAAGAAAAAAAAAACCTGTCAACCAAAACTGTTTCAAAAAATGAAGTCAGAGATCAACTTCCAGCATGTCAGCATAAAGAGCTTGGCAGACCCAATCCCCAGTGAAAGAGCCCTGATAAATATAATTACAAAAACAGTATAAATGCATTTTTCTTTCTGCTCTTAACTAATATAAAAAGCACTGCATAAAACGAAGTGTACATATGCATAATTGGGTCTATTGCATATAGAAATATTTCCCTATAACAGAATGAATTAATGCAAAATGAACGACCTAAAAAATCAAAATCTATAAAATTCTTTGAAGAAAACAGGGATAAATCTTCATGACCTAGCATTTCAGCAATGGATTCTTACAGGTATGACACCAAAAGCAAGAGCAACAAAACAGATAAAATGGATTTCACTAAAATCAAAAACTTTTGTGCTCCAGAAGGCATTTAATATAATATCAAGACAGTGAAAAGACAACCCAGAGAATGGGAGGGGGGAAAAAACCCACTATAAATCAAGAATCTAATAAGGGACCAGTATTTAGAATATACAAAAAAAACCTACTACAATTCAGTAATAAAAAAGACAACCAATTTAAATATGAGGAAGGCATCTGAATAGGCATTTTTCTCCAAAGAAGATGTACAAATGGCCAGTAAGTTTGTGAAAAGATGCTCAACACATCATTAGCCACCAGGAAAATGCAGATCAAAGCCCCAGTGAGATACATTCCTCCCATTGACTAGGATGATTATAATAAAAAAGATGGAAAATAGTTAAGTGTTGGTGAGGATGTAGAGGGAGAATCCTTGTGCATTGCTGGTGGTAGTGTAAAAACGGTGCAGCCTCTGTGGAAAATGGTATGGCAGTTTCCCAAAAAACTAAACACAGGGGGTTGCCTGGGTGGCTCAGTCGTTAAGCGTCTGCCTTTGGCTCAGGTCATGACCCCAGGGGTCCTGGAATCGAGCCCCGCACTGGGCTCCCTGCTCCGTGGGAAGTCTGCTACTCCCTCTCCCACTCTCCCTGCTTGTGTTCCCTCTCTTGGTGTGTCTCTCTCTCTCTCTCTCTCTCTCTGTCAAATAAATAAATAAATAAAATCTTAAAAACAAAAAAACAAAAACCAAAGAACTAAACACAGAATTAGTATATTATGCAGCAATTCCACTTTTGCATATACACCCAAAAGAGCTGAAAGCAGAGGTTCAAACAGATTATTTGTACACCCATTTTCATAGCAGCACTATTCACAATAGCCAAAAGGTAGAAGTTACCCAAGTGTCCATCTACAGATGAATAAAATGTGGTATATACAATGGAATATTATTCAGTTTTAAAAAGGAAGTCAAGGGGCACGTGGGTGGCTCAGTCCCTTAAGCCCCTGACTCCGGCTCAGGTCATGATCTCGGGCTTGGTGCTCAGCCCTCCGCCCTGCCCCTCCCCCACTTGTGCTCACTCTCACTCCCATATAAATCTTTAAAAATAATAAAAACAAAAAAGAAGTCAAGACATATTATAACATGCACGAACCCTGAAGACATTACACTAAGTGAAATAAGCCAGTCACAAAAGGGCAAATATTGTAGGATTCCACTTATCTGTGGCACATAGAGTAGTCAACTTCAGAGACAAAAAAATGGTGGTTATCAAGGACTTGGGGGAAAGGAATTTGAGGCGTTAATAATATTTAATGGACACAGTTTCAGTTGGGGAAAATGAACACACTCTGGAGATGGATGGTGGTGATAGCTGCACAACCATGTGAATGCACTTAATACCACAGAACTGTACACTTAAAAATGGTTAAAACGGTAAATTTTACATTATGTATATTTTACCAACAAAAGAAGGGCGGGAGGACAGAAAAGTGTTGGTGAGAATGTGGAGAAAGTGGAAACTTCATACACTGCTAGCAGGAATACAAAAAGTTGCAGACTCTTTGAAAAAGTATGGCAGTTCCTCAAAAAGTTAAATACACAATTAACGTATGACCCAGTTGTTTAACTCCTATGTATATAAATGAGAAATAAAACGCATGTCCACACCAAAAACTTGTACACAAAGTTTAGCAGAAAACACCCAAATGTCCGTCAACAGATGAATTAACAAAATGTGTTATACCATACAATAGATTATTCTTCATAAAAAAGAATATAGTTCTGATACACGCTACAATATGGATGAGCCTTGAAGACACTATGCTAAGTGAAATAAAGCAGTTACAAAAGGACAAATAAACTGATTCCACTTGTCTACTTAGAATAGGCAAATTCATAGTGACAGAAAGCAGAGGTTACCAGGGGTTGAGCTGAAGCAAAGGAAGGATAGAGAATTACTGGTTAGCAATTACAGAATGTGTCTGGGGTGATGAGTAAGTTTTGGAAGTAGTAGTGATGATTGTACACCACTGTGAATATAAATAATGCCACTAAGCTGTACACTTAAAATGGTTAAAATAGCAAATTTTGTGATATATTTTAACACAATCTTTTAAAATGACCAACAAAAACCACTGAATTGTTTACTTTAGATGGATGAACTGTAGGATATGTAAATATCTCAATAAATCTATTAAAAGAAAATGTAAACAAGAAATACAGTGGAAAAAATCATTAAAAGGAATTAAAATACATTAGAAAATACCCACTTATGGCAAAAGAAATCAGTAAAAGAAACAAAAAAAGGGTGCCTGGGTGGCTCAGTTGGTTAAGCGACTGCCTTCGGCTCAGGTCATGATCCTGGAGTCCTGGGATCAAGTCCCACATCGGGCTCCCTGCTCGGCGGGGAGTCTGCTTCTCCCTCTGACCCTCCCCCCTCTCATGCTCTATCTCAGTCTCTCTCTCAAATAAATAAATAAAATCTTAAAAAAAAAAAAAAGACATGAGATTAAAAAAAAAAAAAAAAGGAAGATCCAACCACATGCTGTCAATAGGAGAATTTTAGATCCAAGGATACAAATTG
Organism: Leptonychotes weddellii; assembly: GCF_054177405.1. NCBI lineage: Eukaryota > Metazoa > Chordata > Mammalia > Carnivora > Phocidae > Leptonychotes > Leptonychotes weddellii. The sequence goes on from NC_138385.1 coordinate 75,117,986, forward strand.
GTTAAAAGCAAAAGGATGGAAGAGCGCCTGGCTAGGCCAGTCGGTAGCGTGTGCAACTCTTTTATCTTGGCGTCATGAGTTTGAGTCCCACATTGGGCATAGAGGTTACTATAAAAAAAAAAAAATTAAAAGAATGGAAAAACATGCATCATGCAAGACAGCAATCATAAGAAAGGTGAAGTGTCTATACATTTATCATAAAAAATAGATTTTAAGACAAAAAATATATTACTAAAGATAAAAAGAACATTTTATAATAGAAGGGTCCATTTGTCAAGATGTAACAATTATAAATACATATACACAAAGTACCAGAGCCCCAAAATATATGAAGCAATTCAACAATTAAAACTTCCAACCCCCCACTTTCAACAATGGATAAACAACTAAGAAAAGATCAAGGATAGAAGATTTTAATAACACTATAAACCAATTAGACAATACAGACATACGTAGAACACTCTACCAACAACAGAATACAGTACTCTTCTTGAGTGCACATGAACATTCTCCAGAACGGACCATATGCTAGGCTGTAAATCAAGTCTCAATAAATTTAAAGGACTGAAAGTTATGTTCTTTGAACAGAGAGAAATAAAACTAGAATTTAACCAAAGGAAATTAATTTATTTTGGCACAGTGATCATATTCAAACCATTTACTAGTTCCTCAATTGATTTTCCTATATATAATCCTGCCATCTACAAGTAATGAAAGATCAGAATTCTCCTTAAAGACAAAATAAAACAAAGGCACGATCATGTCACTGAAATATACCACAGACTATTTCTTCTCATTTTTTCTTAATGAGTATATTTATACATTATATTTACACATATTAAACTTAATAAATGCAAGAAATTTAGGCACACAAAATAATGAGACTAAAATAGCATACCTATGTATTCAGCTCCATAGATCGTACCTTGAAAACTGAAACATTACAAATCCTCACACATCATTACTTTTTAAAATTGTCCAGCCCTACATAAAAATAGCCATCCAAATACACCCAAAACATTGGGTGCCTGGGTGGCTCAGTTGGTTAAGCGTCTGCCTTCCGCTCAGGTCATGATCCCAGGGTCCTATGATCCAGGCCCATACCGGGCTCCCTGCTCAGGGGGAAGTCTGCTCCTTCCTCTCTCTCGGCTCCTCCCCCAGCTCGTGTTCTCTCTTGCTCACACACTCTCAAATAAATAAAATAAAAATTTAAAAAAAAGGTTAAAAATACTCCCAAAACATCAATGAAAACTTAGGAAGTGTTTAAAAACATCAATATTCAGTTAAATACAATCTATATTAATCTATTTCAAATCAATGATATGCACAGATGGGGAAGAAGGGGAGAAGTAGAATAGTATGGATTAAAAGCAGAAAAAGAACCAAAACGAGAGGGAAGCAATGGGGTAGGGGTGGCAGACAAGTAAGTTAACATTTACTAAGCACTTACCTTGAGTCAGATGATCACTTAAAGGATTGTGATCTATTAATATTCATTAACAATCCCAAGAGGTAATCATTACCAGTTTACAGATGGAAAAAAACTGAGGTGCACAGACATAATCTGACTAATTTGAAATAGATAATAGGGAGAACAAAGTTAGCAAATCTAGATTTCAAATGGTCTTTGACAAGTTGGTACCATTGACTCTGCTCATCCCCTTGCTATGCTCCATCACTATTTGTGCCTATTTCAGTGCTGTAAGACACCAGTGGGGAGGAACAGAATGACTTCACCAATCCTATTAGGTGTGTTAGACAAACACTCTTGTTAAAGGCCTCATAAAATTATTTTGCCAGAAGCAGTATGGTATACAAAAGCAAATTTGTAACCAGAAACATGAATTTAAACTTCTACTCTGATACCTACTGTGTGATCTTGAGCAAACTTCCCAAACCTCTTTGGGACTCAGTTTCCTCACCCGAGGATACAAGGCTACGGCTGTGATGATTAAATGAGGTAATGATTATCTTTAAATGCCAGAAGGTGTCCAGTGAAGTATTAGTTCCCTTTCCTAACAACATTCCATTGGAGGGGAGACATTTTAAAGACAACTATTTGCAATTTAGTATTGAGGGTGGAACATGAGTGTGGGTTTTGAAGTGAAAAAGACTTGGTCAAAGTCTGCTTTGCTACAAAACATGCAGCTTTGTAATGGGGTTTAGCTCACTGGCAAAGGCCAGCAAACACACCTGCAAGTCATGTTTATTCAGAAGCAATTTTCCCCTCAAAACACTGATGCCTTGCACCAAATAATAGCAGCAGTATGAGGATGGGGGATAAAGGTCTGAACTGAAGAGCCATCACCCCACATTGTTCTTGGCTCAGTCTGGCTACATGCTCTGCCTTGGAAGTACTTACACTGTTCTCTCTGATCTTTGTGCATTTTATTTCCCCCATGTGCTCCCTAACTCCATAACCTCAACAGTTCCCTATATGGAAGGGTTCCATTAGGTTACCAGTTTTTAATAAGTCCTATATTTATTACAGCTTGTCAGGAATTCAAGATGTTTTTAACTGTGCTGTTTATTTTATTAGAATTTTTATTGTTTCTTAGTGCTCTAATTACAAAGTTACATAGCTTTTGAGTGATCCCTTTACTCTTAACCCTATTTTCCCCCTATAAATCCAGTTACATTTTGGTGCCGGATTTTGCAGACCATGAGGTTTTTCAGCAACTACAATGTAAAAGACATGCCTGTAATAGGTAGTGTTTAATCTCAAAGTATCACTCCCCCCCCCCCCAAATTGGCTAATACCTTCAGAGATTATTGGGAAGCTTGAATGGGAGAATGTATGTGAAGTGCCTTCAAAATAGAAGGTACCCAATAAATAGCAAGTGTTCTAACAAGTGCCAGTTTCTGGGGCGCCTGGGTGGCTCAGTCATTAAGCGTCTGCCTTCGGCTCAGATCATGATCCCAGGGTCCTGGGATTGAGCCCCGCGTCGGGCTCTCTGCTCTGCGGGAAGCCTGCTTCTCCCTCTCCCACTCCCCCCGCTTGTGTTCCCTCTCTCGCTGTCTCTCTCTCTGTCAAATAAATAAAATCTTTAAAAAACAAAAACAAAAACAAGTGCCAGTTTCTTCTCCCCTGAAATGCCAATTAGATGATAAACTTTATTTTTGAACCTTCCCAGACTCCTGACGAATACGATCTCTAGATCAGTTCAGGGGAAAAGTATTCTCTCAACTATAAATTACCAGGAGTCTATGCTCCTGATATATGTATCACAATTGCTCAGGTTGATTTTTAAAATAAATGAACAGCCTCAACAGTTTTATACAAATATAGCTTTCATTATTCTGTTGCATTAACACAGAATCCTACCATATTTCAAAATTTTGTCCTACTTTTCAAAAAGTTTCAAATCAAGGATTATCTTAACATTTATAAGACAACTCATATGGTGGTGGGTATTGAGGAGGGCACATTCTGCATGGAGCACTGGGTGTTATGCACAAACAATGAATCATGGAACACTTCATCTAAAACTAATGATGTAATGTATGGGGATTAACATAAGAATAAAAAAATTAAAAAAAAAATTAAAAAAAAAAAAAGACAACTCATAGCACAGTATTCCTATCAGAATTTGTGCTGGCTCTAAAGAAAATGTGACAATAGGGAGAATAAAGAAACCAGTAATAAGACATCAAAATCATGTGGAGCTACACGACTTACAAATTATCTGTTGAGTAAAAGAATGAACAAAAGAACCACACTTTCAGGCAGAAACATAAGCACATTTTTCATTTAATAAATAACCTAGTAAATATGGATTGGCGTCCCAGTCACCTGACTCCAAGCACCAGATTTCTATCAACAATACCAAGCTGGCTCAAGTTTGGCAATTTTGGTTCTACCTTAACAGTATTTTAAAAAACTAAATTACTTTCTATTTTAACACTGTTTAAACATATGTAAATATGAAATTAAAAATTAAACTCCTTTGCTTCTTGCCCTCCTACAAAATGAACTAAATACAAACAAATCTATTAATAATAATATAAAGTGACAGATGGCAGCATATTACTGACTGCTAAGGCATGGGTTCTTTCGAGTTTTGCACAGCTATCCTACCACCATCATATGCCAGGTGGGAGACTCAGCCCTCCTACTTAATTACATCACTGTGTATACATGGTGCGCTATGACATCATTTGTCCTTGGCACCAATGCATCATTATGTGGTAAGTCCGCCTCTGTTGTTCTCACTGTCCCACAAATCAAACGGTACAGTTAAGCACCAATGCGTGAAAAATACAAAGCTAACGTAAGTACTGAAATGGTGTGGCAGTTCTTGGGTACCTGGGTGGCTCAGTGGGTTAAGTGGCTGCCTTTGGCTCAATTCATGATCTCAAGAGTCCTGGGACTGAGCCCCAGGGTCAGGGCTCCCTGCTCAGTGGGAAGTCGGCTTCTCCCTCTCCCTCCCTTCTCGTGACACACACACACTCTCTCTCAAATAAATAAAATCTTTTTTTTTTTTTTTAGATTATATTTATTTATTTGACAGAGAGAGACACAGCGAGAGAGGGAACACAAGCAGGGGGAGTGGGAGAGGGAGAAGCAGGCTCCCCGCAGAGCAGGGAGCCCGATGCGGGACTCGATCCCAGGACCCTGGGATCATGACCTGAGCCGAAGGCAGTCGCTTAACCAACTGAGCCACCCAGGCGCCCAATAAATAAAATCTTTAAAAAAATTAAAAATTAAAAAATGGTGTGGCAGTTCTTGATTAGGAGGCAGTCCAAAATGCATGTACTAATTTTAAAATAAGTCTGCTTTCTTTAACAAGAAAACATTTAACTTGAGCACAAAAAAGGCACCAAAGAGATACTTATAAGGCTAGAACTTTGCAGGGAGTAGGGGAGGAGTGGCTCGAAGACCACTGAGATTTAGAAATTAACTGCTCCAAATTCAGTTCAATCTCTTATCTGCTCTTGAAGATTTCCTATTATAATTGTTAAGCCCACTGCTGTCAGCAGGAAGGTTTCTCTTCTATTCTATCAAAAGTCTATTTCCCTTGTCACTGATGCTTACCTACTGGTTATGGTTCTGCCTACTAAAACAGAAAGTTAATATTCACCATTTTCTGCATTATGATCCTTCAAAATACTGAGACTTACAGTGCATATCACCCAAACTGCTTTTCAAGAGGAAGAGATACTTTTTCTTTTTTTTTTTTTTTTTAAAGATTTTATTTATTTGACAGACACAGCGAGAGAGGGAACACAAGCAGAGGGAGTGGGAGAGGGAGAAGCAGGCTTCCCGCTGAGCAGGGAGCCCGATGCGGGGCTCGATCCCAGGACCCTGGGATTATGACCTGAGCCGAAGGCAGACGCTTAAGGACTGAGCCACCCAGGCGCCCCGAGGAAGAGATACTTCTACTTACATATTCTTTTATTTACTAAATCCTTACACAAAAGGGTGTGAGGTCCCATTAGATTCCAGTCCCTAAACAAATCAACCTATTAATAAGTGAGCAATGCTGACTTAAAATATTAGACAAAGTCACATACCACATATCACAGAAGGTATATCTACTTATCAGTCTACTCTTTGTTAAATATCAAGATTAACAACTCAAAGTTATCTATTAATAGCTTTTAACAATCTTTATCAAATTTAGTTAATACTTGGAAGTTACTAATTCAATCATGAAATGCTAATCCATCACACCGGAAACAAGGACCTCATTTCATTTGGTCAACATTTTAAGAAAGGCAAATAGATTATCAATAATTACCATTTTCAATGTGCATCCTGTGGGTATTTTTGTCTGAATCTTCCACAACTAGATTAAGTCACAAATGTAAAGAATTTGAAAAGGAAACCAAGGAATTGGAAATTCCTTTCAGTCAATGAGATGAATTTCACTATATTTTAAGTTACACAGAATAGTTTTTTAAAGAACAGCCACGAGATCTAATTCACATATACCATATAAATCACCCATCTAAAGTGTACCAATTGGGGCACCTGGGTGGCTCAGTCGTTAAGCGTCTGCCTTCGGCTCAGGCCATGATCCCAGGGTCCTGGGATTGAGCCCCGCATCTCGGGCTCCCTGCTCAGTGGGAAGCCTGCTTCTCCCTCTCACACTCGCCCTGCTTGTGTTCCCTCTCTCACTGTGTCTCTGTCAAATAAATAAATAAAATCTTTAAAAAAAATAAAACTGGGCGCCTGGGTGGCTCAGATGGTTAAGCGTCTGCCTTCGGCTCAGGTCATGATCCCAGCGTCCTGGGATTGAGTCCCGCATCGGGCTCCCTGCTCCTTGGGAGCCTGCTTCTCCCTCTGCCTCTCTCTCTCTCTCTGTCTCTCATGAATAAATAAATAAAATCTTAAAAAATAAAAATAAAAAAATAAAACTGAATAAAGTGTACCAATTCTCTTCAGTTTATTCGGAGCTGTACAGCTATCACCACAATCAATTTTAGAACATTTCCATCACCCCAAAAAGAAACCCCATACCTATTAGTAGCAGCCATTCCCCATTCCCTCCTCAACCCCAGCCCCAATCTAATCTATTTTTTGTCTTTATAGAACTGCCTATTTTTTTTTAAGATTTTATTTATCAGAGAGAAAAGAGAGAGAGAGCACAAGCCAGGGAGAGAGGCAGAGGGGAGAGAACCAGGCTCCCCACCGAGCAGGGAGCGCGATGCGGGGCAGGACCCTGGGACCATGACCTGAGCCAAAGGCAGACGCTCAACTGAGCCACCCAGGCGCCCCTAGAACTGCCTATTCTTGACATTTCATATAAATGGTATCATACAACAGCCTTTTGTGACTAGCTTCTTCACTTAGCGTAATTGCTTTTCAAGGTTCAACCAAACCAAGTTGTAGCATGTATCAGTACTTCATTTCCTTTTATTGTTGAAAAATATTCCACTGTATAGTACATTTTATTTATGCATTCATTAGCTGATGGACATTGGCATTGTTTTTGTGATATAGTTTTATACATGTAGATGCCATTAAAAGATATCTAACAGAAAAATTATCCTTTAAAGTATGTATGTACAACCCTAAAGGTTCAAAGTAAACACTCTGAAGTACACCATGAAGGCTAATACTCAAATCAAAAGAGAAATATCAAAACTGGAAGCTGTAATACCAAGTTACTGAAAATGAAAATTTTAAGTCTATAACGTTGAAGCAAAAATGCAAACTCAACAATAAAAATTTTAAATGTAGCGTACAAACATAAAACATTCCAATTCAATTTGGCATTCATCCCCCTTATTATAGTCAGACACTATTATTAAACAAAGAGGCCAGAGGTCAGCAATTATTTTTTGACATATTACAAATGAAATGAAAAGCAGAAGGGCTACAGGCAAAGGAACCTCATCTTTAAAATAGGAGAGCTGCATGCTAAGGTCCCTTCCGGCTGTATTTTATGAAAGAGCAAATAGTGCCTGGGTGCTGTTGGCAAATACAAGGTAAAAAAAGGTGGCCAAATTAATAAGAAGGAACAAGTGCTAACAGATAAAAGAGCTCATTCACTCAGGCATTATATACGGTAGTGGTTAAGAGTACAGATTGAAGATAAACCACCTCAGTTTGAATTCCTGTTCCGAGACTTACCTATATATCCAAGCTGAACAAATTCCTTAATATCTGTGTCTTGGTTTCCTAATATAGACACAGTTTTGTAAAAAAGAATAGCCATAGGGGCACCTGGGTGGCTCAGTCACTAAGCTCTGCCTTCGGCTCAGGTCATGATCCCAGAGTCCTGGGATCGAGCCCCACATCGGGCTCCCCGCTCTGCGGGAAGCCTGCTTCTCCCTCTCCCACTTCCCCTGCTTGTGTTCCCTCTCTCACTGTGTCTCTATCAAATAAATAAAATCTTTAAAAATAAAAATAAAAAAATAAAAAAGAATAGCCATAAAGTGAAACTAGGTGATAGGAGTTTATCTGCATCTTTGTATGTTTGATTTTTCCTTAATAAAAAGTTTGGGTGGGAGGATAGGTGAAATAGGTGATGGGGATTAAGGAGTGCACTTCTTGTGATGAGCACCAGGTGTTGTACGGAAGTGCTGAATCACTATATTGTACACCTGAAACTAGTATTACACTGTATGTTAACCAACTGGAATTTAAATAAAAACCTAAGGGGTACCTGGGTTGATCATTCAGTTAAGCATCCGACTCTTGGTTTCGGCTCAGGTCATGATCTCAGGGTTGTGAGATCCAGCCCTGTGTTGGGCTCCATGCCTAGCTCGGGGTTTGCTTGAAGATTCTCTCCCTCTGCCCCTCCCTTCACTCGTGCACCCACTCTCTTTCTCTAAAATAAAGAAAATCTTTAAAAAATAAAAACTTTAAAATATCTACAAAAGCTTCTCAGAAGAACAACATGTGAGCTGCATCTTAAAGAGTAACCATGAATAGCAAGTCAACTAAGCGTATACAGGGATGGAGGAGAAAAGGCAAAAGCAGCAGTATGGAATAGGCTAAAGCAGCGTGGATCAGAAGACTAGCACCAATCTCCTCAAGTACCACGGAGTGGCCTTCACCATTTCTCCTATCTCTGGCATTAGGTGTTATATTTTAACAAGGAAAATTTGGCCTATACAAAAAGCTCACTGATAAATAAAACATATGCAATCATATTAAAATAAATCAGATATTCTTAAGGGTATTCAAGGATTATCTATATCCTTGCCCATTCCTTAAGACATGTTTATATAGGTGAAATCTGGTTAAATAATTAAAGGCAGGATGGAAAACAAAAAATCTATGAAAAAGACAATTTGCCTTGGTGAATACCTGACTCCCTACCAGACCCTTAGGATATAATCATAAAAACGACTGTTTTTGCTCTTCCAGAATTTACCAAAGAAGGACAGCAAGTAAATGCTTTAAAATGCATTTCACAAGTGTGAATTTCACGCAAAAAAGATTCACAGCTAAGCTTAGACACTTACTGGAATGCATAAAGAAGTCCTGGACAGCGGAACCAATGCAGAATCAAGTAAGCTTCCTGTTTTATTATTTTTTCTCTCTGGACATTGAACACATTTGTATGTATGTATGTATTTATTTTAAAGATTTTATTTATTTATTTGACAGAGAGAGAGCACAAGTAGGCAGAGTGGCAGGCAGAGGGAGAGGGAGAAGCAGGCTCTCTGCTGAGCAGGGAGCCGGACGTGGGGCTCGATCCCAGGACCCCAGGATCATGACCTCAGCAGAAGGCAGCTGCTTAATCGACTAAGCCACCCAGGCGCCCCTGTATTTATTTATTTTTTGGACTAGGTTCCATGCCCAACATAGGGCTTGAACTCACAACCCCAAGATAAGGAGTCACATGCTCTACTGACTGAGCCGGCCAGGTGTCCCCCACTTTTTTACCCTTTGACCTACCGTTTCATCCATTAATCTCTTCCCCACCCCCACCTCTGGCAGCCACCAATCTTTTCTCTGTATCTCTGAGCCTGATTTTTGTTTTTTGATTCCACATATAAGAGATCATGTGGTATTTGTCCTTGACTGATTTCAGTTAGCATAATGCCCTCAAGGTCCATCCACACTGTCACAAATGGCAAGATTCATTCTTATGGCTGAATCCCATTGTATATACACACACAATGGAATAGATAGACGCCACAATTTCTTTATCCACTTCTCCACTGATGGACACTTAAGAGTCTTTCTGTATTTTGGCTATTGTAAATAGTGCTGCAACAAACATGGAGGTGCATAAATGTATTCGAATTAGCATTTTCATTTTCTTCAGATTAATACCCAGTAGTGGACTTACTGGATCTCATGGTAGTTCTATTTTTAATTTTTTGAGGAATCTCCATACTGTTTTCCATAGTGGCTACACCAATTTACATTCCCAACAGTGCACAACGGTTCCCTTTTCTCCACATCCTCACCAACACTTGTTATTTCTTATCTTCTTGGTATTTCTAAAGCCCGTATTTTAATCTAAAGTACTGACTCTCTGAAGAGCAAAGATCTTTCTAGACATACTCTAAAGCCAAACATGCATAATTTTCTTTAAATTAACAGCAATGCTTAACCCTGTTATCATTATCAATTAAGTTCATTAAAAAATACCTCATATTTTCAAGAATTCACTCAACTAGTGATTTTGAGCCACAAGAGGCTTCAAGCTGTCTACTAGCCAAACTTCAGATTTTATAGGTAAGCAAGAGTTAAACAGCAGAAAAACTAGTAAGCATATGAAAAGGTTCTAACCATCATTAGATACAAGCAAATGAATATTTAGGCCATAATTAGAGATTCCTAACCCTCTACGAAACCAGCTAAAGTTAAAAGGACAATACTAAGTGTTGTTAAGGAAGAGCAATAGGAACTACAGTGGTGGGATTCTAAACTGGTACACCAACAACTTGGGAAATCTGTTTGGTAATATCTACCAAAACTAAACGGATACACATCCTATAACCCAGCAATTCCACTTCTGGGTGTATACCAAAAGACATGTACTAAAATGATCATGGCAACATTCTTTATAATTAGGGAAAACCCTATAAACAATCGAAATGTCCACAAACAGAATGGATAAATCAATCACGGTGTCTTTCATACAATGACTACACAGTAACGAAAAAGAAATTAATAATGTGGGGCAAAAGAAGCCAAAGACAAGAGTGCATATTCTATTATTCCATTTATATGAAGCTTTCAAAAACAGGTATAATTAATTCACTAAAAGACGGAAGGAAGGGGCGCCTGGGTGGCTCAGTTGGTTGAGCATCCCTCTCTTTATCTCAGCTCAGGTCTTGATCACAACATCATGAGTTCAAGCCCCCCCAAAATAAAATTTAAAAAAAGGGAGTACTGGGCGCCTGGGTGGTTCAGTTGGTTGAGCGACTGCCTTCGGCTCAGGTCATGATCCTGGAGTCCCTGGATCGAGTCCCGCATCAGGCTCCCTGCTCAGCGGGGAGTCTGCTTCTCCCTCTGATCCTCTCCCCTCTCATGTGCTCGCTCTCTCTCATTCTCTCTCTCTCAAATAAATAAAATCTTTACAAAAAAAAAAAAAAAGAGGGAGTATTAGGGTTTCTTTTCGGGGGGTGGCATAAAGGAGCCTTCTGGGATGCTGGAAATGATATATTGATCTAAGTGGTTGTTACACAGATGTGTACATTTGTAAAAAAAAAAAATCTATCAAGCTACACATTCAAGACTCGTGGTCTTCACTATATGCAACTTGTATCTCAATTTAAAAAATAAAAATTTAGGGGCACCTGGGTGGCTCAGATGGTTAAGCGTCTGCCTTTGGCTCAGGTCATGATCCCAGGGTCCTGGGATCGAGTCCCACATCGGGCTCCCGGCTCAGCGGGGAGCCTGCTTCTCCCTCTGACCCTCTCCCCTCTCATGCTGTTTCTCTCTCGCTCGCTCTCTAAAAAATAAATAAATAAAATCTTAAAAAAATAAAATAAAATAAAATTTTATAGCAGGTAAGTCACTTGAAAAATAATGTCAAACTTCCTTTGGGAGTCTAAGGCACTGGTTCTCAAAGTGTGGTCCACTGAGACCCTTTCAGGAGATCCAAGAAGTCAAAATTGTTTTAATAATAAGACATTATTTGGTATTGTCACTGTCATTCTCTCTCCAGTATACAGTGGAGTTCTTCCAAAGGCTACATGATGTATTCTATCACAAGAGATTAAAGGCAGAATCTACCTTTCTTCTGTTACACCAAACATGAGAGATCTGCAAAAAAATGTAGGACAATGCAACGCTGCTGCTCACTTAATTTGTTTTCTTAGAAAAGCTATTTTTCATAAAAGTATTATTTACATTAACATGCAATGGGTTTGGGGCGCCTGGGTGGCCTAGTCGGTTAAGCGTCTGCCTTCAGCTCGGATCATGATCTCGGGTCCTGGGATCAAGCTCCATGTTGGGTTCCCTGCTCAGTGGAGAGCCTGCTTCTCCCTTTCCCTCTGCTCCCCGCCCCCCTCGTTAGTGTGTGCTCTCTCTCAAATAAAATCTTTAAAAAAAAAAAAAATGCAATGAGTTTTACTTTTACATGCATACACAAGTTTAAAACTTTTTTTTCCATTTTAACTTCCAAAATAGTAAACATCAAAGGATATTAACTCAACATAAACAAAAGCTCTTTGAGGCCTAAGTATAAAGGGGTCCTGAGAGCAGAAGTTTGAGAATGACTGGCCTAATGATATACAACGAAAATAATGAGCTGCTTTTGCTATTTCTCTTGTAGTGATGAAAAACAAGGTATCAACATTTTCTCTGAAACCATCTGCACCAGACAAATCACCGCTACTATATTTATCTGCATACTTTCATTCTCAATTCAGAAAAAACAACTTCTCCCGAATATTATTTTCCCTAGCTGGCTACATCATTTTTTAACAGCACTTTGTCCTTAAAGCTTAGGCTAGACTTCAGATGAAAACTTAACCAAACTCTAGGCTGCTCTGCCAGCAAAGAAATTATATCCTGGCTACCAAGTCTGTGCTTCCTAAATTCACACTACAAGCTGTTGGCCAAGCACAATTAGCCCATAAGAATCTAAATAAAATAAAGCCCTCCAGAAAAACCCAGACACACAGAAGAAAAACAAGTTGAAGGAAACACTGAAATTATTTTCTTATCCCTCCTTTTACTTGTCAATCTAAATCCAACAACTCCTAAATCTATTAACTTTTTTTTACCTTTCCCATTTTTCTTTACTTGAAAATTTTTCTTCTCTGGAATCCAGTTTTTTCCACATCTCTAGGGATAAAGATAAAATTTACTAACTCAAAAAAAAAAAAAAGGTGGTAGCTTAAGTCATCTCTTGTCCAACACCATGGTTTACAGATAAAGAGTAATGAGGACCCAAGAATTAAGTGATTAACAGAGAGAGAGCAGGATAACTGGAACTAAAACACAGCCCTTCTGACTGGAGTCCAGTACCCTCCCACTGACTACACCATTTTCAATTCAAATACGAATGCGGTTTTGAAACAAAAAAAACCCTCCAAACTAGGAGCGAGTGGAATTAGTGCAATTATTTAAACAATAAGATTATTCTACTTTTGTGTATCAATCTAATTTAAAAGCTGTAAAATAATGCCTGTACAAAGCATGGCGAGCCAACAGTTAACAGTCTCTGGATACCAGATTCTAGTCCCCTACATTTTAAGGGAGGGAGGAGGCAAGAAAGCATGTGCTTTGATAATCCACTGTTTAAGTAATGGAGCCACACTGGGAAAATACAGTCATTCTATAACCCAGATTCCTATGACCTTTTGATACATGTCAACAGTCAGAAGCTCTCAAGTGGAGAGATGAAATTGGGAATGGGAGAAGAGTTGAAGAAGGGAAAGACAATAAAGGTGCTTTGCTTTCCAGCTCAACAATCCCTTCAATGACGGAAGCCAAAATCAAATTAGCAGCAACTCCCTCATTCAAGGGGAGTCCCAGGTATCTCACGTCCTTTACTCCATTCCCTCAACCATTCTCTTATCATCTCTCAGCCAAAGTGTTAAAAATACTGCCTCAAATTCTCCTGGCTCCCCAACTCTTCTCTGACATGTCTGCCACAATGCCATCAGAATTATCTTTCAGAAACACAAACCTAATCATCTCACTTAATTTAAAAGGCCATCTCATGGGGCACCTGGGTGGCTCAGTCGTTAAGCGGCTGCCTTCGGCTCAGGTCATGATCTCAGGGTCCGGGGATCAAGCCCCGCATCGGGCTCCCTGCTCTGCGGGAGGCCTGCTTCTCCCTCTCCCACTCCCCCTGCTTGTGTTCTCTCTCTAGCTGTCTCTCTCTGTCAAATAAATAAAATCTTTAAAAAATAAAAATAAAAGTCCATCTCATTACCCTAAAAACAAACAGAAGTGCCCTAATGTGGCACGCAAGTTCGTCCCTTGTGATATAGCCTCACCTCCCACAACCCCTTCCCTCCCAATTATCTCCAATGCTCCTTCTACATTCTACTACTAACTTTTCTCTAAAATACTGTAGTTTCACTTCCATTCCTCCACTTCAAGTAGTGGTTCTCAAATTTTGTCCCTAGGACACAGTAGGCAATGTCTGGAAACATTTTTAGTTGTCACAATGGGGGGAGGGGCAGCAGGTACTACTGGCATCTTGTGGGTAGAGGCCAGAAAGGAATAGCACAGAAGAATCATATGGCCCAAACTGTCAATAGTGTTAAGGTTAAAAACCCTGATCTTGGGTGGTACCTGGGTGGTTCAGTTGGTTAAGCATCTGACTCTTGGTTTCAGTTCAGGTCATGATCTCAGGGTCGTGAGATGGAGCCCCACATAGGGCTCCACACTTCGTGGAGCCTGCTTGATATTCTCTCTCCCTCTCTCTGCCCTTCCCCCCAGCTCCCCCACCCCCGCCCCTCGCGTGTGTGCACATGCGCTCCCTAAAAAACAAAATTAAACAAAAACCAACAAACCAACCCTAATCTCGAGTTGCTCCCTCTGCCCAGAAGTCCCTGCTCTAATTCATAGGGCCACCAAAAAGAGTACACTTCTAAAGACCAGCAAACCTCACCCAACCTCAAACTACAATGATTTCTTCATCTCTTCCACTACTCCATTTTTCACATCTTTATGTAACATAGGACTTATCATATGTATAATTGTCTAGCCTACTAGACAATAAAGCTTAGAAAGTAAGAATTAATCACCTTTGTATCCCTTGTGCCGGTATGGTATTAAATGAATGAATTCATTGTTATAAGAAAGCAATCACCCAATCCAAAGCCTTCACTTTACAATTTCATGGAGGTTAAGGAACTTCCTCACTAGTTGGTAGAGGAATTATAACTGTAACCTAAGCCTTTTGACTGAGATTAGAGCTCTTTACTACCTACTATACCACTCTCTCAATCAGGCTGAGGGAGGTTCTGACCACCTACACAAGACAGTTCAGACTTAGACTATCAACTGAGCCTCAGGAACTTCCAGAGCCACCTTCCAGGGGCTTTATCTGAAGAAACACAAACAAAAAGTAGTAGAGTAAGTTAAGGCCAAAAGAAAAGCACAGGAAAAATGCTACCAGAATTCAGAGAGGGTAAAGATCAATTTCCAACTAAAGTAAATTAGAAAATACTTCACGAAAATAGCCTGTGAGCTAGACACTGGAGGCTAGCCACAAAGGGGAGATGGAGCTCCAAGAAGTAAAACCACGGGAATAGGAAAGGCTGGGGCATCCACATCAAGTATGGACTGTTTGATGGGAGAACAAGAAATCACCCTGGAAAAGCAGACTGGAATTATGTCAGAATGACCTCCTTTGGATAGAGCTGCCATGGTTTATTTTGGGCAGTATTTTGTAATTTTTAAATAAGTCCTACATGCAACATGGGGCTTGAACTAACGATCCTGAGATCAAGAGTCGCACATTCCACCGACTGAGCCAGCCAGGTGCCCCAATTTTGAGTATGTGGGGAGAGATAAGCAGATACCTGAACATGATTCTTGTGGCTGTGTAGATGAACAGAACCCGAAGAGTCTTGCCATTTCTCCTTTCACTGACATGATTCTTCTTCCCATGATGCACAGAGAATAACTAAGGTAATGCTTGAGTAGGAGCAATTTGAGACAGCTGACATTTATATGGCTCAGATAATGACATCCAGTCAGACAAGGAATACACCTGCAGGGAGTACATTAGGTTCCTCCTCCAACCCTCAGCCTGGACTTACAATCCCTTTCACCCCAGCTCGACACACTCCAAGTCAAAAACTCGAAAGAACTTTGGATAAGTGATTTATATCTACAAAGGATATAGTAAACAACTATATACATACTGATTAAATATGAGTAAATGAGTTTTTCTGCAATCACTTTCACAAGAGCCTAGGCAGTACTCTTCCCTTTCATACAGAATGCATTCCTGAAAATGTGATAGAAATCAAATATTCCAAAGCCAAACAATAGATTCACGTGTTCCTAGAGGTTTTTCCAACTCTCAGAGTGCAGGAAAGTATTATAAGCTTTACTACACATTTGCCATACTTAATTTCCTGTGTCAGTGTAATTATTTCATCCACCACTGAACAAAGTCAACCAACATAACCAATGAGCACAACCTAACCCAGTAATGTTAAAGACTTAAATCCCTAATCAGTTCCCTGTCTCAAGGATATTAAGTTTGGGACCTCCAGCTGATACAAAGAATAGGAAACTTATCCTAAAAAGGATATTGAAGAAATAAAATAGAGGTGTGAAAGAATAAGGAGTGTGTGGAGAATTAGGTGAGTCAAGTAAATGAAGGATGGGGGAGTGGGGAATAAAGAAAAAAAAATGGTGGGAAATTAAGTTATGTTATATGAAAACCAACTTCATAATTAAAGTTTGCAGCAGTGTTTACAAATGCAGTAGCTAAAAAAGGAGCAGGGGAGGGAGGAGGGACATGAAAACTGTCTCCTAGGCAGGATGAACAAATGGCACACACTCAAGTCCTGCGGCAGGAGTAAGTGGAGGCACAGGACCATAGACACAGGATACATGACTTAGTGAATTACGTAACTGATGAGAACTTTTGATTTAACACACATCTAAATAATCTGGTTGCTTCTACATGATCAGAGGCGGGGTTTGTGTCTTCCCTTTGCTTTTATTCCCTCATGCTCCCCAAACATTTTAACAGAATACATTAATTTCATAATCAGATGAAAATTATAAAGTATGTAACATCGTTAGAAAGCCTTCCATCAAATAACAAACTGGTTTAAGTATTTAAAAGTAAGCTTTGAGGGGCGCCTGGGTGGCTCAGTCATTAAACGTCTGCCTTCGGCTCCGGTCATGATCCCAGGGTCCTGGGATCAAGCCCCGCATCGGGCTCCCTGCTCGGCGGGAAGCCTGCTTCTCCCTCTCCCACTTCCCTGCTTGTGTTCCCTCTCTCACTGTGTCTCTGTCTGTCAAATAAATAAATAAAATCTTTAAAAAATAATAATAATAAAATAAAAGTAAGCTTTGGGGGCGCCTGGGTGGCTCAGTCGCTTAAGTGTCTGCCTTCGGCTCAGGTCATGATCCCGGGGGTCCTGGGATCGAGCCCCACGTCAGGCTCCCTGCTCAGCAAGGAGCCTGCTCCTCCTCCTGCCACTCCCCCTGCTCATGCTCTTTGTTAAATAAATAAGTAAAATCTTGAAAAAATAAAAATAAGCTTTTGTGATCTGAAAAATTCATTAATACAGAACATTATCCCCTAAGACATCAAATTAATGAAGTATTTATTTTGTAATGTCTCCTTCCAATTTAGCTTTCCTTTAACGAGCATCGAACACCACTGCCCTGCTTTCAAAATGGTGCTTTTTGTTTCATATACTCTAGCTCTAAACGGTTTGTGGGAACTGATATTTTTTAAAGGATTTTATTTATTTATTTGCGAGTGTGCATGCATGCGCGAGCAGGGGGAGGGACAGAGGGACAAGCAGACTCGCCAATCAGTGGGGAGCCCAACTCAAGGCTCAATTCTAGAGCCCCGAGATCATGACCTAAGCCAAAGTCAACCAACTGAGTCACCCAGGTGCCCCAGAAACTGATTTTTAAACTCACTCTAACCAGTACATGTGACAGGAACAATTCTGTTTTGCTCACCTTGTATCCCTGTTATCTGGTACAATACCTAGCACATAATAAGAGTTTAACATGTAAGTGCAGAATTTAAAATAAAGTACAAAATAAAAAGGATTCAAGAAAAATTAGACAAAATGATAAGCCTGAAGAAAAATAAGATATGCTGGAATTCATCTCTAAGCCAGTAATTGTCCAATGGTAGTTCCATACTTGGGAACTTGCTAGAAATATATACACCTTTTTTTTTTTTTTTTAAGATTTTATTCATTTATTTGACAAAGAAGAAAGAGGGGGAACACAAGCAGGGGGAGTGGAAAGGGAGAAGCAGGCTTCCTGCAGAGCGGGGAGCCGGATGTGGGAGCTCGATCCCAGGACCCTGGGACCATGACCTGAGCCGAAGGCAGACGCTTAATGACTGAGCCACCCAGGTGCCCCAGAAATATATACTCTTGAGCCCCATCCCATACTTACTGAATCAAACTCAGGGGGCCCAAAAATCTATTATAACAAACCCTCCAGGGTTTTAGAACTTTGCCCTAAACCAGAGCTGGCAAATTATGTTCAAAGACCAAATCCAACTCCTGTTTTTGTATAGCCCACAAGCTGAGAATGCATTTCACACAGGAACATTTACAACCAGTTTAATGACAGGGAACACTAACTTTAAATCCTCCATTAGGCAAAAAAATGTATTTATGAGCCCCCCCATTCTATTCTTATTAGATCTGAATTACAAATAATTGCACCATCATATTTTAAATTTCACCAATAGAAAATTGACCTAAAATCCTCAATTTCGCCTCTTAGCATGCAAACCTAAAACATTTCCGATCTAGCTTTTTACAGAAAAGTCTGCTGATCCCTGATTTGAATTTGGGAGGTATTATCAAGCAAGGAGAACAACGAAATCTTTCTACACTACCTTGATCTGGGACAAAATACACGGTTAGATACAACATGGGTCTAATACCATGTAATAACTTCCATGCTTTCTAGTGTCTAATTGAGTAGAGGTACTCAGTTCTTAGAAGTAACCAACTGAGAGAAAAGACCACCACAGAGAGATATAACAACCTAAACTCTGAATAAACACCAAAGTCAGTAGGAAGGAAATTGGCATAAACAGGATAGGATAGGGAGTCTTCTACTCCTTTTTTTCGTCTAAATTTTCTTCTCTTCCTACTTTACAGGCTCTGCAACCAAGGATGGGATCCAAGACAACCAGCTCAAAATCATGCCAAGGAAAACAATTCCTCTGATAATGGCTGACCAATCAATATGGGTCTAGTGTTCAAAACTTTTATGATTGATCAGTTACAGAAGGATAAACTGAAAGAAGCCAAAATGTGATGATACATCAATTTTGTATACAGTTCTAGGTACTGGGAGTCAAATATTCCTCCAGATTTTGCCATTCAGGCAGTTATTGTAAAGATTATTCTATATGCTCCATAATACACAAAGGTAAAGGACAGAATTGCTGACCTTATTACCAATTATCCATCACCAGAGAGAAATTTAAGTGTGAATTTTAGGACAGTGACTACAAAGGTAATGGAAATCAAAGAATAGTTACTGGGCCTTATTAAATATGGACAGAGCTTCATGCAGAAGGTAGTCTATGCACACTATCTTAGTCAAGGTACTTCAGCAGCCATGTTCATCTGAAAAACAAGGAGCTTGAGATCTAAGACTCCTTTCAGGACTGCTCATCATAAAACAGTTATCAGGACGCCTGGGTGGCTCAGTCGCTTATGCATCTGCCTTTAGCTCAGGTCCATGATCCCAGAGTCCTGGGATCGGGTCCCACATCAGGCTCCCTGCTCAGCAGGGAATCTGCTTCTCCCTCTGCCTCTCCTCCCTGCTTGTGCTCTCTCTCGCTCGCTCAAATAAGTAAAATCTTTAAAAACAAACAAACAAATAAAAATAAATGAATAAAAAAATGGTCAGGTCAAGTTAAGACACTCCAAGTAATAAAGAGAATTAGGAAAAAAAAAAATAAGAAATCATACCAGAATATAATATGGTGAATTGACTATTCATCCAACAAATAATTACTGAATATCTATGTGCCAGGCACTTTCTAGGTACTAGAAATGTATCAGTGACTTAGGATCTTGAGTCTGATGAGATGAACGCCACAAATCTAAAACTTGGAGGACAAAAATCGAAGCATCTGAACAAAATAATTAAAACAAAAAGAAAAACACACCAACAGCATAGAGGTAACTGACAGAGCAGCAATACAAAAACGGAATAGCAGGAGGAAGGGTTGGACACCAGGGTATTTAATTCCTGGCCAAATATTAAAAGCACTGCAAGTACAGCTATTCCTAAACTCAATATGCAAGAATTCTAATCCATTTCTAGTGTACCTGACTTTTGTGCTCACTGGAGAAGACTGGAGATCAGAAGAATTCTATAGAAAAGAAACTGAAAGATAAAAGGAAAACTCCACTGGATCATACCATAACTAGGTATATTTCTTATAACAAAATTCAGTCTCCATCTATAAAGCACAATAAAGAATGACAAAATTAGAGCTAGGAAAGACTTTAGAGATCAGCCAGTCCAATGCTCCTCACTTCCTACAACATAAGCTTCTAGACAATAGCAATCTCTAGAAAAGTACCTGGCACATAGTAGATGCCCGATAAATATTTGTTGGATGGATAAAAAGCAAACTAATGCCTTAAAACAGGTATTAATAAGCTAGTATTAGAGCTGGAACCTTAACTCCAAGAAGGTGCTCATAAGAGATAATGAATTTGGGGGGGGGTATGTACATAAAACTCTGGAATCCTGAACTATTAATCTAGCTTCTGAACTTTTTTGCTACTTTGTGTCTGGAATTTTTGGCAGTGTGAGTGGCAAAACTAAACTCATCCTGCCTAATGGTAGCACACAAAACTCAGAAGTATCAGATCTCCCCTTTCCCTCAAATGAAGTGCAAAGAACCCCCTAGCTGCACATCAGAAATATTGAGTTTTTCAAATGCCTAGTTTCTACCCCAAACTTAATCATAATTTCCAGAGCGTTAAGACCTAGGAAAATAGCTTTTTTTATTTTTGGAAAATAATTTTGAAAAAGCTCTACAGGTGATTCCGATCCACAGCTGAGGTAGAAAATCATTGTTAGTAGCTGGAAGTAGAATTAAAAACCCATTTGCTGCTGAATACATGTATAGTGTGTGCGTACATACTGAAGGCCACAAGACACAGGCACATATGAAGAATAAATTTAGGAAAGATATCTTAAAAGTATAGTTTTTCACTTCTTATTCCTTAAAAATATATTACATTGGTCATTACTTTATATTCAACAGTAATAATTAATTCAAACTCCAATAAACCTAAGTATCAAAAGTTCTATGAAGTCTTCTTCCTTTTGATACTTTATACCATAGAAAATAAGACTACAATGACCATTAACAGAAAGATCTTTGAGATCTTGTGCCACATTAAGAAAGCTCATAGATTCCACATTAGCAGGCTTTCCCCCCAGCCTCAGTACAGAATTTAACACAACGGACCAAGAGAATTAAGAGAAATAAACACCAAATAAAGGCGTTTATTGCTATTTCATTTATTCCATAAAATTATTGAGCGATACTACAAAAATGCAAAATAAAATCCTTAGTTTTGAAAACTGTTTGTGAAAATCATACTGATTTTAAACTAAGCTAAATAAAACTCAGAATTTTCAAATTGAGATAATAGAAGTTCACGTGATACTAAATGTTCATTTATGAGATCATTTAAATAAATTACTGGGAGACAAATGCCTGGATTTTACATCTTTTAGGAATGTTATGTTGCCTAACATTATTTTAGTCATAAACACACCCACCAACTAATCAACCAGAACATGTTGGGAGGCATATGGAAAAGGAAGAACCTACTTGCTGCAAAGCTTTTAGCACCTCTCTGGCTAACTAGGTTATTTCCCAAATTGCAGATGATTGTCATATTTTCATTAAAATTTTAATCTAAAGCTACTCTGGTTCAGGAAACAAACGAAAGTTCCAAATGCTTTTTAAAAATAATGATCAGTGTCATTTCACTAATGTGGCACCGTAGCTGAAACACCACTGGTTGACAGACCTCAATCCCTCACCTGTATGATGAAGACAATACTATTTATGCTGATAATTGAAAACATTTGAGAAAAAAAAATCCATCTTCTTACTTATCTGCTTTAAAGTTCAATAAGAACATACTAACAGCATTAACAGTGGTATTCAACCCGGACTGCATGAAAATCACCCACAGTGGTTTTAACATAAACCTTTGCCCAGGACTCGTATCAGACCTAATCAGTCGTATCAGACCTACTAATCAGTCTTAGGGAGGGAGATCCAAGCATCAGTTTCCCACCCCCCAACTCCCCTAAGTGATTCTAATGTGCAGTCAAGGGTTGAGGGTCAACGCATTAACCCTTTCCCAAACACTAATGTTAGACCCTATACTAAGACAAGAACTTAGCAACAAACTGGACAGCTTTCAAAAATACAACTCAAAAAAGAAAAAAAAGGGGGGGAGGGACTAAAATCTCCCCCCCCCTCGATTTTTAGAAAAAAAAAAAAAAATTCAAGATTCGGAAAACATACCAGCAAGAGGGGAAATATAATGCAGGCTATTATGAAACCCTCACATTATTTTAGAATTCAAAAACAAACAGAACAAAACAACCCCACCAAAAAAAACAAAAAAACCCAACTAGCTCAAGAACCACAGAATAAGATCCATTCCCAATTGCCAAGACTTAACAAGACTGATCTTTAACACGCCCCCATATGTTTCAAACAACTTTAACCTAATTTAAACAGATTGGTTTCAATACTAAAATCCTGAACTGAAGTATAAAAACTCTATTAAAATTGACCTTATAAAATAAACTGAAAGAACGCTTGCTTGTATCCAACTAATCAAGCACTTGACTAGCAAATTCATGACAAACATCCATTTTCAAAAACTATAAACAGCATTATTAATACCATCTCAAAAAAAATTATCTTTGAAGAGCCATCCACGAAATACCTCATCTTCTTGAGATGTCAGAATATTTATTTCAAGAGCCTGGAAGAAAAAAAGATCCAGAGTAAATCCTACTTGAGCATTCCATCGATAAAACAAGAGAAGTATGGAACACCAACGAGAGATTACAATAATTTGGTGAAAGGTAAAATCTGCCCTTCAAAGTAACTTTCTAAAGAATTTAGATTCTCACATGTACTGTTCTTGCCATTATTCAATCCCTCCAGAAATTTTCCCTCTCAGAAACTACCAAGGTCAGCAAACAAAAGGAAGAAATGGCATGAGAACATTAAGATAACACATTAAAAATTCCAAGTTGAATGTCCGTGCAAAAAAATACAGGAAAAAGGGTAGGGGGAAAATATTCGTATACTCCAAATGCCTTATTTTTAAAATAAAGAAAACAAAATGTAATAAACATTGAGTTCACCATTCCAAATACTTCTGATTTTCACTCTATGCAGGCACTGGAACAATAAAGCTTAATCTTTAAGAACTTGGGAAGCATTTGCTGAAACCAAAATGGCAGCCCACTGAATCAGTAGACCAGGGAGATCTAAAGGAGAGTTTGCAGTCTCTATTTTTAAATTCAAGTGTACGGATTAAGAAAGCCAAGGTAGTCATGGTTAATGAGTCCTTACTATACAATCACTAAAAGTAGATAATGAGCTCCAAGAGAGGGTTAAGTACCTGCTGTAAAGTTTCCTAATCAATAAATACAGCCCAGATTCTTCCTCAGAAGGTATACAAACATTATGTAGATTTAGGAGGCTCGTGTGTTTCCAGGTAAGAGACGGCTACAAATACTTCCCTCCGCCCAAAATGAGGCACGAATATTTACAACTACAACTCGCTCAGTTAAATTCAAAGACAGTCCGAAGAAATTACACACACCTGTAAACTGCACGGTGGAAAATCCAATTAAGGTTATAACTATGGTACTTTCAAAAAATATGCTTAGTTTAAGCAGGTTCTATTGGAAATCTTAAAAAATTCCCGTGTAAGTTCCAGTCCCCACAGAAGTCCCTACAACGATTACAAAACAATGTATACACCTGCTCAGTAACTGAGTATTTCACAATGAATGAAAAATAAACAATTTATCGAACCCGAAGCCTCGTACCACAAGAAATCTGAAGGGTTCGTTATCACCAAGCTCACAGAGACTAATATTTTTTGCAGAAATAGTTAAAAATAGAAAGGTGGTGGGTCCAAGCTAGCTGGGAGGCGATTTCCGCATCAAAACATCTTTCGCGGCTTTAGCCCTCAGCAAATGAAGGGGAACGAAGGAGGTGTGGGAGGCCGATAACCCGGCTCAGGCTTCCAGTCCACAGGGCCGAGGAGAAGCTGACGGTTATCGCCGGAGGGTGGCGGGGGGGGGGGGGGGAAGAGGTGGACAAGTCGTCGGGCCTGATAGCCAGGCGTAGCCGAGGCCTAGCTCTGCTGCTCCAAATCACTCCACCTCAGTAATGGCGTTTGGTGTCAAGTGGAACGAGACTGGGGAGGAGAGCGGCCGCGAGTCGGCCGGGCCGGGGGCGACTAGCCCCCGCCGCCGACCCCGGCTCCCGGGCGCCGATGCGGGGGCTGCACGCCGGGGCCGGAGACTCCATCCTCCTACTCGGCCCCAGACAGGACTGGAAGGGGGAGGAGGGGGAGGGACGAAGCCGTCAGCCATTTTCCCTTACAGTCCAAAACACACAGACACGCTCCCGGGACGCCGGCTCCGCACGGAACGGAGCCCCGCGCCCCCACCCGCGCCGCGCGCGCTCGCCCAGCCCGCGGCGGAGGAGGGGGAGCCGGGAAGCCCCCGGCCCGGCTAACGGCCGGCCGACAGAGGAACCGTGGGCTCGCACACCCCCCTCGCCCTCCTCCCCTCACTTAGATCCAGCTGTTGGCCCCGGAGAAGCGCGCCGTCCCGGCGCGGCAGGCTACTCACCGCACGATACAGGCGTCTTCTCTTCAGAAGCAGGGCACGCGGAGGCAGCAGGCAGCTGCAAGACTCAGTCCCAGGACAAGGCCGACCCTGGGTTCATCCCAGGCCCGGGGCTGACTGGCTACAAAGTGTGTCGAGAGGCTGCGGGCGTGAAGACCAGGGAGCTGCACAGGGGGGCGCCGGAATTCGCTGCTCGCCGCGCCCGCCCTGCAGCAGCAGTGGCCGCGACCGCCTCCTCCTCCTCAGCCGGCGGCGGCGGCGGCCCTCTTCCCTCTTCTCCCCTCAGGCCGGGGCTCTCACTGAGCTCAGACGGGCTCCGGGCCGTGCGTTTCTCCTGCGTCACCTCCTCCTGCTCCTCCTCCTGCAGTGGCGGCTTCACCTTCCCCTGGTGGCCGCCTCTGTCCCCACTCCGGGCCTGGTCGCTTTGCTGCGGCTCGCTCCTCGCTCCCGGCGCCGACCGGAGCACCGGGGGCTGAGGCGGCCGCCTCCCGGGAGAGAGGCGGCAACGGCGGGCTCCCGCGAGGCCTGTGAGCTGAGCAACGCGGGGAGGGGCTCCGCGCGGCAGAGGCCCGGACGGGCCGGGTGCTGGGAGGTTGCGGCTCCGGCAGCTGCGGAGACTAGCTTCCGCAGCCGCGGATGCCCGTCCTCGCCAATATGGCGGATCCGGCAAGCCAAAAAAAAAAAAAAAAGAAAAGAAAAAAAAAACGCTCGGCCAGTGGCGGCGGCGGTAGCGGCGGCGGCAGCAGCACTGGTGGCGGCGGAGGCAGCAGCGCGGCGGCGCAGACTCCCACTAACCCCAGCGCCGCCCAAAGCCCTGAGGATCCCCGCCCCCGTCAAGCCCCGCCCCCCACAGGACCCGCCCCCCCGGCCCGCCTCTCCTCCTCCTCCCTACCCCCCCTCCCGGCTCAGCTGCTCCTTCTGCTCCCTTCTCCTACACCCCGGGCCGTCGAGCCAGGGAGAGTTGCGCGTGCTACCATGGAAGCCGGGCCAGGCGCGAGGCGCTTGGAACCCGGAAAGCTGGAGTGGGGGAGGGGAACACAATGCGGTAGATTGTTCACGCAGTACCGAGTCTTCGGGCCGGCCCCTCCAGGGTCGCGCTACTACCGGCAACTGTGTTCCAAACCCCTCATATCGGGAGCGATGTGAGAACAGAGGTGACACGAGGACAGGGACAAATGGGGAAAGGGAGGTCCGGAAGAATCGGGCATACCACGGCGGAGAAGGAACTGGGAGATCTGGCAGTGTGTGGCCAGGACAGGGTTAATCGCACGAAACGCAGCTGCGTCGCTCAGAGTTTGACTTGGGCCGCTTGTTTTTGTTCCATTGTGAGCCGTGGCCCCGCCGGCGAGTGCCCGGATGATGACGTCACCAGTCTCCCCCTTTTTCCGGGACTGTGGGGGGAGGGGCAGCGGAAAGACGAGATCTTGAGACCACGCGCTGGGCGGTCGCACCCGCGGTGCGTGGGGGTCCCGGGGGCAGAGCTGACCCGCGTCACTTGGCCCGTGAGCCAGCCAGGCCCACTGGGCGGGCACCTTGGGGGTGGCAGCAGTGCGAGGTCTCCAGGGCCTGGCCACCTGCTCCGCGCCGATAGGGGGAAGGTGTGGCTATCTCCTGCGGGGTGGGGGGGAACATGGGGGGATTGGGGGAGCCTCCCCCCCATTCTATGAAGCAAGTGCTCTGAGAAACTCATTCACATGATCCTGCGGCATCAGTACCTAACAGCGCTTGGGCTTCCTCACAACCTTACTGACTGTGACCGATCACACTTTGAATATAGGAGCCCTGAGAACAGCAAAGAAAAAAAGTGCCATGGAAGGCATAGCGACAAAACAGTACTGAACAGCAACATTAGCCTCTTTTGCCAAATCATCAATACAATTCAGTGTTCGAATCGAGAAAGGCCTTAAGAACCCACGACATCCACCATGTATGTCATGGACTATTTTCTACATGTTTATATTCCAAAGTGAAGGTTATCAGGCTAATTTCAAATAAATGGTGCTTTGATCAATTCTATACAGTCTACCTTCGATGACCAAATGAAGAGAAAAGAAATGCGGTTCCTAATTTACCAGATTTCCTTTAGACTTAAAAATGCTTTTGGACACTGAATGCAAAATTGTAGCAAACCCTTGTAAAGTAAGATTATTATATTTTGGATGGAACAGAGTTAGATTTAGTTATAATTATGTTAATTTGTAATAGAGTTGTTAAAATGGAATCCAAACTAATTGGGGATGACAGCACATTACTAGTATCTTAAATTTTAAAATCATTTCTCTGTACATTACTAGACTCATGTTTTCACCCCAAAAATTATCTAACAAGGTACCGAAGAAAAAATTCATAGCCCTAATAATTCGTAGCACATTTTACCTTGTTTTCATAATTATTTCCATGAATGGCTTTTCTTCTCCATTAGCTTATGAGCCCCTAAAGAGCACAGACTACCATCTGTGTACACTCATAGGTTTGTTAAACACATGATTTTACTTAATCCTCAGAACCCTGTGAGGTAGCCAGAACATATATTGCTATCACTAATTTTAGATAAACAGAAAGGATAAGTGATTTGCCCATGATCACCAGGCAGGACTGGGAAGTGTTGAACACCCGGTCTTTTAACCCTACCAAAAGTGCACCTTTAACAAGGATGTCCACTCTCACCAATTCTATTCAACATTGTACTTGTGTTTCAAACCACAGCAAGAAAAAGAACTAAAAGGCACACAGATAAGAAAGGACCAATTAAACCACCTCTATTCTCTATTTGCAGATGACATGATCTTATATATAGAAACTCCAGGGAAATACACTACAGAAAACTATTAGAGCTTAATAAATGAGTTTAGCAAAGTTTGCAGGATATAAGATCAATAATAAAAAGATCAGTTATATTTTTATATACTAGCAATAAACAATCTGAAAATGAAGTTAAGAAAACAATTCTATTACATCATTACATCAAAAAGAATAAAATAGTAATGAATCAATTTAACAAAAGTGCAAGATCTGTACACTGAAAACTACAAACATCATTAAAAGAAATTAAAGATGACCAAAATAAATTGAAAAACAACCCATGTTCAAGGATTAGAAGACTTAATTTTGTTAAAATAGCACTACCCCCCCAAATTGATCTTCAGAGTCAACCCAATCCCGATCAAAATCCCAGCAGGCTTTTTTTTTTTTTTTTGCAATAAGCACATGAAAAGATGCTCAACATCACCAGTCTTGAGGGAAATGCAAATCAAAACCACAATGAGATACCACTTCACACCCATTAGGATGGCTATAATTTAAAAAAAAAAAAAAAAGGAAAATAGAAAGTGCTGGCAAGGATATGGAGAAATTGGAACACTTGTGTGCTGCTGGTAGGAATGTAAAATGAGGCAGCTGCTACAGAAAACAGTTTGGCAGTTCCCCACAACCTAAACATAAAATCACCCTATGGACCAGCAATTCCACTCCTAAGTATAGACTCACAAGAATTGAAGCAGGGACTCAGATACTTGTTCCTCCTTGTTCATGGCAGCACTATTCACAGTAGCCAAAATGGGGAAACAATCGAAATGTTCATCAAAAGATGAGTG
This sequence comes from Leptonychotes weddellii, assembly GCF_054177405.1. Classification (NCBI taxonomy): domain Eukaryota; kingdom Metazoa; phylum Chordata; class Mammalia; order Carnivora; family Phocidae; genus Leptonychotes; species Leptonychotes weddellii. The sequence continues at coordinate 75,146,066 of NC_138385.1, forward strand.
GAAAAACAAGATGTAGTATATACACACAATGGAATATTATTCAAACTTCAAAAGAAATGAAATTCCAACACAGGCTGCTACATGAATGGACCTTGAAAACATTATGCTAAATGAAAGAAGCCAGACACAAAAGGTCACATACTGTATAATTCCACTTCATAAGGTACCTAAAACAGACAAATTCATGGACAGCCAGCAGAACAGGGGTTACCAGGGGCTGGGGGAGGAGGGAATGGGGAGTAATTAATGGATAAGGGTGTTTCTGTTTGGGATGATGAAAAAGTTCTGGAAGTGAAAACTGTTGATGGGTGCACAACACTGTGAATGTACTCAAAGTCAATGAAAGGTACACTTAAAAATGGTTAAAATGGTACATAAAATTACTTTTATGTTATATATATTTTACCACAATCTTTAAAAAGTGGGAAAAAATTCACTTTGATATGGTTTAGCCTATAAATGACACTCCCATCAGCAGTTCTAGGGGGAACTAGTCTATCAAGTCAAACTCACCAGCAACTCACTTTTTTTTTTTTTTTAAAGATTTTATTTATTTATTTGACAGATAGATAGAGAGCACAAGTAGGCAGAGTGGCAGGCAGAGGGAGAGGGAGAAGCAGGCTCTCCGCTGAGCAGGGAGCCGGACGCGGGGCTCGATCCCAGGACCCCAGGATCATGACCCGAGCCGAAGGCAGCCACCCAACCGACTGAGCCACCCAGGCGCCCCTCCAGCAACTCACTCTTTCCTATGCTCTGTGAAGCTACCATGTGCACCTTGGCTCCCCGGGTGGGTGTGGCCTACAGGACTGCCCACTTTTGACACCTTCCACTCAGTTAATGGCCTAGGCAATGAACAGTTTCAAGTTAAAAGAATAGGTTCAGTGCCATCGTGCAAGCTCCTTAAAGTCCATATAGTCCAGGCCTTCCTTCTTACTTCCTTCATTTTGATTTCTCGCTCTTTTTTAAAAAAAGATTTATTTATTTGAGAGAGAATTTGCGCCTGCACAGGGGCGGGGGGGAGGGGTGGAGGGAGAAGGGGAGAGAATTCCAAGCAGAGTCGCCACTGAGTGGGGAGCTCCATGTGGGGCTCGATCCCAAGACTCTGAGGTCAAGACCTGAGCAAAAATTAAGAGTTCAGCCCTTAACTGACTGAGCCACCCAGGCACCCCTTGGTTTCTCGTTTTTGTTTTGTTTTTTTAAGATTTTATTTATTTAGGGGTGCCTGGGTGGCTCAGTCATTGAGCATATGCCTTTGGCTCAGGTCATGGTCCCAGGGTCCTGGGATCGAGCCCCTCGTCGGGCTCCCTGTTCCGCGGGAAGCCTGCTTCTCCCTCTCCCACTTCCCCTGCTTGTGTTCCCTCTCTGTCTGTCAAATAAATACATAAAATATTTAAAAAAAAAAAAAGATTTTATGTATTTATTTGAGAGAGAGAGAGGGCAAGAGAGAGCACGAGGGGGGTAAGGGGCAGAGGTAGAAGCCCCCATGCGGGGTTCGATTCAGGGACTCAGGGATCATGACCTGAGCTGAAGGCAGACGCTTAATCGGCTGAGCCACCCGCACACCCCTGGTTTCTCGTTTTTTTGTTTTTTTTTTTTAAAGATTTTATTTGACAGAGAGGACACAGTGAGAGAGGGAACACAAGCAGGAGTGGGAGAGGGAGAAGCAGGCTCCCCGCCAAGCAGGGAGCCCGATGCGGGGCTCAATCCCAGGACCCTGAGACCATGACCCCAGCAGAAGGCAGACGCCCAACGACTGAGCCACCCAGGCGCCCCTGGTTTCTCGTTTCTAACACTTGTCCTCCTTTAGCTTTAAAACCGTAATTTTTTACTTCCTGGTTCTATCTTAGTAGAGCAAAGCCTTATCATATTACATTTCCTCATAAAATTTCCCACTGTACTCTTATTTGTCCAACCAGAAATGCTTAATAAAGTATACTCATTGTTTACTAGGACACTTATCTTACGGAACAGACACAAAGTGAAAGAAGTCAGAGAAAGACAAACCATAGGATTTCACTTATATGTGGAATCTAAAAACCAAAATAAAGCAGAACACAGACCCATAAATATGGAGAACAAACTGGTGGTTGCCAAAGGGGAGGGGGTTGAGCATGAGCAAAAAGAGGTGAAGGGGAGTGGGAGGTACAGGCTTCCAGTTATGGAACGAAAAAATACAAAGTATGGGATGAAAGGTACAGCACAGAGAATACAGTCAATGGTATTATAATAGCATTGTATGGTGATGGATTATAGCTACCCTTGTGGGGAGCACAGCAAATCTATAGAGTTGTCCAGTCACTGTGTTGAACACCTGAAACTAATAGAACACTGTGTATCAACTGTACTTCAATTAGAACAAAAAAAGAACAGACAGAACTTCTTGGATAAACTGATACTAGTTAATACTTTGAGGGCCACACATTCCCAAATTCTAGAGACAAGGGATTAAATAGTTCATATTTGTGAAAAGCTCCTCTGGGTTAATGGCCAAGCTAATATAAAACTGGTAATATGTCTCCTAAAGAAGGCTTTGTGATTTGAATGGAATGAGGAAAGTCCCCGATGACTTACTATCTTTCATATAAAAATACGGTAAAGGGCGCCTGGGTGGCTCAGTCAGCTAAGAGACTGATTCTTGTTTTCGGGCAGGTCATGATCTCAGTCGTGAAATCCAGTCCTGAGTTGCACTCAGAGGGAGTCTGCTTGAGATTCTCTCTTCCTCTGCCCCTCCCCCAATTCACACATACATTGTCTCTCTCAAAAAAATAAATGAATAAATAAATCTTTAAAAAAAAAAAAAGGTAGTCTGTCTATCCTGCTATGGGACAATCTCTCTGAAACTGACCAATTCCTAGCCAAGGACCTGTACGCAGACTCCGGCGGATTATTTCACTCCTTTTATTCTAGAGTTTTAGAATCTCCTGGGTTTTATTTAAAATTTGAAGGGTTCTGTTTTACATATTTTATATAAACCACCGTGGGACAAAATAATTTGATCCTTTTATTTTTACTACCAGTCTGACTTACTTTGTCTAGGCTTAAGAAATACACATTGTCCCAGTTGGAGAGGGACAACTATGCCTCCTTAGAAGCCTGGATCTTCCTATTAAGTTTATGGCATAAGCAAATAGCCTCAGCATGGCTTGGGGCTGCTGATTATGCCTCACTCATGGCCCACTGCTAGTTCTACTAAACTCAGAGCTCCTGAACAGTGGTATAGTTCTGTTGGTGTGTCTGTCCAGAAGATTCCAAATGTTCCAGGTCTTATCTAGCTAAAATATAAGCCTCATGATTTAAATGTGAACCTGCAAAGTCCACCTGATTTTCTCAACCATTTTTACAATCAAAATTGCACTGCAGTCACCAAGACCAACCATCTGGTAATTTAATTACCAAGTCAAATTCTTACTACATTCTCTCCACATGGTTGCAGCCTGGTAAAACCTCAGCTCCATCTTGCTTTCTGCTTTAGCACACCCTCCTATTTCTTCTTGGCCAGCCTGGAAATTTTATAATAATGCAAATTTTCAACCAATTTTTCCTTGTGCTAAGAGTTTCTTCAAAGTCCACTCTAATTTGGAAATATTATTGCTTATGCCAGAAAAAAAGTAATCACAATTAAGCTCCAAAGTTCTGATCAACAATTTCAAAATGTGTGTGGGAGGGAGGTGGTTTTCCCCCACATCACCAATTAACGATTCTCTGACACCAGCTGGGTGTCCTACAATTCAACTTAATTCTGACACGATCCACCCAGAGATAGCATCACATTCCATAGGTTAAGAGACCAGTCCCACCAGAAGTGCCCTTCACTTCAGATGGCAATCACAATTCCAGGTTGTTACCTGTGCTTCTGACAAACCAGCTACAGACTGGAGGTTCTAATGACCCCCACCTTGGGTTACAGATTAAGGGCTACAAGACTGCCCCCCTCACCCTACTTCAAATGTCAACCGCAAATCCAGGGTATCACCGATGCTTCTGTCCAAATGGCTATAAATCAAAGGCTCCCATGACACCAGCCATGGGTTCGATTAATTTGCTAGAGTGATTCACAGAACTCAGAGAAACATTTTACTTATAGATTACTGACTTACTATAAAAGGACAAATAACTCAAGAACAGCCAGATGAAGAGATGCACAGGGACCAGTGTGGGTAAAAGGCATGGAGATTCCATGCCCTATCCAAGTGTGCCATCCTCCTATAACTCCATTTGTTCACCAGCCTGGAAGCTCTCTGAAGCCTCTCCCTTTTGGGTTTTTATGGAGGCTTCATTATATAGATTAACTTAATCAATGACCATTGGTGATCTATTCAATCTCAGTCCATCTCTGCTCCCTGGAAATTAGGGGGGTGGGAGCAACTGAAAGTTCTAACCCTCCAATCTTATGGTTGATTCTCCTGGCAACCAGCCTCCAACCTGAGGTGCTTTCCAGAAGTCACCTCGTTAACATATACCCAGTGGTGGTGGAAAAGGGGCTTGTTATGAATAAGAAGACACACATTTCACTTTATGACTCTGAAGCCATAAAGTTTCAGGAACTGTGGACAAAAGGCCAAATATTATGACAAAAAATGCTCCCACTGCTCTTACTGCTCAGGAAATTCCAAGGATTTGGGGAGCTAGCTATGAGCCAGGAACCTTGGATGAAGACTAAAGATATAAGAAATATATGTTTGGTCATTCACTGAGCAGGAAGCCCAACACGGGGCTCCATCCCACGACCCATGAGATCATGACCTGAGTGGAAATCTCGAGTTGGATGCTTAACCGACTAAGTCACTCAGGCACCCCTGTATATATTCTAATACATATAATTACTTTGTACATATAAGACGTAATAAAGTGTTATTTCTCTAAATATATGCTGCAATTCAAACTTTTCACAAACACAAAGAGGCTTTCTTTCAACCAAATTTGGTAAGGTTTCCAGTTTTTTGTTTTCATTTATATTTGTCTTCTAAGCATTGCATTTTTGACTGCTAGAAACAGCTATTCTTTCTTGGCCCTTAGGTATGTGTTCTGCCTCTTTCTTTTAGATAAAATTTATTTTTTTTAAGAAAAAAATGCAAATGATGCTCTGTCAACTATATAGCATCAATTTCTCCCTTCTTTTTATTTTTGGGCTCATTTCAGGACTTCTTGATTCTTCTTGGGTTGATCTAGGTAATGCAGAGGACATCACTGCTCCCGATCTGTTCTTGGGTCTGCAGACTCAAGTAGCTGTTTACAGAATGTGCTACTGTTTTGTGGCTGCATTGTTCACTTGGTTTGCTCAAGGACTGGAGAAATGCTACATTGCTTTCCAAATCAGCCAGTCTTCTCTGCTTTATCAAGTCCTTCAAGGGGTGCCTGGGTGGCTCAGTCTTTGAGCGTCTGCCTTCGGCTCAGGTCATGGTCCCGGGGTCCTGGGATTGAGCCCCGCATCGGGTCCCCTGCTCGGCGGGAAGCCTGCTTCTCCCTCTCCCACTCCCCCTGCTTGTGTTCCCTCTCTCGCTGTGTCTCTCTCTGTCAAATAAATAAATAAAATCTTTAAAAAAAAAAAAAGTCCTTCAACAAACATGGGACTATATAGCAAAATAGTGATTTATAATAGCTTTTCAATATGTGCTAGGAATGCTAGTGTAACAGGTGGTATAACCAGCCTGTTCCAAGCCTAACTGGACATCAGTTGCTTAAACAAAATACAATCTGCATGTGTGTCACAAACAAAAAAACATTATTGTATATGTGATGTCAAATTACAAAATGTCTGGCAAATGGGAGAAATTTTCTTTACTTCCATTACCGAAACCAATGACCACTATCATTTTTGTGTATAATTTCCAGATTTTTTCATATGAATACTCCTTTAAAAAATTATAGAAATAATGTAACCAAATTTAGAAAAATAAAAACCCCTAGAATGCTAAAATGTGATTGCTGTAATTTTGGTACATTTTCCACTAATCTTTGATAATTGTATTTCCTTTACTTATTTTGAAGAATACTAGATATGGATACACACCCTTTTTTAAACAAACATTTATTCACTTCAAAGAACACTCTTTCATGCTATTTATTTTCTGTACCTTGCATTTTGTCACTTAAAATATCTTGCAAATGGGGGGCGCCTGGGTAGCTCAGTCAGTTGAGCGGCTGCCTTCGGCTCAGGTCATGATCCCAGGGTCCTAGGATCGAGCCCCACATCGGGCTCCCTGCTCAGCGGGAAGCCTGCCTCTCCCTCTGCCTGCCACTTCCCTTGCTTGTGCTCTCTCTCTCTGTCAAATAAATAAAATATTAAAAAAAAAAAATCTTGCAAATGGGGCACATGGGTGGCTCAGCTGGTTGAGCGGCTGACTCCTGGTTTCAGCTCAGATCATGAGATCAAGCCTGGCGTCAGGCTCTGCACTCAGTGCTGAGTCTGCTTGTCCCTCTCCCTCTGCTCTGCCCCCAACTAGCTCACTCTCTCTCTCTCTAAAATAAATAAGTTAAATTTTTTAAAATATTTTATTAATTTGAGAGAGAATGAGAGAGAGAGAGAGCACATGAGATGGGGGAGGGTCAGAGGGAGAAGCAGATTCCCTGCTGAGCAGGGAGCCTGATGTGGGACTCAATCCCGGGACTCCAGGATCATGACCTGAGCCGAAGGCAGTCGCTTAACCAACTGAGCCACCCAGGCGCCCAATAAGTAAAATTTTTAAAAAAATATCTTGCAAATCTTTCCATATCAGGACATCTAGAGCTGGCCTTTTTGATTACGTAGTATTCCAGTGGGTGAATGCAGCATAATTTAAATAGCCAGTCCTTGGGGTACCTGGGTGGCACAGTTGATTAAGTGTCCAACTCTTGATTTCAGCTCAGGTTGTGATCTCAGGGTTGTGAGATGGAGCCCCACGTCAGGTTCTGTGCTGGGTGCGGAGTCTGCTTGAGATTCTCTCTCCCTCTCCCTCTGCCCCTCCTGCTCGTGCCCCCCCAAATAAATTAATCTTTAAAAATAAATAAATCAATAGTCAGACCTTTACTGATGCATGATGTACACCTGTCATGTTTTTAATCTTTTGCTGTGATAAGAAAATACTGACTTCTAGTTTCTGGTCCAACATATAAGGAGCTTGAAAGTCATCAGTGCCACCCTTACAAGAAAATTTGAACAGATTGAAAATCAACAACTCCTCTTAGATCCATCAAAAATTTGAGCTCACAGAGCTAACTGCTGACCCTCCAAATCGAGACACAGTAAATACAGATAATCACAGTTTACTATAGCAGAAGCCTCAGAACAGAACCCTAAAGCTGGAGCCAGTCCCAGGTAAGAAAACATAAACTATAATGATGAATCACTGGAGGCTCCATGTGGACAAGCTAGAGTTCAGGACTCCAGGAGTGTGTGTGTGTGTGTGTGTGTGTGTGCGCGCGTGCATGTGCTGGGGAGGGCCCAGTTCAATTTTACCCCTAGGAGTTCCACCATGTTTTCAAGAGAAATAGCCCTCCTGATTGTCAGTAGGGGTAAGGAGAAAGTAAGCCTAAGGGGGTGGGAGGAGGGTCTCTCTAGCCTTTTACAAGGTGGGGAGGGAAATACTCAACTCCAGCCTCAGCCCCCTCTAGCCTTTCTGTTTCACCAATATTGGAGGGAAAGGAAAGAAATGAGAAGCACTTGTGAAGGTCACAGCTTATGGGCCCAGGCTCACTAAAGACTGAGACCTAATCGTAGGGCTCTAGAATGTTTCTCCTCTACCCCACATTACCATATCACTAAGGGCCATTTACCACAGTTCCTTTCTCCCAATACATCATGTCTAACTTTCAACCAAAAATTACAAGGCACACCAAAGCCAAAAAACAGAGTTTGAGGAGACAGAGCAAAGCATGAGAACCAAACTCAGACATGGAAGAGATGTGGAAATTATGAAACCAGGAATTTTAAAAGTCTATGATTAATATGCTAAGAGCTCTAGTGGAAAAGTGGGCAACATGTAAGAACAGATAAGTAACAATAAGCATAGAGTAGGAAGCTGTTAAATAATCGACAGGAAATGCTAGAAACAAAGGCATTGTAACAGAAACGAAGAATGCCTTTGTTGGGCTTATTGGTAGATCAGACATGGCCAAAGAAAGAATAAGTGAGCCTGAACAGATGTTAACCTAAGCTTCCAAAACTGAAATGCAAAGAGGAAAAAAAAAAAAAAGAATGAAAAAGAACGGAATATCCAAGAATTGTGGGGAAATTACAAAAGATGTAACATCCACATAATGGGAATAACAGAAGGGGGGAAAAAACAGAAAAAGGAACAGAAGGAATATTTAATAGCTGAGAATTTTCCTATATTAATGACACAAACCACAGATTCAGGAAGCTTACAGAATACCATGCATGATAAATGTCAATAAATGTATACCTAAGCATATCCTACTCAAACTGTAGAAAATCAAAGACAAAGAAAAAATCTTGAATGAAGCCAGAGGGGAGAAAACACCCTACCTACAGAGGAGCAACAGTAAGAATGACATTGGATTTCCCTTCAAAAACCAAGCAAACAAGAAGAGAGAAGAGTGAAGAGTGAAATATTTAAAGTATTGAGAGAAAAAACCACCAACACAGAATTTTATATCCATCCAATTATCCTACCAAAGTGAAGGGGAAATAAAGACATTCTCAGACAAAAATCGAGGGAATTTGCTGCCAGTAGAGTGACTTGCAAGAAATGTTGGAAGAAGTGCTTCAGAAAAAAGGAAAATAATACAGGTCAGAAACTTGGACTGACACAAAGAAAGGAAGAGCACTAGAGAAGAAATAAATGAAGGTCAAATAAAATATTTTATTTTTTATTCTTAATGGATCTAACAGATAAGTTTGTTCAAAATAGCAATAGCAACAATGTTAGCAATAACAACACTTAATAAGCTTACAGATAAGTCTCAGATCTGTACCTCTGAGACAAATAATGCAAGATATGTTAAGAAAAAAAAAGAAGAAGAAGAAGGTAGCGGGAGGGGAGGAATGAAGCGGGGGAAATCGGAGGGGTGGACGAACCATGAGAGAAGATGGACTCTGAAAAACAAACTGAGGGTTCTAGAGGGGAGGGGGGTGGGAGGATGGGTTGGCCTGGTGGT
>NC_138385.1:75155261-75179025 GCF_054177405.1 Leptonychotes weddellii
CAAAAAAAAAAAACAAAAACAAAACAAAAAAAAAAATAAGCTTACAGATAAGTGATATAAATGACAGCAATATCATCATAAGGAACAGAAGGGAGGAACTGGGAATATTCTGTTATAAGGTATGTGCACTCTCCATGAAGTGATAGAGTGTTACTTGAAAGTGGATATGGACTAGTTATAAAAGTGTATTTGCCCACTCTAGGGCAACCACTAAAAAAAGAAGTATAATTGATATGCAAAGAGAGGAAAGAGAACAGACTCACACAAAATGTTCAGTTAAAACCAGAGAATACAGCACTCCCATGTTCACTGCAGCATTATTTACAATAGCCAAGATATGGAAACAACCTAAGTGTCCATCAATGGATGAATAAAGAAAATGAGACACACAGACAGACAGACAGACACACACACACACACACAGGAGTATTATTCAGCCATAAAAAAGAATGAAATTGGGGTGCCTGGGTGGCTCAGTCGTTAAGCGTCTGCCTTCAGTTCAGGTCATGATCCTGGGGTCCTGGGATTGAGCCCAGTGTCAGGCTCCCTGCTCAGCAGGGAGTCTGTTTCTTCCTCTGCCCCTCCTCCCATGCTCTCTCAAATAAATAAATAAAATCTTTAAGGAAAAAAAAAAGAATGAAATCTTGCCATTTTGTGACAACATCATGGATGGACCTTGAGGGCATAAGTGAAACAAGTTAGACAGAAAAAGATAAATACCATATGATCTCAGTTATATGTGGAATCTTAAAAAAAAAAAACAAAAAACCAAGCCCATAGATACAGAGAATAGATTGGTGATTGTTGGGAGGTCAGGGGGTGGAGGGGCTGGACAAAATGGGTGAAGGGTGTCAAAAGGTATAAACTTCAGTTATAAAATAAATAAGTCATGGGGACACAGTTTACAGCATGAAGATTATAGCTAATAATACTATATTGGATATTTGAATGTTGCTAAGAGAATCAATCTTTTTTTTTTTTAAAGATTTTATTTATTTGACGGGAGAGAGACACAGCGAGAGAGGCAACACAAGCAGGGGGAGTGGGAGAGGGAGAAGCAGACCCCCCGCTGAGCAGGGAGCCCGATGTGGGGCTCGATCCCAGGACCCTGGGACCATGACCCGAGCTGAAGGCAGATGCTTAAGGACAACTGAGCCACCCAGGCACCCTTAAGGGAGTAAATCTTAAAAGTTCTCATCACAGGAAAAAAATTAACTATGTATAGTGATGGATGTTGGCTGGATTCATTGTGGTGATCATTTCACAATATATACAAATAGCGAATCATGTTGCACACCTGAGAATAATATAGTATGTCAATTATGCCTCATTCCAAAAAAAAAAAAAAGAAAAGAAAAAGAAAAAGGGTGGAAGGCGAAAACCAAAAACCAAAGAATGAGGACTGTGAATGGAAAATAGGAAAAAATATGGCAACTATTAATCCAACTAGATCAGTAAATATCAATGGTTTAAATACACCAAGTACACGAACCATGAGAGACTATGGACTCTGAGAAACAAACTGAGGGTTCTAGAGCGGAGGGGGGTGGGGGTATGGGTTAGCCTGGTGATGGGTATTAAAGAGGGCACATACTGCATGGAGCACTGGGTGTTATACGCAAACAATGAATCATGGAACACTAATCAAAAACTAATGATATAATGTATGGTGATTAACATAATAAAATAAAATCTAAAAATAAATAAATAAATAAAAAATAAACACACCAAGTAAAAGAAACTGTCAGAGTGGATTAAAAAAAACAAGACCCAACTATTTGTTGTCTATAAGTAACCCACTTTTTTTTTTTTTTTTTTTTTTAAAGTAGCTTCCACACCCAGCATGGAACCCAATGCAGGGCTTGGACTCACGACCCTGAGATCAAGACCTGGGCCAAGATCAAGAGTCGGATCAAGGCAGTCGCTTAACCAACTGAGCTACCCAGGTGCCCCAAGAAACCCACTCTAAATAGAAAGACACAGATAAATTAAAAGTAAAAGGACCATAAAAAATGTACTGTGCTGACACTAACGTAAGGAAAGCTGGAGCAACGATATTAATTTCAGACAAAAATACTTCAGTGAGGGGCACCTGGGTGGCTCAGTTGGTTAAGCATCTGCCTTCGGCTCAGGTCATGATCCCAGGGTCCTGGGATCGAGCCCGGCGTCAGGCTCCCTGCTCAGCCGGTAGCCTGCTTCTCCCTCTCCCTCTGCTGCTCCCACTGCTTGTGCTCTCCTGCTCTCTCTGTCACATAAATAAAATCTTTAAGAAAAAAAAATAGTAATACTTCAATGAGTATCATTCCACACACATAACTTTTTTTTTCTTATTTAGAAGACAGATGATCTCTTTTTCTCCAGACTTTTCTGTTTGTTTTCTTCTTTTACTGAAGTATAAAATATACACAGTAATGTTGGTAAAATGCATTAAAGAGTATAGCTTGATGAATTTTTTTTTTTTAAAGATTTTATTTATTTATTTTTTAGAGAGCGAGCGAGAGAGAAACAGCATGAGAGGGGAGAGGGTCAGAGGGAGAAGCAGGCTTCCCGCTGAGCTGGGAGCCCGATGTGGGACTCGATCCCAGGACCCTGGGATCATGACCTGAGCCGAAGGCAGACGCCTAACCATCTGAGCCACCCAGGCGCCCGCTTGATGAATTTTTTTTGCTTGAAACATTGGTCTTTTCTCTTTAAGTTTTTATTTAAATTCCACTTAGTTAACATATAGTGTTATATTAGTTTCAGGTGTACAATACAGTGATTCAGCAATTCTATACAACACCCAGTGCTCATGCCCTCCTTAATCCCCATCACCATGTCACCCACCCCCCACACCCCTCCCTTCTGGTACCCATCAGTGTGTTCTCTATAGTTAAGAGTCTGTTTCTCGGTTTGCCTTTTTCCCTTTGCTCGTTTGTTTTGTTTCTTAAATTCCACATATGAGTGAAATCTTATGGTATTTGTCTTTCTCTGACTGATTTATTCCACTTAGCCTAATACTCTCTAGTTGATCCATGTCGTCGTAAATGGCAAGATTTCGTGCTTGATGAATTTTTACATACATACATATATTTTCTACAGTTTTAACAATGTTAATTTTGTTAATAATGTGAACAATTTAGCAGTTATCCTGTTAAGCAATGCTCTAAGAACTACACGTGTATTAATTCCTTTAATCCTCATAATAAACCTGTAAGTTATGTACTATTATCATCCCATTTTAGAGATAAGGAAACTAGGGCACAGAGTAAGCATTTCGCCAAGGTCATATGGTTTGTAAACTCGGAGCCACAATTCAGATCCATGCCGTCATGTCCCTGCATCTGAGCGCTTAATATTCCTGTAACTACGTGTAAAGATAATCATGGAAGTGGCTTAGCACGGTATCTGACACACACTAGTAAGTGCTCAATAGCATCATCATTTTTACTCTTATTATTACGATTTCATTGAATCTGGGGTGCCATCAGTTGCAAGACACATCATTCTAAATGATACTAACAAAGAAAACACTGTCAATCATAATATATAGTGTTGTAAGACACATTCCAATTTCAAAGATCTTAAGGTTAAAAAATGTACTTTGTAGAATGAATGAAATTCAGTATTATTGTATATAGTTTTGTAGTCAGTGCTGTTTAATAGCTCCAAATACCATATATGTAACAAGGGCCCCCCCCCCAGTTATATACTCAGTCCTGACCACTCCTTTGAACCATAAACCTGCATCTCCAACTGCCTACTTAATGTCTCCATGTGGATACCTCCAAAATCACACGTCTCAAACGGAGTTCTCAATAGCCTTTCCCATATTGGCATACAGCAACTCTATTCTTCCAACTTTTCAGGCCCAAAACCTTGGTGTCAACAAATTCTGAGGTCTCTACTTTCTTTCTTTCTTTTTTTAATGTTTTATTTTTATTTATTTGTCAGAGAGAGAGAGAGCACAAGCAGGCGGAACAGCAGGCAGAGGGAGAAGCAGGCCTCCCGCTGAGCAGGGAGCCCGATGCAGGACTGGATCTCAGGACCCTGGGATCCTGACCTGAGCCCAAGGCAGACGCTTAACCGACTGAGCCACCCAGGCGCCCCTGAGGTCTCTATCTTCTATATAAATCCAGAATTCAGCCACTTCTCCCCACCCGCACTGCCAATACAACTATTCCACAGCACCCTGTGGCACAGACTGCTAGCTGCTCACCTACTCCATGCTTTCCTCTTCTTCCTGGGCACACATTTCCCAGATTCCCTTGCAGTTAGGTGTGGCCACATGGAATGCGAGAACAAATTTCAAGTACCATTTCCAGCCTGTCCATGTAAACCTCGCAAGTATACTAATGTATGCTTTTCTCCCCTTGCAGCTTGCTATAACAGAAATGGCTCCAAACCTTACTCCTAAGGATGACCTTGGTGGCCACATGTTGAAGAAAAGCAAAGCCTCAGTCAGCCTGGGTTTCTGAATGACAGCATGGAGGGTGGTCCCAATGACCGGTTCACCCACCAGTTATGATACGATGAGCAATAAAGAAATTTTTGTTGTTTGAACCAGTGGACAAGGAGGAAAATGATACTGGAGGATAAAAAGATGGAGAGTCTTGTCTTGTTAAACAGCAAATGTTACCCGTAATAAAAGGAAGTCGCACTAAGTGCCTCCTGAGCCCACAGCTTTCAGAAAGGAGGGTGGAAAGCGATGTTAGTAGTGTGTATTGATGGTTACTTGCTATAGTTAGCAAGGTGTTACAAGAAAGACAAAAGCTCAGGTAAGAATGGGCTGATTAAGTTGCAGAAATCAAGTAAGAAATTTGGGGATGCAAGATTAGAAGAGCTGACTGCTGGAGAGCCTGGGTAGCTCTTGAGCCCCCGACACTTGATTTCCGCTCAGGTCGTGATCTCAGGGTCGTGAGATGGGAGCCCCACGTCCAACTCCCCGCTGGGCATGGAGCCTACTTTAGATTCTCGCTCTCCCTCTGCTCTCTCTATCTCAGTATCTTTCAAAAAAAGAAAAGGGACGCCTGGGTGGCTCAGTGGTTAAGTGTCTGCCTTAGGCTCAGGTCATGATCCCAGGGTCCTGGGATCGAGCCCCACATCGGGCTCCCTGCTCGGCGGGAAGCCTGCTTCTCCCTCTCCCACTCCCCCTGCTCGTGTTCCCTCTCTCACTGTGTCTCTCTCTGTCAAATAAATAAATAAAATCTTTGGAAAAGAAAAGAAAGAAAGAAAGAAAAACTGACTGCTTCTGCATCCCAAATAATAAGACTGAAAAGGGCTTTGTGTAACAAAGGTCTAGGGGAACAGCTCCCTCAGGACGTCCAGTGACCCTGCCTATCTCCACGTAGGCCACACAAACAAGGGATCTGCAGTCTGACCCAACTCATGGCAGAATCCTCTGTGATTCCTCCTGGAACATAGGGAGTTAAGGACAGGGAGCTGCTACAGTGTTGCTTCTCGCCCCTATCTTATGGGAGACCGCAACAAGGCTGTTTCTTATCCATCTCCCTGGTTTGGGGGAGGGCAACCCTTTCTAGCTTCCTCGCTAGGATCCAGCTGCCAGCTTCCATGGCTTTCCATAAAACTGCTTAGCTGTAGCTTAGAACTGGCTTTTTCCACAGCCAGTGACTGACCACTCCGGTGGTCTGTCATTTCGTTCCTCATGTTCAGTGTTACCCTGTGGAACCGCCTGAGCAGTGGACACAAAGGCTTCTAAGACTCCTTAGTTAAACAGGGGGACTCTGCCCTAAAGCGAAAATCAGACTGAAGGTGGTGGTGCCCTTCTCATCTAAGCCTGCTGTTTGAGATGATATCGAGGGAGCCCCCGTTAGTTTCCAAAGGGAGCAGCGCAGAAACAAGGAGACAAATACGTCAAGGAGACGCCACCATCACCTCTAGGAAGAGAACGTGGGCAAGGTCTAAAACAAAAAGATCAGAGGACTACTAAGGTTTTAAGGGAACTGAATCACCGAAGAAATCAAGACCTGGCCTGGTTTAAAACAACCCTTGGGCAGGAAACCATCTGGGAAAGCGGAGGGAGTTTCCAGTCCCCACCATTATCTCTCTCACATCCTTTCCTTCTCTCCCCCCCTCATGTTCTCCATACCAACCAGCATCCTTATCATTCCGTGAACAGATAAAGCACATTCCCACCTCAGATGCTTGGCCTTGCTGGTTCCTTCCTATCCCTGAAAAAAAGTTTCTTTTCAGATATCTACAAGGTAGTTCATATTTGCAGATTTCAGGTATTTACAAGGGACATCACTAGATCCCAGCGCTAGGTACACCGGGATAACTGAAAGACACTGTAGCTTTCTCCCTGCAGCTCCCACTCCCACAGGCACCAGGTCCACTGTTGGCTGCATAAAACAAAAGCTAGACATAACCTAACTGCCCCGCCACCTGCTCATGCAAGGACCTCAGAGCCCCCACAAAATGCACCTAATTATTTCCAGGAGTCACTAGGGGTTGTCACATGGGCTCGGGAACAAGTCCCATCCACTAGTCTCCATGAGACTCTACTCTCGGCTGGATACCAGACACTGCAGCCACTCTGAAGACTCCCTGAGGGTACTGGTACCTCCAGCTTGATGACAGTAGTTCTACCTTGGTGGCCCCTTAGGGAGTAGGGTGCAGAAGGTGCCTGCTGCTTTGTGGTGTGGTTAGGGTGAACAGCTCTCTCACCCGGGTTATCTTCTGCTAAAGGAGCCCGGAGCAGAGCCAGATGGGACATGTAGGATAAGGCAGCCATATTGCGTCCTGTAGTAAGAGCATTGGCACTCTCCTAGGTCGCTTGTCTTCGAGGTATTCTGAAACACAATTTCCAATGTGTGGGGGCAGGGTTTCCCACACTAACGAACAATTCTCACACACCAACAGGGTGCCTGAGAATTCAACTCAATTCTGACACTATCTACCTGGAAAGATATCAGATTCTACAGGTTAAGGATTCAGTCCTACAAGACTGCCACCCCCCTCCCCAACACACACACATCCCCTCACCTCAGACACCAGTCACAAAAGCAGGTTGTTACTTATGCTTCTGACCAACTGGCTATAGATAGATAGGAGGTTCAATGACCCCCTCCTTGGTGACTCAATTCCAACACCAGCTGCAAGTCTACGTTGACCTGTCTTCTGACTGGCTAGGTTCCAACGACCTACTCCTTGGGTTCAGTTCATTTGCTGGAGCGGCTCACAGAACTCAGAGAAATGTTTTACTTACTAGATCATTGGTTTATTATAAAAAGATATAATTCAGGAACAGCCAGATGGAAGAGATGCATAGGGAGAGGTCTGGGGAAAGGATGAGAAGCTTCCATGCCCTCTCCAGGCACGCCACTCTGCCCACATCTCCATGTGCTCACCAACCCAGAGGGTCTCTGAACCCTGTCCTTTTAGTTTAAATCAATGGCCAATGGTGATTGATTCAATACCCCCCCACCCCCACCCATCAGAGGGGTGGGACTGAAATTTCCAACCTTCTAATCACAAGATTGGTTCCCAAGACAACCAGCCCCCTTCCTTAGGTACAGTCCAAGTCACTCATGAACATAACAAAAGACACCTTTAAGGCTCTCAACAAGGAGGAAATTCCAAAGGTTTTAGGACTTCTAAGACCAAATATATTTCTCATTATAAACCACAATATCACAGTCCACTCTTGTCTTCGAACACGGATCCCTAATAGCAAAACAATCATAAAAGTCAAAAAGATATCTCATTCAGTCATTAATAACTATCCAGTCCAGCATCATATGGAGGAGGAGCAGTCCTCCGGGATCCCAGCGGGTTGGCCACTCAGGTTTGCAGGCTTCCACTGGATCCTGTCAGGTTCCAAAAACAAGAGTGGTCTCGGCAACATTCGGCTTCACCCGCTCAGTCATCTGGTATACTCAAGCTAAGAAGTAACAGCATCTCCCGCTCTGAGCGTCTTTGGAGAGGTCAATGTAATATTGGATTTCCCTCATTATATAACACGCGTATTCATTCCCTTACCCCTCAGCTACTATTTTTCTTTCCCTCCATTTATATCCAAACCTTCCCACCTCTGGAAGGGACATTAGGTTTGGCCACTGTGCTGGCGTAGATTGCAGGCAGCAAAACTAGTCTAGCAAGTCCCTCCCCCTCAGTCCAGGTCTAGTCAGATAAGGTAAGGTTACCCACGTGCAGAACTAGTGGGCTATCTTTACCACCAGACCATACAGCTGAATTCGCTGTTAGCCCCAATTTCGCCAGAAGGGGTGAAGGCCCATCCTGCCCCATCAGGCCCTTAGGAATTCTGACACAAAGGTTAAAAATACACAGCTGCAGTTTCTTGCTTAGGAATCCGGCCCTTGTAGTCCTGGGTCCTGTGACCACCGCATCAAGTAAAAAAAAAAAAAAGTTGAGGCAATGTGGAAAAGAAAGATTACTAGCACCTTCCATACCCCCTCTTCCCCAGATCCAACAGAAAAACAGAGGAATCTATCCAGTGGGGACACTCCTGTCGTGCTGAGTGTGAGCACACACTCGTGAAGGCCTGTAAACCAGCCCCCTTCATGTGTTTCTCTCCCCCTTGCCCACCTCGACCCCCCACCTTTAGACAACCACTGTTTAATCACCCCATACATTCTCTGACAAACTAGTACTCTGAGGAGGATATCCCTGCCCAGTGTTGGACATTATCAGCTATATAAAGTATATTCCTCGGTCTGAAGAAATGCCGATGGGCTGTCCAAAGTAGCACCGTGTCCTCGGTTCTGGTTCTTTCCCAGCACTGGGGCATCTGCCCCTCCCACCGGGTATGCAAAGCCAGTCTAGAGTCAGTGACTCCTGCTGTCAGGACCTCTGTAGCCCCCCAGGGGGCTGCCAGCATCAGTCTCACTTGCCCCCACCAGGGAATCTGCCACATAGCCATCTGTAGTCTCTGTCTCCTTTGCTAACAGAACAATTCTTACTAACATTTTGTGCCTCACAAGGTGCCAGAGGAACAGGTCTGGAACCAGCCCATCTCTGCACTGCTGCACACCCCCAGTGTCCACTCATCTCATGGACCCAGGCGGCCACCTCAAGGGCGCACAGAGGGAGATCTGCTGGTTTGTTCCAACCACCTTCCGAACCTGGAAGGGAGTTCTTCTGATGGGCACTGATATGCCCTACCTTAATGCACCCCTCAAATCTCCACAGGGCCATGCCCTGCGTGGGCATCCCTTTAATAGGCCACATTTCTGCTGCACTCCTGCCTGACCAGAAGCCCAGGCCACTGGCCACTGCCCATTAGTCAGTAAAAAGTCAAACATACAGGCTTTTTATCACGGTTCAATTCTTCCATCACTGCTAGCAAAACAGCATGCAATTCAGACCACTGAGCTGATGGGTTTTTACCTTTTTCAGTCAGAATGGAGGCCTTCCAAGCAAGATGTTGTCCATTCTACCCACCCCCACCCCCGTGGAACTTCTGTCCACAAATCAAGCAGCTCTTTGTCCGTCAGTCGAGAGCTGTTTATAGGGCACTGACTAAGTGACGAGAGAATCCAGCAAGCTCCTCACACAGTTCCAGAGTCAGTCCTAGGGGAAAGGGGGCTCCCTGCTCCTGAGGAAACTCCTCCTCGCATTCCCCAGGCACTGCCATCCCTATTAAGGTGTTTCTCCAACATCATCCTAGACATTACGGGTATTTCAGGTTTCAAGATGATGTATGTCCCTCAGCTTCAATTAATATCCCATAGCAAGGTAGTAAATGCCCTTCAAAATTCTCTTCCCCAAAGTCCCAGTAGCGGTCACTGGGAGGCGCTCAGAGGCTCTTGCCATAAGCCGCAGTCTACACTCTACATAGTGTACTCTACTCTACATTGGGGAGAATTGGGCTTACCAGCATTCCAGCTTCCACCCTCCAATGGGTGGGCTCAGGGGTCTTACTGGTTCCCATTTAGGACGTCCACTAATATTTATTGCTCGTAGGGCAAATGTACGTGCCTTTTGTTATGATACTAGGTAGGGGAAGTATTCCCGTCAGATACAATGTCCACCCCTTGTCAATCCCTAATATTTTGCCTTTTAGCCATCAGGTAAAAGAAACGCAACCCCTTCCCATAAAGTCTATTCAAACATACAAATTCTCCTACAGACTTTTACCATGATGCCATCAACTCACATTCTTAGCTGTAGCCTCCGTTAGGACTTCATCAACAGGTTATATAGGGTAAGGGAAGTGTTCCTCAGCCACATTTAATATCCATCCCCATAAAACATTCAAGTAAAGTTAACATGATTCCTTTAGAGAGTTATCAGCTTCAACATTCCAACTTTCGTAATCCTATCAACCCTATGTTTTTACATTCTGTCAATTTAATTGTGGCAGGAGTCAGGGCTTCCCTTGGTACCAAAGTTTATGGGACTCCCAGATCAAGGAGTCCGGGAAACTTCTCTTCTCTGACCATTTCACCCACTCTTGTGCTATAAAGGCTTTGGGTTCCCAGTGAGGGGGTCAAGCCAAGGGACCCTGACCCTTTTGTCAATCTTTATCTTGATTAATCTGCCTAACTGCTCACCCACGCAGTTGCTGGTCAGGTACTTCACTGTAATTTTTGCCTTCCGGGTTGTAAAATTTCTCCAAACGGGTAAATAAAGCAGGATTGTTTGGGGCCCTTTAATGCTGGAGGAGCAACAGGGGTCCATTTGGCCCAACCACCCTTAGGTAGTACTGTATTAAAGCCTTCGTCTTAACCTCATCAACGTCTGTTTTATTCATCCTATTTCTTAAAAAAAAAAAAAAAATTATGCCACTTATATATACTAAACAAACAAAAAAAAGTTCACCTATTTCTTACTAATCATCTAAAACTTTCCACCCGGCTCGGACGAGTCCTCTTTCTGTTTCCTCTTTGCTTCGCTCCTATCGATACTCACTTTATTCACCGTATTTCTTAATAACTTCAAAAATTTCCACCTAGTTCCGGAAGCGTCCCTTGACTTTCCCCATTGGCTTGTTAATTAATCTAAGGTTTCTATTAGCATCTGTAAGACCCCTGAGGAGAAGCTGAGACAGCAAATTCGATGAGGATTCCCGAGCTGTTTTTTGGTTTTGCAACAATGAGGTTACATGGGGCGCCCCTGAGAAAGGGACCCCCTCAACCACAGCATTTACCATGACCTGGGTAATGGGCACACTGAGCGGGTTAATATTTCGGTCGTCATAAAGCCAGTCCCAGATGCCTTGCATAGGAAGCGTATCAGCTGCTTCATCGGGGTGTTTTGACTCGGCATTCATGGGGGTTAAGGACAGTCCCCTTTCTAAGGATTAACAAGGCTTAGGGTGGCTTTTATGCAGTCCACCAGACTGGTTGTTCCCTCGGGAAATGTCTGGATCACATAACAGCCACCTGCGATTGTTCCATAGTGATCTGTGGGTCAGGCATCGACCCAAACACGCTCCTCCACCCAGGGGCATTCAGACCAGAGACACCGCCCCCAATCAGTTACTCCCCCAAACCCGTTCAGTGAGGCTTCCTCAGGAAGCTGAGGATACTTATAGACAAAATGAAAACAACTCTTGCACACTATAGCCCCCTAGTTACAAAAGTTTCTTCGCTTCGCCCTTCCCCCACAGTGACTTTTACCTTGGGGGGCGGCTTTGAGGCTAATGGTCAGAGCTCAGACTCACTGAACTCGGAGTTTGGACTAGCATCAAAGTCCAACTGAGCGTTCCCTTTTAGTTTAGCTATTACAGTTAACGATGACCAAGGGATTGAATATTTTGCCTTTTTCTCATTAGTATGTACTTCCTTATTCCAACTGCCCAGGAGTTGGGTCCATGTTTAGTTAACTGAAGGCAGCAGTTGCTGCTTCATTCCTTGCGTGACCACATGGACACCCAGGAATCAAGAGGTTCATCCCCACCCGACCTCCCTTCATCCTTTCTCTTCCCAAACCACGTGTTTCTGTGTGCCAGGGACCGTCTAGCAAATCCCAATTCACTGACCACCAACTCTTTTGGGTTCCTGGACCCAAATCCAAAGTTGGGGGAAGGGCCTTCCACACAATACCAAGCAATTCCTGACACCAGCAGTGAGTCCAAGAATTCAACTCAATTCCGATACCACCTACCCGGAGACAGCATCAGACTGCCCAGGTTAAGAGTTCAGTCCGACAAGACTGTTCCCCTACCCCCCGGCCACCCTACATCAACTTCAAATGCCAGGCACACGCCCAGGCTGTTAACCGTGCTTCTGACTGACCAGCTATAGATTGGAGGGTCCAATGACCATCTCCTTGGGTTCGATTAATTTGCTAGAGCAGCTCACACAACTCGGAGAAACATCTCACTTACTAGGTCACCGGTTTATTATAAAAGGATATAACCCAGAAACAGCTAGATGGAAGAGGTGCACAGGGCAAGGTCTGGGGAAAGGATGAGGTGCTTCCATGCCCTCTCCAGGCCCACCACTGTGCCTGAAACTCCACGTGTTCGACAACCTGGAAGCTCTGTGAACCCCCTCCTTTGGGGTTTTAGGGAGGCTTCATTACATAGTCATGATCGATTTAATCATTGGCCATTGGTGATTGATTCAACCTCCAGCCCTCTCTCCCCGCCGGGGAGGTCAGGGGGTGGGACCGAAAGTTCCAACCCTCTATTCATACTTGGTTCCCCTGGCAACCAGCCCCCAGCCTAGGTGCAGCCCAAATGTCACTCATTAACATAACAAAAGACACCTTTGTTGCTCTCATCACTTAGGAAATTCCAAGGGTTTTAGGAGCTCTATGCCAGAAATGAAAGGGAGGCCAAATTTATATTTCTTATTACCGATCACAGTATCACAGCCTGTAAATTGCAACTACCTTTTGGAGGACATATTTTTAACATCTAATGCAAGTTGTAAATATGCGTTCTCTCTGACCCAGCATTTCTTCTACTCTGTCTCCACTCTAGAGAAATACCCCTCAACAGGTACAAAGATGCAGGGACATGAACATTAATCACAGAATGTGGGTAAGAGTGAACACAGGGCAACAGGGAAATAAACAATGGCATATACACTCCTAATAAGGAATATTAGGCAGCAGGTGAAAAGAACGAGATGGGGGGGCGCCTGGGTGGCTCAGACGGTTAAGCGTCTGACTTCGGCTCAGGTCATGATCTCAGGATCCTGGGATCCAGCCCTGCGTCCGGCTCTCTGCTCAGCGGGGAGTCTGCTTCTCCCTCTGCCCCCTCCCCAACTCTCTCTCAAATAAATAAATAAAAATCTTTTTTAAAAAAGGAAACGAATGAGGTGGGTCTATGCGTCATCATATGGAATGAACGACATCCAAGACAAACTGCTTAGTGAATAAAGCAAATTGCAAAAAGATACGTATACTTCGCAAAAAAAAAAAACAAACAACTTTTAAACCTACGCATAACGCCACAAATGTTTTAATCAGCATATATATGTAGAAAAGCACACGTAAATGATAACCAGTAACACTGGCTGCCTCTGGGTAGGAGGGAAGACAAGAGAATCAGAACTGGGGCCGGTGACTGAGAGGACTTCAGCTTTTTTTCTTCGTAACTGTCCTTCAAGGACAATTAACGCTTCCGTAATTAGAAATTAATGTTTTATAAAGGGCATCTGGCTGTGTAGCGAAATTGTCGAGCCGCCCCCACCTTATCACTTTAGTGCACACTGGCGCAACTTCCAATTGGTAGCGCCTGCATTACTTCGCCCAAGGACTTTCTCTTGCCACCGGAACCTGCTCAGCTGCTGAAGATGCCTTTGCTGCCCATGTGGCAGACCAGAAATGCTGGGGAATGAGCCCCCTGATCGCAGCCCTCAACCAAGGACTGACTGATGGGAGTGCGGGTACCTCTCATCAGGGACGAGCCAGGAGGTAGAAAGCGCCTTGGTTATTTGAACAGACAGGATTTACTATTTAAAAAACAAAACAAACAACAACAAAAAAACCCGTAAACTAGGCATAAAGTTGTAAAGGAGCTAACTCCAGTGGTGAAAAGAGAACTCTAAGGTATCGTAAAGAAAGTAACCGGAGGAAGCGGCTACCAGCCCCAGGGCTGGGGTACAAAGGAGAGAGAAGGGAATGGTTACAACTTAGAAGCTTGGAGGAAGGGCTCCATGGAACTAGGACCCAGACCCCCGAGGAGGGGGTGCTACTCACCTCATGCTGGTGTTGCTGATGGGGGTGGGATGAGTCTGGTTCTGTGAATCCTGGAGAGCTGCAAACCGGATTCAGCTGTAGACAACGAAAGGCGCTGCTGGGGCGGCGGTGAAGAAATGTTCTAGGGGAATGCTGACAGCAGCAGGAAGCTGACAGGAGGGAACAAGGAAGAACAGAAAGGAGTTTAAGTTGCTACGTCCTCCTCCCGCCTTGCAGTCTCCCTCTATCGCCCCCTAGAGGCAGAGTCTAGCAGGAAGCAGCCGGCCGAGCTGGAATGCGGATGGTCGCATCCCATCCCCCCGAATCAAAGGGTAGAGTATAGAAGGGTGAGTTTGAAGCTGAAAAACTTAATAACATGCGGGAAAATAGAGAATAGTTTAATGAGTCTCAGTTCATCTGTCACTTAGCTTTAAGAGTTATTACTACTTTGGCTTTCTTGCTTCATTTATTTCCCTCCGTACTTTCCCCCCCCCGGAGTATTTTAAAGCAAATGACATAATTTCACCCATAAAATACTTAAGTGTCTAATAGGATACAGACTTTAGGAACACAGTACCATTATCACACCTAATAAAATCAACACTAATTCCTTAATATAATCCAATACTTAGTTTGTGTTCAAATTTTCCTGGTTGTCTCAAATTTGTTTGAATTTAAACCCAAACAATATCCAGGTATTGTTTTTGTTAATGTATCTCTTTTTTTTTTTAAGATTTTGTTTATTTGACGGAGAGACGGCCAGAGAGGGAACACAAGCAGGGGGAGTGGGAGAGGGAGAAGCAGGTCCCCGCTGAGCAGGGAGCTGGATGTGGGGCTCCATCCCAGGACCCCGGGAGCATGACCTGAGCTGAATGCAGACCCTTAACCGACTGAGCCACCCAGGTGCCCAGAGCTTGCATTATTTTTTAATGAAGAACTTTCTCATCAATTCTGAATGCTCTGAAATACAGTCAGGCAGAATAGGTGTTTAATTTTTTTTCCTTTATCAATTTTATGATTAATAAATTGGTGTCCTAGCAGCCTCCAAAAAGTGACCAATGAGGTTTTTTTGTTTTTTTTTAAGATTTTATTTATTTTTGAAAGAGAGAGAGAGCACAAGCAGAGGAGGGGGGCAGAGGGTTGGGGGAAACAGACTCCTCACGGAGCAGGGAGCCTGAAGTGGGGCTCGATCCCAGGACCCCAGGATCATGACCTGAGCCAAAGGCAGATGCTTAACCGACTGAGCCACCCAGGCACCCCAAGGTTTTATTTTTTAGTATCAGGATGAACTCATGGAGTTCTAAAATATTTGATGTATAAATATATACACTACTTTGCAGTCACTATGCTTTTTCATGCTTAAGTGTTCTATCTTGGGCCAGTGAGAACCCCTTAAAAAGTTGGTTCCTTAATCCTTTAATACAACCCTTGTAGTCCTTAATTTTTAGTTAGGATATTCCAGGTTCATCTTTTGTATTCCAGCCTCAGAATTGAAATTGGCTCTTTCCCTAAGGAGCTCTGCGTTTGTTTGTTTTAAATTATATTTAGTCACCATAATCTGGATGCTGGGTATTTATTGCTATTATGTTGTCATTTCTTTTAGGTCTTTTCAGTGCACCAAGCTAGGAAAGACATATTTCTTAGAAAAAGAAAAATAAACTATAAATTCATACTGCTATTTCCAATCCAAATGAAATATTAAAGGATTTTTACTTAATTTCTTTGATTCTGTGTTTGTATCTCTTTTCTCTCATGTATAAAATCTTTGTTCTTTTTTTTTAAAGATTTTATTTATTTATTTGACAGAGACACAGCAAGAGAGGGAACACAAGCAGGGGGAGTGGGAGAGGGAGAAGCAGGCTTCCTGCTGAGCAAGGAGGCCAATGCAGAGCTCGATCCCAGGACCCTGGGACCATGATCTGAGCGGAAGGCAGACGCTTAACAAATGAGCCACCCAAGCACCCCAGAATCTTGGTTCTTAATGACATTAACATAATGACTTATTTGCTTGATTCTACTGTATGGAGGAGCGTCAGGGTAACAATATCAATTTTATTGGGGACAATTAGACCACTGAATGCCATTTCAGATTTATTTGCAGTTCTTATTGTCCTTAGGATCTAGCTCACTAGGGAGATACTGTAAAAATACTGTGTTTGCAAGTCACTTGGGATAATTATTCTCTGTGTAGTTTTGCCACCAGCTTGATAGATACTTGGGTTCATTTGTTTCAGTTTGTCTTCAGTTTGTAAGAATGATACTCAGTTTTTAAATTATTTTAAACAATTTTATGGTTCCAACATGTATTTGTTGCTGCCTAGAAATTAAATCGAACTTAAAATAACAAGTATTTATTATCTCACAGTTTCTGTCAGAAATCTGGAATGGCTTAGCTGGGTGGTTCTAGTTCAGGGTCTCTCATGAAATACAGTCAAGATGTCAACTAGGGTTGCAGTCATCTCAGGGTTTAACTGGGACTGGACATCTGCTACCAAGATGGTTCACCCACGTGACTGCTGGCAGACCTCAGATCCTCACCATGTGGGACTGCTCAACCAGGCAACTGGCTTCCCCCAGAACAAGTGATCCAAGAGAAAGAAGGAATGAAACAGAAGCCACATTGTCCTTTAGAGTCTAATCTTGGAAGTTACGTACTATTACTTCTGCCAAATTCTACTGGTCACACAGACCAACCGTGCTACAATGTCAAGGGAACTTCACAAGGATGTAAATACTAGCAGGTGGGAATCTTTGGAGGGCCATCTTTTACTCAAATCAAAATTATAAAACAAGATATATTCAGAGAGGTCTAGCTGCCATCTTTGTGCTTTCCACATTCACTGCCTTCTCCTTTAGGAAACCACCTTTTTTTTTTAAGTTTTATTTATTTATTTATTTATTTATTTGACAGAGAGAGAGCACAAGCAGGGGGAGCAGAGGCAGAGGGAGAGGGAGAAGCAGGCTCCTCACTGAGTGGGGAGCCCAATGTGGGGCTCGATCCCAGGACCCTGGGATCATGACCTGAGCCAAAGGAAGACGCTTAACGACTGAGCCACCCAGGTGCCCCAGGAAACCACTTTTATTAGTCCTTGCTTTATCTTTCCATTGTTTTTCTTTTGAAAAATATCAGAAAATACGTACCTCTATTTATACTCCCAAAATATATTTCCTACCCTACAACTTTTGTGCACCTTGCTTTCTTTCAGTTAACACCATATTCTACAGATCAGCTAAAAGCAACACACAGAGATCTTCCTCACTCCATTTTACAGATTCATTAACCTTCATTATATAGATATACTATAGTTTAAGTAACATTTTAATGGCTTCATTAATTATTAATTCTCCAATTTTTGGATGTCTAAGTTGTTTATCATTTTCATCATTATAAATAATGCTGCAACAAAATCTTTGTGTATACAAGTTTCTCTGGATGTAGGATTTTTTTTTTAAGACTTATTTCATTATTTTGGGGGGGGGGATGGGAGGGGCAGAGGGAGAGGGAGAGAGAGTCCCAAGCCGACTCCATGCTGAGCACGGAGCCGGATGCGGGCCTCGATCCCATGACCCTGAGATCATGACCTGAGCCAAAACCAAGAGTCATGCCCAACAGACTGCACCACCCAGGCACCCCTGGGTGTAGGATTATTATCTTAGGCTACTAGACTCACATATTTATTAAGTCAAAGTTATGAATAATTTTTATGCTCTGTTCATATACTGCTAACTTGGTTCACAAAAGAGCTACACTGCATTACATTTCTACCTAGTAAGTATAGAGTTCATTTTCTCTGTATTCTTGTCTGAATTGGGTAGTCTAATTCTTTCTCATCTTTACTATTTTGACAGATAAACTTAAGTATATTCTTGTAGTGGCCATGTATTTTCACATAATGCTTTAGTATTAAGTTAGTTTACTTTATTACTCTGTATTTCAAAGACAACTCTTACTAATTTGGAAGCTATATCAAATACCATTTTTTTTTTAAAGATTTTATTTATTTATTTGACAGAGAGAGACACAGCGAGAGAGGGAACACAAGCAGGGGGAGTGGGAGAGGGAGAAGCAGGCCTCCCCGCTGAGCAGGGAGCCCGATGCGGGGCTCGATCCCAGGACGCTGGGATCATGACCCGAGCCGAAGGCAGACACTTAATGACTGAGCCACCCAGGCGCCCCTCAAATACCATTTTTGACTATTTAAATTTATTTTTCTGTATCTTTAACCTGAAGTGCATGTGCACTTATAGGATATTCTTCTGAGCTAGTAAATATTTAGTACTTACATGCAAGACTATAATGGGTGCAAAAATTATAAAGTGCAATAATGATTACACAAGTCATAAAAAATGCAATAAAAATTATCCCAGCAATTTTTAGTATAATATATTCATAAATTTAGAGATAATAAAATATTCAAGTCATTTTGTTGGATTTGTAGCACTATGGTTTTATTTTCGCTATAAAAATAGCTGTTAACCCTTTTTCACTAAGAAAATATCTACTAGAGTAAGAGATCTATTATTCATGAACTACATATTCAGTAAATGTTTTTAAAACAGCCCTGCCATGTTTCTCATTAAGATAGCTATGGCATATGTTTCTAAATCCATATGTCATCATTCTTCATTGGATTAATTAGCAAAATGATTTTTTTCTCCTTTTACCTTTCTGAGTGATATTTTAAAAATATTTTTGGCATTTATACAGAGTACAATTTATAGGTCATAAAAATATTCATGTTACAAAGTACTCTTGGATAGCTCTTCTGCTGCTGCTGTGAATACTAATTATGAATATATATTTAGGTATTCATAACACGTAGCCATTTTGCTGAAATGTAACCAGACTCAGCAGCAGAGCCCTCCAGGGGGTGGGGTGGGGGGTGGGGGGGTCACTAACACCAAGACCACCTGCAAATTATTACTCTCATTGTTATCAATAAACAATTCTAACAAACTGGGTTGAAATGCCCTGAAATTCTTCCCCCAGCAGAGTTGTTATTGTTAATCAGTATGTTTCATGCCTTGACCAGCAAAACAGCTCAGGCCTGCTGGAGTTAACCCCCACAGCACAATAGCCAAACACTGAATACATCTCAATACTTTCTGAAAAATGCAAACGGTCCAAAACACGGTTTTTGGACCACAAGGCAAAGATTAGCAAATATGGACAATAAAAATCAATAGAAAATGCAAACTAAAACGAGGTACTTTTTAAAGGTATAAAAATGATGCAAATTAACGAGAATGTTAATATCCAGCGTCAGTAAGGATAGGCCTCTTCATTCACTGCTGAGGGAAGACATAAAATTGTAAAGGTACAATGGCCTTTTGAAAGACTTGGTCATCTGCATCAAGATTCTTTAAAAGTACATTCCCTCCTCGGAGCAATTACGTATGTTGCATTTCATTCTGCAGAGATAATTGAGGATATGGGCAGAGCAAAATTACAAGTATGTTTATTGCAGCACAGTGAATAATAGCAAAAAGCTGGAAACAACCAATGTCTAGCAAAACAAAGACTTTCAGTAAGTTATATCCATATGCAGTTATTCAAAATAACTTTGTAGAGGTCTATTTGTGAGCAGGCTTTGTTAAATGCCTGCCTAAAATCCTTTCCCCTTTTCCTCTGTGCTGACGGAACCCAGAGAATGTTCAGGGCAGCAATGTTCACTGCTCCAAGCACCAAATCGTGACAATCCTGTTCCCACTTTCCCAGCTTCCCCTGCACCTAGGGATGGACTTGTGATCCAGCTCTGGATTAATTTTCAGGGAAAGTCTTCTGGGGACTTCTGAGAACGTTTTTGCTTTCCAGATAAAAAGGACAGATACTGTCGACGCCAGCAATTATGTACTGCAGACCTTCTGTTAAGTGAGACAGACTCCTATTTATTAAGCCAGGGTCGGCGCAGATTTTCTGCTTACACTGTCCCTAGCTATGGTGGATTCTGTGATGTGCTGCTCAGATACCCGCCTTCAGGACGGGCTGGCTATTGGGAATACTACGGGCTGACAGCCTTCATCTGGCAGCCATCTCCAGGAATTGTACCCCGTTGAAGTCAGCTGCCTTAGCTAGTGTCAGACCCGCCTCGCTGGAGGCAGCCACATCCAACAACACGGGAGTATAAAGGGCAAGCCTCTTCAGTTCGAGACTTGCGAGGCCCTCTCAACTATGAAGTCTGAGTCCTTGTTGCCTCTGCACCTTTGCTCTCCCCTCTAATCCTGCTTCGTTCCCTTCCCCCATACATGTTGATCCTCGAAGCCTTACCTAATAAACTTCCTGTACCCAAATCTCTATCTGAGTCTGTTTCCTGGGAAACCCCACCCACAACACTACTGATTCGTTTATTCACATGAAAATACATTGCTAAATGACAGAACAACAGGGTATGAAGCCGTACGCGTGATGTCGGCCTGTTTTCTTACTACACAAATTATATGCCTGCAGAGAAAAAAAGATCTGGGGAAAAAAAAAAACGTATCTCTTCAGAATGTTTTTAGGACATAATGTAAGATTATTATCTTTATGATCTTGTGATAGTGGGAAATTTCTGAAGACGAAAAAAGTACAAACCATAAAGAAAGGCTTACACATTTGAATACACTTAAACTAAGACCTAATGTTAATCAAAAGACACAGGGGAAAAAGTGAAACCATAAGCCACAAACAAGGAGACAATATTCTTTTTCTTTCAAATTTTTATTTAAATTCTAGTTAGTAGGGCACAACCGATTAAGCGTCTGCCTTCAGCTCAGGTCATGATCTGTGGGTCCTGGGATCAAGCCCGGCATGGGGCTCCCTGCTCTGTGGGGAGCCCGCTTCTCCCTCTCCCTCTGCTGCTCCCTCCCGCTCATGCTCATGCTCTCTCTCTCAAATAAATAAATACAATCTTAAAAAAAAAAAAAAAACTATCTCAAAAGCAGCCACAGACAAAATGTAAGCAAATGAGTGTGGAGATGTTCCAATAAAACTTTAAAAAATAAATAAAAATAAATAAATAAATAAATTCTAGTTAGTTAACAGAGACAATATTTTTATATTTTCAACATGATAGCTGACAAAGGATTGTATCCAGAATACACAAAGAATCAATTATAAAAAGTCAAATCCAATAGAAAAGAGGGCAAAGAATAAGAAAAGCAAAAAAAAAAAAAAAGGCATATAACACTTCTATCACTCATGAAAGTTTCCTCATGTTCTTTCCCTGTCATTACCCAACCCTATCTGCCAGAGGCAACCACTATTCTTACTTTTTCCACCGTAGATTAGTTTCGTTCATTCTAAAATATCATATAGTTTACTTTTTTTTTAAGAGGGAGGTGGGGGGAGGGCAGAGGGAGAGGGAGAGAGACAATCTTAAGCTGGGCGTGGACACCCAGCACAGAGCCCAACACTCAGCTTGATCTCACGACCCTGAGATCATGACCTGAGCTGAAATCAGGTCAGATGCTTAACCGACTGAGCCATCCATACGTCCCTTAAGTTGGTTTTTTTTTAGAATATCATATAAATGAAATCATACAGTATGTACTCTTGTGTAAGGCTTCTTTCACTCCCTAGCATTACATTTTTGAGATTCTTCATGCTTTGCATGTATCAGTAGCTCATTCCTTCTGAGTAGTATTTCGCTGCATGAATATACAAGATTTTGTTTATCCATTCCCCTATTGATGGATACCTGGGATCATCAATTGTCCTATTGATATTTTCTCATCTTGGTTGTTATAAATAAAGCTGTTATGAAGATTCATGTAGAAGTCTTTGTGTAAATATGTTTCATTTCTTTGGGGTAAATAGCAATGGAATTGCTGGGTTACAGGGCAGTAAATTAGTTTTACAAGAAACTGCCACATCTTTTCCTAAAGTTGTTTTACAGTTTTATATTCTCACCAACAAGGTTTGAGAGTTCTGGTTCGTTATTCTACATCTTCACCAACCTTTGGGTTGTGGGTCATTTAAATTTAGCCATTCTTGGGGTGTCTGGGTGGCTCAGTTGTTAAGTGTCTGCCTCCAGCTCAGGTCATGATCCCAGGGTCCTGGGATCGAGCCCCACATCAGGTTTCCTGCTAGGCAGGAAGCCGGCTTCTCCCTCTCCCACTCCCCCTGCTTGTGGTCCTGCTCTCGCTCTCTCTCTCTGTGTGTCAAATAAAAAAATCTTAAAAAAAAAAAAAATTTAGCCATTCTTTTTTTTATTAAATTTAATTTTTTTAAGGATTTTATTTATTTGAGAGAGAGTATATGAGAGAGAGAAAGAGCACGAGCAGAGGCAGAGGGAGAAGCAGACTCCCCAGCTGAGCAGGGAGCCCAATGCAGGGCTGGATCCCAGGACCCTGAGATCATGACCTGAGCCAAAGGCAGATGCTTAACTGACTGAGCCACCCAGGTGCCCTAATTTTATTTTATTTTTTAAGTAAGCTCTACACCCAATGTGGGGATCGAACTCACAAACCCAAGATCAAGAGTCCCATTCTCCATCAACTGAGCCAGCCAGGTGCCCTAAATTTAGCCATTCTAAAAGATGTACAGTGCTATTGATGAGGAGTACAAAGGTTAGAGAAATGTAGCAAAAATTAAATCTTACAACCTGCAGCCCACTGATAAATCCTTGAGAAGTGCAGAGTGTGACATTTGTCAAGGAACTCATGGCTACCTTAATGTTGATGTTTTATTAGAGACTAAAAGCAACATTATCTTAACAATTGCTAGCCCTCCAAGGTCTTGGAGACCTTGCTTTTAACATGCGCAAATTCCTTAGAGATTTAGGTTATCCCTAACCCCCACTAACTAAAAAGCAAATAATCAGTCATTCCTCACAATCCGTGTCCTGTCCCCGCCCGTGCTATAATAAAAGCACCTTTTTGCACAGAAAACATCTCAAGATCTCTTTCTTGGCCGTTTGCTCGGCGGCCCCACATCAGTATTTCATTGTGGATTTAATTTGTATTTCTCTGATGACGAATGATCTTGGTCACTTTTTCATGTGATAATTGGCTATTTATTTTCTTTTGAGAAATACCTTTTCAAAGTTGTTGCCTGTTTTAAGTTAGGTTCTTTGTCTTTTTACTACTGAGTTATAGAGTTATTTATATTTCTTCCATAGCAGTCCTTTGTCAGATATATGTTTTCTGAATATTTTTTCCTAGTCTGTAGATTGTCTTTGAGTATTCTTAGTGGTGTCTTGATGAGCAGAGTTTTTAATTTTGATGAAATCTAATTTATCAATATTTTCTTCTATGACACTGCTTTCTGTGACCTGCTAAGCCAACTTTACCTATCTCAAGTCATGAAAATATTCTTCTAAAGTTTCCTTTAAAAATATATAGTTTTCATAATAAAAACACACAAAAAATAAAAAAATAAAATAAAAATATATAGTTTAGGGGCACCTGGGTGGCTCAGATGGCTAGGCATCT
The DNA here is from genome assembly GCF_054177405.1 of Leptonychotes weddellii. Taxonomy (NCBI): domain Eukaryota; kingdom Metazoa; phylum Chordata; class Mammalia; order Carnivora; family Phocidae; genus Leptonychotes; species Leptonychotes weddellii. The sequence continues at coordinate 75,178,770 of NC_138385.1, forward strand.
GCCTTGGGCTAAGGTCATGATCTCTAGGTCCTGGGATGAAGCCCCACATCGGGCTCCAGGCTAGCTCGATGGGGAGTCTGCTTCTCCCTCTGCCTCTGCCTCTCCCCCTGCTTGTGTGCTCTCTCTGTCTCTCTGTCTCTCTCTCAAATGAATAAATAAGATTTTTTTTTTAAGATTTTATTTATTTATTCATGAGAGACAGAGAGAGAGACAGAGGCAGAGGGAGAAGCAGGCTCCCCGCGGAGCAGGGAGCCCG
>NC_138385.1:75179125-75204318 GCF_054177405.1 Leptonychotes weddellii
TCTCTCAAATAAATAAATAAAATCTTAAAAAATATATATATAGAGAGAGAGAGAGAGAGAGTTTACCACTTACATTCAGGTGTATGATCCATCTCAGATTAATTTTTGTAGGGCGTGAGGTAGAGGTTAACATTTGTATTTTTACATATGGATAGACAGTTACTATGCATCATTTACTGCATAAACATTTTTTTCCTTATTGGATTGCTTTGGTGCTTTTGTAAAAATCAAATGACTATATACGTGTGGGTCTATTTCTAGCTATCTTATGCCATCAATTAACATGCCATACTCTGATTAGTGTGGCTTTACAATTAGACTTGAAGTCAGGTAGGGCAAGTTCTCAAACTCTGTTCTTCTTTTTAAAATTCTTTGGGTAGTCTAGGCCCTTTATATTTCCATAACTTTAAAACTACATATTCAATATCTACAAAAATAACTGCTGGTACTTGGATAAAAATTGAATTGAATCTATAGATCAGTGTAGGTGGAATTGACAGATTAACAATATGAAGTCTTCCAATTCATGGACATGGTCTATTTTCCCCAACTATTTAGTTTTTCTTTAATTTCTCTCAAAAATGTTTTCAGGGCACCTAACTGGCTAACTCAGTAGAGCATGAAACTCTTGATCTTAGAGTGGTGAGTTCAAGCCCCACGTTGAGTATAGAGCTTACTTAAAAAAAAAAAATTTAGGGGCGCCTGGGTGGCTCAGTTGGTTAAGCGACTTCCTTCGGCTCAGGTCATGATCCTGGAGTCCCGGGATCGAGTCCCACATCGGGCTCCCTGCTCAGCAGGGGGTCTGCTTCTCCCTCTGCCCTCTTCCCTCTCGTGCTCTCTGTCTCTCATTCTCTCTCTCTCAAATAAATAAATAAAATCTTTAAAAAAAAAAATTTAAAAAAAATTGTTTTCTAGTGTAGAGGTCTTGCACATGTTAAATTTACTCCTAAGTATTTTTTGTTTTCTGATGCTATTATACATGAAATTCATTTACAATTTTATTTTGTAATCATTTGCTAACAATATATAAAAATATAATTGAGTTTTCAAAATTAACTTTGTATTCTGTGACTTTGAAAAATTAGGTTATAGTTGTGTATATTCCTTAAGCTTTTCTAAGTAAATAATTGTGTCATCTGCAAAAAGAGATAGTTTCACTGTTTCCTTTCTGGTCTGTATGCCTTTAATTTTTCTTGCCTTGGCTACACTGAGTCTGGCTTCCAGTACTGTTAAATAGCAGTAGAGAGAGTGGCATTTTGACCTTGTTCCTGCTTTTAAGGAGAAAATGTTCATTATTTCACCATTGAGTATAATGTTAGCTGTAGGATTTTTTGGTAGGTGTCCTTTATGATTTTGGAGGAGGAAAAAAATTCATTTGAAGACATAGTAATAAAACTATCCAAAATTAAACACATAGAGAACAAAGAGCACCAGTGAGCTGTTTGACAACTTCAAGTGGTCTGGTATATGGTAATTAGAGCCCCTGAAAGGTGGGGGGGGGACACAAAAAAATTGAAGAAATAATGGACAGAACATTCTAAACTTCGTGAAAATTGTAAACCCACAGGTCCTAGAAACTCAACAAACACAAGGAACAAAGAAAAAAACACTAGAATTCTATACCTGGGAAAATATCTTTCATAAAGTAAAGCAATATGAAGTCATTTTCAAACATATGAAAGTTGAAAGAATTCATCACTAGCACACATGCAGTACAAGAAATGTTAAAGGAGATCCTCCAGGCAGAAGAAAAGTGATACCAGATGGAAATCTGGATCTACACAAAGAAATGAAGAGCACCAGAAAAGGTTAACTACATGGGTAAATATATAAGATGTTTTAATTATGTAAATCTCTTTAAAAGATAATTGACTGGTTAAGCAAAAATATGCACAATGTATTGTGAAGTCATAACCTATAAAAGTTAAGGACATGGCAACAATAGCACAAGGACCAAGAGGAGACAAATGGAAGTATATTATTGTAAGGCTCTTACATTATAAGTGAAGTGGTATAACATCACTTAAAAGTAAACTGGTGGGGCACCTGAGTGGCTCAGTCATTAAGCATCTGCCTTCGGGTCAGGTCGTGATCCTAGGGTACTGGGATGGAGCCCAGCGTCGGGCTCCCTGCTCAGCGGGAAGCCTGCTTCTCCCTCTCCCACTCCCCCTGCTTGTGTTCCCTCTCTCGCTGTGTCTCTCTCTGTCAAATAAATAAATAAAATCTTAAAAAAAAAGAAAGAAATTCAAACTTAATAGGAATATATTTTAAAAAAATAAAAAATAAACTGGTAAGTTAAATACGTGTACTATAAACCCTAAGACAATCATTAAAATTTAAAAACAATCTATAGTTATTTTCTATTGCTGCATAATAAGTTACCACAAATTTGGCAGCTTAAAACAACACTCACTTATTAGCTCATAGTCCTATAAGTCAGAAGTCAGGCACAGCATAGCTAGGTTCTCTGCTCAGGGTGTCACAAGCTCAAATCAAGTTGTTGCCCACACAAAGTTCTTGTGTGGCAGTTCTGGGGAAAAATCCACTTCCAAGTTAATTCTTGTTGTTGACAGACTTCAGTTTTTTCTGCTTGTTGAACTGAGGTCTACATTTTCTTGCTAACTGCCCACTGGGGACCACTCTCAGTTCCTAGAGGCCTTCCTGTGCTTTGAATCTTTGACTTTCTCTTTTGCTATTAACCAACAAAGGTGATAAAATGGAATCATACAAAATATTCAATTATGAACAACAACAAAAAAAGGAGAAAAATGGGAAAAAGGGAACAAAGAGCAGATGGGTCACATAGAAACAAATAACAAGATGATGAACTCAAACCTAGCCATATAGAAATTACATACATGTAAATGGCTTAAACACCTCAATTAAAAGACAACTATATGCTGCCTAAAAGAAATTCAAGTACTCAGGAAGGTCTTGCCTCAGTAATGGGGAATAATTAGCCCTAAACTGATCATTACTCCAGACCCACCTAACAAATCATGAGAACAAAACCAAAAAGGATTAAACTATTTTTAAGTAGCTAAATTGCATCCCAGAACAAAGCTTAAGAATATTTATGGGAACACAAAAATATCCAGCACCCAACAAGGTAAAATTCACAATGTCTGGCATCCAATCAAAGATTACCAGGCATGCGAAGAGGCAGGAAAATGACCTCTGGTGAGGCAAAGATGTCTTAGATATAACACCAAAAGTATAATCCTTCCCCAAATGATAAATTGAACTTCATGAAAATTAAAAACCTTTGTCCTTTTAAAGACATAAGAGAATGTCGGAGCACCTGGCTGGCTCAGTTGGAGGAGTGTGCAACTCTTGATCTCAGGGTTGTGGGTTCAAGCCCCGTGTTGGATGTAGAGATTGCTTAAATAAAACAAACAAACAAAAAAACATGAGAATGAAAAAACAAGCCATAGACTCAGAAAAAATATTTATAAAACAAACACATTTAGGGACGCCTGGCTGTCTCAGTTGGTAGAGCATGTGACTCTTGATCTTGGGGTTGTGGGTTCGACACCCACATTGGGTGTAGTGATTACTTTAAAAAATTAATTAAAAAAATACGTGGGGCACCTGGGTGGCTCAGTAGGTTAAGCATCTGACTCTTGGTTTTGGCTCAAGTCATGATCTTATGGGTTGTGAGTTCAAGCCCTGCATTGGGCTCCACGGTAATGTGTAGTCTGCTTGAGATTCTCTATCTGTCTCCCTCTGCCCCTCTCCCCACTCGCATGCACGCTCCCTCGCTCTCTAAAATAAATAAATAAAAAATCTTCAAAGAAATTTTAAAAAATACACATTTAAATTTTTAAAATTGTGGCAAAATTCATATAACATAAAATGTACCATCTTAACCATTTTTTTTAGTTTTATTTGTTAATTTTTTACATCAACATTTTTAAATGTACAGTTTATTTATTTTAATTTTTTTAGATTTTTTTTTAAAGAATTTTATTTATTTATTTATTTGACAGAGAGAGACACAGTGAGAGAGGGAACACAAGCAGGGGGAGTGGGAGAGGGAGAAGCCAGCTTCCCACTGAACAGGGAGCCCGATGTGGGGCTCGATCCCAGGACTCTGGGATCATGACCTGAGAGGAAGGCAGATGCTTAACAACTGAGCCACCCAAGTGCCCCAATTTTTTTAGATTTTATTTGTACAGTGTACAGTTTAATAGTCTTAAGTACATTAATTTAATTGTACAACCAACCTCTGGAACTCTTTTCATCTTGCAAAACTGAAACTGTACTCATTAAACAATTCATTCTCCCCTCCCCCTAGCCCCTAGCAATCACCATTCTACTCTCTGTCTCTGTGAATTTAACCACTCTAGGTACTTCATACAAGTGGAATCATACAGTATATGTCTTTTTATGACTAGTATATTTCACTCAGCATAATGTCCTCAAGATTCATCCATGTTGTAGCATATGACAGTATTTCCTCCCTTTTTAAGGCTGAATAATATTCCATTGTATGGATATACCACATTTTATGTATCATGTATCCATCAAAAGAGACAGGTTGTTTCCATCTTTTGGTGATTGTGAATAATACTATGAACATAGGTGTATAAATATCTCTTTGAGTTCCTTTCAGTTTTTTTTGGGTCTACACCCAGAAGTAGAATTATTGGACCATATGATAATTCTATTTTTAATTACAAAGCATATATATATATATATATATATATATATATATATATTATTTGACAGAGAGAGACACAGCGAGAGAGGGAACACAGGCAGGGGGAGTGGGAGAGGGAGAAGCAGGCTTCCCACAGAGCAGGGAGCCCGATGCGGGGCTCGATCCCAGGACCCTGAGATCATGACCTGAGCTGAAGGCAGACGCTTAACGACTGAGCCACCCAGGTGCCCCTATATATATATTTTTAAAGATTTATTTATTTGACAGAGAGAGACAGCGAGAGAAGGAACACAAGCAGGGGGAGTGGGAGAGGGAGAAGCAGGCCTCCCGCAGCACAGGGAGCCTGATGTGGGGCTCGATCCCAGGACCCTGGGATCACAACCCGAGCCGAAGGCAGACGCTTAACGACTGAGCCACCCAGGCGCCCCACAAAGCATATATTTTATAAGGGATTTGTATCTAAGATATATTAAAAAAACTCTCAAAACTCAATAATAAGAAAAAAAAACAACCCAATAAAATTTGGGAAAACTATTTGAACAGACACTTCACCAAAAAAGATATGTGGATGGCAAAAAAAGCACTTGAAAAGATGCTCAATATCATTACTGTCATTAGGGAGATGCTAATTAAAACCATGAGATACCACTATATACCCATTAGAATTGGAAAAATTAAAAAGACTGAATATACCAAGTATTGTCAAGTTGCAGAGGAATAGAACTCTCATACACTGCTGGTGGAAATGTGAAATGGCACAAATACTTTGTAGAATATTTGGTGGTTTCATAAATGTTAAACATACATACCTTATGATCCGGCTACTCTACTCCTATGTATTTGCCCAAGAGAAAGGAAAGCGTACATCCATACAAAGACCTATTTAAGAATGTTCATAACAGCTTTATTTGTAATAGCCCAAAATTGGAAACAACCCAGATGTTCTTCAACATGTGAACAGATAAATAAATTGTGGTGTAGCCATACAATGGAGGAACACAACTCAAAACAAAGGGGATAAATTACTGATACGTGCAACAACATGGATAAATTGCAAACTAATCATGCTGTGTGAAAGAAGTCAGACAATAATGAGTATATACTGTGTGATTCCATTTATATAAAATTCTAAAAAATACAAAATAACCTATAATGACTGAAAGTAGATCAGCAGTTGCCTGGGGCTGGGGTGGTATGGGAAGGAGCTGGAGGAATTACAAAGGGGCACCAGGAAATTTGAGTGTGATGGATATGCTCACCATATTGATTGTGGTAATGATTTCATGGGTATCTATCTATCTATCGTTAATATAAAACCTTATATTACATGTAAAACTATATATATTTTTCAAATTGTACATTTTATTTTTATTTTATTTATTTGACAGAGAGAGAGAGAGAGCAAGAGAGGGAACACAAGCAGGGGGAGTGGGAGAGGGAGAAGCAGGCTTCCTGCTGAGCAGGGAGCCCGACGCGGGGCTCGATCCCAGGACCCCGGGATCATGACCTAAGCTGAAGCAGCCGCTTAACGACTGAGCCAGCCAGACGCCCCGTCAAATTGTACATTTTAAATATGTGCAGATTTTCGCGTATCAATTATACTTCAATAAAAACATGCAAAGAAACACCCAGATTTGGATGGTGCCTGGGTGACTCAGATGGTTAAGCATCCAACTCTTGATTTTAGCTCAGGTCATGGTCTCAGGGTTGTGGGATCGAGCCCCTTGTGGGGCTCTAACTCAGGGGAGTCTGCTCAGGATTTTTTCTCTCCTTCTCCCTCTGCTCCCTCTGCCCCATGCACACTCAATCTCTCTCTCTCCCTCTCTCTCTCTCAAAATAAATAAATAAGTCCTTAAAAAAAAAAAAGAAAAAGAAAGGCAACCCCCAGACTTGGGTTCCTCACCTTCCCCTACCCCAAAACAGTGGATCTGTGTTGTCTTACATCATCTTGACAGCAGGGAGACAGAAAAGTTTTTGGCAGGGGCTTACCTTTTCAAGATTTTTAAAAATCCAAGAATTCATTTTCTAAGACTATTCCCCATTCATATGTGGATTTTCTTACAATGGAAAAAGCCCACCAAAGCCAAATATAGAGCAATGGAGCAATAATTTCCTGGCTGTGGCTAAATATCAAAAAGGAACCTTTGGGGGGCACCTGGGTGGCTCAGCTCAAGTCATGATCTCATGGTCCCCACGCTCAGCAGGGAATCTGCTTATCCCTGTCCCTCTCTCTCTGCCCTTCCCTCTGTTCTCTCTCTCTGTCTCTCTCTCAAATAAAGAAATAAATAAATAAAAATGAAAAAATCTTTTTATATAATTTTTTAAAAAGATTTTATTTATTTATTTGACAGAGAGAGACAGAGAGAGGGAGAGGGAACACAAGCAAGGGGAGAGGGAGAAGCAGACTCCCCACTGAGCAGGGAGCCCGATGTGGGGCTCGATCCCAGGACCCTGGGATCATGACCTGAGCCAAAGGCAGATGCCCAACGACTGAGCCACCCAGGCGCCCCCCAAAATAAAAAATATTCAAAAAAAAAAAAAAGGAATCTTGGGACTTCCACTTCCAGGAAGATGGAGTAAATGTACCTATCCCTAGATTTCCATATGTGAAATAAGCATAAGGAGACTGAAATGTAGAGAGAAAACATCAGACCAATTCAGGACCTCAGGACCTCAGGACCAAGCAACAACATGGTGGTAAATTACCAGAGTTTTCCTTGTGTCTCACATCTCCCCTACCGGGTGCTGGAGAAGTCAGCAACCCAGAAACATCAAGGGGGCACAGACAACAACAACAATTAACAACAACAAAAAAACAGATCCAAGAAAAGCCTGCTCTTTTAGCCGAAAGACCAGGAAAAGGACAGCCAGCCTAACAAGACAGAAAACTTTTAATCAATCATTGCTTTACTCTGGCCAAACACCACAGGGGGAAAAAAAAATGTGGCCCCAGTCTGCCAGCAAAGGCCAAGTGGGACACCCAGACTTCCACCCTTGCCAGACTATCAGGAGGCGCCCCAAATCACCCCTTCCCCATCCAGGTGGTATCAGGAGACTGAGTGGGAAGGCAGGCACTTACTATCCCTGCTAGATAGTAACAAGCCCCCCACCAGTAGAAACCACAAGGGAGTCTGGGCTTCCACTCCCCTCCACCCCACCAGGCAGTAGCAAGGTGCCCCTCCCTTTCCTTTCTGGGGTGGTGTCAGAGGAGACGTAGTGGAGGATTAGGATTTTCACCATCACTCAGTGGTTATGGAGCCGCCCTTTCACTCCCCACGCCGCAGTGAATGAAGGCGCAATGAAGCACCTCCCAGCCAAGGTAGTTCTGGTGGAGGCCGAGCAGGGAGCCCGAACCTCCCACTACTGTCCAACAGTAACAAGGAACACCCCCCCCCCCCCCCGCCTCTCAACAAAGGCCGAGAACGTGGACTCTCACCCTCATCTGGCAGGGTCCTCACTTACTGATGGTCTGCTAAATCACAAGATGTGAGTAACACTTGGAATCTTATAACATCATGCCCCAAATGTCCTGATTTGAATAAAAAACTAGTCGCCAAATCAAGAACCAGGGAGACCTTGGTTTGCATGAGAAAAGACAATTAACCGAGGTGACAAGGACTTAAAGCAGCTGTCATAAGAATGCTTCCGTGAGGGGCGCCTGGATGGCTCAGTCGTTAAGCATCTGCCTTCAGCTCAGGTCATGATCCCAGGGTCCTGGGTTGGAGCCCCGCATCGGGCTCCCTGCTCCAAGGGAAGCCTGTTTCTCCCTCTCCCAGTCCCCCTGCTTGTGTTTCCTCTCTTGCTGTGTCTCTCTCTATCAAATAAATAAAATCTTAAAAAAAAAAAAGAATGCTTCTGCGAATAATTACAAAACATGTTTGAAAGAAATGAAAAAAAAAAAAGAAAGAAAAAGTAGAAGAAAAGTCTCAGCAAAGAAATCCAAAATATAAACAAGAACAAAATGGAAATTTTAGAACTAGAAATTGCACAATAAGGGAAATGAAAAAACAAAACAAAACTCAATGCATAGACTCAAGGGCAGAATATGGAAGACAGAGGAAAGAATCAGAGAATTTGAGGCTAGAATAGAGAATCCCCAATCTGAACAACAGAGAGAAAACAGACTGAAAAATAAAATGAACAGAACTTGAAGGACATGTGAGACTCTAACATAAAATGAATATTTGGATCACAGAGAGGAGTAAGAAGGTGGAGTTGAAATAGTGGCTAAAAATTTCCAAAATTTGGCAAAAGATATAAACGTACAGATTCCAGAAGCTGAGCAAACCCCCAAACAGGATAAATTTAAAGAAATCCATGCCAAGGTGTATCATAGTCAAACTTCTAAACATTAGAACAAAGAAAAAAATCTTGAGAAAAGCCAGAGAAATGATACTACTGGTAGGGGAAAAAAATTAGAATAATAGAAGATTTTGGGGGCGCCTGGGTGGCTCAGTCAGTTGAGTGTCTACCTTCATCTCAGGTCATGATCCCAGGGTCCTAGGATCAAGCCCTGAGTCCAGTTCCCTGCTCTGTGGGGAGCATGCTCCTTCCTCCCACTTGTGCTCTCTCAAATAAATAAATAAAATCTTAAAAAAAAATAATAGCAGATTTTTTTCTCATCAGAAACTGGGGAGGCCAGAAAAAAATGGCACAACATTTTTCAAGTGCTGAAAGCAAAGAGCTTTCAACGCAGAATTGTACAGCTAGCAAAAATATCCTACAGGAATGAAGGGGAAATCAAGACATTTTCTGATGACAAAAAACTAAGAGAATTTGTTGCCAGCAGGCCTACCCTTCTGAATGGCTAAAGGAAGTTCTCTAAATAGAAAGAAAACTATAAAAGAAGAAATCTTGGCCCATCAGAGAGGAAGAAAAAAAATGACAGAGCAAATACATGTTTGATGGTTGAAACAAAATTATAACATTGGCTAATGTAGTTCTCTAAGTAAGGGAAATATTTAAGACAATTATATTATATATGGGGGTGGGTGAAGAGTTGGAAAAGGAAGTAAGGTTTCTTTTTTTCCTTTTTTTTGTAAGTCAGGTTTCTACACTTCACTGGAACTGGTAAAATGTTGACAACAGTAGACTGATCAGTTATGTATATATAATGTAATACTTAGAGCAACCACTAAAAAGATATACGAAGAGATACACTCAAAGAACACTATAGATAAATCTAAATGGGACTTTTTTTTTTTTTTTTTAGTAATCTCTATACCCAACATGGGGCTCAAACTCACAACCCTGAGATCAAGAGTCACATGCTTTACCAACTGAGCCAGTTAGGTGTCCCTCAAAATGGGATCCTAAAAAATGTTCAAGCAATCCATAGGAAGGCAGGAAAAAAGGTGATTCTGGTGGCAAATAAGAGGCTGATGGGGGTGTAGCAGGGGAGCGGGAGTGGGGGCATCTTGCTGTATGCCAGGGTTATTCCTAAGCTAACCTAGACCCTTCTGCCCAAGGAAGCATAGTTCATCCTGCCGCTTTGGGGAGCAATGGGGGTGGGGACAGGGGGAGAAATAGGCCAAGCTCTTCCGTGGAGCTGTGCTTAGGGAGTTAGGGTGGATCGGTGACTGTTTTTATTGGTACTCAAGGAAGGCTGTTTTCCAGGCCAGCAGGCCAACCTGCCATGACAACCGGAAGGGGCTCCTTGCCAAGGCTTGTGCTCAGCTAAACTTCCACACCATAGGGGCGCCCTCCTAGGGCAGGATGGTACCTTTGCGTTCTGGTTACAAAAGCCAAGAGCACTTTGTGTGTGACCTATACTGCTGGGAAAATGGAATAAAGATGGTTTGAAAAGGGCGTGATGCAATTTTGGCAAGGGGGAGAAGCCAACTTCATACATTTGGAGCTCTGCCCTAAGTGCTTAAGCTGTATTTGGGTTCCAAATCAGAAAACCTTGGCAAACTCTCCATACCAGATATAAAGATCTATTTTAACAGGCATCTTTAGCTTTTGAACAATTAGGAAGAAAATGATCCCACAGTAGTTCAAGTTCCTTTTCATTTATTGGGGGCAGGAATTCTGTAGGGTTCTTGGTAGGTGGTGAGCCTCAAAGTCTTGTAGTAGATCACCTTCTAGGACCTACTGACGCTGTATTTATGGCCCCCCAACCTTGAGTTTCCCAGAAGAATGCTTCTGAAGACTTTCCATGATAGTTGTTTATAAATTTTATATTAAAAAAAAAAAGAAAAAAGGTGTCTGGGAGCTATTTGTGCCATTCATTATTCCAAATATCATTTTAATAATTTCAACATGAAAGCATCTTAATAGTCTCAACAATGGCACCAGTAACTTTAAGTATTAAAATCCATATTAGGAAGAAAGGATAAGCTAGACAATCTGCTTTTATAGATATAATACCAAATAGATGCTTAAGTTTAGGTGATTTGTGGAAAATTGGTATCTTTGCAGTATTAAATCTTCCAATCTAGGTTTCCTTGCATTTCTATCAATAATATATATATGTATATATTATATACATACACACATATATATATTTTTAGAGAGGTACTGAGGGAGACAGAGAGAGAGAGAGAGAGAGGAGGGGCAGAGGGGCAGAGGGAGAAGGAGAGAGAGAGAATCTTAAGCAGGCTCCAAGCCCATTGTGGAGCCCAGCTCAGGGCTCAGTCTCACAACCCTGAGATTATGACCTGAGCCAAAATCAAGACTTGGATGCTTAACCAACTGAGCCACCAGGCACCTCTCTATCAATAGTATTAATAGTATTTTATAGCTTTCTCTGTGGAATTCTGGTATTATTATGGTAGATTTATTGTATGTATTTAGTGCTTTTTTATGCTAATAGAAATGATGCCTCTTAAAGTTTCATTTTCTATTGTTTTCCTAATTATTTTTTGATGGCATATAAAAATGCAACTGATTTTGTTTGGACATTTTGTGCTGCACCTTGCTGACCTTCCACATACACAACTTCCCACATACACAATCATGCTGCTAACAAATAGTGACAGGTTTCTTCTTTGCTAGACATAATGCATTCTCATTTATTCTTTCTTGCCTTATTGTACTAGCTATATTACAATGGAGGGTAAATAGTGAGAGTGGACATCCTCATCTTGTTTCCATTTCACAGCCTTAAATATTTTATCATTGTGTATGATGGCTGCTGTAGGGTTTTAGTATGTGTCACTTTAAGGAAGCCCATTTCTACTTTTTTTTTTACAGGAAAACCTTTTTTTTTTTTTTTAAGATTTTATTTATTTGACAGAGAAGAGAGAGAGAGAGAGAAAGCTCAGTAGAGGGAGAGGGAGAAGCAGGCTCCCCACTGAGCAGGAAGCCTGATGTGGGACTCGATCCAAGGACCCTTGGATCATGACCTGAGCCGAAGGCAGACACCTCACCAACTGAGCCACCCACGCACCCGTACTTTTTTTTTTAAGTAGGCTCCACGCCCAGTGTAGAGCTCAACGTGGGGCTTGAACTCAAGACCCTCAGATCAAGACCTGAGCTGAGATCAAGAGTTGGATGCTTAACCAACTAAGCCACCCAGGTGCCCCAAGGAAGCCCATTTCTATTTGGAGTTTTCTAAGAATTGGTATCACGAATGGACGTTATATTAAATGCTTTTAATGCATCTTGAGATACTCATAACTCTGCTCCTTGTTTTTTTTTTTTTTTTTAAAGATTTTATTTATTTATTTGACAGAGAGAGACCAGCGAGAGAGGGAACACAAGCAGGGGGAGTGGGAGAGGGAGAAGCAGGCTTCCCGCTGAGCAGGGAGCCCGATGCGGGGCTCGATCCCAGGACCCTGGGATCATGACCTGAGCCGAAGGCAGACGCTTAACGACTGAGCCACCCAGGCGCCCCTCTGCTCCTTGTTTTATTAATATGGTGACTAACATTTATTTTCAATCTGCGTACCAATCCTGCATTTCTGAAATAAACATATCCTTTTTCATAAAAATAAAAAGGCAGTCTTTGCCAGTTCTACCCAGACTGCGTCATGATGACTCACAGTAGCAGCCCTCTAGAGCTTTCAATGTTTTTGATGTTTTGTGTTGGAATTTTGTGGCAAGTGCGTTCTCTTAAGAGGTAATAACCTAAATGGGAAAAATCTTTAAAAAGATTTACTGGTTGTTTCTTGCGTGAGTGAGTGTGTATGTGTGCGTGTGTGTGTGTGTGCGCTCCCTTTAAAACTAGATTCATAATTATCCATCCTTTTCTTATTAATATAGGTATTATCTATTTTGGTTTTGCATTGCTGTATAACAAACCGCCCCAAATTCAGTGGCATAAAACAACTGGTATTCTATTACAGTTGGATTAGGGAGTCACAAAGGACACAGTGAGATTGGCTTGTTTCTGCTATATGATGTCTGGGGCTTTAGCTGGGGGACTAAAATGTCTGGGGTGACTTGAACAGCTGGGGAAAAGAATCACCTGGAGGCTTTTCATTTATATGTCTGGTGCCTGGGATGGGATATTTCAAATTCTAGGCTCAGCTTGGATTATCTACCAGAGTGTCTATCTTGGGCTCTCCTTTGTAGTTTGAGCTACCCCAGTATAGTAGCTTCGGGGGGTTAGGACTTCTTATGTGGCAGGGCTCCTAAAAAGAGTATATTCTAATGAGCAAGGTAGAACTGCATGGCATTTTTGGGCTTAGTCTAGGGGTCAGCACATTTTTTTCTGTAAAGGGTCAGATAGTACATACTTGAGGTTTGAAGACCATACAGTCTCTCTTTCAACTACTCAATTCTGCTATCGTAGAGTTTGTTGATGATGGACACTGAAATTCAAATTCCAGGTAATGTTCACAGGTTTCTTTTGAGTTTTTTCAATGATTAAAGAAAAATGTAAAATACATTCTTAGCTCACTGACCATACAGAAATAGACTGCAGGTCAGGTTTGGCCCATGGGGATGTTGTTTGCCAACCTCTGATATAAAACATTTCTATCCCTTCAAAAAGTTTCCTTGTTCATCTTTTCAGCCAATGTCTACCTTAACCCTGGGCTCCAGACAACCATTGGCCTGCTTTCTCTCACTCTAGATTAGTTTTGCTCATTCCAGAATTTCGTATGAATGAAATCATCTAGTATGTCTGGCTTTTATTAGTCAGGATAATGTTTCTAACATTCATCTGTGTTGTGTGTATAGTTTGTTTATTTTTATTGCTGAATAGTATAATTTCATATGGGTATACCATAATTTGTATATCCATTTTTCTATTAATACCTTTAGTGTTGTTCTAATTTTTGGCTACTACAAAGTTGCTATGCACATCTGTGCACAAGTCTTTGTATATTTTCACTTCTTTGGGGTAAATACTTAAGAGTGGAATTGCTGGTATGGTAAGTGTATGTTTAACTTTGAATCTTAATTTGCATTTTTCCATTGACTAATGATGTTGAATACATGATTTTTCATGTATTTTTAGGGCACTTGCATATCTTCTTTTCTGAAGTATCTGCTCAATTTTTTTGCCTATATTTTAGGGGGTTGTTTATCTTACTGTCTTAAGAGTTTGTTATGCATTTTGTATACAAATCTTTTGTCAGATATATGTATTGAGAATATTTGCCCTCAAGCTTTGGCTTGTTTTTTCACTTTCTTATTAGTGATTTTCAGGAGGCAGTACTTTTTAATTTTGATTAGGTGCAATTTATTAATTTTTTCTTGTATAGTTCACATTTCTTGTATCCTAAGAAATCTGTCCTTAGTTCAAGATCACATAAATTTTCTCCTATATTTTCTTATAAATATTTTATATTTTAGGTTTTACATTTAGGTCTATACCCCTTTTTGAGCAAATTTTTTTGTGTATGGTGTAAACTAAGGTAGAGCTGCATTTTTTTCCATATGAATATCTAAGGGATTACTAAGTATTGAAATCAGGTAATGTAAATCCTCCAACATTATTCTTTTTTTTTTTTTTTTCAAAATTATTTAGGCTATTCTAGTTCCTTTTCATTTCCATGTAAAATTTAGAAATAGTTTGTTACTTTCTTTAAAAAAAAAGAGAGAGAGACTGGTGGGATTTTCATTGGATGGGATTTTCATTTGCGTTGAATCTATAGATAAATTTGGGGAGACTTGATACCTTAACATTTTGAACCTTCCAGTCCATGAATATGGTATCTCTCTCCATTTATTTAGGTCTTCTTTAATTTCTTTATGTAATATTTTTTTTTTTTAATTCTTTTTTTTTTTAATTTTATTTATTTATTTGAGAGAGAGAATGAGATAGAGAGAGCATGAGAGGGGGGAGGGTCAGAGGGAGAAGCAGACTCCCTGCTGAGCAGGGAGCCTGATGTGGGACTCGATCCCAGGACTCCAGGATCATGACCTGAGCCGAAGGCAGTCGCTTTAACCAACTGAGCCACCCAGGCGCCCCTGTAATATTTTGTTTTTTAGTGTATAGGTCTTGAATGTATTTTGTTAAATCTATTTCTATTTCATGTATTTGGATGCTATTTTTTTTTTTTTTATTTGACTGAGAGAGAGAGCGATCACAAGTAGGCACAGGTAGGCAGAGGGAGAAGGAGAAGCAGTCTCCCCGCTGAGCATGGAGCCCGATGTGGGGCTTGATCCTAGGACACCGGGATTGTGACCCGAGCCGAAGGCAGATGCCCAACCGACTGAGCCACCCAGGCGTCCCATTTGGATGCTATTTCAAAAATTTCAGTTTCCTGTTGTTCATTACTTGTATATAGACATATAATCAATTTTTGTATTTTTTTCCTTGTATAACACAAACTTGTTAAACTCACCTATTACTACTAGTAGCTTTTTCATAGATTCTTTAGGATATTTTCTGTACATGATCATGTCATCTATAAATAAATACAATTTTACCTTTTATTTTCCAATCTTTATGCCACTTATTTCTTTTCCCTAACTTATTACACTTGTACCACTTGTAGCACACTAATAAATAGAAGTGGGGAGATGGGTATTTTGGTCTTGTTCCTGGTCGTACTGGGAAAACATCTATTATTTAATATTAAATATAATGTTAGCTGCATTTTAACACAGATGTTCTTTATCAGGTTAAGGAAGTTCTCATTTATTCCTAATTTTTTCAAAGATTTTATCATGAAGGAGTGTTGAATATTGTCAAATGTGGTTTTGTTTTGTTGTAACGAGGTGATCATATGATTTTTTTTTTAGTCTGTTAAATGGCCAATTTTATTGATTGATTTTTAAATGGCAAACCAATATATATTCCTTAGATGAATACCAGTTGGTCACATGGTCTTGTGTATCATCCTTTTTATATATTGCTGGATTTGAGTTGTTAATATTTTATTAAGGATTTTTGTGTCTATGTTTATGAAGAATACTAGTTTGTAGTTTTATTTTTCTGTAATGTCTTTACCAGGTTTGAATATCAGAATAATGCTCTCCTCATAAATTGAGTTAGGAAGTGTTCTTTTCTATGTTTTGAAAGATTTTAGTAGAATTAGTATTATATCTTCCTTATGTGTTTGGTAGTATTCAGTGAAGCCATCTGGGCACACAGTTTTCTTTCTGGAATGGTCATTATTTGTGGATTCAATTTTTGTAATTGATATAGGGCTTTTCTTCTTTTCTATTTCTTGTTGAGCCCATTTTGATAATTTTTGTCTTTCAAAGAATTTGTCCATTTCATCTAGTTCTTGAACTTGTTGGTATGAAGTTATTTTATATATTATATATATTTACATATATGTTATTATATGTGTTATATATAATGTATATATTCTCTATGATCTATATGATATACCCTCTTCTATTCTTGTTGATACTGAGGATTTGTATCTTCTCTCTTCTTCTTGATCAATCTAGCTAGAGGTTTATCAATTTTACTGACATTTTCAAAGAACCAGCTTTTGGTTTTATTGATTTTTCTTTACTGCTTGTCCATTTTCTATTTTATTGATTTCTGTTCCTATCTTTACTTTCCCTTCCTTCTAATTACTTTGCATCTAATATGTTCTTCTTTTAGCTCCTTATGGTGGAAGCTTAGCTCACTGGTAGTAGATATCTTTTCTAATTTAAGTAATTAAAGTTATAAAATTTCTGGGGCACCTGGGTGGCTCAGTCGGTTAAGCATCTGCCTTCAACTCAGGTCATGATCCCAGGGTCCTGGGATCAAGTACCTCATCAGGCGCCCTGCTCAGTGGGGGGCCTGCTTCTCCCTTTCCCTCTGCCACTCCCCCTGCTTGTGCCCTCTCATTCTCTCTGTTAAATAAGGAAATAAAATCTTTAAAAAAAGTTATAAAATTTGATTTCTTCTTTGATTCATGTGTTATTCAGAAATGTATTGTTTAATTTCCAAATATTTGGGCATTTTTCAAATATCTTTCTCATATTGGTTTGTAATTTAGTTCTGTTGTGGGTAAGGAGCATGTTCTATATGATATAATCCTCTTAAATTTATTAAGACTTGTTTTATGATGCAGCATATGGTCTATTTTGCTAAATGTTCCATGTGCACTTGAAAAAAAATGTGTATTCTGTAGTTGTATGGAGTATTTTTAAATGTCAGTTAGGTCAAGTTGAACGATTGTGCTGTGTTCTTTACACCCATTGATTTTCTGTCTGCTTTTCTTTCAATTACTGTGGGGAATATGTTGAAATCTCCAATAATAATTTTGGCTTTATCTACTTCTTTCACTTCTCTCAGTTTTTGTAGACAGCATACACTTGGGTCTTGCTTTAAATTTTTTAAAACCCTGTCTGATAATTTCTGCTGTTTTTTAATTAAAGTATAATTGACATACAGTATCCTATTAGTTTTAGGTGTACATCATTGTGATTTAATATTTTTATACATTACAAAATGATCCTCACAGTAAGTCTAGTTGGCATCTGTCATCATACAAAGTTATTATGATGGTATTAATTACATTCTCTATGTTGTACATTATACTCCCATGACTTATTTATTTTGTAACTGGAAGATTGTACTTCTTAATTCCCTTCACCTATTTTGTCTGCCCCCCAACCTCTCCCCACTTTGTTTCCTGTATCTGTGAGTCTGTTTTTGTTTTGTTTGTCTTCTTTTTTACATATAAGTGAAATCATATGGTATTTGTGTTTCTCTGACTTATTTCACTTAGCATAATGCCCTCTAGGTCCATCCATGTTGTCACAAATGGTAAAATCTCATTCTTTTTTATGGCTCAGTAATATTCCATTATATATATATATATATATATATATGATATCTTTATTCATTAATCTATTCATGGTTACGTAGTTTGCTATGTTATATATTATATATATAACATATATTATATATATATATATCACATGTTTATTCATTAATCTATTCGTGGTTACTTAGTTTGCTTCTACATCTTGGCTATTGTAAATAACGCTGCAGTGAACGTAGGGGTGAAGATATCTCTTCAGATTGGTGTTTTTTTTTTTTTTTTCCGGATAAATACCCAGAAGTGGAATTGCTGGGTCATATGGTAGCTCTATTTTTAATTTTTTGAGGAACCTCTACACTGTTTCCAATAGCGGCTGCACCAATTTACATTCCAATCAACAGTGTATAAGGGTTCTCTTTTTACCACATCCCCAACAACACTTGTTAGTTTTTGTCTTTTTGATAATAGCCAAACTGACAGGTGTGAGGAGATATTTCATTTAGTTTTGACTTACATTTCCCTGATGATTAGTGATGTTGAGAGCATCTTTTTGTGTGCTGTTGCCCATCTGTATGTCTTCTTTGGAAAAATGTCTATTTAAGTTCTGTGCCCACTTTTTAATCAAGTTATTTATGGTTTTTGATATTAAGTTGTGTAAGTTCTTTTTTTTTTATTTTTTTATTTTTTTAAAAGATTTTATTTATTTATTTGAGACAGAGAGAATGAGAGACAGAGAGCATGAGAGGGAGGAGGGTCAGAGGGAGAAGCAGACTCCCTGCCGAGCAGGGAGCCCGATGCAGGACTCGATCCTGGGACTCCAGGATCATGACCTGAGCCGAAGGCAGTCGCTTAACCAACTGAGCCACCCAGGCGCCCAAGTTGTGTAAGTTCTTTATATAATTTCGATATTAACCCTTATTGGATGTATATTGCAAATATATTCTCCCCATTCAGTAGGTTCCCTTTTTGTTTCATTGATGGTTTTCTTCACTGCGCAAAAAAGGTTTTTAGTTTGATGTTAATTTCTGCCTTTTTTTTTAAATGTAGGCTCCATGCCCAGTGTGGAGCCCAACTCAGCGCTCAAATTCACAACCCTGAAATTGAGACCTGACCTGAGACCCAGAGTCAGACACTTAACCAACTGAGCCACTCAGGTGCCCCTAATTTCTGCTTTTTAATTGGAGCATTTAGATGATTTACATTTAATGTATCAGTACGGTTAGCTTTAATTCTAACATTTGCGGGCGCCTGGGTGGCTCAGTTGGTTAAGCGACTGCCTTCGGCTCAGGTCATGATCCCAGGGTCCTGGGATCGAGTCCCACATCAGGCTCCCGGCTCAGCAGGAAGCCTGCTTCTCCCTCTCCCACTCCCCCTGCTTGTGTTCCTGCTCTCGCTGTCTCTGTCTCTGTCAAATAAATAAATAAAATCTTAAAAAAAAAAAAAATCTAACATTTGCTCTTTGTTTTGTTTGTTTATATGTTCTTTATTCCTTTCCCCCTCTTTTCCTGTCTTCTTTTGGATTGATTACTTTTGTATTCCATTTCATTTCCACTATCGACTATTCTCTATACCTCTTTGTTTTGAGGTGGTTGCTCTAGGGTTTTACAAAATTTGTTTTCATCTTATCCCAATTTGTTTTCAGATAATATGATACATATAGTGTAAGAACCATGCAACAGTGTACTTCCCTTTCTCCCCTCCTGACCTATGTGTTGATGTACCTTACAGTACATCATTATTATTTTTCCTTTAAACAATTATCTTGTAAAATAGTTAGAAAATTGGAAAAGTGACTTTTATATTTAACTGCACATATGCCATTTCAGCACTCTTCATTCCTTTTTGTAGATTTAAGTTTCTTTCTGGTATCATTTCCCTCTGCTGGAAGAACTTTTTTAAATTTATTTTTATTTTTATTTTTTTTGAAGATTTTATTTATTTATTTGACAGAGAGAGACACAGCAAGAGAGGGAACACAAGCAGGGGGAGTGGGAGAGGGAGAAGCAGGCCTCCTGCTGAGCAGGGAGCCAGATGCGGGGCTCGATCCCAGGACCCTGGGATCATGACCTGAGCCAAAGGCAGATGCGTAACAACTAAGCCACCCAGGTGACCCTTTTCCTTTTTTTAAAAAGATTTTATTTATTTATTTGAGAGAGAGAGAGCATGAGCAGGGGGAGGGGCAGAGGGAGAGGTAGAAGCAGACTCCCTGCTGAGCAGGGAGCCCCATGCAGGGCTCAATCCCAGGACCCGGAGATCATGACCTGAACTGAAGGCAAATGCTTAACGACTGAACCACCCAGGCACCCTTGGAAGAACTTCTTTTAACATTTCTCATAGTGCAGATGTGCTGGTGCCAAATCCTCTCAGTTATTGTTTGCCTGAAAACTCTTTTGTTCACCTTCATTTTTGAAGGATATATTTTCTGGATAGAGAATTCTAAGTTGAGTTTTTAAAAATTCCTTCCAGCTCCATCAAGATCTGCATATATGTCTTTTATAGTCTCTGAAGAAAAGTCTAGAGTGATTTTTTTTCCCTTGTACATCTGTACATAATGTGCCTTTCTTCTCTAGCTGCTTTTAAGATTTCCTCTCCCTCTTTTATGTGATAACAAACACACTTTAACATTTCATGAACTAGACAGTCTCCTTTTGGAGAACTGCCAAGATTTCTCTTTATCACTCTCTCTCTCTTTTTTTTTTTTTTAGGTTTTATTTATTTAAGTAATCTCTATACCCCACGTGGAGCTCAAATTCACGACCCTGAGATCAAAAGTCACATGCTCTTCTGACTGAGCCAGCCAGGTGCCCATTCATCACTCTTTTTTAACAATTTAATTTTGATGTGTCTTGATGTGGTTTTCTTTGTGTTTATCTTGCTTGGGGTTCATTGTGCTATTTGGATCTGTGGGTTTATAGGATTTTTAAAAAGACTTTATTTTTTTTAGAGCAGTTTCAGATTTTCAATAAAATTGAAGGTACAGAGATTTCCCATATATGAGTTTCTCCCATCACTTACCAGAATGATATGTATATATATTTTTTTATCAAGGATTAACCTACATTGACATATCATAATCACCCAAAGTTTTTAGTTTACATTAGAGTTTACTCTTGATACATTCAGTGGGTTTAGGACAAATGTATAATGACATCCATCCAACATTATAATATCATACAAAGTATTTCACCACCTTAAAAATCTTCTGTGCTCTTTTCATCCCCACTCCTACCTCTTGTTCCTATCTGGCAACCACTGATCTTTTTACTGTCCCCATATCTGTTTCTTTTCCAGAATGTCATATAGTTGGAATCATGCAGTACATAGCATTCTCAGATTTCACTTAGTAATATGCATTTAAGACTCTTTCCTGTCTTGATAACTAACTTCTTATAACACTGAATAAATGGTCCATTGTCTGGATGTACCACAGTTTATTTAGTTTATTTATCCATTCACCTACTGAGGTTTATCAGGTTTTTTTTTAAGATTTATTTATTTATTTTATTTTTTATTTTTTTTTAAAGATTTTATTTATTTGACAGAGAGAGATACAGTGAGAGAGGGAACACAAGCAGGGGGAGTGGGAGAGGGAGAAGCAGGCCTCCCGCTGAGCAGGGAGCCCGATGCAGAGCTCGATCCCAGGACCCTGGGACCATGACCTGAGCCGAAGGCAGACGCTTAACAACTGAGCCACCCAGGCGCCCCTAAGATTTATTTTTAAGTAACCTCTACACTCAATGTGGGGCTTGAACTCACGACCCTGAGATCAAGACTCACATGCTCCACCGACTGAGCCAGCCAGGTGCCCCTGAGGTTTATCAGATTTAAAAAATCATTTTTGGAAAAATTTTGGTCAGGTCATTATTTCTTCAAATATTTTTGTGTCTCCCTCCTTTCTCCTCTCCTGGGATTCAAATTTGTACATCTGGTTAAACCATTTGATATTTTCCTATAGATTATTGAGGCTCTGTGTATTATTTTCTTAGCCATTTTTCTCTCTGCCTCATTTTGGATAGTTTCTGTTGCTATGTCTTCAAGATCTCTTGTCTTTTCTTCTGTAGTGTTTACTCTTCTGTTAAACCCATCCAGTGAAATTGTAAATTCAAGTACTGTGTTTTTCACATCTAGAATTTCCACTTGGCTCTTTTCTCCACATCTTCCCATTTCTATTTTCATTCTGTTCTGTTAGTAGCTTCTTATTTTTACTTTATTATATTGAGAATATTTGTAATAGCTGTTTTATCATCCTTGTCTATTATCCCCAGCACTTCATAATTCCTGTGTCTGTTTCTGTTGTCTATTTTTTCTCCTTATGGTCATATTTTCTGTTTCTTTGCATACTAGGGAATTTCTGATTGGATGTCAGGTATTACTAATCTTACATAGGTGTGTCCTAGAATTTGCCAGATTACTTTAAATACTATCGGACTTTGTCCTGGCAGGCAGTTATGTTATTTGTAGGTCATCTTGATCCCTTCAAGCCTTCTTTTCAAGAATTTTTAGGGCAGGTCTAGAGTAGCTTTCCCTGCAGGGCTAGATTAACCACACTCCTAAGGTATGGCATTTCTGGGATCAAGATCTCTCAGGCTGATAAGAACCTGACGATTGCTGGTCCTGTGTTAAATCTGGGACTCAACTGAATACAACTTTCTGGTAGTTCTTTGTGCAGAAGTTCTTTGTTCAGCCATGTGGAGTTTCATTCTATGTATGGGGGCCCTCACTGCAGATTTCTGGAACTCCTAGAATTATGCCTACTATTTTATGGTACTGACCCACAAATTTTATTTTGCAAATTTTATTTTGGTGCCTTGAATGACAATGAGGGTGAAATTCCATGAATATTCTAAATTGTCTAATTTCTATTCCAGTGACCTATCCAGTAATAAATCATTCTGTTAGTTTTGCAGTTTCATTTAGGTCTAATGTTCTAAGCATTACTAAACCAAATTATATAGTATGATGAAAATCGAAGCACAAACATGTAATTGGTATTACAATAGATCACTCTATTGGGAAAATTACTTTGAATAGTTCAGAATCATCATCCCACCAAAAAGCATACTTGTTACATTGGGTTATTGCTGCTCCCATTGTTGGAATGGAACAAAGCCAGCATGCGCACAGCCAGCCTCTGGATGGTTCACTGGTGTGTCGAAAGCATTTCCCAGTGCTTTCTCAGCTTGCTGGTTTTCAGTCTAAAGGATTCTGAAGCCTTTGTTGGTAAGGTAAAGATAAAGTGCTGGAGCAGATGTGGATTAATAATTGGCCATTTCTTAGCTGCAAGTGTTAGGAAGTCAGTTGGAATTACATGTTATAAATCAATAGATAAAGGACTGTCTTAAAACATAAGAGATAATTATATTTTTTTCATGTTATCTGCATGGATGACTCATTTGCTCACATGTTAGCAAAATTTAGTGATACTTTAAAGATTTTTGTTATGCTTATGGTAGTACAATAACTTTGGCACTTTTTAAGGGGAAGGAATTATAGTTTACTATTTTTAATCATGTAATTGATACAGTAAGTACCCAGCTAGACACATGATTTCAAGGGTAAGGACAACTGCCGACTTGTTTGCATTTCTTACTCCAAATTTTTCAAATGCATAAAGATTCCACTGTGAAAAGTGCAGAAAAGGTACCAAGGAACATTTTTTCAACAGAATCCTTGCCAGTGAAACTATAGCTTTGCATTACACTATTAAAAATCCAACTAGGAAATTTGTAAATTATGGGTGCTTTTTCTGAGTGGAGTAAAGGCTTTTCTGAAGTCCATTGTTTATTAATCACAGTTTGGACAATTCCTAGTCCTGATTACCGTACCAGATGCCTCAATAAATATTTTTCTTCTGAAGTGAAAATAATTAAAACACTTGAGGAAACATGTTTAATGGTTAATAGCATTAGCACTTAGTGGAGAATGTCAGGCTGCTGAATAAATAGATGTTGCCAAAAAAAAAAACCAAAAACAATACATTTAATAATGCTAAATCACAGCAATCATTTGAAAATGATCATGTTTTGTATTAGATTTTAAGATTGTTTATATTGCAATTTTTTGTTGTTGTTTTCACCAAAAAGAATATAATAATGTACTGATGGTTCTGGAGTGAAAATACGTGGGTATTTTCTGGCTCCATTATTTATATATATATGATCTTAAGCAAGTCACATAATCCTTCTATACCTCGGCTTTCCCATCTTAACCACTCTACCTAGACCAGCAGCATCAACACCTCCTGGGAATTTCCTTAAAGTGCCAATTTTTGGCCCCACTAGAGACATAACTGAATCAGAACCTCTGGAGGTGGGGCTCAACGATCTGCTTTAACAAGCCCTCCCTCCTGACGCACATGAAAGTTTAGAACCACTGTTCTAAGGCACTATAATGCCGTCCATGGCTTCTGCTAATCTCATGTGATGGTGAGTGATTATAGTTAATCTATTTCTTGGCATTGTCTTTAAAAGTTGAGATCTTAAGCCTCCATCAAATGTGTATGTTACCAATGAGAGATTATAGATACTTAAATAAAACTACAAGCAGACTAAATTTCAGAGGAGGCACAGGAGACCCTCTACTAAGAGACATACATTTTTAAAAAAGATTTTATTTATTGATTGATTTGAGAGGGAGGGGGGGTGGCAGAGGGAGAGAGAATCTCGAGCAGACTCAGTGCTGAGCACAGAGCCCGATGTGGGGCTCAATCCCACGACCCTGAGATCATGACCTGAGCCAAAACCAAGAGTCGGAGGCTTAACCACCGGAGCCACCCAGGCGCCCCAGAGATGTACGTTTTTAACAGTGGACCTGCTTCCAGTGCCCAGCTTGTTTGGTTTTGGGCAATGGGATGGCATAGACTGGGATGGGATGGGCTGCACCTTGAACTTTGTGCCCTAGCTCTAGGCATGAAGACAAAATTTATTCCAGCAGGTCTGACACAGTATGGAAGTAATAATAGTAACAATACTGAGTTTGATAGAGAACAATATATAAAATGATCAGCATGAAAACAGAGGAATAGGGTTTCTTAACAAGAGGGCAGAACTTGGTGACCAAGATTCCAGGAAAGGCAATGTTCAGGGACTGAGATGGGCAGACAGGTAGGCAAGAAGTCTATTTAAGGGACATCTGCCAGCAGATGCAAGGAGTGCAGTCCTTGGGACAGGTACTGATAAAAGCCTAGCAGGACCCAGCCTTACAGGGGGCAAATTATCAACACGTGACAGGTCGACAAAGACAAGGAAGGTGACTACAGGTCAGGAACAATGTGGGCATCTCCTCACTGGTCCTCACATAAGAGTCAAATAGCAGTTGGATCAACTTAGTGCTGGGTCCCAGCATGGCGCTATAGGTCTTCTATAGCTTTTTTTTTTTTTTTTAAGATTTTTATTTATTTATTTGACAGAGAGAGACACAGC
>NC_138385.1:75204418-75211053 GCF_054177405.1 Leptonychotes weddellii
TCAACTTAGTGCTGGGTCCCAGCATGGCGCTATAGGTCTTCTATAGCTTTTTTTTTTTTTTTTAAGATTTTTATTTATTTATTTGACAGAGAGAGACACAGCGAGAGAGGGAACACAAGCAGGGGGATTGAGAGAGGGAGAAGCAGACTCCCTGCTGAGCAGGGAGCCTGTCACGGGGCTCGATCCCAGGACTCAGAGATCATGACCAGAGCCGAAGGCAGACGCTTAACGGCTGAGCCACCCAGGTGCCCCTAGCCTTCTTATCCAAGGGCAGTATTTGGTCCTAGGGCTGGGGTCAGGATGAGCCTGTAGGTGGGTCAAAGTGGCTGGAGCTGTGGGAAGAGGTGGGGACTGGCAGGATCACACATAACCCAGGGCAGTGACTCTGATAGAGAAATTTTCCAGCCAGTAAGGAGCAAAAGGATGGCAACACGGCTGACTGGACAGACTCCTGCACAATCTACAGGCAACTGTGCTTTAAAAGGAAATGGAGAAGTACGAATGTATATATTGACGTTTTAAGCATTTAGAATAAGTAATAAACTCACATAGTTATAAATTCAAAGTATAAAAGAGGGTATAATACAAACTGTCCTTTACATCCCTGTCCTCCAAATATCCAGTTTTCCTCCCCATAGCAATATCGTTCATTTTCTGTGTATGTTTTTTCTTTAGGTATATATATATTTTCTCTTTTGTGTTTGTCTATGTATATGGAATGTCCCCCTTTTACCTGAATGGTAGCATACTATATTGCTCTGCTCCTTTTTCTTTTTTTTTTTCCATTAACAATAGATCTTCGAGGGGCGCCTGGGTGGCTCAGTTGGTTAAACGTCTGCCTTCAGCTCAGGTCATGATCCGAAGGTCCTGGGATCCAGCCCCATATCGGGCTCCCTACTCAGTGGGGAGTCTGCTTCTCCCTCTCCCTCTGCTGCTCTCTCACTCACGCTCTCTCTCTCTCAAATAAATGAATAAAATCTTAAAAAATAGATCTTCAATATATTTCCATTATCACCACACAGAGGGCTTCTTTTTTTTTCATAGTTGCATGATATTCCGTGGATGTACCATATTTTATGTAACTAGTATCCCATTGATGGATATTTAAGTTGTTTTTAATCTTTGGTGTTCAAAATAGACTTGTACATATATTAAGTTCACACGTGTGTAAATATTTCTGTGGTAAAAAATTTCTAGAAGTGGAATTGATGGGTCAAATGATTTATGTATGTTCAATGTTTTTCCTTTATCTATCTCACCCATGCCCCCACCCACCTCTCATCTGGCAACTACCAGTTTGTTCTCTGTATTTGAGTCTGGTTTTTTCACTTGTTTGTTGGTATCTTTTTTTCTTAGTTTGTTCCTTTGTTTTGTTTTTTAAATTGCACATATGAGTGAAATCATATGGTATTTGCCTTTCTCTGACTGACTTATCTTACTTAGCATTACACCCTCTAGGTCCATCCAGGTTGTTGCCAATGGCAAGATCTCATTCTTTTTTTTATGGCTGAGTAATATTGCACTGTATATAAATACCACCTCTTATCCATTCATCTACTGACAGACACTTGGGTTGCTTCCATATCTTGGTTATTGTAAATAATGCTGCAATAAACATAGGGGTGCTCATATCTTTTCAAATTAGTGTTTTCATTTTCTCTGGGTAAATAAACAGTAATGGAATTACTGGATTATATGGTATTTCTATTTTTAATTTTTAGAGGAAACTTCATCCTCCATACTGTTTTCCACAGTGGCTGCACCAATTTGCATTCCTACCAACAGCGCACAAGGGTTCCTTTTTCTCCAAACCCTTGTCAACGCTTGTTATTTCTTGTCTTTTTTATTCTAGCCAGGTGTGAGGTGATAGCTCATTGTGGTTTTGATTTGCATTTCCCTGATGATGAGTGATGCTGAGCATCTTTTCTTGTGTTTATAAGCCATCTGTATGTGTTCTTTGGGAAAATATCTATTCAGGTCCTCTACCCACTTTTTAATTGAATTGTTTTGGTTTTTTGGTGTTGGGTTGTATAAGTTCTTTATATACTTTGGATATTAACCACTTATCAGATATAACATTTGCAAATATCTTCTCCCATTCAGTAGGTTGTGTTTTTGTTTTGTTATTGGTTTCCTTTGCAGTGTAAAAGCTTTTTATTTTGGTATAGTCCCAGTAGTCTATTTTTGCTTTTGTTTCCCTTGCCTGAGAAGACAAGGTGCTCAGTTGGAAGAGCATGCAACTCTTGATCTCGGGGTTGTGAGTTCAAGCCCCATGTTGGGTGTAGAGATTACCTAAAAAAGAAATCTAAAAAAATGCAGCCCATAGAAAAATGTTGCTACAGCTATGTCAAAGACATTACTGCCTATGTTGTCTACCAGGGGCTTTACAGTTTCAGGTCTCATATTTAGATTTTTTTTTTTTTTAAAGATTTTATTTATTTATTTGACAGAGAGAGAAAGCGAGAGAGGGAACACAAGCAGGGGGAGTAGGAGAGAGAGAAGCAGGCTTCCCGCGGAGCAAGGAGCCCGATGCGGGGCTCGATCCTAGGACCGTGGGATCATGACGTGAGCCGAAGGCAGACGCTTAACGACTGAGCCACCCAGGCGCCCCTCATATTTAGATCTTTAATGCATTTTGAGTTTATTTTGTGTATGGTGTAGGAAAGCAGTCCAGTTTCATTCTTTTGCATGTGGCTGTCCAGTTTTCCCAGCACCATTTGTTGAAGAGACTCTCTTTTTCCCATGTATTGTATGTTTTTGCTTCCTTTGTCATAGATTAACTGACCATATAAGCATGGGTTTAGTTCTGGGCTCTCTAGTCTTTATATATTAGTAATTTTGATTAATTTTGCAAAATTAACCTCTGGGGTTATACCAATTTAGGCTCCCACTAGCAATTTATGAGAACAGCTAGCAACTGAATATTTCAACTATGTATTTCAGCTGTGTGCAGAGGCCGATGCTATGACTACAGAAAAACAGTTCATGGAAACAATTCCTACAAGCGTAGGCCACCAGGTAAGGCAAAGCCAGACGGGTCATGTCTTTCATGAGGCTGTAGAAAGCTGCTACTTTATTTAGGGAAGCTCATTGACTAAGAAATCTTTATAATTTGGAATATTACATTCTCTGCCTTTTTTTTTTTCAAGATTTTATTTATTTATTTGACAGAGAGAGACACAGCGAGAGAGGGAACACAAGCAGGGGGAGTGGGAGAGGGAGAAGCAGACCCCCCACTGAGCAGGGAGCCCAACTGGGGGCTGGATCCCAGGACCCCGGGATTATGACCTGAGCCAAAGGCAGCCGCTTAACCAACTGAGCCCCCCAGGCGCCCCTCCCGGCCTTTTATAAAGCTGAAAGGTGAACCATCATCCCACTACAATAACCAAAATAAAGATGCAGCTTTAGGGGCGCCTGGGTGGCTCAGTCGGCTGAGCGGCTGCCTTTGGCTCAGGTCATGATCCTGGGGTCTTGGGATCGAGCCCCGCGTCCGGCTCCCTGCTCGGCGGAGAACCTGCTTCTCCCTCTCACTCTGCCTACTTGTGTTCTCTATGTCTCTGCCAAATAAATAAATAAAGTCTTAAAAAAAAAATGCTGCTTTTTAGTTTATGAAGTGTTTTCCCACATAGGATTTTTTTTTCTTTTTTTTTAAGATTTTATTTATTTGCGAGAGAGAGAATGAGAGACAGAGAGCATGAGAGGAAGGAGGGTCAGAGGGAGAAGCAGACTCCCTGCTGAGCAGGGAGCCTGACCCACATAGGATTTTTAAATCTACCTTTCTCTGAACCTAAAATCTAGGTTTAAAAATGATATAATAAAGGGAGAGAGTAGAAACAAATAATAAAATAAAATAAAATGATATACTACATTTTAAGAACTTTGCTTCAGAAATACTAGAAAAGTCAAAAGAGAACTAGAGCAAGAAATCATTTGTCAAATTTATACCAGCATGTTCCTCATGTCGACAGGCCCAGTTTTGTATTTCAAAGTAGTTATTTTTCTAATAGCGTTTGGAATTCTCAGTGCCTCTTGAATCCGAGCCCATGTGTTAAAAATGAATGACAGCACCATATTATAGTAGCTGCTTCCTCCTTTAATCATTCCTGCAAAACCTTTTCGCATTCCAAGACAATGAAAAATGCAAAAAGCTGTTACAAACAGCTGAGTCAAGATCTAATTCTCCAGTATGTTCATTCTTATTAAGTTCTACATAACCAATTAGCAAAGGAGATTAAATAACATTCTGGCAGAAATTGAAATTACTGACAAACAGCTACGTGGTACTAGGTGCAAAGGCCTGACAAGAATCTTTGTATGGAATCTTTTACCCACCAATTTATTTAGCACAGTTCATGCGACCATCTTTGAAGTTTGTGACAGAGGAACAGAATTTGCTTGTGCGGTGCGGTAAGCCTTAAAGAGGTTTATTTTGTCCTCTGCAAAGTTCGTGGTCATGAAAGTCATGAAAGGCTTAACAGCAGGAGATAGTGCTATTCATTTGGAAAATAACCAAAGCCCACTTTTCACTAGTATATTGTCCACAGATGTGTATAAAATTATGGATCAACAGGTCAAATAATCCTAGCACTGCCAAAGATATACTTTTAAAGACCATTTTAATAGATGATTCCCATATCTGTATTTAATAAAAATCAGTGGTCCAGAAAGCCTTCGATGTACCTTTGCTGGAGTTGGCCTCATTTTTTTCCCTGTTTTTCTTCACAGCTGTGGATAAGAGCTCACCAAAGACTTCCAGTTAAGAACCATTCATCCATCTCACCAGTTCTAGAAGAAAATGTGGGTGAAATTCCTTAAAACTGTGCTTCTCCAATTTTAGTATGCAAATTAACTAACTAATGTGATCTTGGTAAAATGCAGAGTCTGATTTCAGTAGGTCTGAGTGAGGCTGGAGATTCTACCTTTCTAAAAGAATACAGGTAATGCCAACATTGCTGATCTGAGGACCACACTTAGGTAGCAAGGCTGCCAAACAATCTGAGAGAAAGTCAAACTTTTACAGCGATGACTCAAAATACAAGTCATGGGGCGCCTGGGGGGCGCAGTTGGTTAAGTGTCTGCCTTCAGCTCAGGTCATGATCCCAGGGTGCTGGGATCGAGCCCCGCATCGGGCTCTTGCTCAGTGGGAGCCTGCTTCTCCCTCTGCCTGCGGCTACCCCTGCTTGTGCTCTCTCTCTCTCTGACAAATAAATAAATAAAATCTTAAAAAAAAAAAAAAAAAGACATAAGGAAAAAATAGATAAATCTGGCTACATTCAAATAACTGTTGCATGCAAAACCAAATGACCAAAAACACCTTTAATAGAAGAAAAAGATGGGCGCCTGGGTGGCTCAGTCGGTTAAGCGACTGCCTTCGGCTCAGGTCATGATCCCAGGGTCCTGGGATCAAGTCCCACATCAGGCTCCCTGCTCTGCGGGGAGCCTGCTTCTCCCTCTCCCCCTCCCCCTGCTTGTGTTTCCTCTCTCACTGTGTCTCTCTCTGTCAAATAAATACAATCTTAAAAAAAAAAAAAAGAAGAAAAAGATAAATGACAAAATGGGAAAAAAATATATTTGCAACTTGTATCTTATATAAAGGGTTACTATTCCTAATATATGATAAGCTTTTAAAAATATGGGGCACCAGAGTGGCTCAGTCAGTTAAGCATCTGACTCTTGATTTCGGCTTAGGTCATGATCTCAGAGTCCTGAGATTGAGCCACTTCAGCTCTGTGTTCAGTGTGGAGTCTGCTTAAGATTCTCTCTCTTGGGGATGCCTGGGTGGCTCAGTCGGTTAAGCATCTGCCTTCAACTCAGGTCATGATCCCAGGGTCCTGGGATTGAGCCCCGGGTGTGGCTCCCTGCTCTGTGCGGAACCTGCCTCCCCTGCTCTTGCTCTCTTTCTCACTCTCTCTAAAGGGAAAAAAAAAAGATTCTCCCTCTGCCCTCCCCACCCTGCTCGTGCATGCGCGTGCACGCTCTCTCTCTCACAAAAAAAAAAAATTAAAAATAGAGAAGAAAAAGACTAAAAAATTCTAGAAAACAGGCTAAAGATGTGAACAATCAATTTAAGAGAAATAAATGCAAATGACTCTTGACCATATGGAAAGAAGTTGGTCTTGCTCATAATAGAAATGCAAATTACAACTACATTGAAGCACCTTCTCTCTCCTACCAGGTTAGCAAAAATCCAAGTTTGAAAACATTTTCTGTTGGTATTTCCACTTTTAGGAATCTATCCTAAGGGCACAAAATAAAAAGATGAAAGAACAAATATTTATTGCAGAGTTAATTATAGTAGCAAAAGACTGGAAATAATACAAATGTCTGTGGGGGGCCTTGTGGAATAAATTCAGATCTATCTATCTACACAATGAGATACTACTTAAGTGTAAAGGGGAACAAAGAGTATTTCTATGCACGGCTATGAAGTATTCTCCAGGATATAATGTTAAGTAAAAAAAAAGCAAAGTGGGGGGCACCTGGGTGGCTCAGTAGGTTGGGCATTTGCCTTCAGCTCAGGTCGTGATCCCAGGGTCCTGGGATTGAGGCCCATGTCAGGCTCCCTGCTCAGCCAGGGATCCTGCGTCTCTCTCTCCGTCTGTCTCTCCCATGGCTTGTGCTCTCTCTATCTCTCT
>NC_138385.1:75211153-75250240 GCF_054177405.1 Leptonychotes weddellii
GCAAATATGTATGTATTTATATTTTCAGAGCTCAATGTAAGGATAAACCATAAAAGAAATACATTACCTTTGAAAGGAGAAAGGGAATAGAGTACAGGGACAGAACCTAGATTTTTCTGAAGATACTCTGAATTATAGATTAGACTATAGGACCATGTCAATATTTTACATAATTATAAAGCAAAATTAATCAAAAATTTAAAAAAAACATTATCTAAAAATTAAAAGCAAAATGAAACAAATGGATCTATGTGTAGAGTTAATGGGTAATTACATGGAGGCAAATTATTTCAAGTGAACTTCAAAAGACAGTAATTTGGGGGCGCCTGAGTAGCTCAGTCAGTTGAGCATCTGACTCTTGATTTTGGCTGAGGTCATGATCAAAGGGTCATGGGATCAAGCCCCCTGTTGGGCTCTGCACTCAGCTCGGATTCTGTTTGTCCTTCTCCCTCCCCCTGCTTGTGCACTCTCTCCCTCTCTCTCTCTCAAATAAATAGATAAAATCTTTAAAATAAATACATAAAAGACAGTAATTTGACCCTAAGTTTCTACAGGATATACCCAAAGGATAAAAAAGAAATAGAAAATAAAATCTGAAAATGAGAGTAATATATTGTTTTTGTTTTTCTGATATATGCGTAGATTATTTTTCTTAAATATATTTAATTTAAATATATTACATTTTTATTAATAATATATACTAGTTCCATATTATGTTTTTTTTTTTTTTTTAAGTAGGCACCATGCCCCATGTGGAGCCCAACGTGGGGCTTGAACTCACATCCCTGAGATCAAGACCTGAGCTGAGATCAAGAGTCAGACACTTAGGGCGCCTGAGTGGCTCAGTCAGTTAGGCGACTGCCTTCGGCTCGGGTCATGATCCTGGGGTCCTGGGATCGAGTCCCGCATCAGGCTCCCTGCTCTGTGGGGAGCCTGCTTCTCCCTCTCCCACTCCCCCTGCTTGTGTTCCCTCTCTCGCTGTGCCTCTCTCTGTCAAATAAATAATAAAAAATAAAATCTAAAAAAAAAAAAAAGTCAGACACTTAACCAACTGAGCCACTCACTCACCCCAATACTAGTTATATATTTAAATTAAATATATATTTAGTAGGATAAAGCTTATAATTATGCTAATGTCTTTGGAAACGAAGATTTTCAGCATAGGCCAGATAAAATATAAAATCAATTTCTTTAATCCTGGTAATAGAAACTACCAGTATGAATTTAGGATGTATTTTCTCTTTAAAATAATATGTATTTCCTAGCTCTTGCCAGTGGAAGGATAAATGTAAGAGAAGACCAAAATGACCAACTCAGTAACACTGAACAGTTTTATCAGTCTGGGTCCAGTGAGAGGGAAGTCACACAGTAACCTGAACAGGGAAAGTTTAATATCAAGAATGATTAATTATAGAAGGAGATTAGAGTAACAAGAGATTGGCTAGTAATAAATAAAGATCACTCTAAATATAGAAATAGCAGACATAAGGTGCAATCACTACCAACAGGGCTGAGATGAAGCACCCAGTGAAGAGTCCCCCTTCCACCCCCAGGCCTGAGATCCATACTGTGTTGGAGATGTCATAGTCATAGCTCACTGAATGGCACGCAAGTTGCCGTGCCTGCCCCACTGGTGCTGTAACTCTGTCCTCTGGAAATTTCTGGAAAATAGCCCCCTGTAACTTGCTGGAAATCTGCCCTCTGGAACAAGGCAGAAGTCCACCCACTGGCAGAGTTAATTATAGTAGCAAAAGACTGGAAATAATACAAATGTCTGTGGGGGGCCATTCATTACTGATTCCTGCTGGCAACCGCACACAGCAGGAGCTGGGCGATTGATAAGCTGTCCATGTTGCAGGAGCCCGGTGCCACAAAATGCCACCCATGCTGCAGGAGCCTACTGAGAGCACACTGGGACCGGGAAGCAAATCCCTTTCTTCCTGCAATGTCTCTCCAGCGTCCTCTACTGACAAAGAGTCAGTGCCTAATGGCAAAGGAAAAAAGATATAAAGGGCCCAGATTTATTTTCACAGAGCAGTCTAAAAGGGTGAATTTGGATCTGAGAGGCAATGTATCAATAACTGGCACAGCCTTCCTAGCACCCAGATTGTGGTCTTTTTTTTTTTTTTAAGATTTTATTTATTTATTCATGAGAGACAGAGAGAGAGAGAGAAGCAGAGGGAGAAGCAGGCTCCCAAGGAGCAGGGAGCCTGATGCGGGACTCGATCCCAGGATGCTGGGATCATGACCTGAGCCGAAGGCAGACGCTTAACCATCTGAGCCACCTAGGCGCCCCAGACTGTGGTCTTTGAATACCTTTTCCAACTGAAAGAAACCAGAGCTCCTTAGAAGAATGGTTGATTCTAGGTCCAAATCAGGAAAAGTACAGTACGACCATGGTATATCCTGTCATATAAGAAGGCAAGGAAGTGGGGCGTCTGGGTGGCTCAGTCGGTTAAGTGTCTGCCTTTGGGTCAGGTCATGATCTCAGGGTCCCGGGATCGAGCCCCGCA
Source organism: Leptonychotes weddellii (assembly GCF_054177405.1). Taxonomy (NCBI): domain Eukaryota; kingdom Metazoa; phylum Chordata; class Mammalia; order Carnivora; family Phocidae; genus Leptonychotes; species Leptonychotes weddellii. The sequence goes on from NC_138385.1 coordinate 75,213,667, forward strand.
TTGGGCTCCCTGCTCGGTGGGGAGTCTGCTTCTGCCTCTCCCTCTGCCTCCTCCCCCCTGCTCATGCTCATGCTCTGTCTCTCTCTCTCTCTCTCTCAAATGAAGAAATAAAATCTAAAAAAAAAAAAGAAAAAGAAAACACTGAAAAAAAAGAAGGCAAGAAAGTTGTCAAAGAATATTTGGGTCACGTCAAAAGGACTCAGTAGCCAATGTGAAGAGGCTCCCATTAGCAAATGATGGGAATAGTTAAGTATCAATAAAAATAATAGTTGCAATTGATAGAAACACATCAAATATATTAAAAGTGAAAGTTCATAATGAAATAAACTAACAGATTCTCACTGACCACCTTTGTAGGATGCTAGAGAATCATTAAAAAAAAACAAAAACAAACCTTGGGGCGCCTGGGTGGCTCAGTCGTTAAGCGTCTGCCTTCAGCTCAGGTCATGATCCCAGGGTCCTGGGATGGAGCCCCGCATCGGGCTCCCTGCTAGGCGGGGAGTCTGCTTCTCCCTCTCCCTCTGCCTGCCACTCCCCCTACTTGCGCTCTCTCTCTCTGTCAAATAAATAAATAAAATCTTAAAAATAAAACAAAATAAAATAAACAAAAAAACTAGTAAATCAAGGGAAAAAATAAAAATTTAACTTGCCTTTTCTTGGACAAACTGACCTCAGGGTAACCAAATAGTGAGGGAAAGTTTCCCTCTAAGAAAGTATTCTAATTTTAAAATGAAGAGGAAATGAAAGAATTAGAACTGTGGCACTCAAAGTGTGGGCCTCTGGATTCTTTCAGGGGTCCACAAAGTAAAAAAGCAGTGGTGGCTAAAACTGCTGCTACCTTAGCATGACTATGCTAATAGTCATTGTATCCTTCACTGCTACATTCACCGTAAAAAATTGCTGGTTTCACTTACGAGTGTCCTTGTTGAAGCAATAAAATTATTAATTTTATTAGATCTCAACCTCCGAGTACATGTCTTTGTAAAATTCTGTATGATAGAATGGGAAATATGTATAAAACACTTCTGCACAACAGTTAAGAACTGTCTTGAAAAGCAATTGTGCAATTATTTTAGTGGAGAGCTGAACTAGTCACTTTTTTTGTGGAATACTATTTTTACCTAAAAGAATCACTGACATTAAAAATAAAACTCCCGGGTTGGGGGGGCCTGACTGGCTCAGTTGGCAGAGCATGCGACTCTTGATCTGGGGATTGTGAGTTCAAGCCCCAAGTTGGGTGTGGAGCTCACTTTAAAAAAAAATAAAATAGGGGGCGCCTGGGTGGCTCAGTTGGTTAAACGTCTGCCTTTGGCTCAGGTCACGATCTCAGGGTCCTGGGATCGAGCCCCGCATCAGGCTCCCTTCTTGGAAGAGAGCCTGCTTCTCCCTCTCCCTCTGCCTGCCTCTCTGCCTACTTGTGTTCTCCCCATCTCTCTGTCAAATAAATAAAATCTTAAAAAAATAAATAAATAAAATAAAATAAAATAGGGCGCCTGGGTGGTTCAGTGGGTTAAGCAACTGCCTTTGGCTCAGGTCATGATCTCAGTGTCCTGGGATGGAGTCTTGCTTCGGGCTCCCTGCTCAGCAGAGAGTCTGCTTCTCCCTCTACCCCTCCCCCCCTGCTCGTGCTCTCTCTCTCTCACGTTCTCTCTCTCTCTCTCAAATAAATAAATAAAATCTTAAAAAATAAAATAAATAAAATAAAAACTAAAACTACCATATGTGACTTTGCAATCCCACTTCTGGGTGTATATCAAAAGAAATGAAAATGAGATCTCAAAGAGATATCTGTAGTCCCGTGGTCATTGTGGCATTGTTCTTAATAGTCAAGATATGGAAACAATGTAAGAGTCCATCAGTGGATGAATGGAAAAAGAATATGTGGTACATGTATACAATAGAATATTATTCGGCCATGAAAAGGAAGGAAATCCTACTATTTGAGGTAACATGGATGGCTAGACCATGAGTGCGGTATGCCAAATGAAATAAGGCAGACAGAGAAAGACAAATACTGTATGATTTTATACATGGATTTCAAAAGAAAAAAAAAAACCTGAACTTGCAGAAACAGAGAGTAGAATGGTGGTTACCAGGGGCTGGGGATGGGAGAAATAGGGAGATGTTGGTCAAACAGTACAAATTTCCAGTTAGAAGATGAATAAGTTCTGGGGATCTAGTATGCAGCATTGTGAATATAAATAACAACACTATAGTATATACTTAAATGTTGCTAAAAGAGTAGAACTTAAATGTTCTCACCACAAGAAATGGAATTATGTGACATTGTGGAAGTGTTTGCTAAAGCTATGGTCGTAATCATATTACAATATGTAAGTGTGTTGGGGCGCCTGGGTGGCTCATTCGGTTAGGCATCTGCCTTCGCCTCGGGTCATGGTCCCAGGGTCCTGGGATCGAGCCCCACATGGGGCTCCCAGCTCAGTGGGAGCCTGCTTTCCCCTCTGCCTGTTGCTACCCCTGCTTGTGCTCTCTCTTTGTCAAATAAATAAATAAAATCTTTAAAAAAAAATGTGTGTCAAATAACCCAAACTTATACAATGTTCTATGCCATTTGTATTTCAATAAAACTGGGGGAAAAAAAGAAAATGAAGCAAAACAAAATTAAAATGGACTAGAGAAAAAAGGAAAAGAATCACTGAGGGGAAAAGTAGTTATTCAGCCAGGAGTATTGGGCAGATATTTTCTTGAAAATTAAGACATGAACCTTGTTGGGCGCCTGGGTGGCTCAGTCGTTAAGCATCTGCCTTCAGCTCAGATCATGATCCCAGGGTCCTGGGATCGAGTCCCACATCGGGCTCCCTGCTCGGCAGGAAACCTGCTTCTCCCTCTCCCACTCCCCCTGCTTGTGTTCCTGCTCTCGCTATCTCTCTCTCTGTCAAATAAATAAAATCTTAAAAAAAAAAAAAAAGACATGAACCTTGTCACATCAAAGAAAACAACTTAACAGTATTTATTGCCAACAATAAAATTCAAGCTTTCAAGTGAAAATTGAAATTCTGGAAAACTTGTATCCACCACTATGAGTTTAATATCTTCTCAATATTTAAAGATTTTTCTCATGAGATTGGTGGTGATATTAACAAATGGGATTTTTTAAGATATTGTGTAATGAGATGTGTCAACATTTGCAATATTTGCATAACTCAGTGAACCAGTATTTTTGAAATGACTAATGCATGATGTTACAAAATCATGGATGGGTAAAAGATCCATTCAAAGTACAAAACAGATTTTAATGAAACAGAGTATAAAAAGTACACTGGTGTGATTTCAGATTCTGCATCGGACTATTAATCTTTAAGAAACTACCACTTCTTTCCTAAAAAGAATATCTACAATTATTTGTAGAGGTTATTAAAATGCTTTTCCCTTTTCTAACTACATAGCTATGTGATACTAAATATTCTCCATATACTTCAATCAAAGCAACATATTACAACAGATTGAATATAGAAGAAAACATGAGAATCCAGCTGTCTTACATTAAGCCAGACATTAAAGAGATTTACACAAATGTATAGTGCCACTTTTCTTACTAATTGTTTTTGTCTTGGAAAATATGGTTATTTTACATAAAATATGTTATTTATGCTCAGCTTGTTTTTGTTACTTTTTTAAGGATTTATTTATTTATTTTAGAGAGAGAGAGAGTGTGATCGTGCAGTTGGGGGGAGGGGCAGAGGGAGAGAGAGAGAGAGAGCAAGCGCATGCACAAATAAGGGGAGCGGCAGGCACAGGGAGAAGCAGGCTCCCTGCTGAGCAAGGACCCTGATGTGGGACTCGATCCCAGGACCCTGGGATCATGACCTGAGCCGAAGGCAGACAACCAACTGAGCTACCCAGACATCCTTATTTTATTTATTTTAGAGAGAGAGAGTGTGGGGTGGGGAGGGTGAGAGGGAGAGAGAGAGAGACTCTCAAGCAGACTCCTCACTGAGCGCAGAGCCTGACTTGGGGCTTGATCCCATGACCCTGAGACCATGACCTGAGCCGAAATCAAGAGTCAGACACTTAACCGACTGAGTCATCCAGGCGCCCAATAAATTTCTCAGTTTTAATATTGCATATGGTAAATATCAATAGATATAACCTACATAAAGAAAACCTCTGGAATCCTCGATAACTATTAAGAATTCAGGGTCTAAAAAAGTTTGAGAACTTTTTACTTAGATTATCACTGTTTTCCAAATAGTTAATAATCCTGGGCATTGATCCTGGGCATTGATCATCAATGGTCACTACATCATGAGAAAAGGAGATACTATGTACCTTTTTTTTTTTTTTTTAAAGATTTTACTTATTTATTTGACAGAGATAGATAAAGCGAGAGAGGGAACACAAGCAGGGGGAGTGAGAGAGGGAGAAGCAGGCTTCCCGCCGAGCAGGGAGCCCGACGTGGGGCTCGATCCCAGGACCCCGGGATTATGACCTGAGCCTAAGGCAGATGCTTAAAGACTGAGCCACCCAGGTGCCCACTATGTACCTCTTGATGGAGATTTATAACATCACACATGGAGTATTCTTGCCCTCAAATCAAACCTAACTCTGAGAATGCTTCTGGATTCTACTACCAGTTTGTATGAAATACAGGGGCAAGATTAAGCCCTAATCCCTAATGTGATGGCATCTGGAGATGGGGCCTTTAGGAGGGAATTAGGATTAGATGGTGTCATGAGGGTGGGGCCCTCGTGATGGGATTGGTGCCCTTATAAGAGGAGACATCGGAGAGCTTGCTCACTTTCTCTCTTTGCTATGTGAGGACAAGTGAGAAGGCAGTCATCTACAAGCCAGGAAGAGAGTCCTCACTGGAACCTGACCATGTTGCCATCCTGATTTCAGAATCCCAGCCTCAAGAACTGGGAGAAAATAAATTCTTGTTGTTTCCCTTTCTTTCTTCCTCTTTCTTTCTTTCTTTCTTTCTTTCTTTCTTTCTTTCTTTCTTTCTTTCTTTTTTCCTTCCTTCCTTCCTTTCCTTCCTTCCTTCCTTTCTTCCCTTTCCCTGCCCTTCCTTCCCCTTCTTCCTTCCCTTCCTTCCCTTTCCCTGCCCTTCCTTCCCCTTCTTCCTTCCCTTCCTTCCCCTTCTTCCTTCCCTTCCTTCCCTTTCCCTGCCCTTCCTTCCCCTTCTTCCTTCCTTTCCTTCCCTTTCCTCCCTCCCTTCCCTTTCCTCCCTCCCTTCCTTCCTTCTTTCCTTAAGTAGGCTGCATGGCCAACATGGAGCTTGAACTCAGGACCCTGAGATCAAGAGTCGCATGCTCTACCAACTGAGCCAGCCAGGTGCCCTAAATTTTTGTTCTTTAAGCCACTCAGTCTATGGTATTTTGTTATGGCAGTCAAAGCTGATGAATAAAACTACCTTAGTTCCTTCTACATTTTCAGGTTCTTCACCATTTTCCTTTGTCCAGGAAACTAGACTTGACACAGTGTCCTAAGGTTTTCATCAGGTCTAATCTTGATAGAAGGCAAGTTCGTTTGTTTGTATGTTTACTTATTTTTAAGTAGGCTCCACGTTCAAGGTATTGCTTGAACTCAAAACCTTGAGTCCAAGAGTTGCATGCTCCACCAACTGAGCCAGCCAGGTGCCCCAAGGCAAGTTTAATAATACACACAAATAGTTATTGAGTGGCCACCCTATGACAGGCACTGCTCTGGGTGCAGGATGGTCTGAGGGTTAAGAAATCAGGGAACTCCTGTCCTGAGCTTATATCCTACTTGGGAGATGGACAATGATCAAGTGATCCATAAATATAATTCCAGTTATGGTAAACGCTGTGAAGAAAAACAAACAGAACACTGTGGTGGAGAATCAGGGTGTGGGGGAGGAGGGGAGGGGAGGGTACTGTGGCTAGGATGGCAAGGGACCAGGAGACAGTTAAGCTGAGATACAAGGGAGCCAGCTGTGTTGAAAATGGGGGAAGAACTTGACTTACAGGGCTTGGGGAAGGAAAGAGCTTGATGTGTTCTGATTGTTGGAAGGTGAACGGGAGCACAATTTGCCACCCCCCAATATTCCTCTTTGGCATAAGGATTATCTTGAGCTGGTTATTTTTAAGAAACAGCAGACAGAGGAAAGGCTTTGAAAACTGAGTAGAAGTTACCCTTTCAAAAGAGGCATTTACATTTAAAGGGAAAGGGAAATCTCCATTTGTAAGGGTGTCTCCCTCTCTTTGCCAGGCAGAGGAGGATGACTAAATCTCTAGAAACTCTTATCAGTGGAGAAGGCAGTGACTTAAACTGGCATAGCAATCATACCTCTGCTTTGACCGATAACCTCCCATAACTGACTCCCACCCTCAACATTCTTCTTTTGTCTTTAGCTGGAGATGTTATTTAAGGTGGACACTTGAGGTATTCTGAGGAGTAACTCAGTTTTCATGGGTATCTCTCATATATACGTATATGAACACGTGTTATTAAACTTCTGTTTGTTTTACATCTGTTAGTCTGTCTTTTATTATGCGGGGGCCTCAGCCAAGAACCTAGAAGGGTAGATGGAAAATTATTTTTGCTCCTCTACAAGGGCTAAGGTGACTGGAGAGTAGTGAGTGCAGATGAGGGGACTGTGAGCTGAGAGCAGGAAGGGTACAAAAGCTCTCAGTGTCCTTCCCCCCAGGGTAAGTGCTTTAGGTTTCATTCTGAGAGCACGTGGAACTCTTTGAAGTGCTTTAAGCAAGTAAATGACACAGTTTGATTCATATTTCTGGCTGCTGTGTGGAGCATGGATGGGAGGATGGGCAAGAATGGAGCAGGGAGACCAGTTAGGAGGCTCTTACAGGAGTCTAGGCAGGAGATGGTGACAGCAGAGAATGAGAGAAGTGGACCTACTGGAGATCTCTTTGGCGGGTCAACAGAACCTGCTGATGGATTGGATGGGAGTGGGGTCTCCGTATACCGCAATGTTACTGCATCCTTGCAGCCCAGAGCTCCTAACTGGGAATCCGTGTGTCCCAGGAGATCCATGAATACATCTCAGGGAGTCCACAAATGCCCTGGAAAGGCACACACAGTTGTGTGTCTGAGCATTGTCTTGGCAGGGGTGGGGGGTGGCGGTCCATGGTGTTCATGAGGTTCTCACAGGTGATAGCAATACTGACAAACATGAAAGGCTATCAGAGCTGGGGTAGAGGCACATGGGGGTTTGTCGTGTTCTTTACTTCTGTGTTTATTTGGAAATTTTCATAATAAACAGTTTGAAAAATGACATGCACACTATGCAATAAAATCAAAGAACTATTGTTGTGGCAGACCTTTTCAAAGCCATGTTGCTACATTTTATGGTTCATGCTCAGTCTGTTTTTAGTTAAGATCTCAAGGTATTCTTGCCAGATTTGCATAGCCCCTGCCCTTCCCTATGTCACTTTGGTGTCCACTTTGCTTCTTCTCCATGCGGACTACCCTCCATTGAATTTCACTTTCTGGATTTCAGAAATACAGAGTATATTAAGGTCACTTTAAATAATTAGCACAGGTGCTGAGGACCCTGACTTGGAAACTCAGTTTCCCCAGTAATGAGTGTGACTCTGGGAAATAACCTAAGCTCTGAGGCTTGAATTCCTCCATGTAAAAGAGAACCTTTATTTGCTCATAGGTTGATTGGTATTTAAATGAGCAGGCATATGTAAAACACATTTTCCAGGACTACATAAATAAACATGAGCCTGGCACTCCTCCCCTCTTTGAGCTGTGGGAAAATCATGCAAAATCAGTGAGCACGCTTTTCTCTTCCACCACTCAACAGGTCAAGGTAAAATTTTAATGTGGGTGTAAGGAGAGGACTGACCCCTGTGGAAAGCCAGTTATTACACTGGCTGTCTCTCTTGCCCCCAACTGGCTGTAACCACCCCCAAGATGGAGCCGCTCATTCGAGTTGGGTTGAAGCCCTGATTTCCCCCTGGTTTTGCTAAAACACCTGCAGGGTGTCTTTGAGCTATGCAGATCTTCCTCAACTTATGGTGGAGTTACATTCTGATAAACCGAGTGTAAGCTGAAAATACCTTAAATCAGAAATGCATTTACTACGCCTAACCTACCCTACATCATTGCTTAGCCTAGCCTACCTTACGTGTGCTCAGAACACTTCCATTAGCCTCCAGTTGGGCAAAATCATCTAACACAAAGGCTCGTTTATAAGGAAGTGTCGAATATCTCATGTAATTAATGGGACACTGTACTGAAAGTGAAAAACAGAATGGCCGCGTGGGTATAGAACAGTAAGCCTATTGGTTGTTCACCCTCGTGACTGCACGGCTGACGGGAAGCTGCGGATAAGTGCTCAGCATCATGAGAGAGTATCCTACTCCATCTTGCTAGCCTAGGAAAAGATCAAAATTCAAAGTATAGTGTCTACTGACTGTGTATCACTTTTGCCCCATTGTAAAGTCAAAAAATCATAAGTTGGGGGGCGCCTGAGTGGCTCAGTTGGTTAAGCGTCTGCCTTCAGCTCAGGTGGTGATCCTGGGGGTCCTGGGATCGAGCCCCACATCGGGCTCCCTGCTCAGCCGGGAGCCTGCTTCTCCCTCTCCCTCTCCCCCTGCTTGTGCTCTCTCTCTCTCTCAAATAAATAAATAAAATCTTAAAAAAAATCGTAAGTTGGATCATCATAAGTTGGGGACTCTCTGTAGTTATGTTTCTATTTAGTTCAGTTCTACTTTTGATGAAACCAGAGCTGTTTGCCTGGTGGCCAGTGGCAGCTTGCCCAGAGTCCACACCTTTGCTGGCCTGTGCACCTCAGGTTCGGCCCTGTGGTGACATCATGGGCTGCTCCCGGGGAATTTCCCTGCCTCTCCTCTGCTGCTCAGGGCAGGTCAGCCTCTGGCACCTGGTTCTTTCCTTGTTCTCAGCTTGGTTTCCTTTTCCCCTCTTGCAGTTATCCTCTACCAAAGCCACTGGCCAGTTTCCTCAATGCCCCTGTTTCTGTAGGTCCCTGAAGACAATCTGTCTTTCTGTTTTGTTTTCAAGGGTTTCAAAGGCTGCCAAGAGCAATGCCTCCTGTAACGCAAGAGCATCCCCTGTGCCATCTCGTTTTATTCTTACAATTGCCTTAATCATGTGAAGGCTTTGTGGTGTTGTGGAGGCAGAAGCGGGCGGTGGCTAAGAGAGCGAGCTCTAGTGTCAGCAAACTTGATTCACATCGTGGCCCTCTTACCTATTAACTGAGTGACCCTGGCAAAGTCACTTTAATCTCTCTTTGTCACCGTTTTTCACCTCTAAAATAGGGAAAGGGGTGTCTGGATGGCTCAGTCGGTTGAGCGTCTGACTCTTGCTTTTGGCTCAGGTCATGATCTCAGGGTTGTGGGACTGAGCCAAGTGTTGGGCTCTGTACAGGGCGTGGAGCCTGCTTAGGATGCTCTCTCTCTCTCTCTCCCTCTCCCCCTCCCCTCTCCCTCTCTAAAAAAAAAAAAAAGAATGAATATAATGAAGAAAATCAAAGAAGAAGAAGGAATCAATTAATGGAGAAAATCCTGGTCACTCAAGTAATGCCAGAGATGTTTTGTTTTTTTTTTTGCCCCTTCAGACCCACTCTCCATTCTCCTCTACCCTGCTTTCTGTTCCTCTGCTTGTGTTTGGCCAATGGGGAGTCCCAGCAAGAGATCAAAGGAAGGGGATAGAATGAAGCCAGGGGTATATTTCCTTGGCTTTCTGTCTGCAGGGTCCCCTCAGTTTGGCTGTGTTCCTTGAGAAAAGGTCACAGCTCTTCTCAAGGCAGCCCTTTCTTTCTCTGTACGAGACTTTCCCTTCTGGGTTCCAGTTACCACTCTACGGCCTCGATCTTTGAACCTAGGAGTGATAACAGCCTCAGGGTACTGCACTGACCTTAACTGGCAAAGCTGGGAGCTTCCAGAGTGACTTCCTTCTTGGACTCCTTATTTCTCATAGGCTTGGGCCTTTAGGGCATCTCTCCTCACAAGGACTTGAGGAAATAATCCAATGAAATACAACACTAGAGTACTTTGTTCACAATAAAGCACTGTATGAGTACAAGGGTTTTATTAGTTGACTGAGCCCTAGCAGGTGAAATAAATGTCTACAAGGATCACATAGGAACATCATCTATGATATTTACCTTATGTCTCACTTTCTACTTAGGTATTTGGGTTATAAGTTCACAACACAACTTATCAAAATGGAGCCCACACGTTAGTGAGGACCCGAGAAAAGAATGTTTGTAGGCATCTGGGTCTTGGGCAGTAGGGCCCTATGGTGTCCTCTTGTCTTTTCTACCACATGACCTGAGGAATTAAAGGTCTATCCCCTCTATAGGCTGCAGCCCCACAGTCTCATTCAGGACTCCACCTGTTCTGTTTTCCTCACTGATGCATCTGTCTTTCCAAAAGGTGAGGAAGTTTGATCTGTAAGCTATATCTTCTTGGTCTGTGAATTACCGGAGCTTTGCCTAGTCCCTGAATACAGTTTAACACAATTTAATATGCATGTCAGACATTTTCATTTCTGACCTCTTTTTCCCTCAGGCTGTATGACTAGTTCTTAGAGCTGATGGGTAGAGACATTTCACCCCTTCTGGCACTGACTCTAGGCCAGAATTAAATTTTTTGGCAGCCCTGTCCCTGGAGCTAGCAGTTCTCTGAATTATACACTCAGATTTCTCTCCACCAACATTTCTCTCTATCTTCACAGTGAGATCAGTGTTTCTGCAGTCTCCCCTCTTAACTAAATCATACCCATCCCTTCTTGACTATCTTGGCCAACTTCTTTCCTATTTGCATTAATAGGGGCGCCTGGGTGGTACAGTCAGTTGAGGGTCCGACTCTTGGTTTCTGCTCAGGTCATGATTTCATGGATTGTGAGACTGAGCCCTGCATAGGGCTCTGCACTCAGCATGGAGTCTGTTTGAGATTCTCTCTCCCTCTCCCTCTGACCCTCCTGTCCGTGTTCTCTCTCCCTCTCAAATTAAAAAAAAAAAAAAAATTGGGGCGCCTGGGTGGCTCAGTTGGTTGAGCGACTGCCTTCGGCTCAGGTCATGATCCTGGAGTCCCAGGATCGAGTCCCGCATTGGGCTCCCTGCTCGGCAGGGAGTCTGCTTCTCCCTCTGACCCTCCTCCTTCTCATGTGCTCTCTCTCCCTCTCATTCTCTCTGTCTCAAATAAAAAAAAAAAAAAAAAAAAAAAAAAATCCGATTTGTATTAATAAATGTCTCCTTTGGTTCTGACTTATCTAAGACTCAAAGTCCTCCCCTTCTTTTCTTCTCTCAAAAATCATTCTCAAGGACATGTTCCCAGCTTGTCCAGCAGCCTCTGTTAGTATATGTCACTGTTAGTATATGTCACTTTACATCCCAAACTCATCTAAGTTATAACTGAGGCATAATAACAACTCACATAATGAAGGAAGTGTCTTTCATCACTGTGGGCAAATCAAGTTCCCTTGTGTCTGTTGCCACAGAATTCTGGCTGAAAAAACTCGAAATTGTTGTATAGGCATAGGAGGTATGGACCCTACTTAAGGCCAGTTTTTATTATTCACCCATCTTTCCCTCAAATCATTTCAATTTAACTGCCCACTAGGGACTGCTTCTTGATTTAGGTTGAGTTGTACTGCATAGAAATCTCAACCATTTTCTTTATTGATAACCAAGAGTGACCCTTTCCTCTGTGAACATAATTATCTTTCATTATAGCCTGTTTCTCTCCTCCTCCAGTCCTGTGATTCCACAGCTATTCTTTCCCTAAAAATAATTCTGTTCCGGGGCGCCTGGGTGGCTCAGTCGTTAAGCGCCTGCCTTCGGCTCAGGTCATGGTCCCAGGGTCCTGGGATCGAGCCCTGCATCGGACTCCCAGCTCCGCGGGAAGCCTGCTTCTCCCTCTCCCACTCACCCTGCTTGTGTTCCCTCTCTCGCTGTGTCTCTCTCTGTCAAATAAATAAAATCTTTAAAAAAATAATAATAATAATTTTGTTCCTGTTAAGGTCAGCATTAAAAAAGCCAAATTGGACTCAAGATAATGGTGGAAATGAGCCTTAAAGGAAGGTAATAAGCTGAAATTGCCAACATGGTCATTATAAACCCTGGCTGTCCACTGACAGTTATGGTTTGATAGACAGCTGGAATGATCCAGAAATCCAAATGATGTAAGTGAATGGCAGAAGGCTGAAAACAGCATCATGCTCTGGTAACATACTAAACCCACCCAAGAACAGTATCAGGGATTCAGCTGAATCCCCTAAGGAGCAAAACCAACTGGTATGACACATTCATTTTGTTAGAGTCAGCACCAGAGATAGGTTTAATAGCTGCCTTTTAAAGGAAATGGAAGCACATTGGCTTAAAAAAATTTTTTTATTGATGTGTAACATATATACGGAAAAGTGCACAAATCTTTTATTTTTTTAAAGTAAACTCTATGCCCAACATTGGGCTCGAACTCACGACCCCAAGATCAAGAGTTGCATGCTCTACCGACAAAGCCAGCCAGGCACCCCCAGTACACAAATCTTAAGTCCACGTTCACTTAATTTTCACAAACTGAGCATGCCCACGTAGCACCTAGATCAAGAAACAGGAAATGACTAGTCACCCCCAGAAATTTCCTCTTGTGGCCCCTTCCAGCCATTGTCCCCTGTTTTTTTTTTTAAAGATTTTATTTATTTATTTGCGAGAGAGAATGAGAGACAGAGAGCACGAGAGGGAGGAGGGTCAGAGGGAGAAGCAGACTCCCCGCTGAGCAGGGAGCCCGATGCGGGACTCGATCCCGGGACTCCAGGATCATAACCTGAGCTGAAGGCAGTCGCTTAACTGACTGAGCCACCCAGGCGCCCCATTGTCCCCTGTTTAGCACTTCTATTTAGCATACTGAATATTTCAGTTGTCTTATTTATAATGTCTCCCCCACCAGAACATAAGCTTCATGAGGGCGGAGATTTTTGTTCTGTTTTGTCAAGTGCTATGTGGCCTGCTCCTTGAACTGTGCCTAGCACATAGCTATCACTCAGTAAATATTTGTGAAACCAATGAATGAAACTCTGCAATAATTAATGCTAAAAAATAAACCTAACCATCAACAGATGAATGAATAAAGAAAAATGTGGCATCTCCATACAATGGCATTTTATTTAGCTTTATAAAGGAATGAAGTATTGATACATGCTATGAATGAACCTTGGAAACTTTATGCTAAATGAAAAAGCCAGATACAAAGGACCACATATTGTATGATTCCATTTACATGTAATGTCTAGAATAGGCAGCTCAAAACGAATAGAAAGTAGATTAGTAGTTGCTTCAGGCTTGGGAGGGAGGGAATGGAAATGACTGTTTTAATGGGTACGGGTCTTCTTTTGGGGTAATGAAAATGTATCAGAATTAGATACAGGTGATTGGCTACACAGCTGTGAATATACTGAATGCCACCGAATTGTACACTTAATGATGGTTCATTTCATATTATGTGAATTTTACTTAAAAATTCACTTAAAAAAAAATCCTAAAAAGGACAAAATTTATTGAACACCTTTCCCTTCACCACCAGAAAGTGGATTCTGGCAACGAGAGGATCCTTCGTTTGAGGAGGGTGATGGATATGTAGGCATAAATTTGGAGTGATTGGACTAGGCTCCACTGCTCTGTATAGGAAGGGGAGAGAGGATTTCTAGTCACAGGAACTGGGAGACTGGAGCCAGCAAAGTTGAGTGAAGGTTGGAGTGGATGGAGGAAAAGATGTAGAGATTCCAGGACTGAGAGAAGAAATTTGGGATGAATCACTTTAATGGGATTCTTGAGCAAAATGCAGCCCTTTGTGCTGTTAAGGATCATTTCTGAATAAAATAGGCCATGTTCATGAGTATAGCACTGCGGAGACAGGCTTGAAAACTCTAAAAACAGTCAGGCAAAGAAAGACTTCTGAGTCCAGGGAGATAAGGTCTTGTAGTAGGTTGAATGGTGGTCCCCGAAAGATGTGTCCATGCCCTAAACCCTGAAATCTGTGAATATGACCTTGTTTGGTAAAAAGGTCTTTGAAGATGTAATTAAGGAGCTCAAGATGCGGAGCTCACCCTGGATTATCTGAGTGGGTGCTAAATTCCAATGACAAATGTCCTTAGAAGAGAAAGGCACAGAGAGATTAAAGACAGAGAAGAAGAGAAGAGACAGATAGAAGAGAAAGCACAGACAGAGTTGAAGATGTGACCATGGATGGAAAGATTGGAGTGATGTGGCCACAAGCCAAGGAACACAAGGGAATGTTGACGACCACCAGAAGCTAGAAGGAGTATAGCCTTTTAGACACCTTGATATTGGACTTCTGGCCTCCAGACTAAGAGAGTTTAAATTTCTATTGTTTGAAGTCACCAGGTTTATGGTAATTGTTACAGTGGGCCCCAGGACATGATGACAGCCTTGCAGCCATAAACCCATGAAACAACAAGCCCCAAATGGAGTCATTTACCCCCTATGACAGCAGACCAAGACTCAGTTTCAACCTCTCCCAGGAATGTGGTCTTTTTTTTTTTAAAGTAATCTCTCCACCCAACGTGGGGCTCAAACTCACGACCCCTAGGTCAACAGTCATAAGCTCTGCAGACTGAGCCAGCCAGGCGCCCCAGGAACGTGGTCTTTTAACAGTCAATCTGAAATTTCCGGATCAGCCCTAGTGAAGTAATTTGCATGATAAAAACCCTGCCCAGCCCTTCCCTGCAAAAAGAAGTCTTCCTGGCCTGAAACAATCCTTCTTTTCTTTTGCTAATACTTCCTTGCCACACCACGCCAGCCTATAAAAACCTTCCATTTTGTGCAATTTTTTTCTCTCTCTACTTGCTAGATGGGATGCTGCCTGATTTCCTGGATCGCTTAGTAAAACCAATTAGATCTTCAAATGTACTCGGTTGAGTTTTGTTTTTTAACACTTAACAAGTTGGAGGTGACACCACACAGAGAGCCAAGAGTTTGGGTCCCTGAGGCTCCAGGGAGTAGAGAAGACCCCTTCTTTGTGTCCTTGAGAATGAGCTGGTGGTTCTCTGGCTTGTCCAGGGGCAGAGGAGGAATCCTTGGGCTGAGGACTGGCTTGCAGCATTTCATCTCCTCTGGCCACTTGTCAGCATTAATGCCGCAGGAATAGGTGCATGCTTTGGACACAAGTGAGAGTGAGAAGATTTAAACAGCTGTCAAGGAGAAAGCAATCTGTATGTGCTTGGTGGAAATAAAATTTTACTGCTCTGTGAGCCTGGCTTATTAATTCAGAGTAGGGAGAGGAAATTTGCAAAGTCTGCCACCTTTTATTTGATAAAGTGACCAGCCACCTGAGGCGGGCATGTTTTAAAGAACCGGCTCACTGCGTGAGGACGGAAGGGGGATGAGCAAGTTTGATTTTTGAAGGAACAATGCCACAGGATGTTTATTCTACATACCTGCTGTCTCCTTTGAAGAGAATGTTGACTTTCAGAATTGTTCTCTATTGGAAACTGTTTTAAAAACTTCCTTTCTGTGATTGTTACAAAGAAAGGGAGCTAGGATTGGGAGGAGAAAGGAGAGGATCTTCGACATAATTTATTTAACATTAAAGCCTTCACTGGATGCCTCAGCACTATTAGGAGGATAGCATGCTGTTGGGTTGTATAATGTTTAAGTATCCTCAGTATCCTTGGACATCGTCTTTGCTCCTGTTCACACGTAATTTCATATTTTATATTAAAAAAAAAAAACCACCCAGCTTTACTAGGCAAGAATCACCCCCTTCTCTTTCAAGTCACAAAGGATGGTTCCTTAGAGGATAGAGACTGGACTAATTCTTTGACTACATCCTACAGAAATAGGGTAAAGCTTGATTGAAAATTTTCAGACTACAAAAATAATATATCACTTCCAATTTCTTCACCTCTTCCATCCATTTATCTTATAAAAACAAGATAGAGAAAGTATATCTTCTCGGTTCTTCTTTCTCAATTCCTTTTTCACTTCGGTCTATATGTAAGGCATACATTATTCATCCTCCACTAGTTCACTTAATAATCTCCCTTCCTTTTTTTCCTTTCACACCCACGGTCTATAAATTAGCATCTGCGATATATAGATTCTAAATAGAAGGTGGAATTCTGCCTTACAATCTGGAACATTTCTTATGTTATTTTTCGTTTCAAGGAAAGCAAAATCTGCAAGTATTATACCAGTCAGGATTCAGACAGGGAAGGAGAGCCACCATGAGTATTCTAGGAATAAAACCTCTCACAGATGTGGGAAGTGCTGCGGAAGTGAATGTCTGGAAGGAGGAGTCATTAGCCGCTCCCGGAAGCACTGGTGCAGTTGGAGCTTTCAGAGCTTTCAGGAAAGTTCAAGAAGCCAAGTGCATCCAGCTGCCCAAGCCGGGCAGTGAAGGGGTTGTTCGTGGAAGGGTTCATGGAGGCTGTGGCCTCTGCCTAACTCCTGCTCCAGTGTGTGGGGCTACAGACAAGTCCCTGGCGGTGGGCCTGAGGCAGCTGTTGGCTGGCAGAGCCAACAGTAGGAAATGGGAGCTGGAGGTGGAGCCGGCGAGAGCCGATCAGCTGGGATCTGCCGGGCACCCCTATTTCTGAGCGGCACTGTAGCTGACGGGAAACCTGCCAAACGTAGTGACTGCTGCTCGCCTTCTGCCCTACAATTCCCACACAAGTTCCTCTTTTGGCCAACTCTAACCCAGAATCATACCAGGGAGGGGCTTCTAGGAAACTGCAGTTCCCTGCCTTAATCAGGTTGCCACAGTGCAGTTCAGCACAGCACCCACCGCCATGATAGCTGAAGTGGCATCACACACAGAAGCCATTTTAAAATTACTCTTCCATCTTGATGTCCCTCAGCTCAGAATTTAAAATGCCTAAGTATGCCATCCTTTTTACTATGGCTAAGTTCTCCTGCTTTGGGTGGTGTTGGACCTGGCAGGATATTGTCCAGTGGAGGGGGTGGCATGTGCCGAGGAGCTCAGAGGATTCCTGGTTGTGGCTCTGACTCGTACATAATACGTAACCTGCAGCAAGTCCTTCCCATCTGTGCCTCTCTTTCCCTCACCTTAAAATGGGCAGAATTGTACCCACTTGGCTTTTATAGGCCAAATGAGATAACGGAAGTGAAAGCACTTTGTAAATTGATAAACACCATGATGGTTGTAAATCCCATTCTTTCAAGGGATATTCTTCATTGTGGCAAATGTTCAGAGCTTACGTATAAAACAGATGCTCAAAAGTAATGGTGAAATGAACTAATTAATGAACGAACATGACTTGGCATCATGGAAAAAAAATTTAACGTGTTGGTGAGGACATAATTTCACATGAGGAAGCTGCCAGAGAACATCTTTACTCCCCAAAGTCAGCATACTCCATGGACCCTCAACAGGGACATGATAACTCAGCAGTTTCCCTGCCCCTACAGAGATCCGTTTATTTTCTAGTTAACAAAGAGTAAGGCGGGGGTGGTGGTGCCTGGGTGGCTCAGTCGGTTAAGCATCTGCCTTTAGCTCAGGTCCATGATCCCAGGGTCCTGGGATAGAGCCCTGCGTCTGGCTTCCTACTCAGCGGGGGACCCTGCTTCTCCCTCTCCTCCCTGCTGTGCTGTCTCTCACTATCCCTGTCGCTATTTCTTTTTTTTTTTTTTAAGATTTTATTTATTTATTTGACAGAGAGATACACAGCGAGAGAGGGAACGCAAGCAGGGGGAGTGGGAGAGGGAGAAGCAGGCTTCCCGCGGAGCAGGGAGCCCGATGCGGGGCTCGATCCCAGGACCCCGGGACCACAACCTGAGCGGAAGGCAGACGCCCAACGACTGAGCCACCCAGGCGCCCCTCCTGTTGCTATTTCTGTCGCTGTCTCTGTCTCTCTCAAATAAGTAAAATCTTAAAAAAAAAAAGGGTAAGGGGGACATAAATCATCATCATCATCATCATCACCATAACCTGGAGGCCCAGAATACACTGGAACAGAGAGTACTGCTGATGGGAGAGGGATTAATGTTGATCTCTCTAGAGGGTAATTTGGAAATTTGGCTCATGACCTAGTAATTCTACTTCTATGAGTTTATCTGAAGCCAGTGCTCCAATATATATAAAAGTGTAACTGCATTCCAGAGGTGAGCAAACTTCATCTTAGAGGTGGCTGTGTCTTGTGTTAAAGAAAGCACCTGCAGCAACCTTGATGGTATATTCTAATTAGGGAAGAACTTGGAAGGGCATAACGCAGACTAAGAGAGTTAACGAGAATGTGTGGAGCTCCTCCTCTGTGTCAATTCCTAGTCCAGAATACAGGAATATAGCAATAAACAAAACAGACCAGTTCCTGCCTTCATGGGGGAAAAGAGACAATACAAAGATGAACAATGTAATCAAATGTCAGGTTAAGCACCATAAGGGAAAATAAAGCAGTGTCAAGGATTACAGAATGATGTGGGTGCTCTTTTTAGATAAGGTGGTCGAGGAAGGCCTCTCTGAGGAGGTGCCATTTGCTCAGCGACCTGAATGAACAGAGGCAGGATACTATACTGTGATCCAGGGGCAGAGCACTTCAGGAAGGGGAACAGTGAGTG
This sequence comes from Leptonychotes weddellii, assembly GCF_054177405.1. Taxonomy (NCBI): domain Eukaryota; kingdom Metazoa; phylum Chordata; class Mammalia; order Carnivora; family Phocidae; genus Leptonychotes; species Leptonychotes weddellii. Next base: position 75,232,178 of record NC_138385.1, read on the forward strand.
CACAGGCCTCAAGATGAGAAAGAGTCTCTTTATTTAAGGGACAACAGGGAGACCAGTGTGGCTGTACCACAGTGGGCAAGTGGGGAGGGTGGTAGTAGCTGAAGTTGGAGAGGGAGCCAGGTTACAGACCACATTGGCTTTTGATTTGGGTCAAGTCATATGGGAAGCCATTGGAAAGTTCTGAACTGGAATGTGACTTTTGCTGGCTTGAGTACTGAAAGGATATTCATGAAAAGCGAATAGTAGATGGACAAGAGTGGCAGCAGAGGGACCAGTTGGGATCAAATGCAGTGGTCCATAAAGGAGGCTATCAGGGGTCTGGGAACGGGATAGGTTAGTGGTAGAGGAGGTGAGGGGTAGTCAGAACAAGCATATACTTTGAAGTCAGAGCTGGCAGGATTTCCTACCAGGAAAAACATGAGGTGTGAGAGAAAGACAAGAGTCAAGGACGCCTCCAAGGTTTTGGCCTGAGCAAGTGGAAGAATGGAGCTGGCGTTTACTGAGATGGGGACTGCCAGGTGAGGAACAAATTTGGGAGTAATGCAAAATTTAGTTTTGGAAAGATTAACTTCTAGATGCATATTAGGCATCCAAGTGAAGAAGCTGAGTAGGTAATTGGGCATCTGAGCCTAGAGGTCAGAGCAGAAGATATACATTTGAGAATCATTAGTGTATAGAGGGTACTTACAGCCATTAGATAGGATGCGATCATTCAGGAATGAGTAAAGATAGAAAAGAGGTCGAAAATCTCAGTCCTGGGGCCCCTTGGTGTTTAGAAGTCAGGAAGAGGACGATGAGCCAGTAAAGGAAGCTGAGGAGCGGCCAGTAAGGAAGGAAGGAAACCAGGAGAATGTAGTGTCTTAGAAGCCAAATGAAGAAAATGTTTCGAAGAGGAACTGGTTTCCTGGGATGTGTGAGGGATTAAACAATATTAAAGTAGGAGACATTTAGAATTTTTGAGGCTGCTAGAGTGAGGAGGTGAACAGTTTCGGTACAGAGAAAAAAAGAGAAGACATAATGTGGTCAATGGAGAGAGCAGAAGGTCCCAGGAACATGGCAGGTCATCAGGGTCCATGAAGAAACATCATGAATAAAAAGTCCCCATACGGTGGAGAACGGCCAGTAACTTTCTAGAGACAGTAATATTTGGTGTGAATTTGAAGTTATTTCTTGCTGTGCTGTGACTGGCTTTCATTTCCCCCAAACCTCAGTTAAAATCAGCCACCCATGGCTGCCATGCTCTAGTGGCACTTTGGGCCAATGAAGGAAGAGGGGACAGAGTTATGTTGAAAGAGTGCAGAGGGTAAAATGCCCAAGAAGGTGAAATGCTTGGAGGGATAAACAGGAAAACAGAGTGAGAGGTGACCAGGAGGAATGGAACCCCCTGGAGGCCCTTAGGTGACTTTGGGGGAGGTGCTGGACTTCCCTTGGCTTCTGGAATGGAGTCCTTAGCATTTTATTTAGATATTAAAGGAAAAGATTAACTGTGCAGGCTGGAGGACCTGGGGTCATCTGGGTAACAATAATAAACTGGAAAGTGTATAAGGGTGTATGTGCGGGCATGTTCTCAGCAGGATTTTTGATACTAACCAATACTGGGAGGCAGGTTGGATGTCCTGCAGTGCGGGTGTGATTAAGTAGGTTGTGAGGCTTCTTTTTAATGCAGCCCCTAGAAATGATGACAAGGGTACCTATTCTGTTGAATGAGAGAAGCAGGTTTCAAAACGGTATGCATCATGGGATCCCAGTTTTGTAGAGGTAATATGTGCATATCTATATGTATGCAAGAAGAAACAATTAAAATCATTAGCCAATATATTTTCACCTGAGTGGTGAAATTATGGGTGTCTTTTATTCTATTTTTTCTCCTTTGTATTTTTCTGTATTTTCTAAGTTTGTTTTTGTTTTTGTTTTTGTTTTTTACAGTGAATATTTACTACTTTTATGATTAGAGAAAGCAATTAATGTTTAAAGAAGTATGACTTGGATATTTGTGAGCACTGTCTCTACCTTTTTTGGATAAACTTTATTTGACTGGAACAAGGTTCAAAGAGGCCTTAGGTTCAAAATTCGCCTGTGGGTAAGAGAGATGTGTGTAACCAAGATGATTCTGGGGCAGTTAGATGTGTTCTGAGCTCTTGTGGTAGATCAGCTTTCGGAGGAAAAATGATTGCCAAGGCAGAGATATTACTGTCTCCAGGCTGCCATTTGTTATTCTCTGGTCTGGCTCTAAAATCAAAAGACTGCAGGAGATTTGCTGAATTCACTGTAGAGTTTGGAGAAGACAGATGCATGGTCGTCCTAAGGGTAGAATGCATGTTTCAGACAGGTAAGCATGCCAGCTTCCTCCTTGGCCACGTAGCCCAGAAAATAGATACTCATGCTGCTTTTATCCCCTCTCAAAGCCCATCTGGACAGCTGGTTCCATTTTGGTGCACATCATCAATCTTGATGTTTGTGCAAAGCAATACCGACAAGCTAGTACAGAATGGTCCATTGCTCCAGGTGTACATAACAAAATCATCAATCATTAACATAAAAAAACCTTCCAAGGGCCTGCATCTCCAGGTGTTGGGCAAGGCTTCATCATGATTCTAGTTTCCCTTGGAGACATGAGAGGCATGAGCAACCAGAAATACTGTGTTACTCTTTCCTATCCTCCTGTTTTCCAGGTTTTTACCACAAAGGAGCAGCAACTTAGACTCTCTGATTCCCAAGTTCAATACCCCCAGGGAAAGGCTCTGATTGGTCCATCCTGGGTCAGGTGCTCACATCTGGGCCAATCAACAAGTGATAGTATATGCGCATTGCTCTGTGTGTGAATGTACCAATCTTTGGGAAATTAAAATGAAAGTTGTCTGTGGTAGGTTGGGTTCACCAGGAAACTGACTCTGAGATGGAGTTTATAGTTACTGCAGGATGTTTATTAAGAAGTGCTCTTAGGGGCACCTGGGTGGCTCAGATGGTTAAGCGTCTGCCTTCGGCTCAGGTCATGATCCCGGCGTCCTGGGATCGAGCCCTGCATCGGGCTTCCTGCTCAGCGGGGAGCCTGCTTCTCCCTCTCCCTCTGCCTCTCTCCCTCCTCATGCTCTCTTCCTCTCTCCCTCTCTCTCTCTCTCTGTATCTCTGTGTCTCAAATGAATAAATAAAAAAAAAAAAAAAAAAAGAAGTGCTCTTAGTGGGGTGCCTGGGTGGCACAGTCCCTTGGGTGTCTGACTCTTGGTTTCCTCTCAGGCGTAGGGCTCCACTGTTAGTGTGGAGTCTGCTTGAGACTCCCTCTCCTTCTCCCTCTGTTCCTCCCCCCATGCTCTCTCTCTAAAGATAAATAAATAAATCTTAAAAAAAAAAAAAAAAGAAGTGCTCTTAGCAATGAGTCAAGAAAAAGAAATAAAAGGTATCCAAAATGGAAAGGAAGAAGTAAAATTGTCTTTGCAGATGATATGATCTTATATACAGAAAATCCTAAAGATGCCCCCAAAACTGCTAGAACTAATCAACAGATTCAGTAAAGTTGCAGGATACAAAATCAACATACAGAAAACAGTTGTGTTTCTATACACTAATAACAAAGCATCCGAAAAAGAAATAAAGAAAACAATCCCATTCACAATAGCACCAAAAACAATAAAACAGTTGGTAATAAATTTAAGCAAGGAGGTGAAAGATCTGTAAACTATAAAGCTTTGATAAAGAAATTGAAGAAGACTCAAATAATTCTACAGATATTCTGTGCTCATGAGTTGGAAATATTAACATACTGTTAAAATGTCCACACTAGTCAAAGCTATCTACAGATTCAATACAATCCCTATAAAAATTCCAGTGGCATTTTTCACAGAAATAGAACAAACAATCCTAAAATTTGTATGGAACCACAAAAGACCCCTAATAGTCAAGGCAATTCTGAGAAAGAAGAACAAAGTTGGAGGCATCACATTTCCTGATTTCAAACTATACTATAAAGCTACAGAAATCGGGCGCCTGGGTGGCTCAGTTGGTTAAGCAACTGCCTTCGGCTCAGGTCATGATCCTGGAGTCCCGGGATCGAGTCCCGCATCGGGCTCCCCACTCAGCGGGGAGTCTGCTTCTCCCTCTGACCCTCCCCTCTCTCATGCTCTCTGTCTCTATCTCATTCTCTCTCTCAAATAAATAAATAAAATCTTAAAAAAAAAAAAGCTACAGAAATCAAAACAATGTGGTACTGGCATAAAAATAGACACACTGATCAATGGAACAGAATCAAGAGCCCAGAAATAAACTCACACACTAATATTTGACAAGGGAGCCAAAAATACTCATTGGGGAAAGGATAGTTTCTTCGATGAATGGTGTGGGGAAAACTGGGTAACTATATGTAGAAGAATTAAATTGGACCCCTCACAAAAATTAACATGAAATAGATTATAGACTTAAACACAAGACCTGAGGGGCGCCTGGGTGGCTCAGCCGGTTGAGCGTCTGACTTCAGCTCGAGTTGTGATCCCGGGGTCCTGGGATCGAGTCCCGCATTGGGCTCCCTGCTCAGCAGGGAGCCTACTTCTCCCTCTCCCTCTGCCTGCCGCTCCCCCTGCTTGTCTCTCTTTCTTTCAAATAAATAAATAAAATCTTTAAAAAAACAAAAAACCCAACCCCCCCCCCCCAAAAACACAAGACCTGAAACTGTAAAACTTCTAGAACAAAACACAGGAAAAAAGCTCCTTGACATTGGTCTTGGCAGTGATTTCCTGGACATGACACCAAAAGCACAAACGACAAAATAAAAAATAGACAAATGGGACTACATCAAATTCAAAAGCTTCCGCACAGCAAAGGAAACAATCAACGAGATGCAAAGGCAACCTACAAGATGAGAGGAAATATTTGTGAATCATCTATCTGATAAGGTGCTAATATCCAAAATATATAAGGAACTCATACAACTCAATAGCAAAAAATAATAGTTAAATTAAAAATGGGCAAAGAACCCGAATAGACATTTTTTGAAGGAAATCATACAAATGGCCAACAGATATAGGAGAAGGTGCTTGACAACACTAATCATCAGGGAAATGTAAATCAAAACCACAGTGAGGGGCGCCTGGATCGTTCAGTTGATTAAGCATCTGACTTCAGCTCAGGTCATGATCCCAGGGTCCTGGGATCAAGCCCTGCATTGGGCTCCCAGCTCAGGGGGAGCCTGCTTCTCCCTCTCCCTCTGCACCCCCTGCTTGTATTTCCTCTCTCTCTGTCAAATAAATAAATAAAATCTTCAAAAAAAAACCCAACAAAGAAACACAGTGAGATATCACCTCATACCTGTTAGAGTGACTATCATCAAAAGGACAAGAGATAACAAGAGTTGAGGAGCATGTGGAGAAAAGGGAACCCTTGTGCACTGTTGGTGGGGATGTAAGTTGGTGGAACACAATGTGGGGGTTCCTCAAAACTTAAAACAAAACTACCATATAAACTAGCAATCCTACTTCTGGGAGATGAAATCAGTATCTCAGAGATATCTGCACCCCCATGTTCAATGCAGCATTATTTACAATAGCCAATGGAGTCCTTAGCATTTTATTCCATCAGCAGATGAATGGATAAAGGTGTGATATAAAGAAGATGTGATACACAGACACACGGACACACACACACACCCTCCCCCACAGGCATATTATTCATACATGATAAAGAAGGAAATCTTGTCATTTGCAGCAACTTGGATGAATGAACCTTGTGGGCATAATGTTAAGTGAAATAAGTTAGACAGAGAAAGACAAATACTGTATGATGTCACTTATATGTGGATTCTGAAAAAGCCAAACTCAGGGAAACAGAGTAGAGTGGTGGTTGCCAGGGGCTGGAGGGGAGATATTGGTCAGAGGGTACAAACTTCCAGTTATAATATTAACAGGTTCTGGGGATCCAATGTACAGCATGGTGATTATAGCTAATAATACTTTGTTGTATACTTGAAAGTTGCTAAGACAATAAACCTTAAATGTTTTCACCATTAAAAAATGGTAATTATGTGATGGGATGGAGGTGTTAGCTAAAGCTATGGTGGTAACCATTTTCAATATATTAATGTATCAGGTGCCTGGCTGGCTCAGTTGGTAGAGCATATGACTCTTGATCTCAGGGTTGTGAGTTTGAGCCCCATGCTGGGTGTAGAGATTACTTAAAAATAAAATCTTTAAAAAAATGTATCAAATCAACACATAAATTTATACAATGTTATATGTCAATTATATCTCAATAAAACTGGGAAAAAATGCTCTTGGAATCAACACCTGTGGGTATTGGGAGGGGAAGAAAGCAGGATTGGGTAGAGGAAGAAGTCAAATTTCAATGCAGGCCTGATGGTAGACTTGGCTTACCCTATAGGGAGCCCTGCAGTTAGAAGAGTCCTGTAGAATTGTCCAAAGATGGGCAGAAATGGCCAGACCTTTATACCCCTGCAATGATAGTCATTGGATGTGGGCTGTCCCAGTGATTCTATGCAGCTGAGGTGGACCCTGGAGGGTGGACATCTAAGGACTATCTGCTGACCATACTCTTGAAGTTGGACAATAAGAGATAAGATCTGGGTAATGCATTACAGCATTCACCATGATGCCCACTTGGCGGGATAAGCAAAAATAAATAAATAAATTCTAGGACATTTGAAACATAAATGCCATATTGTACTTCGGAAAGGTTGTATGGATTATATTAAATTTCAACCTGGAGGGGCGCCTGGGTGGCTCAGTTGTTAAGTGTCTGCCTTCGGCTCAGGTCATGGTCCCAGGGTCCTGGGATCGAGCCCCGCATCGGGCTCCCTCCTGGGCAGGAAGCCTGCTTCTCCCTCTCCCACTCCCCCTGCTTGTGTTCCCTCTCTTGCTGTGTCTCTCTCTGTCAAATAAATAAAATCTTTAAAAAAAAATTTCAACCTGGAAGTAAAAACTCCTATGACTCAATTTTCAGTTAGCAGTAATCACGCCTTGGATAAACCTCATGACTCAGTTTTCAAAAGACAACCCAGTTGAAAATGAGCAAAGGATTAGGATAGACATTTCACCATGGAGGATGTACAAATGGCTAATAAACACATGAAATGATGTTCAACATCATTGTTCTGCGGGAAATGCAAATCAAAGCCACAATGAGATATCACTTCACACCCACTAGGATGCTTAGGATCAAAATGATAGTAAGAAATACTGGCAGGGGCGCCTGGGTGGCTTAGTCGGTTAAGCGTCTGCTTTCAGCTCAGGTCATGATCCCAGCGTCCTGGGTTCGAGACCTGCATTGGGTAGCCTGCTTCTCCCTCTCCCTCTGCTGCTCCCCCTGCTTGTGGTCTCTCTCTCTGTCAAATAAATAAAATCTTAAAGAAACAATAACAACAGCAACAACCAAAAAACCCAAAAAATCTTTAAAAAAACAAATACTGGCAAGAACGTGGAGAAATGGGAACCCTCATACATGGCTGGCAGGTATGAAAAAAATGATACGACAACTCTGGAAAATAGTCTGTCAGTTTCTTAAATAGTTAAACATAAATTTACCATGTTCAGCAATTCCTCTCTTAGGTATCTACACATAAGAAATGAAAGCGTATGTCCTCACAAAGGCTTGCGTGCAGATATTCGTAACAGCATTATTCATAATAGCCCAAAGGTGAAAGCAACCCAAATATCCACCCACTGATGAACGGATAAACAAATTGTGGTATACTCATACAGTGGAATATTATTTTGCTATCAAAAAGGTACAAAGCACTGACAGGCTACAACATGCATGAATCTTGAAAACATCATGCTAAGTGAAAGAAGCCAGACTCAAGAGTACATGTCATATGATTCCATTTATATAAAAAGTCTAGAAAAGGTAAATCTAGAGAGTCAATGGTTGCCTGAGGCTAGGATAATACAAATGTTCTAAAACTGTATTGTGGTGATGGCTGCACAACTCAATAAATTCACTACACATCACTGAATTGCCATTTAAAACTGGGTGAATTTTATGGGAGTAAATTATGCCTCAATAAAATTGTTGTAAAAATTTCAAGCTGGTTCTAGAATATTTAACAAATGAAATCCAATAGAACTAAGATCAAACGGAAATCTAAAGTTCATTTAAAAGATAGGTAATTCAACTGAGTTCTAATTTTAAAGCATGTTAGACATTTCTTATTCTAACTCAGAATACTTTCTGGGCACAGGAGAGGCACAAACAGTAGATCATTTTCTTCCTCTCTTTTAGGGCAACGAAGTAGGATCTAGAATTAATCAGTGTCAGTAAATAAAAATGGCAATCAATTTTTAAAAAACAAGTTCAGTAGGTAATATGCAGAAAAGATGCTATCGGTGTTTACTTTCACCCTCCATTTAATAAATCTTATGTGAAAAGTTAATTTACTGTTACCAACACAAAGTTAATACAATGCATCATTGTGCAGAGTGAGAATTGCCATGTGAGTCCAGTCACCTTCAGATGTGTGAGCAAAATAAAGTATTTGTTTTAGGTCACCATTTCGGGGTGGTTTGTTACACACATTGATAACCTGAACATGACCTAAGCCCTTCAATCAGAGGAGCCCCCAGGGAGACAGGCATCTTCTCTCCCCCAGTTCCTCCATGTCTCTCCGTGGCTTCTCCAGCTTCCTAGTTACCTAGGTTTGAAATCACAGAGTCATTCTGTGCATAATTTCCTTCACCGCCCCCCCCCCCGCCCCCCCCCGACTGGTCAATTGCCAAGTCTTGTCAGTTCCATATTGCTTGCCTCTGTTTCATCCCCTCCAGGCTCTCTGTAATTATCCTGCTTTCCCTCTTGCCTGGATGATCACAGCAGTCTCCTAAATTCTCTCTCTGCCTCCAGGCTTCCTCATTCCAACCCTCTGGCCTCTTAAGTCTTTAGTGGTTCTCACAGCCTAAATACTAGCCTAGCATTCAAGGTCTTTCTTCAACTGGCTGTTACCTTCCTGTGATGATTAACTGTATGTGTCAACTTGGCTGGGCCATGGGGTGCCAACATATTTGGTCAAACATTATTCTCAGTGTTTCTGTGAGGGTATTTTTGGTTGGGGTTAACATTTAAATTGGTGGACTTTGAGTAAAATAGATTGCCCTCTGTAATGTGGGTGGGCCTCACCCAATCATTTGAAGGCCTGACTAGAACAATGTCCAATTTGACCCTTGTTCCCTGCCCCCACCCATGCTCCACCCACAGGATCTGGGGCAGCCTGCTCCTTCAACTAGGGCCAATATTTGAATTCTCTGCCATGTTCTGTTTTTCCTCAGGTGTACTGAAATAGGTATCTCAGCAAACTCCCTCAAAACCAGCTAAAGCACTGACATATTTCACAGACTTGTGGCCCAGCATGTAAAGTCATTGTTAGGTCAGGATCTGATAAGAGTTTTATCTCAAAGTCTTACCCAGCGATAGTGCATTGGATATGGAGTCCAATTCCAGCTGGTCTCCATGACCAGATTGTGGAGATTAAGCTTGATTGTGGAGATTTAAGCTTGATCAGCTATTCTTTTGTGTATTTTTAAAAATCAAGAATAATGTTCATTTAGTTTCACATAAACACTAGGGCTCTTTCCTGCATTTTAATCCAATTCTCAGAACTGTCATTAGGTTTTAAATTGAATTCACAAATATAATGTTTAGAGAATTATTTTTCTCACTGAAATTTAGTATATTATTTGTTCCTGACCCATGCGATTTCCCAGTATCTAAAATGCATAAATTATTTATGGTCCAGATGGTGATCTGATACTCTGCCTCTCAAAATGTTTTGTGCTTTTGCTGCATGCATAGATGTTCAATTACAAAATTCAGGTTGGTCTTTAGGTACTAGTGTAATAGCCCAAGGCATTTTTTTTTTTAAAGGTTTTATTTATTTATTTGACAGAGAGAGACACAGCGAGAGAGGGAACACAAGCAGGGGGAGTGTGAGAGGGAGAAGCAGGCTCCCCGCGGAGCAGGAAGCCTGACTCGGGGCTCGATCCTAGGACCCTGGGATCATGACCTGAGCCGAAGGCAGAGGCTTAACGACTGAGTCACCCAGGCGCCCCCCAAGGCATTTTTTTTTTTTAAATTACAAATAAACACTCCCGTTTTAAGCAACCTTTTTTCCCCTCCAACTTTCATGGCTTAGAATTAAAAACTATTCTCCAGGAGCTACCAAGTTAAGAGAAAAGAGGGAAAAATCCTTTTTTCCTCTTTCTAGAGGAGGGAATTGCTTTTCTTGGCCAAGTTAAAAATTTCCAAGTTTCAAAATGAGAGGCTGTAAATAGACTGCTAATTGTTCCCCAAAATACTTATTATTATTTTTTTTAATAGAAATCCTGAACTTAAGAAGGTAAAATGGCTTCTCAGAATAGACTACATTACCCAGCTTCCTTTACAGCTAGGTATGGTCATGTGACTGCATTCTGGTTAACCATACATGGGCAGAACTGATATGTGCAAGTTGTGGGTCATGTCCTTGAAAGAACAGAGTTTGCTGCCCCCCATCTCTTCCTACTTCTTGCTGGCTGGAAAAGGTATGTGCTAGGGAGCCATTCTGGACCATATGGACAAAGCTCCACCCAGGCATGGCAGTTCAATAGATGGAAGGACCCAGGGATGGCAGTTCTACAAGACGGAAGGACCCAGGGATGGCAGTGCCATAAGACAGAGGAGCCTGAGAACCACCATGGTGCTGACAAAGCAGCCCTGGACTACCTATGCTCAGATGTTAACATGAGAGAGAAATGAACTGCTTTCTATCATGTAAAACATTATTTTGCCTCTCTGAGACAATAGCTAAAACTATGTTCTAATGAAAATCACCAATACTTAAGCAGAATTACAGAAAATTTTCATTAGGGGGGCCTGGGTGGTGCAGTCAGTTAAGTGTCTGCTCAGCAGGGAGCCTGCTTCTCCTTCTCCCTCTGCTGCTCCCCCTGCTTGTGCTCTCTTCTCTCTCTCTGTCAAATAAATAAATAAAATCTTTTTTAAAAAAGAAAATTTTCACTAAAAGCCTAGAAAAATGACCAATAAAAGTTCCCATTGTCCATTTGCAGTTGAGGGTTGGAAAAAGCATTGATGGATTTTTCTTGATATATGGTTATAGACTTTTTTTGACTAAATGCTTGAAGAAAAGTCCTTTCAAGTCTGAGGCTAAAGGTCTTTTTGCCTCCTCTTAAGACTGCTTCAGGGACTGATTCGGCACTTGGAAGTAAATCAGGAAGGGACTCAAATACAACACAATGGGTCTTAAAAACACCAGAAAAGGTTGCAAACATATCAGCAAGGGTCTCAACGAAGTTAGAAAGGGTCTCAGTGTTATCAGAAAGAGTCTCAAACAAAACAAAAAGGGTCTCAAAGATGTCAGAAAAAGTCTCAATGTCCTTATGTATATAAGGATGGGTCTCAAATAGGTCAGGAAGACATTCATGTCAGGAAGAGGGTCAAATAAGTCAGGTAAACTTTCTGAAATAGGTAGGAAAGGGTCAAAAACATGTCAAGATGAGAAGTCAGAAAGAGTCTCAGAAAAAGAAGGAAGTGTTCTAAGCAGAACCATGGCAGTTGGCAAGATCAAGTGCTTTATAAAAGGCAGCAAAGAAGGAGCCAAGAAGAAAGTGATCCAATTTCTAAGAAAGATTGGTATGATGTGAAAGCACCAGCTATGTTCAATTAATAATAAATATTGGAAAAACACTCATGACAAGAACTCAAGGGACCAAAATTGCATCTGTTGGCCTCAAGGTTAGTGTTTTTGAAGTGAACCTTGCTGATCTGCAGAATGATTAAGTTGCACGTAGAAAATTAACGCTAACTACTGAGGATATTCAGGGCAAAGACTGCCTGACTTACTTCCATGGCATGGATCTTATCTGTGCAAAATGTGCTCCATAGTCAAAAAATGGCAGCCCATGATTGAAGCTCATGTTAATGTCAAGACTACCAAAGGTTATTTGCTTCATCTACTCTGTGTTGGTTTTACTAAAAATTGCAACAATCAGATTTGGAACAGCTCTTACACCTAGCACCAACATGTTTGCCAAATCCAGAAGATAATGTAAATCATGACCCTAGAGGTGCAGACAAATGACCTAAAAGCAGTGGCCAATAAATTGATCGCAGACAGTATTGGAAAAGACATAGAAAATGTTTGCTAGTGTATTTATCCACTCCCTGGCATCTTTGTTAGAAAAGTAAAAATGAAGAAGCCCAAGTTTGAATTGGGAAAACTCAGGGAGTTTCATGGTGATGGTAGTAGTCTTGAAAAAACTACTGGGAATGAGGCAGGTGCTGAAGTTGAACAAGCTGATGAATATGAGCCACCAGTATGAAAATCTGTTTAAAATTCAGGCTTTTTTTTTTTTTTAAAGATTTATTTATTTATTTGAGAGAGAGAGAATGAGAGAGACAGAGAGCACATGAGAGGGGGGAGGGTCAGAGGGAGAAGCAGGCTCCCTGCTGAGCAGGGAGCCCGATGCAGGACTCGATCCCAGGACTCCAGGATCATGACCTGAGCCGAAGGCAGTTGCTTAACCAACTGAGCCACCCAGGCGCCCCTAAAATTCAGGCTCTTAATGGTGACAAATAAAAAGTCTTATTTGTGACAAAAAAAGAAGGAAGGATCTCAAACATGTCAAAAAGTGTCTCAGACCGGAAAACTCTCAAATAGTAAGGAGGAGTCTTAGACACCTCAGGAAGGGTCTCAGGCAAGTCAGAAATTGTCTCAAATATGTCAGAAGGAGTCTCAAACAAGTCAAGAAAAATATCAAATACTTCTTGAAGAGTCTCAACTAAGTTAAGAAGGGTACTAAATAATAAGGAAGTGTCTAAAACAGAAAGGAATAGTTTGAATAGTCAGAAGAGGGTCAAACACATCAGAAAAAGTCCCAAGCAAGATATGAAAAGTTTCAAATATGTCATAAAGGGCCTCAAATAATCTGGAAGAATCTCAGAAAATTAAGAATGGTCTCAAGTACATCAGGAAGCCCCTCACACAAGTTATAAAAGGTTTCAAACATGTTAGGAAGGGTCTCAAAGTCATTGGGAAGAGTTTTGGATACACCAGGAAGGGACTCATACAAGATGGGTCTCAAATACATCAGGAAGGGTCTCAAATATGTCAATAAAGGTCTTAAGCAGTCAGTAAGAGATTCAAATACATAAGGAAGGGTCACAAACTCATAAGGAAATGTTTTAATGACTTTTGAAAGGATCTCACACTGACAGACAGTCATAAAGGTTTTCAAAAAAGTCATGGCGGGTAGCAAACAAGTCAGAAAGGACTGTGCACATGGCAGAAGGTGACTTAACATCATTAGTAAGTCTCAATCAGGAATGGTCCCAAATAAGTCAGAAAGTGGCTCAAACAGGTCATCAAGTCAAATATGTTAGTCTCAACCATGTCAGAAAGAGTTTCCAGCAAGTAAATTGTTTCAAATGCAACAAGAAGGCTCTCCAATGGGGTAGAAAGAGTCTTAAAGTCACCGGGATTGATTTTAAGCTGCAATAAAGAGTCTTAAATTCAAGAAGTTTTTGAAACAAGTCAGTAAGAGTTTCAAACAAGCCAAGAAGGAATTGAAACAAAAGAAGAATCTCAAATACACTATGAAAAGTCTCCAATATGTAAGGTATCTTAAACATGTCATGAAGTGTATCACACAAGTTTGAAAAGTTCTCAAAGATCAGAGGAAGGTATCAGGAAGTCTCACATATCTCAAGAAGGGCTTCAAACACAACATGAAGTATCTTAGACATGTCCAGAGGAGTCAAATATGTCAGGAAAGCTATCTAATACATCTGGAAGGGTCTTGAGAAAGTCAGGAAGGGTATAAATGTTATGAGGAAGAATCTTGGTCAGGACAGGTCTCAAACATTTCAGCAAGAATATTATGCAGGTAAGAATGAGTGTCAGTGTATTATTCTGATAAAAATATTAAAATGTCTAGAAATAAAAAAAAAAAGAATGAGTGTCAAACAAGTCAAGCAGGGTGTAAAATATGACAGGAAGGGTCTCAAAGTCATCAGGAAGAGTCTCAAATGGTCAGGAAGGGTCTCAGACAAGTCAGGAAGGGTCTTAAATAATGAGAAAGAAACATTAACATTTCAAGAAGTATCTCAGCCAGGCAGAGAACATCACATATAGTCAGGAAAAGATTTTAATATGTCAGGAAGAGTCTTACACAAGTTAGGAACTTTCTCAATCATGTAAGGAGGAATAAAATAAATCCAGAAAGATCTCACTCAAGTTAGGAAGGGTCTCAAACTGAAAAGAAGATTCTCATTTAAGGCTGGAAGGGTCTGAACATGTCAAGAAGAGTCTCACAGGGCGCCTGGGTGGCTCAGTTGGTTAAGCGACTGCCTTCGGCTCAGGTCATGATCCTGGAGTCCTGGGATCGAGTCCCACATCGGGCTCCCTGCTCAGCAGGGAGTCTGCTTCTCCCTCTGACCCTCCTCCCTCTCCTGCTCTCTGTCTCATTCTCTCTCTCTCAAATAAATAAATAAAATCTTTAAAAAAAAAAAAAAGAAGAGTCTCACAGAAGTTGGGAAATGTCTCAAGTAAGTCAGAATGATGTGAAATGCATCAGGAAGAGTCTGAAACAAATCATGAAATGCTCTAAACAGGTCAGAAAGTCTTTCTTTAAACTCTTTATTTTTAAAACAGTTTCACTGAGATATAATACACATACACATACCATATAATCCACCCATTTAAAGTATATAATTTAATGGCTTTTACTATATTCACATACATGTATAACCATCTTCACAGTCAATTTTAGAATATTTTCATTGCTTCAGAAAGAAATTTTATATCCTTTTGCTATCACTTATTTCCTTATTCCCTGTCCCCTCCCCCAGCCCTAACCACTAATCTCATTTCTTTCTCTATAGATTTTCCTATTCTGGACTTTCATGTGAATTGAACCATATAACCTGTGGTCTATTTTGACTGGCTTCTTTCACTTACCTTAATGTTTTCAAGGTTCACCCATGTTGTAGCATTCACCTCTATTGTGCTGCTCAAGTCCTCTATTTCCTTTTTGATCATCTGCCAGTTAGATCTTCTGCCTAATTATTCTATTATTTATTTACTTATTTATTAAAGATTTTATTTATTTATTTGAGAGAGAGAGAGCATGAGCAGGGAGAGGGGCAGAGGGAGAGGGAGAAGCAGACTCCCCACTGAGCAGGGAGCCCAATGCAGGGCCTGATCCCAGGACCCTGAGATCATGACCTGAACCAAAGGCAGACGCTTAACTGACTGAGCCACCCAGGTGCCTCTGTTCTATCCATTATTTAATGGGAGCTATTGAAGTCTTCAACTATTATTGTTGACTTGAATATTTCTGCTTTAATGTTTGTCAATTTTTGCTTCATATATTTTGGGTTGTTAGGTGCATATATATGTTTATAACTGTTATACCTTCCAGATATATTAACCCTTTATCATTATAAAATATACATTTTGGGGGCAAATATATATACATTTGGAGAGCAAATATATATTTATGCCATTAGATTATGCCATATAATATGCCTCATATTATTATAATCATAATATATGAGTATATTAACCTTCCTATTTACTATTTCTAATTCTCTTCATCTGTTCCTATAGATTTTTGTTACCATATGGTGTCATTTCCTCTGTCCAATACACTTTAGGGACTACCCACTTCCTTTGTTTTGTTATTGGCAAATATATTTCAATTCCATATGTTAGAGGCCCAATAATATTATTACATACATATTACTTTATATAAATGCTTTTAAAATCAGTTAAGAGAAGAAAGAAGAAGTATGAATTTATACCATTTTGTATAATTACATAATTACTTTTGCTGGTATTCTCAGTTTTGTTTGTGTGGATTCAAATGGCTGAGGTCACTTACTTTGAACCTGAAGAACTTCCTTTTGCATTTCTTGTAAGGCAGGTGTTCCAGCAATAAATTCTCTCAGTTTTTGCTTATCTGGGAATGTCTTTATTTCATCATTTTTTTTTTTATTTCATCATTTTTGAACTACATCTAGCTTTGAACATACTGAACATTTTTTTTTTTTAAAAGATTTTATTTATTTATTTGAGAGAGAGAGAATGAGAGACAGAGAGCACGAGAGGGAGGAGGGTCAGAGGGAGAAGCAGACTCCCCGCCGAGCAGGGAGCCCTATGCGGGACTCGATCCCGGGACTCCAGGATCACGACCTGAGCCGAAGGCAGTCGCTTAACCAACTGAGCCACCCAGGCGCCCCATACTGAACATTTTGAACGTATCTACCTTTACTAGACATGGGACTCTTGGTAGACATTTTTTTTTTCTTTGAGCACTTTGAATATGTCATCCCACTGCTTTTTGGCTTCTATTGTTTCTGCCGAGAAGTTAACTGTTAATCTTATTGGGGTTTTCTTGTAAACATGAGACATTTTTCTCATGTTGCTTTCAAGATTTTATTCTTGTCTTTGGCTTTCAGTACTTTTACTGTGATATGCCTGTTTGCGGATCTTCAAAGAGATCAAAGTTTATCCTACTTGGAGTTTGCTGAGCTTCCCAGATGTAAAGGATTTCCATCAAACTTAGAAATTTTTCAGACATTATTTTTTTGTTTTTGTTTTTAAAGATTTTATTTATTTGACAGAGAGAGAGAGAGAGAGCACAAGCAGGGGGAGCAAAAGGCAGAGGGAGAGGGAGAAGCAGACTCCCCACTGAGCAGGGAGCCCGACAACATATAGTTGGGTCTTGGTTTTGATCCACTCTGACAATCTATGTCTTTTAACTGGTGCATGTAGACCACTGACATTCGAAGTGATTATTGATATAGTTGGATTGATATCTACCATGTTTGTTACTGTTGCCTTCTTCTTTATTTCTATTTTTGTCTTCCACTATTTTTCTGCCTGTGATTTTAACTGAGTGTTTTGTATAATTCCATTTTCTCTCCTTTCTTATCATATTGTCATACTTTTTAAAAATACTTTTTTTTGTGGTTGCCCTAGAGTTTGCAATATACATTTACAGCTAATTCAAATCCACTTTCAAATAACATGATACCACTGCACAGGCAGTGTGAATACATTGTAATCTTTTCTATCATTGCGGTCATTCATTTCACTTACATGTAAGCTTATATAAGTGTATATCTATATATATGCTATATACATAAGCATACATAATCAAATATGCTGTTGATGCTATTTTGAAGAAACTTATTTGTTAGATCAACTAAGAATAAGAAAAAGAAAAGTTTTTATTTTATCTTCACTATTCCTTCTTTCATGTTTTTCCTTCCTTTATGTAGATTGAGTTTCTGACCTATATTATTTTCCCTCTCTTCAAAGAACTTTTTTTTCTTTTTTAAAGATTTTATTTATTTATTTGAGAGAGAGAGAGAGACAGAGATAGTGACAGAGCACAAGCAGGGAGGAGAGGGAGAAGCAGGCTCCTTGTTGAGCAGGGAGCCCAATGTGGGGCTCAATCCCAGGACCCTGGGATCATGACCTGAATCAAAGGCACATGCTTAACCAACTGAGCCACGCAGGTGCCCTCTTCAAAGAATTTCTTTTAACATTTCTTACAAGGCCGGTCTACTGGCAACAAATTCAATTTCTGTTTATCTGAGAAAGTCTTTATTTCTCCTTCACTCCTTCACTTTAGTTCTCCTTCATAATTTTGTAGGGTACATAATTCTAGGCTGGTGTTTTTTTCCTCTCAACACTTTAAATATTTCACTCCACTCTCTTCTTGCTTGCATGGTTCTGAGGACTTTGTTCCTCCATAGGTAAGGTTTTTTTGTTTAATTTTATGTCTGACTTCTTTCAGGTTTTTTTCTTTATTTTTGATTTTATGTAGTATGAAAATGATATGTGTAGGTGTAGGTTTTTGGGCATTTATCCCGCTTCACATTCTCTGAGCTTGTTGTATCTGTGGTTTAATGTCTGACATTAATTTTGGGGAAATCCTCAGCCATTATTGTTTCAAATATTTTTGAGGTTCCTTTTTCTGTTCTCCTTATGATATTCTCATTATGCCTATATTATACTTTTTGTAGTTGTCCTACAGTCCTTGGATATTTTTTTCTTTTTCTTTTTTTTTTTTT
>NC_138385.1:75250340-75277580 GCF_054177405.1 Leptonychotes weddellii
CAAAGGCAGATGCTTAACAGCTGAGCTACCCAGGTGCCCCTGTGTTAGAGTTTTTAAGGATTCTATTAATATATCCTCTAGTTCATATATTCTTTCCTCAGCCATGTCCAGTCTACTAATAAGCCCAAGAAAGGCATTCTTCATTTCTGTGACCGTGGTTTTTTTTTTTCTTTTTATTGTCTAGCATTTTTTTTCTGTTTTGTTTTTTTTTCCCCTTAGGATTCCCATCTCTATTCTTTCATTGTTCATCTGTTCTTACATGCTGTCCACTTTATCCATTAGAGCCCTTAGCATTTAATCATAGTTGCTTAAATTCCTGGTTGATAATTCCAACATCCCTGTCATGTCTGGTTCTAATGCTTATTCTGTCACTTCAAACTGTGGTTTTTACCTTTTGGTATGCCTTGTAATTTTTTTTTTTTTAATAGCTGGACATGATGTATTAAGTAAAAGGAACTGTGGCAAATAAGCCTTAGTAATGTGGTGGTGAGGTGTTGGGAGAGGGGAAGCATCGTATAATCCTATGATTAGATCTCAGTCTTTTAGTGACCTTTGTCTCTGGAGTGTGAACTTCACAAGAGTTTCTTTTTTTTCTTTTACCAGAGGTGGAACAGGATGGCTAGAGGGGGCTGGATTTGGTTTTTTCCCTTCTCCCTTAGGTCAGTTAGGCTCTAATAATATCCCAACAGGTTAGGCTCTGGTTAACTAGTTTACCCTGAGGGCAGGCCTTGTTAAGAAGTGCAGAGTGTGGTAGTGTATTTCAAAATGCTCTTTCTTTCCCCTTAACAGAAGCACCAGGGAATATTTCTCCAATATTTACTCTGGGAAACTAGTTGATCTTCTAGAAGTAAATCTGATAATATTGTGGAGATCCCCTTATGTCTGGACCCCCAAAGTTTTTAGCTCTTAGTTGGTTAGGGCTCCTCTACGAAAAATACCACAGACTCGGTGGCTTAAACAACAAACATTTATTTCTCACAGTTCTGGAAGCTGGGAAGCCCAAGATCAAGGTGATGGCAGACTGAGTGAGGTCCTGCTTCCTGGTTCATAGACAGCTGGCTTATCATCATGTCCTCACATTGCGGAAGGGGTGATGGAGCTCTCTGGGGTCTTTTTTTATAAGGGCAGTCATCCCATTCTTGAAGGCTCCAACCTCATGGTCTAATCACCTCCCAAATGCCCCATTCTAAATGCTATCATATTGGGGATTAGATTTCAACCTATGAATTTTGGGAGAGGATGCAAACATTCAGTCTATTACAGTTATCATGCCTTCTTTAAGCATCTTTTCCTTTAGTTCTTTGAATATATTTATAATGGCTACTTTGAAGTCTTTGTCTGTTAAATCTAACATTTGGTTGCTCTCACCAGCAGTTTCTGTTGCCTGCTTTTTTCCTGTGTTTGAATGATACTTTTCTATTTCTTTGCATGTCTTGTAATTTTTTGTTGAAAATTGGACATTTTATACAATATATTGTAACAACTCTGGTACCAGTGCCCCTTCCCCTGGATCTTGTTATTGTTGTTTGTTTATTTGCTTAGTGAGTGGCTGGATTATTTTAGTGAAGTCAATTTCCTCTACAATGTGAAGCCTTTGATATTGCTCCTCAGAGGGCAAAGTCCTGGTCTCCAGCAGTCAGCCTGGGATGAAAGTGGTTTTAGTAGGGCTCTCTTTCCCTGGTCACACCCAGCTGTTAAGCTCCACTAATTGTTGGATGATTGCTCTATTGCTTTTAACAATACCCTGGGGGCATAAATGGCCCCATAGACTGAATCCTTTAAATTCAGGCTCCTTCGCAGGGATAGGGATTGAGGTCAGTGAGGTTTTTTGTTTTTTTTGTTTTTAAAGATTTTATTTATTTATTTGAGAGAGAGAGAGAGAGAAACAGCATGAGAGGGGAGAGGGTCAGAGGGAGAAGCAGGCTGAGCCGGGAGCCCGATGTGGGACTCGATCCCAGGACTCCGGGACCATGACCCGAGCCGAAGGCAGTTGCTCAACCAACTGAGCCACCCAGGCGCCCCCAGAGGTCAGTGAGGTTTTTTTTCTGACCCTAAGAGGACTATTCTAGCTGTCACTTTCCCTGGTTCTCCCTATAAACAAGCTGGCCTATGGCTTGGCTTATATCTCTAATGAAACTTACCAGTCTCCTGATTGCTTTCCACCAAAACCTCCATTGTTTTTTAGAGATTTCGGAGGCTTGAATTTCCCCACACTAATGCTTCAAATCAAGTTAGTTCCTTTGGGAAGAACTTAAGAGCTCTCAGAGCCTGCCTATCCCTCAGGGGAAAATTTATGAGTCATGGCTCCCGAGCTGGGGGCAGGGACAGTGGCATACTTTCCGAGTGATAAGCCTGCTTTAGGAGCTGGGCACTAAGCAGGGTGGTAGCCTCTGGTCTTAATTTCTCTCCTCCTGCATGAAAACTCTACCCTATGAGCAAGCTGGGGTAAGAGTGATCAGGGCCCCAGTATTCTCAGTGTATGACACCTGAAGCAAATCCTTCACCCAAGGAGTGGGGACTATGTGGAATACAGGAGCCCTCAACCTCTCAACTATACTCAACTGGAACTTAGCCTCTGTAACAGGGACCTACAGGGTTAAATGATAAATACTGAAGTTCTGCTCCTTGGAGAAAAATTCACAAATATATGGAAATTAAACACACTGCTGAAAAACGAATAGATCAAAGAAGAAATCAAAAGGGTAATTTAAAAAAATCCTGAAACAAATGAACATGAAGTACAACATGCCAAAACTTATGGAATGAAGCAAAAGAAGTTCTAAGAGGTAAATTTATTGCAATGGACACCTACATTAAGAAAAAAGAACAATCTCAAATAATCAACCTCATTTTACACCTCAAGGAACTAGAAAAAGAAGAGCAAAGTAGCCCAAAGTTAGCAGAAGGAAGGAAATAACAGATCAGAGCAGAAATAAGTGAAATAGAGACACACACACAAAAACCAATAGAAAATACAAAACTAAGAACTGGTTTGTTTGGTTTTTTTTGAAGAGATAAACAAATTTGATAAACCTTTAACTGTACTAACCAAAAAGAAAAAAAACTCAAATAAATAAAATTAGAAATTTAAGAGAAGACATTATAACTGATACCATAGAAATACAATGGATCGGGTGCCTGGGTGGCTCAGTCGTTAAGCGTCTGTCTTCAGCTCAGGTCATGATCCCAGGGTCCTGGGATCAAGTCCCACATCGGGCTCCCTACTCAGCGGGAAGCCTACTTCTCCCTCTCCCACTCCCCCTGCTTGTGTTCCTGCTCTCTCTATCTCTCTCTCTGTCAAATAAATAAATAAAATCTTAAAAAAAAAAAAAAAGAAAAGAAATACAATGGATCATAAGAGACTATTTTGAACAATTATATGCCCCCAAATTAGATAACCTAGAAGAAATGGACAAAGTCCTAGTAAAATAACCTATCAAGACTGTATCATGAAGAGAAAATATGAATAGACCAATAATGAGTAAGGAGATTGAATCAGTAATGAAAAACCTCCTAACAAAGAAAATCCCAGGACCAGGTAGTTTTACTGGTGAATTCTACCAAATATATAAAGAAAAATTAATGCCAATACTTATCAAACTCTTCTAAAAAATTGATGAGGAGAGAACTTCCAAACTCATTTTATGAAGCCACCTTAATACAAAAGCCAGATATGGATCCTCCAAAAAAAGAAAACTATAGATAAATATTCCTGATGAATATAGATGCAAAAATTCTCAACAAGATACTAGCAAACTGAATTCAGCGGCACATTAGAGGATAACACACCATGATCACGTAGGATTTATCCCTGGGATACAAGGATGGTGCAATATATGCAATTCAATTAATGTGATATACCACTTTAACAAAATGAATGATAAAAATCACATGGCTATCTCAATACATGCAGCAAAAGCATCGGAGAAAAACTTTACATCCTTCCATGCTAAAAACTTTCAACAAATTACACATAGAAGGAATATACATCAACATAATGAAGGACATACATGACAAACACTTGGCTAACATACTCAATGGTGAAAGGTTGAAAGCTTTCCCTTTAAGATCAGGATCAAGACAAGGGTGCCCACTTTTTTTTTTTTTTTTAAGATTTTATTTATTTATTTGAGAGAGAGAGAGAGATAGCGAGAGCAGCAACACAAGCAGGGGGAGTGGGAGAAGGAGAAGCAGGCTTCCCGAGGAGCAGGGAGCCCCATGCGGGGCTCAATCCCAGGACCCTGGGATCATGACCTGAGCCAAAGGCAGACGCTTAACGACTGAGCCACCCAGGCGCCCCAAGGGTGCCCACTTTTGGCGCTCCTATTCAACATAGTACTGGAAGTCCTAGCCAGAAGAATATAAAAAAAAAAGAAAAAAAGAAAGAAAGAAAGAAAGAAAGAAAGAAAGAAAGAAAGAAAACTCATCCAAATTGGAAATGAAGAGGTAAATTGTCTTTGCAGATGACATCTTATATAAAGAAAATCCCAAAGACCATCAAAGAACTGCTAGAACTAATAAACAAATTCAGTAAAGTTGCAGGATACAAAATAGACATAATCAGTTGTGTTTCTCTATGCTAACAATGAAATATCTTAAAAAGAAATAAAGAAAACAATCTCATTTACAGTAGCATTAAAAATAATACAATAGTTAGGAATAAACTTAACCAAGGAAGTGAAAGATCTATAAAATGAAAATTATAAGACTTGGATGAAAGAAATTTAGAAACACAAATAAATGGAAAGATATCCTCTGTTCATGAATTGGAAGAATTAATATTGTTAAAATGTCCAAAACATTCTGTAGATTCAGTGCAATCCATAGATTCAGAGCAATCCCTATAAAATTCCAATGACATTTTTTGCAGATGTAGAAAAAACAATCCTAAAATTCATTTAGAACTAAAATAGACTCTGAATAGCCAAAGCAATCTTGAGAAAGAAGAACAAAGGTGGAGGTATCACACTTGATTTCAAAATATATTACAAATCTGTAGTAATCAAAATAGTATGGTACTAAGTATCAAAATAGACACACAGACTGATAGAATAGAATCAAGAGCCCAGGAATAAAATCATGCATAGACAGTCAACTATTATTTGAGAAGGGAACCAATAATACTCAATGGGAAGTACTTGAGGTTCCTCAAAAAATTAAAAATAGAATGACCATATGATCTAGCAATCCCACTTATGGGTATATATCCAAAGGAAATGAAATTAGGATCTCAAAGAGATATCTGCACTTCCATGTTTGTTGCTGCATTATTCACAATAGCCAAAACATGGAAACAATCTAAGCCCCCATTGACAGACAAATGGATAAAGGACATATGACACACACACACACACACACACACTTGAATATTATTCAGCCATTAAAAGGGAAGGAAATCCTGTCATTTGTGACAACATGGATGGACCCTGAGGGCATTATGCTCAGTGAAATGAGTTACAGAAAGTAAAATACTGAATGATCTCACACGTGAAATCTAAAAAGTCGAACTGATAGAAATAGAGTGGAGAATAGTTGTTGCCAGGGGCTGGTAGGGGGGCGATGGTGGAAGAAATGGGATGTTAGTCAAAGGATATATATAAACTTCCAATTATAAGACGAATAAGTTCTGGGGATCTAATATGCCTCAGGGTGAGTATAGTTAAGAATAATTCATTATATATTTGAAAGTTGCTAAGAGAGTAACTCTTAAATGATCTCACCACACACACAGAAAAGGTAATTAGGACGGGTGGTGGAGGTGTTAACTAACCTCATAGTGATCATTTCACAATATATATGTGTATCAAGTCATCACAATATATACCTTAAAGTTACACAGTGTTATATGTCAATTATATCAATAAAGCTAGAAAAAAATAAAGCCATTTATAATCTTAAAAAGAAAAACACATCTGGAAGGGTCTCCATTTCTCAAACATGTTCTTAAAGGTTTAAAAAAGTCAGAAAAGGTCTTAAATATATCAGGAAGTATCTCAAAATTGAAATTCATTGGAAAGAGTTTATTTTTGCATAGAATATCTTATTGATATATAATTCACAAGCAGTAAAATTCACCATTTTAGAGTGTAAAATTCAGTGGCTACTGTATATATACAAGGGGTCAACCATCACCACTATATAATTCCAGAATATTTTCATCACCCTAAAAATAAACCCAATACCCATCAGCAGTCACTCACCATTCCTCCCTACCCCCAGTAGTGGCAATTACTGATCTAATTTTTGTCTCTATGGGTTTGCTTATTCTGACATTTCATATAAATGGAATCATACAGCATATGGCCTTTTTATCTGGTTTCTTTCCCTTAGCATAATCTTTTCAAGATCCATCCATGCTGTAGAATATATCAGTACATTATTCCTTTTTATGGCTTAATAATATTCCATTGTATAGTTATGCAACATTTTACTTATCCATTCATCAGTTGATGGACGTTTGGGTTGTTTTGACTTTCTGGCTATTATGAATAATGACACTAAGAACATTTGAGTACAAGTTTTGTGTGAACATAAGTTTTCATTTCTCCTGGAGTATATACCTAGGAGTTAAATTACTAGGTCATATGGCAAGGAAGAGTTTTATTTATTTTTTATTTTTATTTTTTAATTTTTATTTATTTACTTTTAAAGATTTTATTTACTTATTTATTTGAGAGAGTGAGCAAGTGAGAGAGAGCACAAGCAAGGGGAGGAGCAGAGGGAGAGGGAGAAGCAGACTCCCCGCTGAGGAGGAAGCCCAACTCGGGGCTTGATCGCAGGACTCCAGGATCATGACCTGAGCCAAGGGCAGATGCTTAACCAACTGAGCCACCCAGGTGCCCCAGCAAGGAAGAGTTTCAATCACCTCAGGAAGGGTCACAGATAAAATAAGAAGGGTCTCTATCATATAGGAAGGGTTCAAATACATCAGGAAGTGTGGCAAATATATTGTAAATGTTCTCAAAGAAAGAGGAAGTGTCTGAAATACATCAGAAATCATCTCAAACAAGTTAGTAATGTTCTCAGCATAGTCAGGAAAATTTAAAAATATGTCAGTGAGGAGACATACCATATGACCTAGTAATTCTACTTCTGGGTATTTATCCCTTCAAATGAAAACACTAATTTGAAAAGATAGGGCGCCTGGGTGGCTCAGTTGGTTAAGCGACTGCCTTTGGCTCAGGTCATGATCCCGGAGTGCTGGGATTGAGTCCCACATCGGGCTCCCTGCTCAGCAGGGAGTCTGCTTCTCCCTCTGACCCTACCCCCTCTTGGGCTCTCTCTATCTCACTCTCTCTCTCTCAAATAAATAAATAAAATCTTAAAAAAAAAAAAGAAATGAAAAGATATACACATCCCTATGTTTATTGCAGCATTATTTACAATAGCCAAAATATGAAAGTAAGCTAAGGATTCACTGACAGATGAATGGATAAAGAAGATGTGGTATTAACAATGGAATATTACTCAGCCATAAAAAAGAACTGAAATCTTGACACTTGTGACAACATGGATGGACCAGAGGGTATTATGCTAAGTGAAATAAGTCAGACAGAGAAAGACAAATATCATATGATTTCACTTATATGTGGAATCTATAAAACAAAACAAATGAATGAGCAAGAAACAGACACATGAATACAGAGAATAAATTGGTGGTTGTCTGAGGGGAGGGAGGGGAGAGGATAGGAGAAATAAATCAAGGGGATTATGAGGTACAAACTTCCAGTTATAAAATAAAGAAGTCATGGGGATGAAAAGTACGGCATAGTACTTTATAGTCAATAATATTGTAATAGCTTTGTATAGTAACAGAAGGTAACTATACTTATTGTGGTGAACATTGTGTAATGTATGTAATTGTTGAATCACTTTGCTGTACACCTCTAATTAATATAATATTATATGCCAAATATACTTAAATTAAAAACTTTAAAAATGTCACTAAGGGCTCCAAACTGAGATGAATGTCTTAAATACATTACAAAGGGCCTCAAACCTAAAGGATGCATAGCAAATAATCAGGAAAGATCTTAAATCTGTTAAGAAGGGTCCCAAAAAGTGAGTAAGGGCCTCAAAAATATCAGAAAGGGTTTTAAATTGTTAGGAAAGTTAGTAATAAGTTAGGGAGGGTCTCTCTAACAGGAGTCATCTTACTCAGGTGGGAAGAGACTCAAATATTGAAAGAATATCTAACACAGTAGGAAACTCAAACATGTCAGGAAGGGTCTTAAACTGATAAGGAAGGGTCTGAAATTCATCAGGCAGAATTTAAAATATGTCTCTACTGGTCCTAAATGGGCAGGCAAATTAGGAAGATTCCGGAAATTTCTCCAACATGTTGGGAAATGTCACAGAGAGGAAAGGTCTCACATGCATCAGGAATCTTCTCAAACAAGTCTGGAAGTGTCTCAAAGTAGTCAGGAAGCACATTGTTTGTAAACAAACAACCCAGATGAGAGAAAGAGACCTAAATACCTCCAGAAGTGTCTCAAACTTGCAGGAAAGGTTTCAAGTAAGTTGAAAAGGGTTCCAGGTGAGTCAGAAAAGGTTCCTAATACGTCAGGAAGATTCACAAAGAAATCATGGGTGCTCTAAAACTTATATGGAAAAGATTTAAATATGTCAGGAAGAGTCACAAAAAAGAATCTCAAATATGTGAGGAAGAATCTCAAATAGGAAAGGAAGTTTCTCATATCTGTCAGGAATGATTACAAAGAGACAGGAAAAGTCTCAAATATGTCATGAATGGTCTCAAACAGTCAGGAGATGTCTCAAAGACATTAAGAAGATTCTCCAGGATATCAGAAAGAGTAGCAGATGGGTCAGGAACAGACTCAAACATACCAGGAAGAGTCTCAAACAAGTCAGGAAGCATCTCCAAGACAGGACATGTCTCAAACATAGAGGAAGAGTCTCAAATACTTTAGGAATGGTCACATACATGTCAGGAAGGGTCTCAAATACATCAAGAAGAGTCCTGCATGTCAGAAAGGCTTTCAAACATATTGTGGGGTTGGGAGGGGGAACCTCAACATCATCAGGAAGAGTCTCAAACAAGACATGTCTCAAACATGACAGGAAGTATTCCCAAAGGAGAGAAAGGATCTGAAATACATCATGAATCTTCTCAAACCAGACTGGAAGGATCATAAAGTAGCCAGGAAGAGCTTTACATTTGTCATTAAAGGTCAGTAAGAGTCTCAAATACATCTGGAAGGGTCTTAAACATTTCAGTAAGGGACTCACGTGAGTTGGGAAGCATGTCAAGCAAGTCAGAAAAGGTCTCATATACGTAAGGAAGAGTCACACACATTATGAAGGGTCTTAAACATGGGAGGAAGAGTCTTAACTAGGTACAGAAGATTCTCAAATGCATCAGGAATGGTCTCAAAGAGACAAGAAGGATCTCCAAGATGTCAAAAAAGAGTCTCAAATTCAAGAAATGTCTCAAATACATCAGGAAGAGCAAAAATATGTCAGTAATGGTCTCAAACATGTCAGAAAAGGTCTCAAACAATCAGGAAGAGTTGCAAGTAAGTTAGAAAAAGCTTTAATATTTCAGGATGTGTCAAAAAATCAGGAAGGGTCTCATATAAGTCAGGGAGAGTCTCAACCCTGTCAGGAAGGGTCTCAAATTCATCAGGTAGAGTTCAAATGTGTCTCTAAGGGTTTCAAACAGACAAGAACAGTCAGGAAGAGTCTCAAATACATTATGGGGGTGTCGAATATATCATGAAGGGTCTCAAATAAGTCAGAAAGTGTCACAGACAGAGAGGAAATGTCTTTTTTTTTTTTTAAGATTTCATTTATTTATTTGTGAGAGAGAGAGCAAGCACAAAAGCAGTGGGGAGGGGCAGAGGGAGAGAGAGGGAGAAGCAGATTCCCCAGTGACCAGGGAGCCTGACATGGGGCTTGATCCCAGGACCCTGAGATCATGACCTGAGCCGAAGGCAGACGTTTAACTGAGGTGGCTTAACTGAGCCACCCAGGTGCCCCCAGAGAGGAATTGCCTTAAACACATGAAGAATCATCTTAAACAAGTCAGAACCAGTTTTAGAGTAGTCTCACACATGTCAGAAAGTGTCTGCAACAAGTCATAATGGGTCTCAAACAGACAGGAAGAGTCTCAGATACTCCAGGAACAGCCTCACACATGTCAGGAAGGGTCTCAAACAGTTCAACAGAGTTTTTTGTAGAGACTCTTACTTTGGGTAGGGCCTCAAAATCATCAGAAGGAGTCTCAAAAAACTGGAAGAGTTTCAAACATGTCAGGAAAAGTCATAGTCAGGAAGAGTCTCAAATACCAGGAAGAGTCTCAAAAATGACAGGAAGTGTTGCAAAGAGAGAGGAAGCATCTGAAACACATCACAAATTCTCTCAAACCAGATTGGAAGGATCTCAAAGATGTCAGGAAGAGCTTCACATTTGTTAGCAAGGGTCTCAAACAGAGAAGTCTCAAATAAATCTGGAATGGTCTCAAACATTTCAGTAAGGGACTCAAACTTAAGTCAAGAAATGTCTGAAGCACATCAAAAAAAAAGTCTCACCTATACCACAGAGACTCAAATAAGCCCTGAAATCTCCCAAATACGTCCCAAAGAGTCTTATATACATGAAGAAGTTTCTCGAATATGGCAGAGAGAGTCTCAAACACAGGAGGAGGAGTCTCAAACATGTCAGGAAGGATCTTAAACTAGTCAGGAAGTTTCCAGAACAGAAAGGAAGATTCTTAAATACATGAGGAAACATCTCAAACAAGTCAGAAACATTCTCAAAGTAGTTAAAGAGAGTTATGGATAAGTCAGTAAGGGTCTCAAACAGAAAGGAGTGTCTCAGATACAACTGAGAGAGTGATACCAGGTC
The DNA here is from genome assembly GCF_054177405.1 of Leptonychotes weddellii. NCBI lineage: Eukaryota > Metazoa > Chordata > Mammalia > Carnivora > Phocidae > Leptonychotes > Leptonychotes weddellii. The sequence goes on from NC_138385.1 coordinate 75,261,207, forward strand.
AGGAATGGTCACAATTCGGAAGGGTCTCAAGTATATCAGGAGGAATCTAATACATCAGGTAGAGTAGCAAACACATCAGGAAGTGTTGCAAACAGAGAGAAAGAGTATCAAATATATCATGAATCTCAAATCTGAAAGGTTCTCAAAGTAGTCAGGAAGAACTTGTTAAACAAGTCACTAAGCATCTCAAACTAAGTAAGAAAAAGAGACTCAAATACCTCCAGAAGGGTCTCAAACATGTCAAGCAAGATTTCAAATAAATCAAGAAGGGTCTCAAGCAAGTTTGATAAGCTGTCTAATATGTCATGGAGAGTTTCAAACAGGTCATGAAAACTTTCAAATACGTCAGGAAGAATCTTAAATACATGAGCTAGGTTCTCAAATATGGCAAGAAGGGTCTCAACTACTCCAAGAAGTCTCAAATTCCTCAGGAAGCATCTCAAACAAGTCAAGAAGTTTCTCAAAGTAGTAAGGACAAACTATAAAGAAGTCAGTAAGGTGTTTCAAAGAGCAGGAAGTGTCTCAAATACATCTCAGATGTTTCAGACATGTCAGGAAGGGTCTCAAACAGGTTGAGAAGGGACTCAAGAAAGCAGAAAAGGTCTCATATAGGGGCGCCTGGGTGGCTCAGTCCGTTAAGCGTCTGCCTTCAGCTCAGGTCATGATCCCAGGGTCCTGGGATCGAGCCCCACGTCAGGCTCCCTGCTCAGTGGGGAGTCTGCTTCTCCCTCTGCCTCTGCCCGTGCTTGTGTGCTCTCTCTCTCTCGTGCGTGCGCTCTCTCTCTCAAATAAATAAATGAAATAAAAAAAAAAAGTTAAAAGTTCTCATATACATCTGCAGGAGTCTCAAACAACTCATGCAGTCTCACAAATATGTCAGGAAGAGTATTAAATAGGTAAGAAGGTTTCCAAATCCAACAAGAATGCTCTCAAAGAGACACGAAGAGGGGCGCCTGGGTGGCTCAGTCGTTAAGCGTCTGCCTTCGGCTCAGGTCGTGATCCCAGGGTCCTGGGATCGAGCCCCGCATCGGGCTCCCTGCTCGGCGGAGAGCCTGCTTCTCCCTCTCCCACTCCCCCTGCTTGTGTTCCCTCTCTGGCAGTCTCTCTCTCTGTCAAATAAATAAATAAAATCTTTAAAAAAAAAAAAAGAGAGAAACACGAAGAGTCTCAAACATGCCAGGAATAGTCTCAAACAGGAAATATCTCAAACAAATCATGAAGATTCCCAAATATGTCAACAAGAGTAGTAAACATGGCAGGAACAATCTCAGAAATGTCAGGAAGAGTCTCAAACAGTCGGGAAGAATTGCAAGTTAGAAAGGGCTTCAGGGGCGCCTGGGTGGCTCAGATGGTTGGGTGTCTGCCTTTGGCTCAGGTCATGATCTCTAGGTCCTGGGATCGAGCCCCACATCAGGCTACTGGCTGGCTCAGCAGGCGGCCTGCTTCTCCCTCTCCCTCTGCCTCTCCCCCTGCTTGCGTGCTCTCTCTGTGTCTCTCTCTCTCAAATGAACAAATAAAATCTTAAAAAAAAAATAAAAGGGCTTCAAATACATTAGGAAAATCTCAAAAAAATCAGGAAGCATCTCAAACAAGTCAGGAAGTGTCTCAAATTCATTAGACAGAGTTTACAGTATGTCCTGAAGGGTCTCAGGCAGTCAGGAAGAATCTTCATTATATTAGTAGATGTACTGGGTTACATACTGTCCCCTGCCCACCCCCAATTCATGTACACCTGGAACCTTAGGATGAGACCTTATTTGGAAATAGAGTCTTTGCAAATGTAATTAGCTAAGATTAGCCCACACTGAATTAGGGTGGACTTTAAATCCAATGACTGGTGTCCTTATAGGAAGGCTATGTGAAGACACATAGAGAAGTGAATGCCATGTAAAAAGGAGGCAGAGATTGGAGTGATAGGTCCACAAGCCAAGGAATGCCAAAGAGTCCCAGAAGCCACCAGAAGCCAGGAGAGAGACATGGAACATATTCTCCCTCAGAGCCTCCAAAAGGAACCAATCCTGCTCACACCTTGATTTCAGACTTCTGGTCTCTTGAACTGTGAGAGAATTTCTGTTGTTTTAAGACATTCAATTTGTGGTACTTTTAAAAGGCAGCCCTAGGGATCTAAATACAGTAGGGGTGCCAAATACACCAGGAAGAGTTTCAAAGATGTTAGGATGTGTCTCAAACAAGACAGGAAGTATTGCCAAGAAAGGGGGAAATTCTGAAATGCATCAACAATGCTCTCAAATTGGACTCTAAGTATTCAAAGTAGTCAGGAAGAGCTTTAATTTTGTCAGTAAGGGTCTCAGACAAAAAGGAAGGGTCTCAAACATTTCATTAAGGGTCTCAAGTTGAGAAGTGTCTCAAGCATGTCAGAGAAGGTCTCAAATACCTCATGAAGAGTCTCAAACTTAACTTTCCTTTCCTTTTCTTTTCTTTTCCTTTCTTTCTTTCCTACTTTTTAAAGATTTTATTTATTCATTTGACAGAGAGAGAGAGAGAGCGCACAAGCAGGGGTAGTGGGGGGCAGAGGGAGAAGCAGGCTCCTGGCTGAGCAGGGAGCCCGATGTGGGGCTTGATCCCAGGACCCTGGGATCATGACCTGAGCCAAAGGCAGACGCTTAACTGACTGAACTACCCAGGTGTCCCAAGTCTCAAACTTTTCAAGGGGAGTCTTAAATACACAAGGAACATTGTTAAATACAGTGTGAAACATGGCCTCAAACATGTAAAGAGGAGTCTTAAACTTGTTAGGAAGTGTTTGGAACAGAGAGGAAGAGTCTCAAATACATGAGGAAATATCTCAAACAAGTCAGGAAGTTTCTCAATGTAGTTAAAGAAGTTATTAATAAGTCAGTAAGTGTCTCAAACTGAAGAAGTTTCTCAGATATGAGAAAGTGTCACCATGGTAGGAATGATATCAAAAGTCAAGGACATCAAATACATCAGGAATCCCAACTACAAAAAGAGGAGTAAAAAAAAAAAATGTTAATAAGGGACTCAAACATGTCAGGAAGTGTTATATGAAGAGGGAGAGTCTCAAATACATTAAGAATCTTCTCAAACAATTCTGGAATCATTTCAATGTTATTAGGAAGAGCTTTAAAGACACCAATGAAAGTTTCAACAGAGATAAAAGGTCTCAAAAACATCCATAACGGTCTCAAACATGTCTGTACATTTCTGAAGCAGTCATAAGGTGTCTCAAACATTTCGACAAAAATCTTAGTAGGTCAGGAAGTTTCTTAAATATGTCAGGAATGGTCTCAGAGAGTCTCACATACATCAAGAAGCTCTGACACAACTCAGGAAGGGTCTCAAAGATGTTAGGAAGTAAAAAAAAAAAAAAAAAGTTAGGAAGTGTCTTACCCTGACCTGCCCTGACTCCTCAAATACAAGGAGAATTTCTAACACCTCAGAAAGAGTCTCAAACAGGTGAGGCAGGGTCTCAAACATGGCAGGTAGTATGTCAAGAAAGTCACAAAGGGGGTGCGCCTGGGTGGCTCAGTCGTTAAGCGCCTGCCTTCGGCTCAGGTCATGGTCCCAGGGTCCTGGGATCGAGCCCCGCATCGGGCTCCCTGCTCAGTGGGAAGCCTGCTCCTCCCTCTCCCACTCCCCTGCTTGTGGTCCCTCTCTCACTGTGTCTCTCTCTGTCAAATAAATGAAATCTTTAAAAAAAAAAGAAAGTCACAAAGGATCATACTGTCTGGAAGAGTCTTAAATATGTAAGGAATTTTCTCAGGAAATGTCTCAAATATGTCAGAAGGGTCTTAGTAAGTCAGAAATGCTGTTGAGGGGTGCCTGGGTGGCTCAGTTGGTTAAGCGTCTGTCTTTGGCTCAGGTCATGATCCCAGGTCCTGGGATCGAGCACCGCATCGGGCTCCCTGCTCAGCGGGAAGCCTGCTTCTCCCTCTGCCTGCCACTTCCCCTGCTTGTGCTCTCTCTCTCTCTGTCAAATAAATAAATAAATAAATAAATAAATAAAAAAAAAAGAAATGCTGTTGAGCAAATCAAGAAAAGTCTCAAAGTCATTAAAAGTGTCTCATCTGGTCAAGAAGGGTCACATAGTAGTAAGACATAGTCTCAAACTTGTGAGGGAGGGATTGTCTTAAACAGACAGAAGAGTCTATCTGAAGGTAGTCAGGAAGAGTTTTACCTTCACTGGGAAAGGTCTCAGACACAGGGGGAGTCTCCAGTACTTCAGGAATGGTATCAAACACGAGGAAGTGTTGTAGACAGAGAGAAAGAGTCTTAAGCATGTCAAAATGGGTTTCAAATACATCAGGAAGAGTCTCAAACAATAAATAAAGGATTTTAAAGTTGTCAGAAAGGGTCTCAGATTTGTCAGGAGGAGTTTAAAATGGATCTGAATTTCAGACAGTTTCAAATATGTCAGGAAGGGCCCAAACGAGTCAGGACAAGTTTCAGGTATCTCAGGAAGGGTTTGAAATACATCAAGAAGTTTCTCGGTCCTTGAGGAACAGTCTTAAATATGTTAGAAAGGGCTTCAAATAAGACTGAAAATGCCTCAAGTACCTCCGCAAGGGTCTCAACCATACAAGAATAGTTCAAATACATCACTAAACATCTCAAACACGTCAGGAAGGTTCTAAAACATGACAAAATGACTCAAATATTCAGGAAAAGTTTCAAACCCAATTTGAAGGTTCTCAAATATGTCAGTCTCAAACAAGTCTGGACAGTGTCAAATAGAGCTTTAAATGTCAGAAAGCATTTCAAACTGAGAAGAAATCTCAAATATGTTAGCAAAGATCTCAAATATATCAGGAAAATTCTCAAATACCTCAGGAAGGATCTCAACTAGTCAGGAAGGGTCTCAACCATGTCTGGGAGGCTTTCTAAGGGTCAAAAAGACTGTGAAACAAACCAAGAAGGGTGCTAAAGTCAACAGAAAGAGTCTCCAACAGTCAGGAAGTCTCTCAAAAATGTCAAGTAGGGCTTCCAACTTGTAAGGGAGTTTCTCAAACACGCAGGCAGGGTCTCAAATATGTCAGAGTGTCTTCCAAAAAGTCAGTATCTGAATGTAGTCAGGAAGAGCTTAAAATACATCATTAAGGGTCTCAGAGCCAGAAAGTCTCAAATACTTCAGGAATGGTCTTAGCTCAGGAAGAATTTCAAATAAGTCAGAACGGTTTTCAAATACATAAGGAAGAGTCTCAAACAAGTAGGGAATAGTCTCAAACTTGTCAGGAAGAGTCTCAAAATACTCAGGCAGTGTTTAAAATACATCTGGAAGGGTCTCAAATAGTCTCAAAGATGTCAAAAAGAATTTCAAACAAGTCAGGATGAGTCTCAAATATATTAGGAAGGGTTTCAAACAAATCAAGGAGTCTCTCAAGATGTTTGGAGGAGTCTCAAGTAGATTAGGAAGCATCTCAAACAAGACTGGAAGTCCCTCAATATTTCATAAAAGGTCTCAACCATGCAGGAATTGTTCAAATACAACAGCAAAAGTCTTAAACAATTCATAAAGGGTCTCAAGCATGACAGGATATGGCTCAAAGAGTCAAGAAGATTTTAAAATACATTAGGAAGGGGCTCAAATATGTAGGAAGTGTCTTAAAACAAGTCAGGAACAGCCTTAAAAGTAGTCAGGAAGGGTCTCAAATAAATCAAGAGAAGTTGGAAACATGTCAGGAATAGTCCCAAGTAAGTCCAGAAGGGTCTCAAACTGAAAGGAAGAATATCAAATAGGAAAGTTCTCAAGCTTGTTAGGAAGAGTCTCAACAAGTCTGATAGGGTCTCAAACATGTCAGAAATGGTCTCAAATATGTCAAGAGGTTCTCAAACACATCAAGATCTCATATTCAATAGGCATCGACAGTAAGTCAGGAAGAGTCTCAGACAAGAAGAATCAGAAGACTAAAACAATTTAGGAATGATATCACAGAGTCACAAAGTTGTCAAACAAGTCAGGGAATGTCTCAAAGTCATCAGGAAGAGTCTCACAGGAAGGATCTCAGATATGTTAGGGGGCATCTTGAACAAGCCAAAGTAAGCAAAAAGACTTTTAGATATGTCTCAGACAGGAAGAGTCTCAAACAATTCAGGTACAATCTCAAATGAGCCAAAAAGTATCAGTCACCAGCACAAGTCTCAAATATATCAGGAAGGGTCTCAAACATACGGGAAGGGGTTAATTACCTTAGTATCTCTAATACCTCAAAGAAGTGTCTCAAACATGTCAAAAAAAGACTCAAAGAGTTATAAATGGTTGCAACCAAGTCAGGAAGGGGTCATATATGTTAGCAATGGTCTCAAATGTGTCATGAATGTTTTCAAACAAGTCAGGGACAGTCTCAAACATGGGAGGAAGTGTCTCAAAGTTGTGAGGAAACATTTTCACTACCTCAGGAAGGGTCTTGGTCAGGAAGAGTCTCAGTAAGTCAAGAAGAGAGAGAGAATCATAGAAAGAGAATCTCAAATAGTCAACCAAGTTCTCTAACATGTCAAGAAGTCTCCAATAAGTCAAGAAAGGTCTGAAACATGTCAGGAAGAGGCTTGAATACATCAGGAAGTTTCTCAAATAGATCAGGCAGGGCTCAAACAATTTAGGAAGAATCTCAGACATGTCAAGAAGTTTCTCACACAGTCAGAAAGGCTTTCAAACAAGTCATGAAGGGTCTCAAACATGTCAAGAAGGGTCTAATATATGTCCGGTGGGGTCTCAAACATGGCAGGAATCATCTTGAACAAGTTAGAAAGTGTCTAAAATAGTCCAGAAGAGTTTTTAAATATCTAAGTAAGAGTCTCAGACAGGAATAGTCTCAATACATCAGGAATGGTCTTAAACACACTGGGAAAGGTCTTGAACAAGTCTGGAAGAGTCTCAAACAAGTCAGACTGGGTCTCTAAGCTGTCAGGCAGAATTTTAAGTATGTCTGGAAGGATCTCAGACAGATACGGAGAGTCTCAAATGCTTTGGGAATCATCTCGAACATGTAAGGAAGCATGTCAAAGTCCTTAGGACTAGTGTCAGATACATCAGGATGGGTCTCAAGTACCTCAGGCAGTATCTCAGTCAAGTCAGGAGCTATCTCAAATATGTCAGGAAGGGTCTCAAACATGAAAGGATGGGTCTGAAACAAGTTAGGAATTTCAAACATGTCAGGAAGTGTCTCAAACAGGTTAGGAAGGGTTCCATACAAATCAGGTATCTAATTCTTCAGACAGTGTTTGAAAGAAGTCAGGAAGGGCTTAAATAAGTCAGAGTCTCAAAGAAGTCAGAAATCTTAAATATGTCAGTAAGGGTCTTAGCTTATACAGGGATAGTTTATATATAAGGGAATGCTTTTAACCACTCTTTCGTCAGCACAATGTGCTGAGCTTCTAGCCATAGCTGTGATGTGCTCAGAATTCCAGAAAGGGCCAGAAATATGTAGCTGTTCCATCTCCTTCCCACTCCCCCATATTTGCTTTATGGCCAATTGATAGAAGGTCAGATTCTTTTGACATAACTTCCAGGTCATGGTCAAAGAGCCAGTGTTTATTTCCTTCTCCATGCATTTATATCACAGCTGTCAGCTGGGATTTTTTTCAACAGCAAAATGAATCCAAGCTTAGAAGCACCTAAAGTTTTTTTTTTAAACCCTTTTATTTGGATAACCTATGTTAAAATTAATAGCACTTAAGAATTCTATACAAAGAGGGGCGCCTGGGTGGCTCAGTCACTAAGCATCTGGCTTCGGCTCAGGTCATGGTCCCAGGGTCCTGGGATCGAGCTCCGCATCGGCTCCCTGCTCCGCGGGAAGCCTGCTTCTCCCTCTCCCACTCCCCCTCAAATAAATAAATAAAATCTTCAAAAAAAAAAAGAATTCTATACAAAGAAATTCAGCGAGCAAAATTGCCATCTTTTTTTTTTTTAAACAGAAAGCCAGGAAGGGGTCTTGTTGTGTAGAAATTAAACTGTGGCATGCCTGTGATTAGTAGTTTACATCCTCTTCCAGTGGAAAATAAACACAGTGTTCAGCGTGGCTGGGTTCTTCACTTCCTTATTTATAGAGGCGACTGGGTGTCTTTATCAATTTGTTTACTATAAATGTTCCAATTAAAAGCAAAGCTTTGTCTTCATGTAAAACTCATATTGCACAAGCTTGCCTCTAATTTTGCATTGTTTAGCTCTAGCAGATGTTTCTTACCCAAAAGAGAGGACTCTGTGTTTGTGCAATGCACAGTAAAACAAACAAACAAACAAACAAAAACACCTCTCCTGAACTGTGTTTTAGACAATGTCCGAGAAGATGTGAAAGCCAGCAACTGTTGGTTAAAAGGTAAGAGAAGGAGATATGTGGAAAGTTGTTATGCCTTAAATCTAAAGAATTAAGGATGTAATACCTTGGAAAAGAATACGAATAGTTCCTCAAGTCTCAAGAATTACTGCATATGAGAACAGTATTGAATTACAATTTGTCAAATTAATAACCACAATAATTAAAAATAGATGACCTAATTTGGTCTCATAAATTATTTTTGAGAACCACTGACTCATGCCAAGGTGTTTCCGAGGTGAAGATTTAGTCCTGCCCTGATGTTTCCTCCCAGCCAGCCTCAGGTTAGTGACCACTGCCTAGCCCTCTGATTCCCCGGGGCCCTGGCTTCGTCAGCTTGAGCAGCAGGAAAAATGTCAGCCAGGGTGGTCCAGGGCGAACATCTTCCAGAGACATATACTCAGTATGTTTTTGGTGTGTTTCTTTGAAATCTCAATCTTTATCTGCAGACCACGTAATAGGGAAACAGGGACACTTAATGTGGTGGATTAAAGATGGCTACAAGTTCTTTGCCCCTCTCTCCATTAAGAGGTTCAATTTATTTCCCCTCCCACTGTATCTGGGCGGGCCTTGTGACTCTTCAACCCATAGAATGTAGTGGAAGTGACACTGTGCCAGTTCTAGGCCCTTGAGAACTGGCAGCTTTCACTTTGCTCTTGGGACACTTCCTCTCAGAACCATGAAGTGAGAAGCCCAAGTGTCATGGAGAGGCCATGTGTAGGTGCCCTAGCTGAGCCACAACTCAACAGTTGGCATCAACTGCCTGCCCTATGTATGAGCCAGTTTGGTTGTCCCAGCCCAACTCAACCACCGGATGACTCTAGTCCCAGCTGACAGTAGACAAAGTAGAAGTTCCCAGTTGAGCCAAGTCAACCCAGAATAGATAGCCAAAGCAATTAAGAATTAGCTGCCCCTAATATTTATAGAGCGCTGCCATGTACTGTGCCGAGTGCTTTGTGTTCTATATTTTATTTAATCCCCAAACCACCCCAGGAGAGTGGAGTGATTATTATTATGTCTGTTAAACCAATGAAGAAATTGAGCTTCATAAAGGTTAAGTATCTGACAACATGGGTGCCTAGTGAGGCCTGAACTCAAACCCAGGCTGGATTTCAAAGCATGCCTCTCTGCCCTCCAAGTGATCTGCTTTAGCCAGATTAGGCAAAAGGGAATTCCCATATACGTTACTAGGCAAAAACCATATTGATTTACATGGAAAAACATATTCAGGGCTCAACCCAATGTTCCAAAGAACATTTTTTTTTAAAAAAAAACCTTTTTAGGGGCCTGGGTGGCTTAGTTGATTAAGTGCCTGACCCTTGATCTCAGCTCAGGCCTTGATCTTAGGGTCGTGAGTTCAAGCCCTGTGTTGGGCTCCATGCTGAGTGTGGAGCCTACTTAAACAAAACAAAACAAAACAAAACAAAACAAAACAAACCTTTTTACTCTGGAACATTTCCAAACATATATACTAAGTAGTACAGTATATGAACCACCATGTACCTATCACCTGGTTTCAACAATTAGGGACAGATGGCCAATCTTGTTTCATCTATATTCCCAGCTACTTCTGTCACCCCACCATGAGATTATCTCAAAGCAAATCCAAGACATTATATCTTTTCATCTGTAAATATTTAAGTATGTATCTCTAAAAGATAAAAACTCTTCTTTTTCAAACATAAACATCATCACCACTAAAATATTGACAATATTAAATATTGACAAAATAAAAATATTGATAACTTTTTTTTTAAAGATTTTATTTATTTATTTATTTGAGAGAGAGAGAGAAACAGCATGAGAAGGGAGAGGGCCAGAGGGAGAAGCAGGCTCCCTGCTGAGCCGGGAGCCCGATGTGGGACTCGATCCCAGGATTCCGGGATCATGACCTGAGCCAAAGGCAGTCGCTTAACCAACTGAGCCACCCAGGCACCCGATGATAACTTCTTAATATCATTTATATCCAGTGTTCAAGATCTTCCACATTATCTCATAGTTATTTTTTTTTTTACAGTTGGTTTCTTCAAACTAGGAACCAGATAAGGTTCCTCATTATATGGGGTTAATAGGTCTCTTAAGTTGTTTTGATAGATAACCCCCGTCTTATATTCTTGCTATTTGTTTGCCCAAAAAAATGGACACATGTGTCCTGGAAAATTTCCCAGTCAGTATTTGGCTGATTGCATCCATCTCTCTAGTGTCATTTAATATATTCCTTTAAACCCTGTATTTCCTATAAGCTGATAGTTAGATTTAGAGGCTTGATCAAATTCAGGTTTGATTTTATTGGCAAGAATACTTTGTAAGTGGTACTGTGTGCTTCCTATTGCACTACATCAGGAGGCCTGTAATGTCTGGCTGGCTCATTTTTAGTGATGCTAAGATTAATCGTTGGATTCAGATCTTGTTAGTCCCTGTTTTAAAGTTCCCGTCAAAGTTTCACTTAATGGAAAACATTGCCTTGATCCATTATTTCATTAGGGTTTGCAAATTGGTGAGATTCTAATTCTGTCCTTTCTTCTACCTTAATTAGCTGGGATTTTTCTATAATAAAGAACTTTCTCTTATCAACTATTTGGATACCCTGAGGTACAGTTCATATAGGAAGGGCAGAATAAGTGCTTAGTTCCTTACCTTTTTTTGCCAACATTGTCTACAGATGACCAAATAGCTTTTTAAAAACATCATTATAAGCCTGTGAATTTTAGCAGATTTGATGTATTTTAATCCATTACCTTCATTATTAACTTTTAAATTTCTCACTTTTAACAGTGTCATGGAGATATAATTTACATCCCATATAATTCACCCATTTAAAGTGCACAATAGAATGGCTTTCAGTATATTCACAGAGTTGTGCAACTGTTACCGTAATATAACTTTAGAACATTTTTATCATGCCAAAAAGAGATCCTAAACTCATTAGCAGTCACTCTCCATTCCCCCTAAGACTCCCACAACCCTAGATAGCCACTGGTCTACTTTCTGTCTCTACTGATTTGCTTATTCTGGACATTTCATATAAATGTAATTGCACAACATGTGGCCCTTGTCTGGCTTCTTTCCTTTAGTATAATGTTTTCAAGGTTCACCCAGGTTGCAGCATGTGTCAGTACTTTTTATCACCAAATAATATTCCATTGTATAGATAAACCATATTTTGTTCATCCATTCATCAGTTGATGGACCTTTGGGTTTGTAGTGGGTTGAATGGTGGCCTCCAAAAAGATACGTCCATCTCTTAACCCCTAAAACCTGTGAATGTGACCTTATTTGGAAAAAGGTTCTGTGCAGATGTAATTAAGTTAAGGATCTCAAGAGGAGATCATCCCGGTGGGCCCTAAATCCGGTGACAAGTGTCTTTATAAAGAAACACACAGAGGAGCGAAAAAGAGAATGACCTGTAAAGATTGAGGCAGAGATTGGAGCTTTGCAGCTACAACAAGCCAAGGAACAGAAGCTGGAAGAGGCAAGGAAGGATTCTGCCCTAGAAATTGCGGAGGGAGTATAGTCCTACCTGCACTTTGATTTCAGACTTCTGGCCTCCAAGAGTGTGAGAGAATACATTTCTGTTGTTGGTGGTGTTTTTTTTTTTTAAGATTTTATTTATTTATTCACAAGAGACAGAGAGAGAGGCAGAGGGAGAAGCAGGCTCCCCGCTGAGCAGGGAGCCCGATGCGGGGCTCAATCCCAGGACCCTGGGATCATGACCTGAGCTGAAGGCAGACACTTAACCATCTGAGCCACCCAGGCGCCCTTTTTTTTTAAAGATTTTATTTATTTGAGAGAGAGAGTGAAAGAGAGAGAGAGAGCATGAACAGGGAGAGTGGCAGAGGGAGAAGCAGACTCCCCGCTGAGTGGGGAGCCCAATGCGGGGCTCAATGCTGGGACTCCAGGCTCACGACCTGAGCCAAAGGCAGAAGCTTAACCGACTGAGCCACCCAGGCACCCCTACATTTCTGTTGTTTTAAGCCACCCAGTTTATGGTAATTTGTTAGTGCAGGCCTAGGAAGCTAATACAGGGTTGTTTCCATTTTTTGGCTATTATGAATAATGTTGCAAAGAACATTCCTGTACAAGTTTTGTGTGGACATATGTTTGCATTTCTCTTGTGTATATACCTAGGGGTGGAATGGCTGGGTCATATGGTAACTACGTACTTAACATTTTGAGGAACTACAAAACAGTTTTCCAAATCAGCTGCATAGGATTTCAATTTCTCCACATCCTCACCAATACTTATTATTATGTGTCTTTTTTATTATAGCCATCCTAGTGGGTGGAGAGTGTTTTTGATTTGCATTTTCCTAATGACTAATGATACCGTGCATCTTTTCACATTCTTCCCCCTTCCCCAGTTTTACTGAGATATCTTTTCACATTTTTATTGGCATGCGAACATCTTTTAAGAAATGTCTATTCAGATCCTTTGTCCATTTTTAAATTGACTTGTCTTTTATTATAGAGTGATGAGTGTGTGTGTGTGTATTCTGGATAGAAGTCCTTTTTTAAATATATAATTTTCAAAATTTTCTCCCATCCTTTAGTTGTCTTCTCACTTTCTTGATAGTATTGTTTGCAGCATGAAAGATTTTAATTTTGATGTAGTTAAATTTATTTATTTTTTTTCCTTTTGTTACTGTGCTTTTCGTGTTGTATCTAAAAATCCATTGCCTAACCCAAGGTCCTGAAGATTTACTTCTATAATTTCTTCTAAAAGTTTAGGATCCAAAATCTAAATCTTTAGATTCAACTTTCACATTTAGGTTTTTAATCCATTTTGAATTAATTCCTCGGTATGGTGTGAGGTAAGGCTCCAACTTCATTCTTTTGCACATGGATATCTAGCTCCAGCACCATTTGTTGAGAAGATTCTTCATTCCCCATTAAATAGTCTTGGCACCCTTGTTAAAAATCATTTGACTGTAAAGGAATGGGTTTATTTCTGGACTGTCAAGTCAATTGCATTGATCTATATGTCTATCTTTATGCCAGTACCACATGGTCTTGATTATGATAATTTTGTAGTAAGTTGTAAAATAAAGTGTGAGTCTTCCAACTTTGTTCTTCTTTTTTTTTTTTTTAAAGATTTTATTTATTTGATAGAGACACAGTGAGAGAAGGAACACAAGCAGGGGGAGTGGGAGAGGGAGAAGCAGGCTTCCCGCAGAGCAGGGAGCCCGACGCGGGGCTCAATCCCAGGACTCCGGGATCATGACCTGAGCCGAAGGCAGACGCTTAACGACTGAGCCACCCAGGCGCCCCTGTTCTTCTTTTTTAAGATTGTTTTGGCTATTGTGGGTCTCTTGCATTTCCATATTAATTCTAGGATTAGCTTGTCAATTATTGCAAAAAAGCAAGCTGGGATTTTGATGTTGCATTGGATTTATAGATGACTTTGTGGGGTATTACTATCTGACCCATAAACATGTGATAAGTTTCCATTTATTTATTTATTTATTTATTTTAAAGCTTTTATTTATTTATTTGACAGAGAGAGACACAGTGAGAGAGGGAACACAAGCAGTGGGAGTGAGAGAGGGAGAAGCAGGCTTCCTGCGGAGCGTGGAGCCCAATGCGGGGCTCGATCCCAGGACCCTGGGATCATGACCTGAGCCGAAGGCAGACGCTTAACGACTGAGCCACCCAGGCTCCCCTAAGTTTCCATTTATTTAGTTCTTTAATTTTTTTTCCACAATGTTTTGTGATTTTCAGTGTATAAGTTTTACACTTCTTTTGTTAAATTTATCCCTAAGTATTTTATTTTTTGATGTTACTGTAAATGTAATTATTTTTTATTTTAATTTCAGAGTGTTTATTGCTAGTGTATAGAACCAATTGATTTTTGTGTATTGATCTTGTGTGTCCTGCAATCTTGCTGAACTTGTTTATTGGTTCTAATAGTTTTTTAGTGGATTTTGAGGATTTTCTATTTACAAGATCATGTCATCTGCAAATAGAGATAATTTTACTTTTTCCTTTCCCATATGAATGACTGTTTTACTTCTTTTTCTTTCCTAATTGTTCTGGCTAGAACCTCCAGTACAATTCTGAATAGAAGTAGTGAGTGCAGACATCTTTGTCTTATTCTTGATCTTAGGATCATTATTCATTTGTATGGTAAGACTATGTTTAGTTTTGTACGAAAATCCCAAATGGTCTTCCAAAGTGGCTGTATCATTTTTGCATTCTCACCAGCAATGAATGAGAATTTCTGTTGTTTCACATCCTTACCAGCAATTTGAATTGTCAGATTTGAGGATTTTAGGGTTCTAATGGGTGTTTGTTGGTATCACATTGTTAATCCAATATTTGGTAGAACATATTGTTTTTCTTGCTCTGACATTTTATGCTGCCTTCCCCTTGGGATCTTACATTTGGGCTTTCTGGTATCATCTATGTAATAATAAGTTCCTTACCTTCTCCTGCTTTCTTCCTTTTAAAAAATTTTAATTAATTGATTAGTTTTTATTATTTAATTTTAATTTTATTTTTAAAATATATTTATTTGTGTGTTTATTTGCCTTCTCCAGATTTCTTGGTGGAAAAGAGCTAGCTGCAGCCTTAAATACAGCTTTAAGTGCATTGCTGATAAGGATGCTACAGTGGCAGGGTGGGGTGGGGGAAGAAAGGATGGTACAGCATTTCTCTCTAATAAAATGGGGCCTCTCAAGCTGATACTTCCTCACTCACAGCCCTCAAACAGCACAGTCTTGAAGGTGCACTTCTAAGTTCTTGCTGGCAATTGGCTGGCTTGAGCTATGATGCCCAGAGAACTAAACTGCTCAAGGAACTGAAATATGGTTTGCTCAAAACAACTCATGAACACTTTTCTATCCATTTCTGCCAGGAATCCAAAATGCTGTCTTGGCGCAATCTCATAGTACGATTCAGTTGCCACCCACCCACATGTAGCTGGGCAAATTCTTGGCCTTGAGGGGGCCTCTGAAGGCTCACCAGTTCTCTCCTCATCTTTCTCTCTGATCAGCTGGCCACATCCACATGGCAGTCCTGGGTGACATACTACTACAGTTCACTCTGGATACCCCACTTAAATATATATTTATTACAAAATAAAACACAGAAAAGCACACAAACATGTAGAATAGTGACTTATTATAAGGGCACATCTTCATAACTACCGTCCAGGTGAAGAAGTAGTATTTTGCCAGCCACTCCAGAAGTCCCTCCATGTCTACAATTCTGATCTTATTAATAATCATTTCCTCATACTTCTTTATGGCTTCATTATGCAAGTGTGCACCCTCAGACACTCCAGTTGAGGCTTGCTCTTTAAAAATTATTGGTTCATCTTTTAAATCTCTTTTAATTTACAGGTTCCCTCTACATCCTTCACTCTTTTCCTTATAATTTGCCTGTTGAAGAACATGGACAATTTGACCTACAGCTTGAATTTTGCTGATGGCACACTCATGGTACATTTCAACATGTTTTCTGTTCTCAGCTTTTCTTGAAAATAGCTAGATCCAGAGGTCTGACCAGACTTAGGCCAGATTTCTTTTGCAAGATTATAAGCAGTGCTGAGTTCTTTCATCAGCAGAGACATAGTGTCTGGTTGTGTCTCTTTTTGCAATATTAGCAGCTGTTGGTTCTTACTGCCTAAATCAATTAATTAATTGAGCCTTGCAAATGGTGATAATCTAATTCCATCATTTTATTTCCATTTATTAGTTGCAGTAATTTGATAAAGAGATGCTTCCCTGGTGTACTATTTGGTTATTTGGTGGTACAGTTTCTACAGGAAAAGAAGGATGTATGTTTGATTCTTTCCCTTTATTTACCAGTTTTCAGATGATGACTTGGTTCCTGACATCTTTCAAGGTGGCTAGTTTTTAAATGCCCAAAGAATTTAAGAACGTCGGGCGCCTGGGTGGCTCAGTTGGTTAAGCGACTGCCTTCGGCTCAGGTCATGATCCCGGGGTCCTGGGATCGAGTCCCGCATCGGGCTCCCTGCTCTGCGGGGAGCCTGCTTCTCCCTCTCCCACTCCCCCTGCTTGTGTTCCCTCTCTCGCTGTGTCTCTCTCTGTCAAATAAATAAATAAAATCTTTAAAAAAAAAA
>NC_138385.1:75278080-75318499 GCF_054177405.1 Leptonychotes weddellii
GCGCCTGGGTGGCTCAGTTGGTTAAGCGACTGCCTTCGGCTCAGGTCATGATCCCGGGGTCCTGGGATCGAGTCCCGCATCGGGCTCCCTGCTCTGCGGGGAGCCTGCTTCTCCCTCTCCCACTCCCCCTGCTTGTGTTCCCTCTCTCGCTGTGTCTCTCTCTGTCAAATAAATAAATAAAATCTTTAAAAAAAAAAAGAATTTAAGAACGTCAACACACTTTATGGGTTTTAATCCATTACATTTTTTTTATTGTGGTAACATATACATAAAATTTACCATTTCAACCATTTTGAAGTGCACAGTTCTGTGGCATTAAGTATCCCTTGTATTTTACACTTATTGAAGTTCAAATAGTCTCATGTGTTCCACTAAAAAAAACAACACAAAACAGGGCGCCTGGGTGGCTCAGACGGTTAAACGTCTGCCTTTGGCTCAGGTCATGATCTTGAGGTCCTGGGATCGAGTCCTGCGTCGGGCTCCCTGCTGAGCAGGGGGCCTGCTTCTCCCTCTCCCTCTGCCTGCTGCTCCCCCTGCTTGTGCGCTCTCTCTCTCTCTGTGTGTTAAATAAATAAATAAAATCTTAAAAACACACACACACAAAACAAACCTTTGAATATTTCTTAGTCCAGAGCCTTTTGAATGAAATTAGGAGAACCATATTCTCATATATGCCTTCCTCTTACATCCCTACTTTCCAATCACCATAAGGCAAACATGAGCCAAAGTGAGAAGTGAAACACCCCACCTCACGGATGCTGTCTGTGCAATGTCACAAGTTATGACTCATGTTTAGACCAGAGAAAGTCACCAGAGTCAGTGGGAGGAGACAGGCTCTATGAAGTGTGCTGTGGCTGAAGTTTTAAAATCAATATAGTTTAAACATGGATGATGTTGAGATCTGAGCTGAATTTCTTCTACTCTGCATATAGCTTTATTAAGATTCATCACTGGATTTTTTAATGTATGGAAATATTTGAGTTTCAAATATTTGAACATTTTTTTTACATTGAAAAATATGTGCATGTAGAGATTTCCCTTTTGAACTTTAACCCAGACTTCAGCAGCTGAGCAGACAGCTGCAGAAACCTTGCATAATAACAGTTGAATGGACGAGTTGTCCTAACCTTTATCCATTTCTCTTGTTTTGAGCCAGTTGATTCCCTATTTTTATTTTGCCCATCTTCTTTTTGGGCTTACCCACTCAGTTGGACAAATAGTTGGGAATCTAGCCAGTAAGTGTATAGGGAAACGTGAGAAGTTTTTTTCTAAAGTCTATAGGTAAAATTTTCATGAAGAAATCAAAGTTCATATATAAATGAATTTCAGAAAGGTGGAAACGATATCCCTAAGAGCCCATGGATAACTGTGTTGGACATAAACCTTGCATCGGCCACCATCTCAAAATGCTTTAAAAATTACTATACCCCCTTCCCCAATGTTGTGGTACCACTGTCTTAACAAATACTGGAGGGAAAAAGCTTACTTGGAGTAACAATGACAGAAGATTCATGACCATGTCAAGTATAACAGTATTTTCAAGTCTATTTATTAAAAATAAAGAGTAAATAAAAATGATTAATTTATTCATTTGACAAATATTTCTGAAGTGCCAATTAAGTAGAAGCCCTGTGCCTAGCACTGGGAACACAGCTATGAAAGGTCCTCACGTATCCAATGGTTAAGAGGGAGAAGCGACTGGGGCACCTGGGTGGCTCAGTCAGTTAGGCATCCGGCTCTTGATTTTGGCTCAGGTCATGACCTCAGGGTTGTAAGATCAAGCCCCCCGTTGGGCTCCTTGCTGGGTGTGGAGCCTGCTTGGGATTCTCCTTCTACCTCTGCCCCGCCCCACCTCTCCCTCCCCTTCTCTAAAAAAAAATAATAATAAAAGAAAGAGGGAGAAGTGACTGCTGTCAAGAACTGTGAAGAGTCTGAGATGGGTAAAGCAAATGTGGTATATATACAACAGAATGCTAGCTGGCAATAAAAAAGAAGGAAATCCTGCCATTTGTGACAACATGAATGGACCTTGAAGGCATTATGCTAAGTGAACTAAGTCAGTAGAGAAAGATAAATATTGTATGATCTCATTTATATGTAGAATCTAAAACAACAACAGGAACAAAAAATCAAACTCATAGAAAATGAGACCAGATTTGTGGTTACCAGAGGTGGAGGGTTGAGGGTGGGGGAATTGGATGATGGTGGTCAAAAGGTACAAACTTTCAGTTATAAAAGGAATAAATACTGGGGATATAATATACAATATGATGCTTATCATTAATGCTACTCTGTGGTATATTGGAAAGTTGCTAAGAAAGTAGATCCTAAAAGTTCTCATGACAAGGGAAAAAAAAATTTTTTTTTTTTGTAACCATATGACTAACTAAACTTATTGTGGTAATCATTTTGCAATATATGTATGTCAAGTCATTATGCGATACACTTTAAACTTATACAGTGCTATATGTCAATTATATCTCAATAAAATTGAAAAAAATTGAAAAAAGAGAACTGAAGAGTCTGAGATTTTACCTTGTTAACTTGCCACAGTTTCCTGGATGCTGGCAAGAGACATGTGACTTCTGGGTCAAAGACAAAGGATTTTGTTATTCATGGCACAGCAAGCCACATTAGCATGAGTGTATTTGCACTGGTTCCCTTTGCCCCCTCCGAGTCTGATGAGGGTGATGTGGATAAACTCAGGTGGATGCCTGCACGTACAGTGGATGGCATTACAGGACAAAAACTCTAGGTTAGGGAACTTGAATCTCTTATAAGAGATGGTAAGCATTCTTGCCCTTTGCTCTGGAGGGAATACCATCTCTATCTTCTAAGCCTGCTAGCTATACAAACATCTATGAAAACATCTATGGGACAAGCCAAGGCCAGTCTAGATCAGCCAATAGGCAACCACTCCCAGGCGTGTGAATGAGCCTTGCCAAGACTAGCAGGATTGCATAGCTGGCCTCCAGCTGACTGGAGCAATAAGCACTGTTATATATCACTGACGTTCTGTGGTTCTTTGTTACACAGTATTATTGTAGCAATAAACAGCTGATACCATCACCAGTGTCTTCTTAACCCCCAAATCTAATTTATCTTTCCCACTGTAACCAGAGCTCTCCTGAAATACAGATCTTAT
This sequence comes from Leptonychotes weddellii, assembly GCF_054177405.1. NCBI lineage: Eukaryota > Metazoa > Chordata > Mammalia > Carnivora > Phocidae > Leptonychotes > Leptonychotes weddellii. Next base: position 75,281,226 of record NC_138385.1, read on the forward strand.
CAGGGCATACTCCTGCTGAAAAGCCTTCAACAGACTGCAACCTAGACATGGAATCCAAAGTTTTTGCTGGTCTGGTTCCCATTTTCATTTTTTACTTCACCCTTCACCTCTCTTCCCTCCCATCCTCTTTCTTGCTTCTGGCATTCCACTCACATAGACCACACAAATTTCTCTGCACTTAAAGAAATAAAAACATTCTTCAGAATATTTTTTAAGATTATAAGAGTTACTCATTTTAGTAAATCTGGGAAGGACAGAAAAGTACAAAGAGCATCACTCAGGGCAACCTTTCCCCTGGGTCTTTCTGCATATATGGTATATGCTAATATCAGACCTTTTTTTTTTAAAAAAGATTTTATTTATTTATTTGACAGAGAGAGAGAGAGAAAGAGCACAAGCAGGGGGAGCGGCAGGCAGAGGGAGAAGCAGGCTTCCCACAAAGCAAGGAGCCCGATGCAGGACTTGATCCCAGGACCCCGGGATCATGACCTGACCTGGAGGCAGACACTTAACCGACTGAGCCACCCAGACGCCCCATATCAGACCCTTTTAAAATTATTATTATCACTAGGTGTGAAGGTATTTCCTATTTAGAAAATCTGGAGAAATAAAAAACCACCACCACCAGTAATAGTATTAAAAGACAAATGAGCACTTAAGAAAAGTAATCACAGTATTTATGATAGACAATGGGTTAATATCTTTATCACATAAAGAGTTCATACAAATCAACTAAAAAGTGTATATGCATTAATAAGAAAGGCAAAAACGAGAAGTGGCCAAAACCCAAACCAGACCAAATCAAAAACATGTTCAACTTTAAAAGGTGCAAGTGTGGCGCCTGGATGGCTCAGTCGGTTAAGCGTCTGCCTTTGGCTCAGGTCATGATCCCAGGGTCCTGAGACCCAGCCCTATGTCGGGCTCCCTGCTCAGCAGGGAGTCTGCTTCTCCCTCCCTAATTGCCTCTTCCCCCGTTGCTCATGCTCATGCTCTGTCTCTGTTTCTCTCTCTCTCAAATAAATAAATAAAATATTAAAAAAATTAAAAGGTGCAAGTTAAAAGAACAATGACCCACAATTTTTGGCTTGTAAGATTAGCCAAGTTCAAAAAATAATAAATCTGAGTGTTAGCAACTATATGACTCTTGTATTTTGCTGGTGTACATGTAAATTTTTATAATCTTTCTAGAGGGCAACATAGCACTGTTTGTCAAAAGACCTATAAAATTCTGACTCTGATCCTACAATTCTACTTCTAGGAATTTATCTTAAAGAAATAACCAGACATGTATGTGTAGAATTATGTTCACTGCAAGGCAGTGTAATAGAAAGCAAGTAGAAATAATATGGCACTGGCATAAAAACAGACACATAGACCAATGGGATAAAGTCAAGAGTCCAGAAATAAACCATAGCATATACAGACAACTAACTTTTGAGAAGGATACCAAGAATACACAATGGGGGAAAGATTAGTCTCTTCAAAAACGGTGTGAGGAAAACTGGATATCCACATGAAAAAGAATGAAATTGGAGGGGGGCACCTGAGTGGCTCAGTTGGTTAAAGGTCTGCCTTCGGCTCAGGTCATGATCCCAGGGTCATGGGATCCAGCCCCATATTGGGCTCCCTGCTCAGTGGGGAGCCTGCTTCTCCCTCTCCTGCTCCCCCTGCTTGTGCTTTCTCTCTCTCCCTGTCAAATAAATAAATAAAATCTTTTTTTTTAAAAAAAGAATGTAATTGGACTCTATCTTACACCGTACACAATAATCAATTCAAAATGGATTAAAAACTTAAACATAAGACTTGAACCTTAAAACTTCTAGAAGAAAATATAGAAAAAATAGCTCTTTGATATTGGCCTTGGCAATAACTTTTTGGATATGACATCAAAAGTTCAGACAACAAAAGCAAAAATCTACAAGTGGGACAACATCAAACTGAAAAGCTTCTTCACAGAAAAGGAAACAATCAACAAAATGAAAAGGCAACCTACAGATGGGGAGAAAATATTTGTAAACCATATATCTGATGATGGGTTGAAAACCAAAAAAAATATAAGGGACTCATACAACTCAACAGCAAAAAAACTCCAACAACCTGATTAAAATGGGCAAAGGACCTATATAGACATTTCCCCAAAGAAGACATACAAATGGCCAATGTACATGAAAAGGTGCTCACCATTACTAATCATCAGAGAAATGCAAATCAAGAACACACTGAGCTATAACATCACACCTATTAGAATGGCAATTATCAAAAAGACAAGAGATTACAAGTGTTGATGTGGATGTGGAGAGAAAGGAACCCTCGTGCACTGTTGGTGGGAATGTAAGTTGGTAGAGCCACTATGTAAAACAGTATGGAAGTTCCTCAAAAAATTAAAAATAGAGCTGTCATATGATCCAGTAATCCCACTATTGGGTATATATATCTAAAGGAAATGAAATCAGCGTCTCATAGAGATATCTGTACTCCCATGTTCAATGCAGCATTATTGCGAATAGCCAAGATATGGAAACAGCCTAAGTGTCCATTGATGGATGGAGAGGATAAAGAAGAGTAGTATGTATGTACACACACACACACACGCATGCACACACAATGGAATATCATTCAGCCTTTCAAAAGGAGATCTTGCTACTTGTGACAACAAGGAGAAACCTGGAAAACATGCTAAGTGAAATAAGCCAGACACAGAAAGAAAAATACTGCATGATCTCACTTACGTGTGGAATCTCAAAAAGTTGAATTCATGGAAGCAGAGAGTAGAATGGTAATTACCAGGGGTGGGACTTGAGGGAAATGAGGAGATGTTGGCCAGGGTACAAAGTTGCAGTTATGTAGGGTCTAATGTACAGCATGATGACTATAATACTGTATTATATACTGGAAATTTGTTAAGAGAGTAGATTTCAGGTGCTCTCACCACACTTGCACACGCATACCCCCCTCCCCCCATGGAAATTATCTGAGGAGATGGATATGTTCATTAACTTGGCTGCAGTAATCATTTCACTATGTATATATATAAAAACTTGTACATTTTTTTTTTTAAGATTTTATTTATTTGATAGAGAGAGACACAGCGAGAGAGGGAACACAAGCAGGGGCAGAGGGAGAGGGAGAAGAAGGCTTCCAGCGGAGCAGGGAGCCCCATGTGGGGCTTGATCCCAGGACCCTGGGATCATGACCTGAGCCAAAGGCAGACGCTTAACGACTGAGCCACCCAGGCGCCCCGTTGTACATCTTAAATAGCAGTGGGAGGGATGTCAATGTCACACTGAAAGAAGAACGTGTGGATGGGATACATATATTAATGCAGGCTTACCGGGAAAATATAATCTGTTGCACTTCCCAAATTTCTACAGGAACTCTCTTGGATCTATATTTGTAAAAGATCAAATTCTCAGAGGACTTCCTTCTTTTTCTTTTTACCCTCCACCATCACCTCCCTCACTCCCCCCCTCCCTCTTGTCCTTCCTTTCAGTTATAAACAGCACAACTATCAGTGAGTTATTATTTCACGGTGTGAAATCTTGCCCAGCAGGATCATTTTGGTGGTCCGCCTGGTGGTCCCTAAATAATTTTATTTTTGCTATATTTACACTTTATTTTCCACATTGCTGCAAGAAGGCTGGCTTTTCAGTTTTTCGTTATGTCTTATCCAATTATTTTCCCAAAAGATTTTATACCATTAAAAACATTAGAATCAGGACCATGTTTTTATTGAACAGGTACTTTAACATGCTCACTATGTACCAGGCACCGTTTCAAGCAGGACCTTTACAAATAGTAACTTGCTTAACCTTCATAACATTATTCTCAATCTGTCGAGAGGAAACTGAAACACAGAGAAGTAACTCGCCGAAGGTCACGAAGCTATCACATGGCAGAGCCAGGTATCAATCCAGGGCATCTGCCGCTGGAGCCTATATTCTTAACTACCATGTTATGCTGCCTCTCTATCATTGCTCTCCTCCACTGACCCTTTATTTACTTGAGCAATAAGGGATATATAGCCTCCGGTAAAAACAGGAACTCTCAGATGTACAAAATATTGCGAAGCTAGGGTAATAGGCCTGGATGTCTGGGCTGGGCCTGGGTGGGAGGGGTTGGTACGAGCCCCAATCCTGCCCCTGCCCCTCTCAGAGCAGGCTCACAAGGAGCTGTACCTCCCACCCCTCCCCATACCGCCCTCCCGCTAGCCTTACCACTGCTAAACAGCTCTCTGCCCCAGAGTGACTGGGAGGAGGGACAGTCCTTTGCTACATCTACTGTGGTGAAATACACAAGAAGTTCAAAGCATTTTGTTGGTATTTTGTAATGTCTTTCTCACAGAACTTTTGTAATGGGGTATTGTTGCCTCCTTATTGCAGCTGGAGGGAGACAAGGAGATTTCAAGTGACTTCCCCACATCATATGGTCCAAGGACTTCTGAAAAGTGAACAAACTTCTGCAGACATCAGGCCTCTGACTTTTACCGCTGCGGAGTAATCTCCTCTGAACAGCCTCTCCCTACGATATCGGGTTTCCTCAGCTGAGTACTTAGGACAATGCTGGCAAGTCTAATCACCTGGGATATCTTAATAACCGAAGTTACATTTGATGGAAAAACTCATAAAGAAGCTGTGGGTGATGGAGGGCATCTTGTCAGAAGCCTGGCTCCAAATATGCGTGATGCCACATATTTGGAATTCTGCAATGAGAATGCAGAAATATTTCAATAAAAGTATCAGAGGTTTAGCTGATTCTTTTAATATAGTGTTTTCAAAGGAGAAACAAGTGTTTTCAAAGAAGAAACAAGTTCTCCATCAGCTGAGAAGCACCGTGTATTCAAAACAGTAAATGAAGTAGTTGTTATTGGTATAAACAAAGGCATAAAATGGATCCTCAGGCATACTTTCAGGAAGCCAGGGGCAAAGTGGAGAAAGGAGAGAACTAGGAGAGAGAAGGTTTAGAAAAGGATGCCGTTTTGTCTTGGACATTTGCCAGGGAAAGTTGGGTAATGAAGGATTAAAAACAGAACAAAACAAAAAGGAAACAAGCATAAGGAAAATCCTGCAAGGAATGAACTGCTGGCTATTCGATCAATAGAACTGAACTGATCCAAATCTTGTTGTGGGTGGAAGTGGGGGAGTGGGGGTATGGGGACAGCAGGCTGGGGTCAAACAAAGGGTACAAAACAACAGCAAATAAATGAGGGCAGAGGAAAAGATGAATAAGGAGCAAGAATAGAAAGAGGAAAGGAAGCACATTTAACCGGAAATCAACCAAAATAGACATGTACAGTGTCATTTGAAGGGAAAGGGAGAGAAGGGGCCATTAACACTATTCGAGCAGCGGAATTTGAGGAGATGATTTTAAATACGAAACAACAGAGGCCTTTCAAATTACCTGCAAATTCTATCTCTGTGAGTTGTAGAGGACAGACGCTCTGGATGTTGTCATAGGAACGATTGGCTTCTATGATTTTCCATCCCAGAAGTTAGCCGCCTTTCAAGGCCAGTGAGCAGGATCCTGATTGCCATTTTTTAAGTGCTCCAAAGGCTTAGGGTGGTGGTCAGTGGGGCAGGGAGTAGAAGAGATGTGCAAGACCATGAAGAAGGTGTTGGGATGGATGGGTGGGTTGGTTGGCAAGAACACCTGACCACCTGGCTGCAAATGTTTGCCTTGCCGGGTCTCAAAGAACTTCATCCCCTACTGCTAGGGCTGCTTGATGTCCATCTGTTGGTGCAGCCTTCCCCAAACTCGGGGACAAATCCTGGCCTTAGGCTGGACTGTCTCAGGAACCTTAGCCCCACATGCGGGGACTCAGAAGGCGAGAGCAAGGGCAAAGGCAAAGGCATCCTGGCTATTTATGTCATCTTGACCTTGGGCTTTTTGTCTCCCTAACTGGAAGCTATAGTTCTGTTGACCCTCTCCTGGTCTTGGATTTGTCCTCTGTATTTAAGGCCCCACCTTGGACACCTTTTTGGTTCCTAAAACCCTCTAAGGCTGGGGACCCTGACTTAGTCTTGGTAGGCCCCCTCACAGAATCCAGAGTTGTGCCTGAGCCCCTTCTCAGTGATTGGCACCAACTACTGGAGACAGATGATTGTCCTCTTGGCTCTCTAAGAATCACCTATGCCTAGATTCCCATCACATGTTCTGAGCACCTTTAGGGACATTTTGTTCCCCCAAGTGTGTCCTTTGTAATGCTGTGTAGATCACATGGTCAGCTGTGGTTTGCCGTAGCTGTCAGATGCCATGGCTGTCTGCTACATTGGATTGCTCTTATCCTAGAAGCTGGGTCTGTACCCCAAGTCCCTATAGCTGAGTCTGTCCCACGAGCATCTGTGCCATTCCAGGGAGTGAGGGGACAGTTTGAGCTATCAGGCTGGGGCCTGCCCCGTCTCAATGCAGCCAACCTGGACATTCCCAGGCTTCTTGGACCTTTAAAAAGAATACTATATTTAATCTATTTATATAGCTTGTTTCAGTATCCTTAAAAATATTTTACTAATAGGGTTGTCTACTTAGCTACACTAGAGCCAAAAAGAGACTAGGAAAAACACATTTAGAATTCAGAGACGTGGCAAACACCGTCAGTGCTCCACTCACAGCCCCTTGGCACTCACTTCCGAGCCAACACTAAGGCTTCCTACAGCAAGCACCTGTGACTCAGCCTGTGTACTTTCTCTCAGCTGTGGGCAGGGCAAGCAGGAAATGCCAGCAAGTCAATGCCCCTGAGAGCAGCTCTCAGCCAAAGATGGGTTAGAGTTTAGGATAAACACCGCAGCGTCCTTTTTTTATTGTGAGGCGGTAACTTGACAACCCCAAAGTGTGTTCTGTGCTGTCTCCCAGAGTTCCCCAGTGGGATGGAGCCTCGGTTGTCCATAACTGTAACCTGGTCAAGAGCTCACATTTTTTGGCTTCCTTCTCTTCCCCATTTCACTTTCCTACTCTACTACAGATGCTTCCCAAGATCACCTTTCCCTTGCCCCCACATTTGTGCTCAAATCCTTGTCTTGGGGTCTGCTTCTGGGGGAGTCCAAATTAAGACAAGAGGTCTCATATTCAAGGCTAAGGATTTAATTGTATTCCTGAGAGGGCACACGTGTTTTGAACCCTAACGTAATATTATACTTCCTATAATACATTATGAGAGGCCCCTATGAACAGCACTTCCTAACAAGGTCACATGGGCTCTGCTGACCTTTGAGACGTTAATAGGTGTTATAAGATTTGGGGGTCAAATATGCTTAGGTTGAACAAAATTAAGCACGTTTCTTCACTTCAGTACTCCTATAATCTTTAGGAAATTAATGGGTCTTTATAAGTTTCCAGAAGTGTAGGCTACAGGCTTCCCAAATTCGGTTGATCTTAGAATTCCTTTTCTTCAAGAAGTCCTTTTAACACCTTGCAGGAGGCTGGCATCTCAGAGAACACAGTTTAAGAAAGGTCTTTTAGCCCAAGTTATAGAATTGAAACATAATATTGAGAAGTACATGAGGCAAGTTTTCTGGTGGTGAGAATGCTGCATTTTAGGGTACTCGGATTTTCTTTCATGTCTCAGCCAACTAGAGGGACAGCCATCTATGGGCTGAGCTCAGATGTTAATATTTCTTCTACACAGAAAACCAGCTATTTACTTTGTATGATCTGAACATTCAATGAGAAGAGAGGCAGAGAAAGTTATTCCTCAAACTGTGGTCCTCTTTCCCCTCCTAGCCAGGATGGTATCAGTGGAGGCCTACTGGGGAGTCTCAACTCCCATCCCTACTAGAAGTAACAAAGGGCTCCTCCTCACCACTTCCCCAGCATCAACATTAACTGAGTGGAGAATGTGGATGTCTAGGCCTACCTGGCAGTAATGAGGTGACATACTCCATTCTCTGACCAGAGTGGTGCCAGAGGAGGCCTGTTAAAACACACAGTTTAAATAAAATCCCAAGTCTCATAAAATAGGTTTCGGGGCACCTGGGTGGCTCAGCTGTTAAGCGTCTGCCTTCGGCCCAGGTCATGATCCCAGGATCCTGGGATCGAGCCCCGCATCGGGCTCGCTGCTCCGCGGGAAGCCTGCTTCTCCCTCTCCCACTCCCCCTGCTTGGGTTCCTGCTCTCGCTAACTCTCTCCCTGTCAAATAAATAAATAAAATCTTAAAAAAAATAAAAATAAAATAAAACAGGTTTCAATAGGGGCACCCGGGTGGCTCAGTCGGTTAAGTGTCATGATCCCAGGGTCCTGGGATGGAGTTCCCATTGGGCTCCCTGCTCAGTGGAGAGCCTGCTTCTCCCTCTCCTTCTGCTGCTTCCCCTGCTTGTGCTCTCTCTCTCTTTCTGTGTCAAATAAATAAATTTAAAAAAAATTAAAAAATAGATTTCAATAGAAAGTCACTCATCATACCAAGAACCATGAAGATCTCAACTTGAAAAAGACAACAGATGCCACCGAAATGACAAAGATATTAGAATTACCTGGCATGAATTTTAAAGCAGCCATGATAAAAATGCTTCAATTAGTAATTGTTAACATGCTTGAAACAAATGAAAGAGTAGAGTCTCATTGAAGAAATGGAAAGTCTTAGCAAAGAATTAAAGATATAAAGAATAACCAAATGGAATTTTTAGAGCCAAAAAATTACAAACTGAAGTAAAAACTACATTGAGTGGGCTCAGAGCAGAATGGAGAGGGCAAAGGAAAAAATCATGACCTTGAAGATATAAAATAGAAATTACACAGTTGAACAAGAGAGGGAAAGAAACTGAACAAAAAAGAATAGAGCCTCAGGGATACACAGGAGTATAACAAAATATCTAACTCTTGTCATCAGAGTCCCAAAAGGAGGGGGGGAAAGTATTCAACGAAAGAATGGTGAAAATTTTCTCAAATTAGGCGGAAGACCTACAGATTCAAAAGCTGAATGAATCTCAAACAGGATAAATCTCAAGAAATCCACACCAAGACATGCCATAGTCAAACTTCTGAAAACTAAAGACAAAGAAAAATTCTTGAAAGCAGCTAGAGAGAAATGACATATTATCTATAGGGGAAAAACTAAACTATGGATTTTTTATCAGAAACCATGGAGGCCTTGGGGTGCCTGGGTGGCTCAGTCAGTTGGGCATCTGCCTTCAGCTTGGGTCATGATCTCAGGGTTCTGGGATCAAGCCCCACATTGGGGTCTCTGCTTAGTGGGGAGCCTGCTTCTCCCTCTCTCTCTGCTGCTCCCCCTGCTTGTGCTCTCTCACTCACGTTCTCTCCCTCTCAAATAAATGAATAAAATCTTTAAAAAAAAAGAAAGAAATTAAAACAAAAAAACCATGGAGGCCAGAAAATAGCAGAACAGCATTTTTAAATACTGAAGGAAAAGAACTGTCACCCCTGAATTCTATATGCACTGAAAATATACTTCAGGAATTAAGGGGAAAAACAAGACATTCTCAGGTGAAGGAAAACCAAGAGAATTTGTTGCCAGCAGACCAACCCTAAAGAATGGCTAAAGAATTTCCCTAAACACAAAGTGAGTGATAAAGAAGGAATTTTGGAACATCAGGAAGAAAGAAAGAACAAAGGAAAGAGCAAAAATATGAGTAAACACAACAGACTTTCCTTCTCCTTTTGAGTTTCATACATTATGTTTGATAGTTGAAGCAAGAATTATACCATTGTCTTAAATGGTTCTAAATGTATGTAAAGGAGGGTCTGCCTGGGTGGCTCAGTCGGTTAAGCATCCAACTTTGGCTCAGGTCATGATTTCAGGGTCCTGGGATCGAGCCCTGCATTGGGCTCCCTGCTCAGTGGGGAGTCTGCTTGTCCCTCTCCTGCTGCCCCCTGCCCCTGCTCATGCTCTCTCTCTCTCAAATAAATAAATAAAATATTTTTTAAAATGTATGTAAAGGAAATATTTAAGACAATTATAAATTGGGGAGGGTAAAGAGACACAAAAGGTAAGGTTTCTATACTTCACTGAAATGGGTAAAATGATGACACTGGTGGACTGTGATAATATATATATGTTTACATATATATTAGTATTACCTAGAAGAACCAATAAGAAAATTATACAAGGAAATATATTCAAAAACACTACTGAGAAATCAAAATAAAATTCTAAAAATATTCTAGTAACCCAGAAGAAGGCAGGACAAAGAAAACAGAGAAATGAAAAGCAGAAAATAAACAGAAAACAAAAAAATAAAATAAAAAGACAGATTTAAGCTTTTTCATATCAATAATTTAAATGGCCTAAATATGCCACTTATAAGACAGAGAGTGGCAGAATGGATAAAAAAGACAAAACTCAATTATATGTCATCTATAAAAAATACACTTCAAATATGATATGGGTAGGTTGGAAGTAAAAGAAAAAAATGCGAAAGCTATATAATTCAAATATAAATCAAAAGAAAGCAGGAATAACTATATTGATATCAGATAAAGTAGACTGTAGAGCAAAGAAAGTTACCAGGTAAAAGGGTCAATACACCAAGAAGACATAGCTTTCCTAAAGGTGTATGTGCAGATGTATTTGATGTGAATCAAAAATTGATAGAACTAAAAGGAGAAATAGACAAGTCCACAATTATAGTTGGAGATTTCAACACTCTTTTCTCAACAATTAATGAGCAACCAGACAGAAGATCAGCAAGGATACAGAAAAATGTAATACTACCATAAATAACAGGATCTAATCATCATTTACAGAACACACCCTCATAAAATAAGAATACACATGAGCAAATGGAACATATACCAAGATAGAACATGTCCTGGGCCATAAAATGAACCTCAACAAATTTAAAAGAATTGACATCCTATAGTGTGTTCTCTGATCACAGTGTAATCAAACTAGAAATCAATACTTGAAACATAACAGGAAAATCTTCAAATATTCAGACACAAAACAAAACACTTCCAAATAATCCATGTGTCAAAGAGGAGGCCTCAAGTGAAATTTTATTTTATTTTATTTAAAAAAGATTTTATTGGGGCGCCTGGGTGGCTCGGTCGTTAGGCGTCTGCCTTCGGCTCAGTTCATGATCCTGAGGTCCTGGGATCAAGCCCTGCGTAGGGCTCCCTGCTCAGCGGGAAGCCTGCTTCTCCCTCTCCCACTCTCCCTGCTTGTGTTCCCTCTCTCACTATGTCTCTCTCTGTCAAATAAATAAAATCTTAAAAAAATAATAAAAAAGACTTAATTTATTTATTTTAGAGAGAGATACAGAGAGAGAGAGAGAACGGGGGTGGGGGCAGAGGGAGAAGGAGAGAGAGAGAGAGAGAGAATCTCCAGCAGACTCCCTGCTGAGCGTGGAGCCTGACACGGGGCTCGATCCCACAACCTGTGAGATCAGGACCTGAGCCGAAACTAAGAGTTGGACGCTTAACTGACTGAGCCACCCAGGCGCCCCTCAAGTGAAATTTTAAAAAACACCTTGAACTAAATGAAAACAGAAACAAAAATATACTGTCAAAATCTGTGGGACATGTGATGTGATGAGCACTGGGTGTTATGTGCAGCTAATGAATCACTGAACACTACATCAAAAACTAATAATGTACTATACAGTGGCTAACTGAACATAATAAAAAAAAATCTGTGGGACACAACTAAACCGGCACTGAGAGGGAAATCTCAAAGGTAGAGGTGCTATATGCATACATTAGAAAAGAGGAAAAGTCTTAAATCAATAATCTAAGCTCCCAGCTGAAGAAACTGGAAAAAAAGAGCAAAGTACACCCAGAGCAAATAGAACAAAGGAAATAATAAAGATAAGGACAGAAATTGAAGAAGCTGAAAACAGAAAGAAGAAAGAGAGAAAATCAGTGAACCAAAAAGCTCATTCTTTGAAAAGACCAATAAAACCCGTGGTGATGGTTACACAAATCTACACATGTAACAACATGACAAAACTACAAAAGCACACTGTACCAATGTCAATTTCCTGAGTTTTGGTATTGTGCTACAATTATGACAGATGTAATCATCGGGGAAAACTGGGTAAAGGGCTCGTGGGACCTCTCTGTTCTATCTTTACAACTTCCTGTGAATCTATAATTATCTTAAAATAAAAAGTTAAAGAAATTGGAAAACATCTGTACAACTAAAAAATTATTTATTTTATAGTCTTATATAAATTCCTCACTGGAAAACTACAGGGTGCTAAGATAGCTTATAACAAATGGAACATATTCCTTCCTCTTTTCTTTTTTTTTTTTTTAAAGATTTTATTTATTTATTTAATTGACAGGGAGAGAGAGAGAGACAGCATGAGAGGGAACACAAGCAGGGGGAGTGGGAGAGGGAGAAGCAGGCTTCCCGCCAAGCAGGGAGCCCGATGCGGGGCTCGATCCCAGGACCCTGGGATCATGACCTGAGCTGAAGGCAGTCGCTTAACCAACTGAGCCACCCAGGCGCCCCTCCTTCCTCTTTTCTTAATATTATACAGTTCTTTGCCTTCCAAAGCCTGGTCACCTTCCTCTTAATGTTGTCTAATTCGTCAGCCTCCTTCTTAAATACTCATGTCTGGAAGGTAACACCTGCTTCAGATGGGATATCACCTCCCGTGTTCTAAACACACTTTCATTAGTGTGGCCATGGTCTTTTCTGGTTTTGTAAGTAGCAATAGCACACATTCTTGTATCATTTTTGGTCTGGAAGTCATGCAAAACTTTCAGAGTCTTGCACATGAATGGAAAAATATTTTCATCATTAGCATTTATGTAATGCATTTATATAAATGGAAGATTTTTCGTTGATCCTTGTAGGATTTCATCTTATTGGATTCAATCCACCAATGTCCCAGCCATCAAAATAGTTTTCAAATGCTATTTCATTGCCTATCATTAGGGCTCTCTTCACACTGTGAGTCAGCTGCAGAAGTCAGTTATCTGTGTACCACTCTATGGCTTCATCTCGGTCACTGCTACTGAAAATGTTGAGTAGGACAAGGTGCAATGGCCATGGAGGTATGCCATGCCGATATTCAAGAAGGAACTTCTCATTTACCGCATGGAATGCAGTTAACTGGTAGCCTTCACTGTTCACGCCTTCAGGCTCTGCTTTAGCCTTCCTTTTTGGTGTGTGGTAAAAAAATTAAAATGTAACAGATTTACCCTCTTAACAAATATTTAAGTATAAAGTACAGCACTGTTAACTGTAAGTACATGTTGTACAGCAGATATCTAGAACTTTTTCATCTTACGTGACTGAAACTTTATACCCACTGAACAGCAACCCCCCACTTATACCTCCCCTCAGCCCTTGGCAACCACTATTCTACTTCCTGCTACAATGAACTTGACCACTTTAGATATCTCATGTAAGTAGAATCATGCAGTATTTGTCCTTCTGTGACTGCCTTATTTCCGTAGCATAACATCCTCAAGGTTCATCCATGCTGTAGCATGTGACAGTATTTCCTTCATTTTTGTGGTTGAATAATATTCCATTGTGTGTACATACCATTTTTTCTTTATCCATTCATCTGTTGAAGGGCTTTTAGGTTGTTTCCACCTCTTGGCTATTGTGAATAATGCTGCAATGAACATGGGAGTGCAGATATTTCTTTGAGATCCTGATTTCAATTTTTATTTATTTATTTTAAAGATTTTATTTATTTATTTGATAGAGAGAGACACAGCAAGAGAGGGAACACAAGAGGGGGGTGGGAGAGGGAGAAGCAGGCTCCCCATGGAGCAGGGAGCCCGACGTGGGGCTTGATCCCAGGACCCTGGGATCATGACCTGAGCCGAAGGCAGACGCTTAACCGATTGAGCCACCCAGGTGCCCCCTGATTTCAATTTTTTAAAATAAATACCAAGAAGTGGAATTGCTGGATCATATATGTAATTCTACTTTTAATTTTTTCAGGAACCGCCATACTGCTTTCCATAGTGGCTACTCCGTTTTACATTCCCACCAACAGTGTGCACAAGGGTTCCAATTACTCCACATCCTCACCAACTCATTATTATTATTATTATTATTATTATTATTTTATAATGGCCATACTGATAGGTGTGAGGTGATATCTCACTGTGGTTTTGATTTACATTTCTCTAATGATTAGTGATGTTGAACATCTTGTCATATATGTGTTAGCCATTTGTTAGTCTTCTCTAGAGAAATGTCTATTTGAGACCTCCACCTATTTTAAATTCGGATTATTTGGTTTCTTGCTATTGAGTCATATGATTCACTTATATATTTTAGATATTAACTCCTTATCAGAGATATGGTTTGCAAATACTTCTTCTCATTCTGTAGGCTGACTTTTCATTCTGTTCATTGTTTCCTTTGCTGTGCAGAGATTCTTAGTTTGATGACGTCCCACTTGTCTATTTTTGCTTTTGTGGCCTGTACTTTTTTTTCTTAAAGATTTTATTTATTTATTTGACAGAGAGAGAGCAAAAGCAGGCGAAGTGACAGGCAGAGGGAGAGGGAGAAGCAGGCTCCCCGAGGAGCAGGGAGCCCAATGTGGGGCTTGATCCCAGGACCCTGGGATCATGACCCGAGCTGAAGGCAGCCGCTCAACAAACTGAGCCACCCAGGTGCTTCTGTACTTTTTTAAAAAAAAGATTTTATTTATTTATTAGAGAGAGAGAGAGAGCATGAGCAGGGGGAGGGGCGATGGGAGAGGGAGAAGCAGACTCCGCGCTGAGCACAGAGCCAGATGTGGGGCTCAATCCCATGATCCTGAGATCATGACCTCAGCCAAAGGCAGACGCTTAACCGACTGGGCCACTCAGGTGCCCCGTGCCTGTACTTTTGATATCATTTCCAAGAAATCATTTCTAAGATCAATGTCATGAAGATTTCCCCTTATGTTTTCTTCTAGGCATTGCACAGTTTCAGGTCTTATGTTCAAGTCTTTAATTCATTTTGAGTTGATTATTATACATGATGTAAGGTAAGGGTCCAGTTTCATTCTTTGCATGTGGATATCCAGTTTTCCTAGCACCCTTTATTGAAGAGACTATCATTTCCTCATTGTATATTCTTTGCTCCCTTATCAAATATAAGTTGACCATATATGAGAGAATTTATTTCTGGGCTCTTGCTTATGTTCCATTGATCTATGTGTCTGTTTTAAATGACAGTATCATACAGTTTTATTTACTGTATGTAAATACAGTAATATATTTTGTATATATTTCTTTGTAATATATTTTGAAATTAGGAAGTGTGAGGCCTCCAGATTTATTCTTACTTCTTGAGATTGCTTTGGCTATTTGGGGTCCTTTGTGGTTCCATATGAATTTTAGGTATGTTTTACTAGTGTTTCTGTAAAAATGCCATTGGAATTTTGATAGGAATTGCACTGGCTCTGTAAGTGGGTTTGGATAGTATGGCCATTTTAACAATACTAATTCTTCCAATCTATTAACTCACAATATCTTTTTTTTTTAAGATTTTATTTATTTATTTGACAGAGACACAGCGAGAGAGGGAACACAAGCAGGGGGAGTGGGAGAGGGAGAAGCAGGCTTCCTGTGGAGCAGGGAGCCCGATGTGGGGCTCGATCCCAGGACCCTGGGACCACGACCCGAGCTAAAGGCAGACGCTCAATGACTGAGCCACCCAGGCGCCCCTCTTTTTTTTATTAACTCAAAATATCTTTCCATTTTTATGTGTCTTCTTCAATCTCTTTCATCAATGTTTTGTAGTTTTCAGTTTTGTCATCTTTCATCTTGGTTAAATCTATTCCCATGTAGTTTATTCTTTTTGAAGCTGTTGTAAATGGGATATTTTTCTTAATATCTTCTGCAGATAGTTTGTTATAACTGTATAGACATGCAACTGATTTTTTTTTTCTGTTTATTTTGTATCCTGCAACTTCAACAAACTCATTTATTAGTTCTAAGAGGTGTGTGTGTGTGTGTGTGTGTGTGTAATCTTTAGGGTTTTCTACATATGAAATTGCGTCATCTGTGAACAGAAGTAATTTTACTCTGGTGAAGACTCCCAGTATTCTATTGAATAGAGGGGGTGAGAGTGGGCATCCTTGCTTTGTTCTCAATCTTAGAGGAAAAACTTTCCATTTTCCATATTGAGTATGATGTTAGTTGTGTGCCTGTCATACATGGCCTTTATTATATTGAGGTACATCACTTCTCTACCTAATTAGTTGAGTTTTATCAAGAAAGGATGTTGAATTTTGTTAAATGCTTTTTTCTGCTTCTATTGAGATGATCACATGATTTTTATCCTTCATCATGTTAATGTGGTAGATCTTATTAATTGATTTTTGCATGCTGAATCATCCTTGCATCCCAGGGATAAATCCCACTTGATCATGGTGTATGGTCTTTTAAATGTACTGTTAAATTTTGTTTGCTAGCATTTTGTTGAGGATTTTTGCATGTATGTTCATGAGGGATATTGGCCTTAATTTTCTTATATTGTACTGTTCTTATTTGGCTTTGGTATAGGGTAATGCTGGCCTCATAAAGTAAGTTTGGAAGTGTTCCCTCTAGAATTTTTTGGAAGAGTTTGAGAAGGATTGGCATTAATTATTTAAATATTTGGTAGAATTTGCCAGTGATGCCATGTGGTCCTGGGCTTTTCTTTGTTAGGAGGTTTTTGTTTACTGATTCAGTCTTCTTATTCATTATTGGTCTGTTCAGATTTTCTTTCTTCATGACCCAGTGTTGTTAGGTTGTATGTTCCAGGAATTTATCCATGTTTTCTAGGTTATCCACTTTGTTGGAACATAATTATTTATAGAAGTCTCTTACAATCCTTTTTATTTCTGTAACATCAGTTGTAATGTCTTTTTAAAAAAGATTTATTTAGGGGCACCTGGGTGGCTCAGCTGGTTAAGCGACTGCCTTCGGCTCAGGTCATGATCCCAGGGTCCTGGGATAGAGTCCCGCATTGGGCTCCCTGCTCAGCGGGAAGCCTGCTTCTCCCTCTCCCACTCCCCCTGCTTGTGTTACCTCTCTTGCTGTCTCTCTCTCTGTCAATTAAATAAATAAAATAAAAAAAAAGATTTATTTATTTATTTGAGAAAGAGATGGGGAGAGAGAGAGAGAGAGAGCATGAGTAGAGCGAGGGGCAGAGGGAGAGAGAATCTTCAAGCAGACTCCCGCTGAGCACGGAGCCAGACACTGGACTCCATCTCACCATCCTGAGATCACCACCTGAGCCAAAACCAAGAGTTGGATGCTTAACCGACTGAGCCACCCAGGCACCCCATAATCCATTTACATTTAAAGTGATTATTGATAGGGAAGGACTTACTACTGCCATTTTTATCATTGTTTACTATTTTTCTTATAGTTCTTTTGTCCTTCTTTTGTTTTCTTGCTGTCTTTCCTTGTGTTTCATAGATTTTTTGGGGGGGTTGTGACATGCTTTGATTCCTTTCTTATTTTCTTTTGTATCTTCTATAGGTATTTTCTTTCTGGTTACCAAGGGACTTACATAAAACACCTTATAGTGACAGCCATCTATTTTAAGCTGGTAAGTTCAATCACATAAAAACTCTACACTTCAGGGGTGCCTGGGGGGGCTCAGTTGGTTAAGCATCTGCCTTTGGCTCAGGTCATGATCCCAGGGTCCTGGGATGGAGCCCCACGTCGGGCTCCCTGCTTAGCGGGAACCTGCTTCTCTCTCTCCCTCTGTTGCTCCCCCTGTTTGTGCTCTCTGTCAAATAAATAAATAAAAAACAAAACAAAACTCTACACTTCTACTTCTCCCCCCTCCACTTAATGTTATTGATGTCCGAAATTACATCTTTTATATTGTGTATCCAATGACATTTTTATGATTATAGTTATTATACTTTTGTCTTTTAAGTTTTATACCAGAATTAAAATGATTTATGTACCATAGTTACAGTATTTTAGTATTCTGTACTTGTTTATATATTTATACTCTTATACTAGTGAGCTTTATACTTTTATATATTTTTGTGTTGCTGTTTAGTGTGTTTTCATTTCAACCTGAAAGACTCTCTTTAGCATTTCTTTTAAGGCTGGTCTAGTACTGATGACCTCCCACAGCTTTAGTTTACCTGCGAAAGTCTTTCTCTCTCTATTTTTGATGGACAATTTTGATGGATATAGTATTCATGGCTGGCAGTTTTTTGTAGCACTTCAAATATATCCCTTCTGGCCTGCAAGGTTCCTGCTGAAAAAAATCTGCTTATGGTCTTATGAGGGTTTCCTTGGATATGATGAGTTCACTTTTATTTTGCTGCTTTCCAAATTCTCTCTTTGACTTTTGACAATTTGATTATAACATGCCCATTAGGGTTCTTGAATGTGGATGCCATTTCCTTCTCCAAATTTGGGAAGTTTTCAGCCATCATTTCTTTAAATAAGCTTTCTGTTCCTTTCTCTCTCTTCTTCCCCTCAGTTATTGCATTCTTCATCTCCAAAATTCTGTTTGGTTCTTTTTTATATTTTCTATCTCTTTGTTGTACTCATTTTGTTCATGCATAATTTTCCGGAGTTCATTGTGCATCTTTATGATGATTATTTTGCATTCTTTGTCAGGTAATTCATGTACCCCCATTTCTTTAGTGTTGATTTATGGAGATTTATTTTGTCCCTTTGATTGAGCCATTTCCCCCTGTTTATTGATGTCCTTGTAACTTTGTGTTGATATCTGTTGATATTTGAAAAAACAGCCACCTCTCCCAGTTTTTACAGACTGGCTTTGTACAGGGAAAGACCTTCACCAATCAGCCTGGCTAGAGATCCTGGGGCCTGTCAAACATTTTCTGTGGATGTGTCTTCTCTAGACTTGTGCATGTAGATTTCTTAAAAAAAAAAAAATTTTTTTTTTAATTTAATTATCTGAGAAATAGAGAAAGAGAGAGCATGCACACACAAGCAGGGGGAGGAGCAGAGCGAAAGGGACAAGCAGACTCCCCGTTGAGCAGGGAGCCTGAGACAGGGCTCGATCCCAGGACCCCAAGATCATGACCTGAGCCGAAGTCAGATGCTTAACCAACTGAGCCACACAGGTGCTCCATGCATGTAGATTTCTAATTAAAGGGATTTACTTGTTTCTTTCATTCAAAATCTCATAATCTCTTGCTTACTCTGGTGTCTGCTGTACTGTGAGTCCTCTGAAACAGCAGCATGCTGCCTAGCTTTTTATTTTCCAGGGGCCCTCCAGGCATCTAGAGTATGTCAGGTCCTGTCAGTGCCCCAAGTTGTGCTAGACAGAAATCAATC
Organism: Leptonychotes weddellii; assembly: GCF_054177405.1. Taxonomy (NCBI): domain Eukaryota; kingdom Metazoa; phylum Chordata; class Mammalia; order Carnivora; family Phocidae; genus Leptonychotes; species Leptonychotes weddellii. The sequence continues at coordinate 75,300,396 of NC_138385.1, forward strand.
CTTTGGGCAACTCCCCAATAAGCCAGAATGTTGGATGCATACTCCACTCTTCTCTTTCTCTCCCGAGGAAGAAGGTGCCAACTTGTATCAGTGTCTTTCTCCTGTACCATGGGTCCTCTGGGGCAACAGCAGGCTGCACTGATCTTTTTTGTTCTCAGCAGTTCTCAGGCATCTAGAGTATGCTAGGTCCCATCCGTGCTCCGAGACAGAAACCAGTCCCTTGGACACCCCCCTGAAAAACTGGAATGTTGGACACATGCTCCACTATTCACTTTTCCCTTGAGGGAGAGGCCACCAAGCTGTATCAGCCTCTGTCTGTTGTACTGCAGGTTCCCAGGAGTAGCAGCATGTTGCCCAGCTCTTTTTTGTTCTCAGCGGGCCCCCAGGTATTTCAAGTATGCTAGGTCTTGTCAGTGCTCAGAGGCAGGCAAGACAGAAGCCAGTCCCTCAGGTAGTCCCCTTGAAAAGTCAGAACATTGAATGTATAATTTAGCCTTCTCTTTCGCTACCCAGGGAGATACCAGGAGCTGGGAGTTTTCTCACAATCATGTGGCACTGTGCCAGGGGAGGGACTAAGGGAAGAGGGTCACAGAATTTCCTAGGACCTTTGATGTAGCTGATTTCATGCTTGCCTGGGGGTTACAGGAGCCTTTTAAGTGGTTTCTGGATTTCTCATAAAGGGAATTCATTCCTGTATTGTTTTTGGTGTCTCTGTGGGAGGAAGAATTGTCTGGGCATCCTATTCTGCCATTTTGCTTACATCACTCTGCCTCAGCTTTCCAACCGGGGCCATTGTCTTTCTCGGTAGCTCCCAGAGAACTGAGTATGGTCGTGTTACTAGGCTCTGATCATGACTGTGCCACGTGGAACTCCTGTAATGGGCAATCTTTGCTTTGGAGCTCCCCGTTGTATTGGGTAAGACTGTCAGATCTGTACTGCAGTCTGAAGCTGGCCCTGCCCAACCTGCATTCTCCCCCTTTTATCTTTCACAGGCATTACCTACTAGTAGACCTCTTCACTCCTAACTCTGTCCAAGTATCTGCTTCCCGCAAGACTCAACTAATAAACAGGTCTGATCTCAAAGTCCTGTGGTTCTGCCTCACAGTCTTCATTCTTGGCTGATATTGATCACTTAATGAACACCCTCTGGGGAACGTTGTTCAAGTGGTCTCTTCAATTTGTCCTCCACCAACACCGATTTGCTTGTGGCAAAGACTGGCTGGCTGTTCACCAAACCCCTTAATTTGTTCTCCTGGGAACATTACTAGACTACATTTCCCAGCCTCCCTTGCAGTTAGGTGGATATCAAAGAAAATACATTTCTTTTCCTCTCTTGATACTTGCAGCGATCAAGTATATTGGAAAGAGCATAGGATGGGCTTTGAGATGTATGATCAGTGTTTTCTTTCTCTTGGTTCTCTCATCTAGAGGGGATTACATTTCAACTAATTTTTTAAAATGGACTCTGAGAGACTAAGTGGAAAAATATGCCCTTGGATTGCAAAGAAAGACAATATCATGTTAGAACTCCTGAACTGGATGAAGAGGGATTAGAGTTATTGTTCATCACCATCCGGAAGTAATATTAGAGTGTTCATTACCACAGGGCTCCATTAACAGAAGTACCTGAGCTTGTAAGGCCCATGATAGGCTCACCCCAGAGAAACTCAAGTCCCCGTAGTACCTGCCCACGAGTACTGAACCAGTTATTGTTCTGCAGTGACATTTTAGGCATTGGTTGTGAAAATTGAAAATACCATTTACCCTCTCCAGAAATTACTTGTGTCAAGCTTTAAATGGCTTAATTAGTAATGCTATTCCAGAGGCAATGATACTGTAGAAGAACACTATTTATGGCATGTCTAATGATCTTCCATCTGCCCCCAGATGCATGACATTTACCACGTAACCACTATAGCATCTCCTTGTGCTAGCATAAGCAATATTTTATAGTATCATCTCTATAGTAATGGCTGACAACATGACAGAGTTTAATAAACAATCTAAACTTTACCTGGAATGGCACCAGCATTCTTGTCTTTGTTTTGCTATTATCACTGCTGTTAGCTCAATTTAAAATTTCATTTTCTTCATGAGCCACTTTAAAAGAAGCTACCCATTGGCAAATGTTTGGCCACTTTGAATTTTTTTTATTATTTTCCTTTTTAAGTTGTTATACAGTAAAATAAACATTTTTCTTTGGTATACTCTTCTATGAATTTTAAATCATATATAGACTTGTGTAACTACCACAACAATCAGGATATTGAATAGTTCCATCAAACTCAAAACTCCCTCATGCTGTCCCATTATAGTCACCCTCTCAGCCCAAACACCATTGATTTGTTTTTGTCTCTATAATTTTATATTTTTGAGAATGTCATATAAATGAAATCATACAGTATGTAACTTTTTGGGACTGACTTCTTTCACTCAGCATAATGCCTTTGAGATTCTAAGTTGTTCTATGTAATAATAGTTCATTCCTTTTTATTGCTAAGTAGAATTTCATTATTATGGATATATCACATAGAGTTTGTTAATCCATTCACCAATGGAAGGATATTTTGATTGCTTCTAGTTTGGGGCAAAAGGAATAGAGGAAATTATAAAAGTTAATGTCTAAGTTTTTCTGTGAGCTTAAGTTTTCATTTCTCTAGGGCAGAGTTTGGCAAACATTTTCTGTAAAGTGCCAGATAGTAAATATCTCAGGTTTTGTGGGTCACGTATAGTCTTTGTAACATATTCTTAAAGAAAAAAAAAAAAACAAAAAACTGACAAACAACTCTTTAAAATGATAAAAAGCATTCTTAGCCTGCAGCCATACAAAATCAGATCCTTGGCCTGATTTGACCTGCTTGCTTTAGTTTGGTGACCCCTGCTCTAGGGCAAATACTTAGAACTGGGATTGTCGGGATATATGGTAAATGTATGTTTAACTTTATAAGAAACTGCTGCACTGTTTTCCAGAGTGGCTGTAGTATTTTGCATTCCTACCCTGTGTATAAAAGTTCCAATTGTTCTACGTCTTGGCAGCACCTGGTCCTGTCTGTATTTGTTTTGTTTTGTCTTTTACTATTCTAATATATGTTGGTAGTATCTCACTGGGACTCTGCTTTGCATTTCTCCAATAGCTAATAATGTTGAGTACCTTTTCATGTGGTTACTTGACATCTATATATCTTCTCTGGTGAAAGTCTGTTTATGCCTTTTGCCTGTTTTCTAACTGATTGTTTTGCTACTGTTAAGTTTTGAGAGTTCTTCATATATTCTAAATACAAATCCTTCGTCAGATTTGTGGTTTGCAAATACTTCCTCCCAGGCTATAGCTTGTCTTTTTATCCTCTTACCAGGGTCTTTCTCAGAGAAAAAGTTTTAATTTTGATGAGGTCCAATTTATCAATTTTTTTTTTCTTTTATTGATCGTGCTTTTGGTGTCAAGACAAAGAATTCTCTGCCTAGCCCTACGTCCCAAAGATTTTCTCCTACTTTTTCCTTAATGTTTTATAGTTATGTTTTGCATTTAAGTCCTTGTTCCATTTTGAGTTAGTTTTTGTGTAAGATGTGAGGTTTAGATTGAGATTCTCTTTTTCTCCTGGAGGATGTACAATTGCTTCAGCACCATGTTGAAAAGGTAACTTTCCCTCTATTGGATTGCTTTTGCATCTTTGTTGGAAATCAGCATACATATTTCTGTGAATTATATTTCTGGATTCTCTATTTTGTTCCACTGATTTATGTGCTTATTAATCTATGTGTCTATCCCCCTGCAAAATACCACATGGCTTTGATTACTGTAGCTATATAGTAAGTCTTAAAATCAGGTAGTGTGGTTCCTCCAATTTATTCTTCTTTTTCTTTTAAGACTTTATTTATTTTTAAAGATTTTATTTATTCACTTGAGACATACAGAGAGAGCGACAGAGAGAGAGAGAGCATGAGCAGGGAGAGAGGCAGAGGGAGAGGAAGAAGCAGGCTCCCTGCTGAGCCAGGAGCCCGATGTGGGGCTCGATCCCAGAACCCTGGGATCATGACCTGAGCCGAAGGCAGACGCCCAACCATCTGAGCCACCTAGGCACCCCTATTTATTTATTTTAGAGAGGGAGTATGCGAACAGGGGGAGGAGCAGAGGGAGAGGGACAAACAGACTCTGTGCTGAGTGCAGAGCCTGACATAGGACTCAATCTCACAACCCTCAGATCATGACCTGAGCTGGAATCAAGAGTTGGGACACTTAACTGACTGAGCCACCCAGGCACCCCTATTCTTCTTTTTCAAAACTGTCTTAGCTATTCTAGTTTATTTTTCCATATAAGTGTTATTTTTTTTTTAAGATTTTATTTATTTATTTGAGAGAGAGAAAGCAAGCAAGCACAAGCAAGTGGAGGGGCAGAAGGAGAGGGAGAAGCGGACTCCCTGCAGGGAGTCTGATGTGGGGCTCGATCCCAGGACCCTGGGATCATGACCTGAGCCGAAGGCAGAGGCTTAACCGACTGAGCCACCCAGGTGCCCCTCCATATAATTTTTAGAATCAGCTTTTTTATATCTAAAAACTGGAATTTTGATTGAAATTATGTTGTATTTATAGGTCAATTTGGGGGAATTGGCATCCTTTCTAAATTTCAGCATGTCTCTCCCATTGTTTATGTCTTTGATTTCTTCCATCAACTTTTTGTAGTTTTTAGTATGCAGCTTCTGTATGTGATTTGTTAGATTTATACCTAGATATTTCATTTTTTGGAGTTATGTAAATGGTATTTAAAAGATATCTTGGTTTCCAAATCACTGGTATATAGAAACAGTATTGGCAAATTGTTAATATGCCAAAATATTGTGTGTTGACCTTGTATTCTACAATCTTGCTAAACTCTTAGTAGTTTTAGAAAAAAATTTTGTGGATTCTTTGGGATTTTGTCTATATACAACCATGTTGCTTGTGAAAAAGCACAGTTTTATTTCTTCCTTTTCAGTATGTATACCTTTCATTTCTTTTTTCTACCTTATTGTACTGGCTAGGATTTCCAGTATGAGATTGAATAGGAGTGATGAGAGTGTATTTCCTTGCCTTCTTCCCTGTCTTAGAAAGAAAGTGTTCAATCTTGCATTACCAATGATATTTGCTCTAGGTTTTTTTTTGTTGTTGTTGTTGTTGCCTTTTATTAGGTTAAGAAAGTTTCTTTTTATTCTTAGTTTTCTGAGAGCTCTTCCTTTTTTTCATGAATGGATGTTGACTTGTCAAATACTTTTTTGCATCATTTGATATGATCATGTGGTTTTTCTTCAATAGCCTGTTGATATGGATTACACGGATTTGTGCATACTGAATGAGCCTTGCATTCCTGGGATAAACTTCCCTTGGCTACAGGTTATTAATTTTATATATTCCTAGATTTGATTTCTTAATGTTTTCTTGATGGCCATAGGGATATTAATATGTTTTCTTTTCTTGTAACATTCTGATCTGGTGATGGTATCACAGTAATGCTGCCTTCATAAAATATATTTTAAGTGTTCTATTTTCTGAAAGAGATTGTATAGAAGTGGTGTTATTTATTGTTTAAATGTTTGGTATAATTTGCCAGTAAAACTATCTGGACCTGGAGCTTTCCTTCTGGAAAGGTATTTAACCATGAATTTGATTTAAGTTATTGGACTATTCAGATCATCTGTTTTATCTTGAGTGATTTTTGGCAGTTTTTGTTTTTTTGAGGAATTGGTCTATTTAATTAAAGTTGTGAAATTTTTGTCCATAAAACTATTCATAATATTCCTTTTTTATCCTTTTAATGTCTACAAGTTTTGTAGTGATCATCTCTCTTTCATTCTTGATATTGATAATTTGTTTCTTCTATTTCCTTGTCAGTCTTGGCAGATCAATTGATCTATTCAAAGGACCAGCTTTTTCTTTCATTGATTTCGTTCTGTTGTTTTTTTGCTTTCAATTTCATTGATTTCTGCTCTTATCTTTATTATTTCCTTCCTTCTGCTTGCTTTGTGTTTGTTTTACTCTTTTTTTCTGTTTTTTGTTTTGTTTTCTTTTAGGGTGGAAGATTAGATTATTGATTTCAGTTCTTTCTTTTCTAATATCAACATCTGATACTACAAATATCCATCTAAGTATTCTTCAGTTGTATCTCACTAATTTTGAAATGTTATAGTTCCATTTTTGTTCAGTTCAAAATAATGTCTAATTTCATTTGAGATCCATGAATTATTTAGGAATGTGTTATTTAATTTCCAACTGGAGACACAGAACATACTTTATGATTTTAATTCTTTCCAGTGTATTGAGGTTTGTTTTATGATCCTGGATGTGGTCTATCTGGATGAATGTTCCATGTGCACTTGAACATATTCTGCTCTTGTTTGGGAGGGGATTGTTACATAAATATCAATTAGATATAGTTGATTGATAGTGTTGTTCAATGTTGTATCTTCACTGATTTTCTAGTAGTTCTATTGATTTCTGAGAGCAGAGTGTTGAAATCTCCAAATATAATTGTGAAATTTTCCCTTTTTTATTCTCTCAGCTTTTGCTTAATGTATTTTCAAACTTTGTCTTTTTATTGGTGTGTGTAGACCATTCACAATTAGCATAGTTATTAATATGCTTGAATTTACATTTACTATTTTATTATTTATTATCCATTTGTTCATTCTGCTTTTTGTTATTCTGTTTCTATTTCCTGTCTTCTTTTGCATTATTTGAACATTTTTTCATTTCATTTTAATTTAAATTTATCTATTATGTTTTTTAACTCTTTGTATAGTTTTGCTTGTCTTTTTTTGTTAAGTGGTTGCTCTTGGAATTACAATAGACATACTTAACTCCTTGCACTCTACTTTGAATTAATACTTTACCACTTCATGGTGCCTGGGTGGCTCATTTGGTTAAGCATCTGCCTTCAGCTCAGGTCATGATCCCAGGGTCCTGGAATCAAGGCCCAGCATTGGACTCCCTGCTCAGTTGGGAGCCTGGTGCTCCCTCTCCCTTTGCCCCTCCCCCTCGCTCATGTGCTCTCTCTCAAATAAATAAATAACATCTTAAAAAAAAGTATTTTACCACTTCAAGTAGAATGTAGAAATCTTACCATCACATAGGTCCCTTTACCCTCCTCCTTTTATGTTATACTTGTCTTATATACTACAGCTACATACATTGAAAACCCCATTAAACAATTGTATAGTTCTTGCTTTGAATCATTAAACATATTTTAAAGACTTTGAGAGAAGAAGATTGGTCTATTTTATTTACCTAGATATTTACCATTTCTATTGCTCTTCCTTCAGTCCTGATGGTCCACATTTCCTTCTGTTATTATTCCCCCTCTATCTGAAGAACTTCGTTTAGCAATTGTTTTAGAACAGTTATGCTGGCAATGACTTCTGTTAGTTTGCCTGAGCATGTCATTGTTTCAGCTTGATTCCTGAGGGATATTTTCACTGGATATAGAATTCTTTTTATTTTTTAAGTTTTATTTATTTAAGTAATCTCTACACCCCACGTGGGGCTCCAACTCACAACCCCAAGATCAAGAGTCACATGCTCCTCTGACTGAGCCAGCCAGGTGCCCCTGGATATAAAATTTTGGGTTGACTTTTTTTTTTTAAGGGTTTTATTTATTTATTTGAGAGAGCGAGAGAGAGCACACAAGCAGGGGGGTGGGGAAGGGTACAGGGAAAGGGAGAACCAGACTCCCCACTGAGCAGGGAGTCTGACACAGGACTCAATCCCAGGACCCTGAGATCATGACCTGAGCCAAAGGCAGACACTTAACCGACTGAGCCACCCAGGTGGCCCTGTGTTGACTTTTTTTTTTAAACAAAAGCTTCATGCCACTTTCTTCTTATCTCCATGGTTTCTGATAAGAAATCTGCAGTCATTCAAATAGTTGTTCCCCTGTGGTAATATACTGTTTCACTCTGTCTGCTTTCAAGATTTTTTGTTTTTAGTTTTCAGCCATTTGATTATGATGTATGTTGGTATGGTTTTTTTGTTTGCTTGTTTGATTGCTTATTTATCTTGCTTCAGATTCATCAAGCCTTTTGAATCTGGAGGTTTAGGTATTTCACCAAATTGGAGAAGTCTTCAGTCACTATTTCTTCTATTATTGTTTTTCAGTACCACACTTTTTCTCCTTTCCTTTTAGAGCTCAGATGACATGAATGCTAGCCCTTTTATTATTGTTCCACATTTCTTGAGGCTCTGTTCATTTTTTTCAATTTTTGTTTTCTTGGTTGTTCAGATTGAGCACATTTGATATACATTTAAATTTAATTTGATATACATTTAAGTTTAATAACATTTTCCTGTCATCATTGTTTTACTATTGAACTCATGCTGTGAGGTTTTTTGGTTTTTTTTTTTTTTTAACCTAGGTTATCTTTTACCTTGAGGGGCTCTACACTCTGAAACAAGATAATGTTTTGTTGTTCAACCTTGTGTTTTCTGCCTCCCACAACATGGCAGTCTAGGAAAATCAATCAATCATCACTGAAATATTAGTAATAATAAAAAGGAACCAGTATAGGAACTGTACAAAAATATCCTCAAGAATAAAGGAGCAAGACCAAGAGAAGGCCAAAGGGCAAACATCAGAAATAATTTGCCAAGGAAAAAAATGAAAATCATGACCAAATATTTATATAGGAATACAAAAAACTTAATAAAAGCACAATATGTGAATAAGGAATTTAAACACAGATAAAATAGCTCAAGAAAAAATAAGATAAAAGAAATAAGAAATGGCTAGCAGAGTTCAGAAAAGAAATGGAGAAGACATATAAAGGAGAAATGAAGGTCATGTTATAAACATCAAAAAAAAAAAAAGAGAGAGATTTCTTAAAAAAAAAAAAGCCATGGGCATGAAAGGAAGGCTTGAGAAAAGTGAACCAAATGAATGAGAATATAACAAGTAGTTTTCAGAAGTTTAAAAGGATTAGGGGGGCACCTGGGTGGCTCAGTTGATTAAGAGTCCAACTCTTGATTTTGGCTCAGGTCATGATCTTACCGTCGTGAGATCAAGCCATGCATCCGGCTCCACACCGAGGGTGGAGCCTGCTTAAGATTCTTTCTCTCCCTCTGTTCCTCCCCCTTGCTCGTGAGTGTTCTCTCTCTCTCTCTGAAAAAAAAAAAAATGTTTAAAAAGGATTAAAGAGAAAATGACATATATAAAGAACAAAGATCTACCACATGTATGATTGGTATTTCTGAATAAGAGAATAGATTAAATGGAATAGCAACATCAACAAAAATGTTCAAATATATGATTCAAGAGTGCTTTCAGAAATAAGACTTGAATTTTAGTTTGAAAAACAAACCTATCCCAGGTAAAATTGATATAGAATAACTACCTTCAACACATATCCCAATGAAGCTAATGGATTTCAGAAATAAAGAAGGAATCCCATGAGAATCCTTGCAAATAAAACAAGTTAGTTGTGAATGGGAAAAAAATCATTTGGCTTCCAGCCTCTCTATAATAGTATCCAACACTAGAAGATGGAAGGATAATGCCTACTAAGTCTTCAAAGAAGTGTGGTGAGCAGACTGTCATCCAAGTATAATGGCACAAACAGATGGCTTTATAGTTCTCAAGAGCCTTTCTTGAAGATAGAATTGTCTGATAAATTTCTACCAACAGATATAATAACACAAATGACTAGGAGTGATCAATGGGTCCATTAAAGGCTAAAGTGACTAGAGAAAGATAATAGCATATAAATGTTATATATACTGTGATGATATAAATAGAAGTCATAATATAGCCAACCAAATTCTGGATATCCTAGAAGTGAAAAAACATGGAGGTAGTATAAGTATGCTAATTTCCTCATCTTTTGAGAATTATTTAAAGCCAATAATACAGACATAAATATTTTTCTTTGATGTTATTAGTTCACTTTAAGAAACTTATGTGTAGAGATCAATAACATTTATTTATTTTTAACATTTAGTTTTTAAATAATTTTAGATTTCCAGAAGACTTGCAGAGATAGTACAGAATATTCCTGTATACTCTTCACCCAGTTTCTCTAATGTTAACATCTTATATAACCATTGCTATGGTACAAATGTTTCTGTCCCCTCAAAATTCATATGTTGAGATCCTAATCCCCAAAGGTGGTGGTATTTGGAGGTGGGGCCTTTGGGAGGTGCTTTAGTCATGACGGTGGAGCTCTCATGAATGGGATTAATGTCATATAAAAGAGGTTTCAGAGAGATCCCTAGCCCCCTCTGCCATGAGGACACAATGAGAAGACACCAGCTATGGTTGGAAGAGGGCCCTCACTTGACCATGCTGGCACCTTGATCTTGGATTTCCAGCTTCCAGAACGGCGAGAGATAAATTTCTGTTGCTTATAAGCTACTCAGGCTGTGGTATTTTGTTAGAGGAGCCTGAATAGGCTAAGATGACTTCAGGACATTTATCAAAAGTAAGAAATGAACATTGGTACAATACTTTTTTTAAAGATTTATTTATTGGGGGGGCAGATGGAGAGAATCCTCAAGCAGACTCCCCACTGAGCATGGAGCCCTATATGGGGCTCGATCCCATGACCCTGAGATCATGACTTGAGCTAAAACCAAGAGTTGGACGCTCAACTGATGGAGCCACCCAGGCACCCCCAGTATAATACTTTCAACTAAACACCAAACATTATTTGGATTTCCCTTTTTCTCTTTTAAGATCTGATTCAGGATACCACATTGCATTTAGTCATGTCTCGTTAGTCTACCATCTGTGACATTTTCTTGGTTTTTCTTTGTCCTTAAGGAACATTTACTTTTAAAAGCATTTTACTTTTTTAAAGTAATCTCTACGCCCAGCATGGGGCTCAAACTCATGACCCTGAGATCAAGAGTTGCTTGCACTATCTATTGAGCCAGTCAGGTGCCCCTAAAAACTTTGTATTATGGAAAGTTTTAAACATACACAAAGTAGAAATGATCATATAATGAACCTCCATGTACTCATCACTCAGCTTCAACAGTTAACAATATTTTGCCAATCTTTTTCTATTTAACCACCACCCCACTATCTTTTGTTGGAGTATTTTAAAGTGAAACCCAGACCATATATTTTTATCCATAAATGTTCAGTAAGCATCTCTACCTAATGAGGACATTGAAAATAATATTAATATGACACCACTATTACATGTAGAAAATGAACAATAATTCCTTAATACCATCTCATCCCATTCAAAGTCTCTCAGTTCTCACAAAGATATCATTTTCAGTTAGTTTATTCACATCAGGATCCAAGCACAGTTCATATATTGTATTGGTTATTATAGACCTTAAGTTTCTTTTATTCTCTAACAGCTCCACTTCCTTTTCCCCCACACCATTGATTTTTTGGACCAACTGGATCATTATATTCTGGATTCAGATGTATTATATTCTGGATTCGGTTGATGGCTTCTGCCAGGGGTCATTTGACTCATTCTCTGTTTCCTGTGTTTCCTGATAATTGGCATTTATATAGAAAGGTTTGATTAGATTAATGGTTTTTGGCAGGCAAAATATTCAATAGGTGATGTTATGTACTTCCCATCACATCACATCAAGAGGTAGATAATGTGTGTTGTCTCTCTTGTAGTGGTGCTAAAATTGATGAGTAAGATTAGGTGGTGTCAGCCTGATTCATCCATTATAAAGTTTCCTATTAATATTTCCCCTAATGATTTTAGCAGCCATTGATGATCATCACTAAGATTCATCATTTTATTAATACCTGAAAAATGGTAATATTCTTATTTTATCATTATTCTGCATATTTGTTGGAATTCTAAAAAGAAGAAGATTCTTCTTCAACTATTTGGTCACCTGAAAATTCAGTTAATATACAGAAAAGGCAGGATAAATGATTCTTTCTCTTATTTTATTTTATTTTTAAAGATTTTATTTATTTATTTGACAGAGAGAGACACAGTGAGAGAGGGAACACAAGCATTTGACAGAGAGACACAGAGAGAGAGAGGGAACACAAGCATGGGGAGTGGGAGAGGGAGAAGCAGGCTTCCCGCTGAGCAGGGAGCCTGATGCAGGGCTCGATCCCAGGACCCTGGGACCATGACCTGAGCCGATGGCAGACGCTTAATGACTGAGCCACCCAGGCACCCCTCTTTCTCTTATTTTAAAAACCACTTTTTCAAAAAACAATGAACTGGTGCTCTAGCAACCTCCAATGATGACAAATGAGCTTTCTGGGTTTTTGTTTAATTTTTTAGTGTCACTGTAAACTCATAAATTAAAAAAATTGATGTTTATAAATCATTTGCAATACTTATTCATTTTGATACTCAAATGATCTCACCTTAAACCAGTGGGAGTGCCTTCAAGTTGGTTTCTGTGTCCTTTTGACACAACCCCAGTAGTCATTGATAGTTTCTTTGCTTATTTTGTACACTTCCTACCTCTAAGTGGAATCAGCCATTTCTCTAAAAAGCCCTGCTTCCTTTAGGTGAAAATGGTATTTAAAGGCCACCATGTTGGTACTAGTGTGTGAATGCTACTGAGTCACCATTGTAGCTAAGCCTTTGTCAGTATACAAAGCTAAGATATTCAATTTTTTTTGAAAAAACCCTAAATCATGGGTTTATATTGATATTTCCAATTTGAATTTATGATTAAAGTGTTTATACTTAATTTATTTGATTTCATACTAGCATCTCTTTTATCTTTTGTGGAAAATCTTTATTTCTAACAACATAAACATAATTGTTAATTAGGCTTATACTGTGTGTGTATGAAAGTAGCAATACTAATATCACTAAGACTACTGAAAGCAGTTTAAGATTTTTTTTAAAAAGATTTTATTTATTTATTTGTCAGAGAGAGAGAGTGCACAAGCAGGGGGAGAGTCAGAGGGAGAGGGAGAAGCAGACTCTCCACTGAGCAGGGAGCCCAACTTGGGGCTCGATCCCAGGACCCTGAGATCATGACCTGAGCCGAAGGCGGACTCTTAACCGACTGAGCCACCCAGGCATCCCAGTTTAAGATTTTTTTTAAGAGTGCTTTGTCCTAGGGGTATATTCCACTAGGTCTGTATCACCAAAACACTGTATTTTAAAGCAATTTGAAGAAATTATTTTTCACTGTGAGAGAATGCCACCATCTGATGCATCAGTGCTTCTAACTGGTATAACCCAAATCACATCCAAAACCCTGGCTGCAAAGGAACCTTTTATCTTTCTAGACTGTACACACTGAAATGTGTGTTGAACAAGTCAGTCTGACACATCTACCTCTATAAGATTATAAGGGCTTCAAAGTTGTCTGCTAAAAGGTTAGTGGGGTAGAGGATCAGGAAGTGTAGTGATAATTCAGAATTCCTGCTTGGGGGAGGTGAGGGCAAATGGTCTCAAAGACAAATAGATTTCTGATCAGTGCTCAGGACCCATCTGAAGAAAGAGTCTGAATTCCTAATGGCATTGTCTGCACCATTGCATCTGGCAGCCTAGGTAAGAGGAGAGAAGAGTGGGCTTTGCAATGGTGGGAGTATAAAAGCACGGGGGACCTACAGTGCTGGCTACAGAGGAATTGATGTGATATACCACAAAGCTATAGTCAAGGAAAGAGAGAAAGTTAACACAGACAGAAAAATAATGATAAGCATATGCAATAAGCCAGACACTGTCCTACGCACTTCACATATGTTAACTTAATCCTTATAACATGTTAAGGCAGGTATTATTATTATCATCCCCATTTTACAGATAAGGAAACTGAGATCCTGAGACGTTAATTTGACCAAGGTACACATACAGTAAGTGGCTGAATCAGAATTTAAACCCCGAAGTCTGGCTCCAGAGAAGGAAGCAATGAGACATTATTTATACCCATAATCTGGCAAAAATTACAAAAGCTGTAATACCTATAGCTGGAGGGGATATAGATTAAAAAGTACTCTTGCACATTGCTGGTGGACATTGAAGTATTACAGCGATTCCAGAAAGTAATCTGGTAACAACTGTTAATATTAACAAATTTCATTTCCCCAGCAACTCTGCTCCTGGGAATCTGTTCAGTAGGAATGAAAGTATTAGTAAGTAAGAATATGTGTAAAAGGATGTTTTATTGCAGCATTGCTCATAGTTGCAAAAAAAAAAAACTGGATGCCAAGTAAAAGCCTGCCAATAGGAGAATGGTTGAATAAATGATAGTTATGTCCACGCCACAAAAGTTATGCAACCATTAAAAAGGATGCATTAGGGCTATACCAGGGGGTATGGCGAGTTCCATGAAGTATTATGAATCGAAAACAAAACAAAACAAAAACAAAAACCAAGGTGCAAAATTGCTAACACAAGAACAGGAATAAATGTGAATATCATCATTTTGTAATCTCTAATAAATTAGTGGATGTAAGCATCAATCATCATGGCTACTACCATCAAAAGAATTGTCAATGAGACTTTTTGTGTTTCCCGAAGGAAGAATACATCATCATCTGTCTATGAAGTAGTAATAAAAATTGGACCTGAATCTGATTAAGCCTCTAGAGCCAACTATAAGCTTATAGGAAATACAGAGGAGAGGGCATGTTAAATTAGACTCTGGGAAAACAAACACCAAAATCCCAGCTGTGGGATATGCTACAGGACAAATGTGTTGCGTTCTTCAGTAAATAAATTGCAAGAAAAAGAAAAATGATGGAGGGGGAAGCTATGGATTTAAAAGAGACTCAAAAGACGTCACCCAGTTGCAAAGATTAGCCCTTATTTAGATCTTGATTCAAGCAAACAAATTGTTTTTTAAAAAGCCATGTATGATATTTATTGGACAACTGGAAGTCTGACACTGATTGGATATTAAGGAATTATTTATTATTTTTGCTAATGGTTTTTTTTTTTTTTTTAAGATTTTATTTATTTATTTGAGAGAGAGAGAAAGCATGAGGTGGGGAGGGTCAGAGGGAGAAGCAGAGTCCTCGCCGAGCCAGGAGCCCGATGCGGGACTTGATCCCGGGACTCCAGGATCATGACCTGAGCCGAAGGCAGTCGCTTAACCAACTGAGCCACCCAGGCGCCCTGCTAATGGTTTTGTAATTTAAGAGAATCCTTATCTTTTAGAGATGCATATGAATTATTGACAGATGAAATGATATGATGTCTGGCATTTGCTGAAAAATAATAAGAGGGCAGAGTGAGTGGGAATACAGATAAAATGAGATTGGCTCTATGTTGATAATTGTTGAAATTGGGTGATGGGTACATGGTGTTCATTATACTATTATTCTCTCTACTTTTTTTTATGTTTAAATTTTTTCCATGATGATTTTTCTAAAATCTTTTGGTAGGGGTGCTAGACATATTCCATTTGTCCCTCCAGATCCCCTCTCTGCCTTCCCCCCCATGCTCCGTCTGGGAAGCTGACCTCTATGGATAGAATCAATGGGCTCCCATGCCCTCTGCTGGGTTTGTAAAATGGGATACCTGTAGGAGATGGAAGGAGGGAAGGAGACTGAAGTTGGTTTTTTAATTTCCCAGGGTCCCTCCCTGATGAGTCACAGTGAGCTGACCGCCTCCTTTAATCAACCACAAGTCTCAGCTCCTGCCAGAGTGCTCTCCACCCATCCCTCTTTGCTGCTGATCCCTCTTCTTGCCCCCGGGTATTGCCCTATCCCTAGGTTTCTCTAGACCCTGCCCACGCTTTTATAAATAATCTCTTATTAAAATCTTCTCAAATTACCCAATTTGAGCATGCCATCTGTTTCTTGATGGGCTCCTGTCTGATACCAGAAGATAATCAGCAGCAACAGGTAGAATCAGGGTAAGAAGCCCAGAGTAGTGGGGAGGAGGCAGTAAAGGGGACTGAAGTGAGAGGAGAAGTAGCTGAGGACAGAGGTGATAGCCAAACTACACAACAACCTGTAGACCACAGATCTGTAGGACAGAACTGGTTGGGTTATTTGAACTCAAGTTTTCCCAGATGGTTAGGACCTGGTGGTTAGCAGGACCCTCAGATTCTCTTGTCCCAGGGGAATCTCAGCTGCCAGCAGGGACCCTGGTGCAGCTGGAAAGCCTTAGTGGCCTCTGGGAAAACAGCCCTTAAATTTTCCCCAGAGAGCTGGGGCAGGAAAGATAAGTGGTGGCTCCAGTAAAGGATAGTGCTCAGGCTACAAAATCTAAACCTGGGTGTGTGTGGGGGGGGGTGTCTCTTTCCCATACTGACAGCCTGGTCCCACACAGCAAAGAAAACTGAGCCAGTGGGAAGTGGGTTGGGTAATGCTCCAAAATCATGTGGTTCCCTAACTCTATTGAGCCGAAGCCTCTCTTAAAATGTTTTAATTTTAAAATACATGCATTTAACATTATATATAGCTGATAGTTCAAAATGGCTCAGAAATAAAAGCTATAACCAGATACATAATGAAAGGTCTCCCTCTAATGCCTGCCCCAGCTGCCCAGTCCCCTTCTTCCCCAATTAAACAGCCACTGTAACCTGCCAGAGATTTTTTTTTTTTAAGATTTTATTTATTTATTTGAGAGAGAGAGAATGAGAGACAGCATGAGAGGGAGGAGGGTCAGAGGGAGAAGCCGACTCCCTGCCGAGCAGGGAGCCCGATGCGGGACTCGATCCCGGGACTCCAGGATCATGACCTGAGCCGAAGGCAGTCGCTTAACCAACTGAGCCACCCAGGCGCCCCAGAGATTTTTTTTTTAATGTATGTGAATATACACCCTCACTCTTCTCCTTTTAACATGATGTATGCTCTCTTCTGCTTTTTCTCTTAAAAACATCTTAGAGGGGCGCATGCGTGGCTTAGTCGGTTGGGCATCGAACTCCTGATTTTGGCTCAGGTCATGATCTCAGGGTCATGAGATTGAGCCCTGAGTTGGGCTCAGCGGGGAGTCTTTTTGAGATTCTCTCTCTCCCTCTGCCCCTCCTCCCCCAAGTCCCCCAACATCTTAGAGATCTTTCCATACTGATACATACAGAGCTTCCTGATTCTTTTGTTCCAGCTATGTGGTATTCCAGTGTACAGTAATGTACTTCATTATCCCTAGTGATAGAAATTTAGGTAGTTTCCCATCTTTTGTTATTACTAACAATACACATGTTGTATGAATGAATGAGTGAATAGGTGAATGTCTAAATGGACAACTTTGTACATGGATCATTTCCCATATCTGCTAATGTTTGTGAGGTGAATTCCTAGAAGTGAAATTACTGGGTCAAAGATCATACGCCCTTGTAGTTTTTTTTAAAGATTTTTATTTATTTATTTGAGAGAGAGTGAGTGAGAGAGAGAGAGAGAGAGAAGATGAGCAGGGGGAAGTAACAAAGGGAGAAGCATACTCCCTGCTGAGCAGGAAGCCTGACACAGGGCTGGATTCCAGGACTCCATGATAATGACCTGAGCTGAAGGTAGACGCTTAACTGACTGAGCCACAGAGGCGCCCCTGCTCTTGTAATTTTGATAAACACTGCTAAATTGACTTTCAGGAAGGTTGTACCAATTTACACAGGAAAGTTGTGCCAAGGCCCCTTGAAGACAGCTGTGGCAGGGGTGGAATGTCCTCTATGGTTGCCTCAATTGAAGTTAGTGCCCTGTGGGATCCCTCTACCCAGCTGGGCACTGTCACCAAACCTCTTTGATCCTGACATTCCTAAATCCAGGCCAGACCTTCTATATTAGTTTTCTATGGCTGCATAGCAAATTACCACAAACTTAGTGAATTAAAACAACATGAATTTATTATTCACAGTTTTGTGGGTGAGGAATCCTGGCACAGGTTAACTGGGTCCTCTGCTCAGGGTCTCACTGGGCTGAAATCAAGGTGTCAGCCAGATGGGGCTATGAACTAATGTGAGGCTCAGAGTCTCTTCCAAACTCATTTAGGTTGCTAGCTAGCTAGCTAGCTAGCTATCATTTTAAGTAATCTCTACACCGGGGCGCCTGGGTGGCTCAGTTGGTTAAGCGACTGCCTTCGGCTCAGGTCATGATCCTGGAGTCCCGGGATCGAGTCCCGCATCGGGCTCCCTGCTCAGCGGGGGGTCTGCTTCTCCCTCTGACCCTCTTCCCTCTTGTGCTGTCTCTTATTCTCTCTCTCAAATAAATAAATAAAATCTTTAAAAAAAAAAAAAAAGT
>NC_138385.1:75318999-75335293 GCF_054177405.1 Leptonychotes weddellii
GGGGCGCCTGGGTGGCTCAGTTGGTTAAGCGACTGCCTTCGGCTCAGGTCATGATCCTGGAGTCCCGGGATCGAGTCCCGCATCGGGCTCCCTGCTCAGCGGGGGGTCTGCTTCTCCCTCTGACCCTCTTCCCTCTTGTGCTGTCTCTTATTCTCTCTCTCAAATAAATAAATAAAATCTTTAAAAAAAAAAAAAAAGTAATCTCTACACCGAACATGGGCCTCGAACTCATGATCCAGAGATCAAGAGTCACATGCTCCACTGACTAAGCCAGCCAGGCATATCCAGAATTGATTTTCTTAAAGTTGTGGATTAAGAACCCCATTTTCTTGCTGGCTGTTGGTAGAGCGATCTCTCTCAACATTGACAGACTGCTCTCAGGGCTTAGCCATGTGGCTTTCTCATAATATGGCAGCTACATTTGCAAAGTCAGCAGGAGAGTCTCCCTCTAGTCTGCTATGGCAGGATCTGGTATGATATAACTTAATCAATGGAATGATTATCCCACCATATTCACAGATCTTGCCCACATTCAAGGGGAGGGGATTAATCAAAGTGTGTATACTAGGGAGTGAGAATCTTAGGGGCCATCTTAGAATTTTGCTACCACACCTGCATTTGTGCTCAGCGGTTGGCATCAACCTGAATTCTGGCTCCTGCTGACCTGGCTGCTGTCCCCAGTTCAGGGCTCCATGTAACCCCCTCTCCATCCTTGTGTCCATCAGGGCCTGGCCCCCTGCTTAGTCCATGCCTCAGTTTCCTGGTTGCTGGCTGCATATCCATATTCTTCTAAAAACAAAATTGTCCTACCAGGTGGTTCTCAGCTACTTACCTCCAGCACTAGTTGTCCCTGCCTCAGCTAACCCATGAAGGCTGGTTAGCTCTTCCAGGGTA
The DNA here is from genome assembly GCF_054177405.1 of Leptonychotes weddellii. Lineage (NCBI taxonomy): Eukaryota > Metazoa > Chordata > Mammalia > Carnivora > Phocidae > Leptonychotes > Leptonychotes weddellii. The sequence continues at coordinate 75,319,894 of NC_138385.1, forward strand.
GGATTCAGAACCCACAGACAACACAGGCCAATCACTAAGCCAATGACCACCAAACATGCCAGTCACCTCCTCACCTCTCTTCCCTCTCTTCTTCCTCTAAATATTCAATCTTGAAGGGGGTCCACACTGATCCATTCATGCCACTATCTTCATGGTCATTTATTTAAAGTGTATTTCTCCTGGATCTTTTAGTTCTCACACAGTCGTCTTTAGAATCTGAATGATTAAATTCTTAGTACAATTCCTTCTTGTCTTAAGACATTATTTCCTAAATTTCTTAGATGTACCAAAAAGAGATATTAGTTCCACAAGTCTCTCTTCAAGAGTCTCTCCTGTCCATCCTCACTTCTCCAGCTCCTACTTTTCTACCAACCTTCCTACTGGAGCACCATAACAGGAGTTACACAGAATGACCAGAAAAAAAACCCTTTGATTTGACATAATTTGTTTTTTTAGTTTCTGCAACCCTATTTGTAGTGCTAGAGGTACTTTTCCCCCCAAAGAAATATTTTATGAGTCATCAGGAGACCATTATCCTATAACCACATCTGAGACCTGGGTATTTTCTCTCTAAGAAAATTTAGATATTTTGAAAATTTACCGATATAGAACTGAGATGTTTTCAGCTGCAAATTCCTCTATGGTGTAGATTAAAACTTTATCTTTTTACATGAAAATCACTATAGTTAAATTACATAAACACACGGAGTACCAACTAAGAGATTTAAGTCCTTTCTGTCTGGGGCTAAGAATAACAGATAGACACAGATTCTTATCTTGCCTTTATTGATGACTGCAAATTTTACAAAGAGTAATTTATAAGTTACCTTCTTCATAATTTCATAATATATGAAGAATTATCCTTCAATCATCCATATGTAACTACAGACATACTCTGTTTTATTGTGCTTCACAAATACTGAGGTTTTGTGGGTTTTGTTGTTGTTGTTGTTGGTTTTGTTTGTTTGTTTGTTTGTTTTACAAATTGAAGGTCTGTGGCAACCCTGGATCAAGAAAATCTATTGGCATAATTTTTCCAATGGCATTTGTTCACTTTGTGTCTCTGGGTCACATTTTGTCAATTCTCAAAATATTTCAAACTTTTTCATTATTATAACATTTGTTATGGTGATTTGTGGTCAGTGATCTTTGATGTTACTATTGTAATTGTTTTAGGGCACCATAAACCACAACCATATAGGTTGGCGAACTTAATTGATAAATGTGTGTGTTCTGACTACTCCACTGACTGGCCATTCTCCCACCTCTCTAACTCTCTTAGGGCCTCCTTATTTCCTAAGATACAACAATAATAAAATTAGGGTCTCTACAAGGGTCTCTAAGTATTCAAGTAAGAGGCCTACATCTCTCACTTTATTTTTTTTTAAGATTTTATTTATTTATTTGACAGAGAGAGGGGGAGAGAGCACAAGCAGGGGGAGAAGAAGCAGACTCCCCGCTGAGCAGGGAGCCCGATGCGGGGCTCGATCCCAGGACCCCGGGATCATTACCTGAGCCGAAGGCAGATGCTCAACTGACTGAGCCACCCAGGCGCCCCTACACATCTCTCACTTTAAATCAAAGGCTAGGGGTGCCTGGCTAGCTCAGTCAGTAGAGCATGCAACTCTTGATCTCAGAGTCAAGAGTTCAAGCCCCACGTTGTGCATAGAGCTTACTTAGAAAAGAAATACTTTAAAAAATCATTAAAAAGAATAAATCAATCAGGGGCACCTGGGTGGCTCACCCGGTTAAGCATCTGCCTTCAGCTCAGGTCATGATCCCAGGGTCCTGGGATCGAACCCCGCATTGGGATCCCTGCTCAGTGGGGAGCCTGCTTCTCCCTCTCCTCCCAGCTCCTGCTCTCTCTCGATATCTCTGTCTCTCTCTCTCAAATAAAGAAATAAAATCTTAAAAAAAAAGAATAAATCAATCAAAGGCTAGAAATGGTTAAGCTTAGGGAGGAAGGTATGTCGAAAGGTGAGAGAGGCCAAAAGCTAGGTCTCTTGTGGCAAAGAAGATAGCCATGTTGTGAGTGCAAAGCAGAAGTTCTTGAACCAAATTGTAAGTGCTCTTCCAGTGAACATACGAATGATAAAGCAAAACAACTTCATTGCTGATAAGGAGTAAGTTTTAGTGGTCTGCAAAGAAGATCTAACCAACCACAACATTCCCTTAAGCCGAAGCCTAATCCAGAGCAAGGCCCCAAGTCTCTGCAATTCTCTCAAGGCTGAGAGAGGTGAGGAAGCTGCAGAAGAAAAGTTTGAGGGTAGGAGAGGTTGGTTCATGAGGCTTAGGGAAAGAAGCCAACTTCTTTACATCAAAGTGCAAGGTGAAGCAGCAAGTGCTGATGTGCAGCTGGTGACTTTAAGTTGAATCCAATGCTCATGTACCATTCTGAAAATCGTAGGGTCGTTAAGATTTATGCTACATCTACTCTGCCTATGCTCTATAAATGGAACAACAAAGCCTGGATGACAGCACATCTGTTTACACCATGGTTTATAAATATTCCAAACCCACTGTTGAGACCACTGCTCAGAAAAAAAGATTCTTTTCAAAATATTACTGCTTGTTGACAATGCATCTGGTCACCCAAAAGTCAGATGGAGACAGACAACAAAATTAATGTTGTTTTCATGTCTGCTAACACAGCATCCATATGGCAACCCATGGATCAAGGAGTCATTTCAACTTTCAAGTCTTATCATTTATGAAATGCATTTCATAAGACCATAGCTGTCAGTGATAGTGATTCCTCTGATGAGTCTGGGAAAAGTAATTGCAAAACTTCTGGAAAGGATTCACCATTCTAGATGCCATTAACAACATTTGTGATTCATGGGAAGAGGTCAAATATCAACACTAACAGGGGTCTGGAAGAAGTTGATTCCAACCCCCATGGATGATTTTGAGGGGTTCATGACTTCCAGTGGAGAAAGTAACTGCAGATGTGGTGGAAACAGCAAGAGAACCAAAATGAGAAGTGGGGCCTGAAGATGGGGCTGCATTTTTGCAATTCACAATAAAACTTTAATGAATGAGGTGTTGCTTCTTATGGATGAGCAAAAAAAGTCATTTGTTGAAATGGAATCTACTCCTGGTGAAGATGCTGTGAAGATAGTTGAAATGACAACAAAGGGTTTAGGATAGTACATAAACTTAGTTGATAAAGCAGTGGCAGGGTTTGAGAGGACTGACTCCAATTTTGAAAGAAGCTCTACTATGGGTAAAATACTATCAAACAACATCACAGGTTACAGAGAAATCGTTCATAAAAGGAAGAGTCGATTGATGAGGCACACTTCACTCTTCTCTTATTTTGAGAAATTGTCACAGCGCCCCAACCTTCAGCAACCACCACCCTGCTCAGTCAGCAGCCATCACCATCGAAGCAAGACCCTCCACCAGCAAAAAGATCATGACTGGCTGAAGGCTCAGATGATGGTATAGCATTTTTTAGCCATAAAGTATTTTTTAATTGACGTATGTACATTGTTTTTTTAGACAATGCTATTATTGCATACTTAATAGACTACAGTATAGTGTAAACAAAACTTTTATATGCACTGGGAAACCAAAAACTTCATTTGACTCACTTTATTGTGATATTGTGAATTATTGCAGTGGTCTGAAACCAAACCCGCAATATCTCCGAGGTATGTCTGTATTAATACCTCTCTATATTAGGTGCCAGGATTGACTTTAACAAAGGTGGCAAAAGGTGCATCTATCTCCCTCTTCTACTGACTTGCCACCATGCCTGAAATCATACTATTAGATGTTTTTTCTCTTAGTCCTAAAGGCTTTCTGCTCTTTAGGGGTTCCTTTGCCTCATTTTAAAAAATAAAACATTTTATTTTGAGATATAAATGTAATCATGCAGTATGTAGCCTTTTGAGATTAGCTTTATTCACTCACACCATCCTCTAGCGATCCATCCAAGCTGTTGTGTGTATCGACAGCATATTCCTTTTTATTGCTGAGTAATATTTCATGGTATGGATATACTACAGTTTAACCATTCACCTTCTGAAGGACATCTGGATTGTTACAGTTTGGGGCTGTTATGAATAAAGCTGCTATAAAAATTAACATACAGGTTTTTGTATGAACATAAGTTTTCATTTCTTTCATATAAATGCCCAGAAGTACAAGTGTTAGGTCATATGGTAGGTGTATATTTAGTTTTTTAGGAAACTGCCAAATTGTTTTCTACGGTGGCTATATCATTTTACACACCCTCCCCCAAGCAAGGTATGAGTGATCTAGTTTCTCTGCATCTTCACCAGCATTTGATGTCACTATTTTTAAATTTCAGCTATTCTGATGAGTTTGCACTTCCCTAAAGGTTAACATCTTTTTGTGTGCTTATTTGCCATCGGTATATCCTCATCAGTAAAATGTCTCTTCATGTTTGTGATCCATTTCCTAAGTGGATTATTGCTTTGTTTTGTTTCTTAAGTATTAAGTTTTGAGAGTTCTTTACATATCCCTGAGGTTCTGTTTGTTTGTTTATTCAGTCTACTTTCTGTTGTTCAGATTGGGTTAATTTCTATTGCTCTACCTTCCAGTTCACGGATTCTTTCTTCTGTCTCTTCTAGTCTGCAGGTGAGCCCATCCATTGAGTTTTTAAATTTTCATTATTTTATTTTTCAGTCTGAAATTTCCATTTGGTTTTTCTTTATGTCTTCTATTTCTTTATGGAGAACTTTTAATTTTTTCATTTGTGTAAAGTATATTTGTAATTGCTCATTATTTTTATGATGGCTACTTTAAAATCTTTGTCAGATAATTTTAACATGTGTTTCACCTCAGCGTTGGCGTCTTTTCTCATTTAACTTGAGATCTTCCTCATTCCTAGTATCACAAGTGATTTTTTAAAAAATTTTTTTGATTTTTAATTTTTAAAAGATTTTATTTATTTATTTGAGAGAGAGAGAGAGACAGCGAGAGAGGAACACAAGCAGGGGGAGTGGGAGAGGGAGAAGCAGACCTCACGCCAAGCAGGGAGCCCGATGCGGGGCTCGATCCCAGGACCCTGGGATCGTGACCTGAGCCGAAGGCAGACACTTAATGACTGAGCCACCCAGGTGCCCCCACAAGTGATTTTTTATTGAAACCTGGGCATTTCGGGTATTATGTTATGACTCTGTATCTTATTTAAACCTTCTGTTTTAGCTGTTTTTTTTAAATACAACTCCAACAGAAGAAGAGGGGATTTCTCCCCTTCCCTAATCACTACCAGGTCAGCAAAGAAGTCCACTCAGTCTCTGTTGGACTGGGAGGGGAGGGGGAGAAAAGGGGACTCCTAATTACTGCTGGGTGGGGTGGGAGTTTAGGTTCCCCACTAAGTCTCCACTGGCACCCCAGGGAGATGGTGGCCTCAGTATCATTGAGCAATGGTGAAAGTCCTGACTCTCCACTAGGCTTCTTCTGATACTACTTCAGCAGAACAGTCACAGGGTGGAAGTAGAGGTTCTTCATATGGCTTCCTCATTACCACCCAGCAAGGAAGAAAGAACTGGCTCCACATGTAGCTTTCTCTGATGCCATCCTAATGGGTAGGCTGAGGTACTTCATTATAGCCTGGCAAGGGTGGAATTCTGGGTTCCCCACTTAGCCTTTGCTAGTATGAGTGGGAGTGGGACCCCAGCTTTTTCTGTGGGTTTAGCTGCAGTAGAGCAGTTACTGTTGAAAGGTTTTCTCTTCCTATGCTGCTCTTTCCTGATCTTTTGGCTTAGAAAGAGCAGGTTTTGTTGGCTTTTTTTTTTTTTTCTGCACTAGTTTGCATTTCTGGGTGTCAGCTTCTATAGCTACAAATCTAGGATATATGAGTTGAAAAGAAAATCCAGAGAATTCACTAACATGTTGTTCCTTGAGTACTGAGGTCCTTAGGTCTTCCTTCTCTCCACTTTGAGTCTTACGTTTGATTCATACATAATGTCCAGTGTTTTTAGTTGTACTTATGGGGGAATTAAAGAAAAGTATGTCTATTCCATCTTCTTGGAAATAGAAGTCCTCAAGTTTTTATAACTTGTTATTAAAGTATAACATATATACAGAAAAGAGTACATATCTTAAGCATACGTGCCAATGAATTTTCACTAACAATACTCCCCTGTAAACAGAACTCAGGTCAAGAAACAGAACACAACCAACACCCCTTAGAAGCCTCTTCAATGCCCCCTGTGATCACTAGCCTCACTGGCAAAGTTAACCACTATCCTAACTTCTGACAGTATGGATTGCTACAGCTTGTTTTTGTACTTTATATAATGGGTTCCTTTAAAAAAAAATGGAAACACCCCTGAGAGATTTAATGCCTTCTGATTGACCAACATCTTATAATGGATTAATTTGTCATATAATTTTCCTTATGTTTAATAATAATAAATTTATTGAAAATAATATTACAATATACTTTAAAGTTTATAATAGCCTTTCTCATACTTTATATCATTTGTTCCTTACATGTTCTTATAAGGGAGATTATATTATCATCCTCATTTAATGTGAGAAAATTGAAGCTCAGAGAAGTGAAATCATTTGTCAAATGTCACCCACACAATGGGCAGGAAGATTTAATAGCTTCAGGAGAGAGACCTTTGCTGCCCAATCCACGTATCAATATTAGAGAAGGTTCTGATTGGCTCTGCTTTTGGCCATGTGACCACCAAATGCCTGTCAAGGAGGAAGCAGGGCACTATGATTGACCTGCCCACCAGGGTCATGTGGAATCAAGGATAAGATCTTCAAAGTGACGCAAAGGAAGAAATGGGAAACCATGCTGGACAGACAGAATTTCAGTTACCATAGTCCCAGTGGGGACAAGACCAATTCTACCTATTTCTTGATTTTTATGGAAATGATAAAATAATCAAAATCTCTCTCTGTATCCATATTTTTATGACTCATTTTAACAGTTCAGAATCACATTCTGTAAAATTGGGAATGGACTATAGAAAACAGTTTATCTCATTATATAGATGAGGAAAAGGAGACTAAAAAGAAAATACCTTGTCCAATTTCGCTTTGTGTTTTTTCCTCCATTTTATTTTAAGAATAATTTTATAAGCTTAACAATTTTGTGATGAACAAATTATGCAAAATGCAAGATGAATAAGTTCTACAAATCTACTGTACAACATAGTACCTACAATTAAATTTGTTAAGAGGATAGACCTCATGTTAAGTGTTCTTTTTTTTTTTTTTTAAAGATTTTATTTATTTATTTGAGAGAGAGAATGAGAGAGAGCACATGAGAAGGGGGAGGGTCAGAGGGAGAAGCAGACCCCCTGCTGAGCAGGGAGCCCGATGCGGGACTCGATCCCGGGACTCCAGGATCATGACCTGAGCTGAAGGCAGTCGCCTAACCAACTGAGCCACCCAGGCGCCCTAGACCTCATGTTAAGTGTTCTTAACAACAACAACAAAAAAACCCCAAGAACCCAAAAACACCATAAAAAACACAAGGAACTTTTTTTTTTTTTTTTGAGAGAGAGAGAGAGAGCGCATGAGCGGCGGTGGGGGTGCAGATGGAGAGGGAGAGAGAGAATTTCTTTTTTTTTTTTTAAGATTTTATTTATTTATTTGAGAGAGAGAGAATGAGAAAGAGAGCACATGAGAGGGGGGAGGGTCCGAGGGAGAAGCAGACTCCCCGCCGAGCAGGGAGCCCGATGCAGGACTCGATCCCGGGACTCCAGGATCATGACCCGAGCCGAAGGCAGTCGCTTAACCAACTGAGCCACCCAGGCGCCCGAGAGAGAATTTCAAGCAGGCTCCACCCTGGGCCAATGTGGGATCTGATCTCACAAGCCTGAGATCATGACCTGAGCCAAAATCAAGAGTCAGAGGCAACCTCTTCGGGTCCCCTCCCTCCTTGGGAGGTTTGTACTATCACTTAGCTATCACTCAATAAACCTTGCTTTGCTGCCCACCAAACCAAACCAAACCAAACAAAAAAAATTCAAGAGTCAGATGCTTAATCAACTGAGCCACCCAGGCACCCCAGAACGTAGGGAAATTTTTGAAGGTGATGGATATGTTTAGTATTTTGATTGTGGTGATGGTATCGTAGGTGTATGCATATGTCCAAACCCATCAAGATGTATACATTAAATGTATGAAATTTTTGCATATCAATTATAACTCAATAAAGCTAAAAAAGGGAAAATTATTCTATAACCCTAATACAATAAATATTTTCATGTATATTCCGGTCTTTATCAAGACAGACATATAGGGGCACCTGGGTGGCTCAGTTGGTTAAGCAACTGCCTTCGGCTCAGATCATGATCCTGGAGTCCCAGGATCGAGTCCCGCATCGGGCTCCCTGCTCAGCGTGGGGTCTGCTTCTCCCTCTGACCCTCTTCCCTCTCGTGCTCTCTGTCTCTCATTCTCTCTCTCAAATAAATAAATAAAATCTTTAAAAAAAAAAAAAAGACAGACATATAGAGAGGGACGGCTGGGTGGCTCAGTCAGTTAAGCGTCTGCCTTTGGTTCAGGTCATGATCCCAGGGTCCTGGGATGGAGTCCCCATCGGGCTCCTTGCTCGGGGGGGAGCCTGCTTCTTCCTCTGCCTGGAGCACTCCCTGCTTGTGCTCCTTCTCTCTCTCTCTCTCTGACAAATAAATAAATAAAATCTTTTTAAAAATTAAAAAAAAGAGAGACAGAGAGAGAGAGAGTTGTGATCATGGTGTACGTTGGCTTTCAAAAAATGATAAAAGGCTGCATATACATAATCTTCTAACAACTGTTAGAATATTTCTGTGCTGCAAAGTGTGTAGGTACCTGGCCTAAACCTGCCACCTGGTAAGAGATGGAAAGTGCCCTACATAGTGGTGGGAGCTCTTGTTTATCCTCTGCTTCTCTTAAGCTGGATCAGCACCTCTTCCTGGCCCAGAATTTTGGCCTTGAGCGAAGTTGTGGAATGGGAGAGGAGGTCTCTGGAGCCCTCCGTTTCTCCCTATGAGGGCATATTCTTCCTCCAGTGCTGTTCCAGATCCTCATCCACTCAGCCCCTTCCTGGTCTGAGTGTTGGCATCTAATTTCTGCTCAAGAATTCACTGATTGTTTTGATCTTAAATCAGAAAATCATTCAAAGTGCAACCTCTTAGGGACATCATCATTAGAGAAGGGGAGGCTTCTAAGACAGAAAAGTATCCCTGAACTGAAGAAAGAGAAGAAACCTGTTTTGAGAGATCCCCCTACTAAAAGACAGGCTCTGCCCAAAATACTGGGGCTGAAAAGACAAGACACAGTCATTGTCTCTGAAGTGTTCAACTTCCTGGCTTCATTCCAGGTGTCTGTTAAGTAACCTCTAGTGATCTGCAGCCTGCCCCACCTATGCTTGGAACAATAAGGAGTCCTTGGACTCTCCCTCAATAGGCCCTGTCAGACAAGCCATCTGTATCATTCCAGGTCCTGGCAGGAAACAGATGGCACCCTCAGATTGGGTAAATTGAGACGAGTTTAATAGACTATTTACAAAGGCATATCAGGGTGTAGGGAAACCACAGGACAGAAGGAGCAGAAGGAGGGAGCAGTTACTGGAACCTCACGGGAGAATTCTGTGAAGAGGGCCTCTTGACAGGAGTGATGGCTTTTGGCTCAGGGATGAAACCAGCCAGCCCTCAGGGACCCAGAAAGAAGGCATTTGAGGTAAACAAATACCCTGATCTCTCTCCTCCCAGCCTCCCATCTCTTAGGGGTGGCCAAAGGCAATTGGAAGACAGAAGACATAGGAGCCCATTGATGGGGTCCATTGAGGTCTGCTTGCAGGGGCACAGTGGGTGGAAAAGGGTTGAGGGCAAAAGGAAGCCATCTGACACACCGAATTTGGAAATACTCTGCTGCAGTTTTGCCCAGGGTGGTTTCCACCAGCACTCCTGACGGTAGGGGTGAAAGTTAGGGGATTGTGGTGGTCTCCTTCCCTGAGTAGTTCTAGCAGGAGTGGGGGTCAGCCTAAATGGTCCTCTTCTGCCTGGGACTCTTGAGTTTTCTCTCTGTTTATCCTCCAGCGTCCACACAAGGACCAGTAAGGTGGTAACCTCCAGGCCCCAGCCTCTAGGCAGGGGACTGGCTTCCTGCACCCATCCTGCCATCCCTGTTTCTTGTCCCCTGCCATGCCCAGAACAACTAGCTGCCTTTACAAGTGGGCTGCCAGACACCCCCCCCAAAGGCCAGTTTGCGGGGTCACATCCCCACCTGGTTCCTTCAGGTTCCCCTTGGCTGCCAGAAGTCAGAATGCACTTCCCTCATGTCTGTGAGGATTTCATTTAGCCTGTCAGCCTCCCTGATGTCCCCACTTGAGCTCCCTCCACACCCCATACCCGTCTGGCCTCAGCTCTCTTTCCTCTAGCCAGCTCAATTCTTCTTTATTTGTAGCCTGCAATGTGGGATCTGTGGAGGCAGAATGCTTTTCCTCTCTATGAAATTTAACGAATTTGCAATTTAATAAGCCAGGGCATTAATTTATAATGAGAAATCTAAGAAGACTGGATTCTTGGTTCATTTACAGGAAGTTTCCACACAAGTAACAAATGAGAAGAGTTAAGGGGAGATTGGGGGGCTGGGGTGTGTGAGAATGAGAGACTTTCTATATCCATTTTCTTTCTATATATCCATTTTTATGCTCTGTGTCCATTTTTACTGTTTGAAGGGGGTTTTAAGATTTTTATTTATTGATTTATTTGAGAGAGAGAGGGGTGGAGAGGTGCAGAGGGAGGGTGACAAGCAGACTTCATGCTGACCGTGGAACTGGCATGGGGCTTGATCCCAGGACCCTGAGATCACGACCTGAGCCGAAACCAAGAGTCAGATGCTCAACCGACTGAGCCACCCAGGGGCCCCTTGAAGGGGTTTTTAAAAAACCAAGTTCATGGATTACTTTTACAATTTTATAACGCTATTTCAAAAAGAATTGAGGCTAATTATCACCAGTGACTTTGAGTGATAGGGATAATAGAAGCACAGTACACATTGCAAACACAGAACACAGAAATGACAACCAGAGCTAGGGCAAGGCCATCCAAGAGGGACTTTTAGATTTCCACTCAAGGTAGGCCTCACTCCAGGGGGAGTAGAACCATGTACATTTCCTTAGTTACGTCAGGAATTTGTGCAGAGACCTGAGTTAGCCAGCATGGTGTGTTTGATTTATCTCCATGATGGCCCTGCATCCTGCAGACATAGGTGCTTGGGGACGTTGTCGAGTGGGCGTGCACCTAACTGGCTTGCAGGGTGCCTTTACCACTTGCTGAGATCCCACTGACACACTGGAGCTTCCACAGGTTTTATTTAATAAGCGATGTTGTGGACTGACAGGAAGAGGACATGTTATTTAAATTTTGGGGTCATTTAAATATTTGTTAAGAACCAGCCCATTCCTAATTAGGACTCTGAAGCAGGGAGTTTGTTTCTGCTGCTCTTCACTGTCCTTTATTACCCCTCTACCTGGGAGATCCATCCTGAGGACAGCGGGGGACAATTATGAGCAACTGGTAGGTCTATGCTGAGGGCCTCTGGGGAGACTTGCTTCTTCCTCCCCTCCTCCGCTCCATCCTCCTAATCATTTGCTGAAGCATTGGGTACTGGCCTCCCAAGGGGAACCTGAACACAACTAGCTTTGTGAGCTGAGGGAGATGTTAAGATGTGTAAGTGATTTAACTGTTAATGAGGGGTATCTGTAAGATTTGTGTGAAGAACAATAGCTCAACAACTCTGTGATCACTGCTAATAATAATAAAACTTCGAAAAACGAGACCAGTAATACCCCACTGGTGTCTTGCCCTAATGGATATTAAAACTCAGTATAAAGAAAATCTTTAAAAAATATATATAACTCAGTATAAAGCTAGTTTAATCAAAAGAGTAGGGAATTGGTACAAGAATAGACAAATAGATCAGTGGAATGGAATAGAGAAGAAAGAAATAGATTTTAGGGGAACTCAATGCAGGGTACAATAAAGGTGGCATTTCAATTCAGTGATGACTTATTTAATAAGTGGTAGTACAATTAATTGTTTATTACATGGAAAATATGAAGTTAGACCCCTATTTCTTTAGTTACAGATGGATTAAAGATGCAAAGGTAAAATAAATAAACATTCTAGAAGTAAATTTAGGAGAATATTTATATGATATTCAGGTAGAGAGACCTTCTTAAATAATACAAGAAACTCAGAAGGCATAAAGGAAATGAAACAAATTTGATAATAGAGACAATTAAAATTTTCCAGGGATAGAAGACACCATAAAAAGTCAGAGGATAAAGGCTGTGAGAAAATCATTGCAACAAAATTGCAGATAAAGGATTAATATCCATAATATTCAGTTAAACTGGATGAAATTGCTGATAATCAACTGTTTATGGCCAAAAAAAATGACAATTTCAGATTTCAACCCAACACATAGGGCTTCTAGAATATATACATTTTAGGGCTTCTATATGCTGATGAGAAAAAGACACGTAACCCAACAGAAAAAAAGGTGAAGATTATAAATTATAAAGAGGAAATTCATAGAAAAGAAAATATAAATAGCAAATATATAAATATCTAAGTAAATATATATGTTTATATATGAAAGTGAAAATTAAAATAGGCAAGGAAAGTGGCTACTACCAAAGAAATAGAAAAGAACAGGTGTTGGGGCACCTGGAAGGCTCAGTTGGTTAAGCATCCAACTCTTGATTTTGGCTCAGGGTTGTGGGATCCAGTCCTACATCGGGCTCTGCACTCAGTGCAGATTCTGCTTGTCCCTCCCCCTCCCCCTGCTTCTCCCCCTGTGCGTGCATGCTCTCTCTCATAAGTAAATAAGATATTAAAAAAGAGAGAGAGAAAAGAACAGGTGTTGGCAAGGATATGGAGAAACTGGAACCCTCATGCACTGTTGGTGGGAATGTAAATTGGCGCAGCCCCTCTAGAGGACAGTATGGTGGTTCCTCAAAAAATTAAAAATAGAATTACATATGATCAGCAATTCCACTTGTGGGGATTTACCCAAAATAATTGAAAGCAGGGTCTCAAAGAGATATTTGCACACCTATGTTCATAGCATCATTATTCAAAATAGCTGAAAGATGGAAACAACCTAAGTGCCCGTTGACAGATGAACAGATAAAATGTGGTAGATACATGCAATGTAATATTATTTAGCCTTAAAAAGGAGGGAAATTCTGACTCATTCTATAATATGGGTGAATCTTGAAGACATTATGCCAAGTGAAATAAGCCGGTCACCCCCAAAAAAGTCAAATACTACATGATTCCACCTACCTAATGTATCTAGAGTAGTCAAATTCATAGAGCCAGAAAATAGAATGGTTGCCAGGGGCTGGTGAGAGGGAGTAATGGTGAGTAAATGTTTAATGGGTACAGAGTTTCAGTTTTGCAGGTGAAAATAGTTCTGGAGTTCGACTGCACAACAATGTACTGAACACTGCTGAACTATATAATTAAAAATGCTTCAGATGGGGGGTTCCTGGGTGGTTCAGATGGTTAAGCATCTGCCTTCAGCTCAGGTCATGATCTCTGGGTCCTGGGATCGAGCCCCACGTCAGGCTCCCTGCTCAGCGGGGAGTCTGCTTCTGCCTCTCCCCCAGCTCATGCTTGCTTGCTTTCTTTCTCTCTCTCAAGTGAGTAAATAAAATCTTCAAAAATATGCTTCAAATGGTAAATTTTATGTTATATATATTATTGTCACACGTTATATATATGTTGTTACAATATGTGTATTTTATCACAGTTAGAAATTTTAAACACACAATAACAGGATGCCATTTTTCACGAATCAGGAGGAATGTAGAACTAATTTTGACAATGACGTATGGAAATGTGTACTTGGTTTAATTCCTGGCTAGAGGGAGAATTGCTATAGCATATTTAAAAAGTAATTTAGTAGGATCTATTAAAATCAAAGATGCACATACTCTTTGACACAGCTACCCGACTTGTGGGACTATAGCCTCCAGAAATAAATGTACCAATATGTAAGTATAGATGAATAAAGATGTTTTTTGCATTGGTCATAACTGGAAACAATCCCCTCAGAGGACAAATGGTTGGGTATTATGCAACTTTTTAAAACAGTAAGATTGGGGTTCCTGGGTGGCTCAGTCGGTTAATTGTAAGACTCTTGATTTTGGCTCAGGTCATGATCTCAGGGTCATGAGCACAGAGCCACATCAGGCTCTGTGCTCAGCATGGAGTCTGCTTGTCCTTCTCCCTCTGCTCCTCCCCCCACTCACTCTCTATCTCTAAAATAAATAAATAAAATCTTAAAAATAAAATAATAAGATCTACAAGGATTGACTTGAGATAAATATGAGATTTTTAAAATTAATAATATTGTGGTATATTGTTGTAAGATAATAAGCAAGTTGCACAGAAGAGCATACTGTATGATTCCACTTGGCTGAAAAGCAAATTAAAAAATCCCTATAATCTGTTTATATGCCATGATGGTTAATTTTATGGGTCAATTTGGCTGGGCTGTGGTACCCTGCTGTTCAGTCAAACTTGTCTAGATCTTACTGTGAAGATATTTTTTAGATGTGATTAATACTTAAATCAGTAGACACTGAGTAGATTATCCTCCAAAATGTGGGTGGGTCTCATTCAATCAGTTGAAGGCCTTAAGAGAAAAGACTGACATCCTCTGAAGAAGGAGGAATTCTCCTCAAAACTGCAACATAGAAACCCTGCCTGAGTTTCCCCATTGCCTGGCCTCCCTGTGGAATTGGGACTCAAGACTGCAACATCAACTCTTATCTGAATTTCTTTTTTTTTTTTTTAAGATTTTATTTATTTGACAGAGAGAGACACAGAGAGAGAGGGAACACAAGCAGGGGGAATGAGAGAGGGAGAAGCAGGCTTCCCGAGGAGCAGGGAGCCCGATGCGGGGCTCGATCCCAGGACCCTGGGACCATGACCTGGGCTGAAGGCAGACCCTTAACGACCGAGCCACCCAGGCGCCCAACTCTTACCTGAATTTCTATCCCGGCAGCAGATTTCAAACTTGCCAGCCCCCACAATTGGGTGAGCCAATTTCTTAAAATAAACCACCTCTGTGTGTGTGTATAAATATCTGATATATATGCATTCATGCAGATATAGATATATCCTATTGGTTCTATTTCTCTCAAGAACCCTAATACCTATGCATTTGTGTACTTTTGTACGAGCATAAAGAATGGTGTGGAAGGGGCGCCTGGGTGGCTCAGTTGGTTAAGCGACTGCCTTCGGCTCAGGTCATGATCCTGGAGTCCTGGGATCGAGTCCCGCATCGGGCTCCCTGCTCGGCGGGGAGCCTGCTTCTCCCTCTGACCCTCCCCCCTCTCATGTGCTCTCTGTCTCTCTCATTCTCTCTGTCTCAAATAAATAAATAAAATCTTTAAAAA
>NC_138385.1:75335393-75375027 GCF_054177405.1 Leptonychotes weddellii
GAATGGTGTGGAAGAATATAAACCAAACTTAACACTGGTGACCTCAGGGTGTGGGATTAGAGTGGGGAAGGAAGGATTTTTCGTAAATGTCCTTTGCTTTGTTTAACTGGTTACAAGGTGCTTGGAGCACCTTTGCAAATAAACCAAAGCAAAAGAGAGAGGAAAAATCCTCACAAGCCATGCTGATTATGTTGCTACACCATGGAAGGCAATATTATATTGGGTTAGGGGTCCGAAATTCTCATTTACTGGTAAAAAAAATGTATTAAGCACCTACTGTGTGTCAAGGACTGAACAAGACTGGAAATACAAATGTCAACAAACCATGACCTCCTTGGAGAGCTCTGGAATTTGCAAGAACTGGTACAATCAAAATGTCTGCATTTGTGGACTCTTTTACTGTGATTAAGTGAATTAAATCTTCTTCTAACTGGTCCCTGAAACCGTAATCTGGCATCATGGGTGGTCCTGAGAGGCCAGCTGGGAACTGTGCCAATGTACATACAGAAATGACTAGAACCATAGTGGTAGAAACTATGTTTTGAAGGAAGTTAGTTGAGTTTCTCCTAGTTAAGTGAGCACAGTTTTATCACTCAGATAGAGGGACTGAGGTTGGGGCATCAGATGAGTTTTCTATTTAAGGATCTCTTTTGAATTCATTTCCTAATGTGGACACTGCAGAGGGAGATTAGAAAAGTGTCCAAAGCCAGCCATCAAGTGAATCCCAAGTGTGGGACTAGACTAGAATGCAGCCCCGTGATGCCCGGCTGTAAAGGTTTGTTGGTGCATGTTAGGTCTGGGTTAGTAAGATCAGCCCTTGGGAGGCTGTGATTATTTCCTGCTGCATGGTTATACTTTAGAATCATTGGAGGCCTTTTAAAAAGAAAATTCCCAGTCCCCTTCCCTGGAGATTCTGACTGAGCATGTCCTCTCTCCCTACCTCCCTCTTGAGAATTCACCTCTCAGCTCTCTGACTGCGGAAGTATAACTGACCATGGGCCCCGGCTGCAGCCTCTGAAATCCGTCAGCAGATTGGTGCTGAGGCCACGCTTCTCGCAGGCTGCCCCCCACCAGTGACTGAAAGTAGCAGGGGACACTAAGGCAGGCCTGTTCCTGGGCAACGTGGGAACTCCTTTGACAGGAACTTTGGCTCAGGGACTCCCCTTTGGCCTTGTTAAACCTTCCTTAGACTGAAGTGCAGTCTAAGATGCTTCTACCTGAACTTCCTTCCCTCTTCTCCTTCCTCCCTCCCAGGTCAGGCCTGTTGGCTTCCCAGTCTTTTCTCTCTCCTGCTTGAATTTTCTTTTTTTTTTTCCTTCCAAATTTTTATTTAAATTCTAGTTAGCGAACATACAGTACAATATTGGCTTCAGGAGTAGAATTCAGTGGTTCTGCCTGCATTTTCTCTTGCAGGTGTTTTCTTTAATAAATTTCTTGTATGTTTTAGCCCATCTTTGTGCCTGTTTCTCTGTAGGTCGAAACTATGACAGGCCTTCTCTTTCTTCCTCCCTCCCTCTCTTGCTTCCTTCTTTCTGTACTCTGGGCCAGCCACACTGGAGGTGCATAGGTTAATACTCTATGGTCCCAAGTCTCAAGGTTCACACAGTCTATTAAAAGAGACAGACCCAAATAAATAATTATGACATGGTTGAGATAAAGGCAATGATAGGGGACATGCATAAGGCATTAGCAGGGTCCAAAGAAGTGGTATCTAACCCAACATGGAGCTAAAATGGAGAAAACCATTGCATAAGAGTTGGCAGGAGAAAGGAGCAGAACAGAGGGATGGGTTGTTGTGCTGCAGGGGTGGATGTTTTTAGGCAAAGAGTGTCAGGAGAAGAGGCCAAAGAAGTGAGCAGGGGCTGGATGCTGGAGGACTTTGGATGCTACCCTGAGGTCTGACCCTTATCCTGGGGCCAGTGTTTCCTGAATGTTAGTCTGGGTGAGGCTACATGAGAATCACCTGGCACCTGATAAAGATACCACCCAGGTAGAGTGCCCAGCCAGAGAAGAATATGTCTTTTTTCCTTTCCTTTTGCATCCGAAGTTGTCCCTTCAAACTCTAGAGAGGGCTAGAAAATCCCCTAGAGGAGGGTTTTTTTTTTCCTATTTTCGGAAGAATTCTTCAACTAGTCTCCCTTCAATACTGTATAGTGCTACTAGGCCCCACTGCTCTGGGAAAAGTTTTTGTTGTCATTTGTTTTGTTTTGTTTTTTGATGGTTACAGAGGTTTTTATTTTTCAGGCCAGGCAAAACAAGAAAGGCCCTGTTCACAGACTTTCCTGGGACAACTGAGCTGTGGGCCTTCCATTGTGCCTCTAAGGCAGCTGGAACACTTGGGACCATCTTCTTTTCAAATAATCGCAACAAAAGGGCTCATATGAGCATCCAGGGTGGCAGGAGAGTTAGAGGGCTCAGTCCCCCCCCTACTTCCCTACCTCGCATGTAGAAATTTTAAGGAAAGAGCTTCTCTCTAATGTGCCTGGCCTTCCAGATCCTCCTCACTCCAGAACCCAGATCTCTGCTATCCTGATCTTGTGATGCCTGACCCTAGAACAGGTCCCATCCTACCACACTGGGGGTGGGAATGGGACTAAGCACCTGGTGGGATGGGCTGGACAAGGACCATGACAGAGCTTTGACTCAAGGGCCCTGGCCTAAGATGAAGAATGGGGAGTCTCCGGTGGTTAAGCCACCCACAGAAGTGGTGGGGAGCTGTATCAGCAGGGGATGGAGTTCGGATGAGCCAGAGGGAGCCTGAGGATCTGTGTGATTGTGGAAGAGCTCTCAGGTAGGCAGTTGGGTGGAGGAGTCTAGGACCCAGAGGAGTGGCCTGGTCTGGATATGTGCATTAGGGAGAAAAGTGACCACTGAGTGATATAGTAAAAGATGGCCCAGGAAAAGGATGTGGAGTAAGAAGAGAGGGGGAACACCAGCATTTAAAGTGCAGGCAGAGAGGGGCGCCTGGGTGGCTCAGTCGTTAAGTGTCTGCCTTCGGCTCAGGTCATGATCCTGGGGTCCTGGGATCCAGTCCTGCGTTGGGCTCCTTGCTCAGCGGGGAGCGTGCTTCTCCTTCTGCCTGCCGATCCCCCTGCTTGTGTGCTCTCTCTTTCTAACAATTAAATAAAATCTTTAAAAAAACTTTTTAAAAAGTGCAGGCAGAGATACAGAGACTTGTTTCACACCTAAAAACACATACAGACTGAAAGTGAAGGGACAGAAAAAGATAAAATGGAAGCAAGAAAAAGCTCAGGTAGCAATACTTCATCAGACAAAATAGATTTTAAACCAAAGACGGCAATAAGAGACAAATAAGGGTATTACATAATGAAAAAGGGATCATCCAACAGGAGGATATAACAATTGTAAGTACCTATGCACCCAACATAGAAGCACCTAAGTATATAAAGCAAATATTAACAGACACAAAGGGAAAAACTGACAGTAATACAACAGTAGTAGAGGACTTTAAACCCCATCTACACCAGTGGATAGGTCATCCAGACAGAAAATCAATAAGGAAACAGTGGCTTTCAATGACACTTTAGACCAGATGGACATATAACAAGCTCTTGTTTTGTGGATTGACCATGCTGCCCTCCCAATACCTTGCACTACACAGAGAAGTGGAAACCAGTTGTCCCAGGGGCTAAGGAACGGCACCAGGAGCAAAGAGAGAAGAGTGTTGCCCTTCTGCTTCAGGTCTGGTTCCCAGAATCAGACCCTGAGACACTGATTTTCGTATAAGAATTTATTAAGGAAGTGCTCCCAGGAGAAACTGGTAAAGGAGTGGGAGATGCCAAAGAGATAAAGGGGAGAAGCCAGCCTCAGCCTAAACATACAGGGGAGTCTGGAATGTACAGTGGGTTCTCATTCTCTCTATGAAGTCTGAGTTAGTAATACTGCTGAATCCTTGCTCCTAGGGGAAATACATGTTTTAGGGTTCCTGTGAGTCTCTGGTCACATTCTGGCAACTGATCAATGCACAACCTTGTTTTTATGTGTTTAAAGACCTTATTTAATGTATGCCATCGATTCACTAACACTGAACTCAGAGCACTGTAGTTCATGCCTGAACAAATCTTCTCTAACACACGTATTTTCTCCATGAGGCACATCACAGCCTACTTGTGCTTGGGAACAGTGGACAGCGCTTCAGCACTATGTTTAGGGGTCATTTTAAACAGTGAAATCACCAATAAAAGCACAAAAGTGAGAAAAATATGGCACTAAATAGACTGCGAAAAGGACACTTGTTTACACCATGAGAGTTGAAACAAGAGGCAGGGTGTTGCCTCATTCTGTGTGTATCCACCAATGACTGTGAAACCACCACACACATGCATTTTGGGGTTACAAATAAATTTCAGTGCATAGGAAAATTTGTAAATAATGAAGATCGACTGTAAATACTGCTCCGAGTTTAAACCCCTGACCATCATTCATCTAGCACTGGCGAGGCCTATGGGGGAGTGGGTGGAGTAGGCAGGAGGAAAGCCCCAGGCCCTTCTGGTTCTCTGCACCCGCACCTGGGCAAAGTGGCTCCAGTAGCAAAGACTGCAGATGGGCTCACAGATAGGCTAAGAGGTCCAAGGGCATCTGGAAGAGCAGACAGTCTCCACAGCATGCTCTGTGGTTCAATTCACAGAAACATCACGGATGGGCAGAGGAAGAGGACATCTGTGCGGCTGAGGGCTCTACACCAGGTCTGGGATAGCAAGTGACCCTGCTAGTGCCATGACTAGCACATTGCTTGTTTCCTTGGCTATAACCTCTGTTATGACAGAAGGGACCCTGTTTTGTTCCCGTTGGCCTTGCCAGGGCATTGCCAGTACCTGATACTCAATAAAATATTTGAGGAAGGAAAAAAGAGAGCAAATGTCACCAATCATCGGATCATCCAAATGGCGATATATTCATCCTTGTGGCTGACCTTTGGACGTGGGTAGGGCTAGAAGCCCTGCCCGCAAACTTCACCTGGCCTAAGGTAAAGGGATCATTTCAAGGGTTGTAAAGAGGCTAATGACTCTGTAAGGAACCCCATTTCTTATGCACTGGTCACCCCTCTTGTGATCAGGGGACTCTGAACAAAAAATTGTTCTTCTTTTAAACATGGATTTACAACTTTGTCTTTTAAGAGTGATTGTTTGTATATGAATGACTTGATCCAGTAGTGTTATACATTGAATTGTGTCCCCCCTCAAATTCATATGTTGAAGTCCTAACCCTTAGTATCTCAAAATGAACCTTATTTGGAAATAGAGTCTTTAAAGAAGTAATTACATTAAAATGAGTTCATTAAGATGGGCTCAAATCCAATATGACTGGTGTCTTTATAAAAAATAAAAGGAAATTTAGACATAGACATAGATATGTACAGAAGGAAGATGACGGGAAGAGACACAGGACAAGATGGCCATGTACAAGTCAAGGAGAGAGGCCAGAAAGACATCCTTCTGTCTTGGTCCTCAGAAGGAACCAATTCTGCCAACACCTTGATCTCAAACTTATAGCCTCTGAGAACTATGAGAAAATAAATTTCTGTTGTTTAAGCCAAAATAAAAATAAAGTGCAGGCAGAGAAAGAGAAGTCCTTGGGCAACAAGAAAGAATGGTTTGTGACATATTAAAAGAAAAAAAAAAAGAAAGTAAATGTTACCAAAACACCTGAACTAACATTGAATCCTTACTCTGTGGCAGGCATTATTCTAAATTCTTTTTTTTTTTTTTTTAAAGATTTTATTTATTTATCCATGAGAGACAGAGAGAGAGAGGCAGAGGGAGAAGCAGGCTCCCAAGGAGCAGAGAGCCCGATGCGGGGCTCGATCCCAGGACCCTGGGATCATGACCTGAGCCGAAGGCAGACGCTTAACCATCTGAGCCACCCAGGCGCCCAGTTTTATTTTTTTTAAAGATTTTATTTATTTGACAGAGAGACACAGCGAGAGAGGGAACACAAGCAGAGGGAGTGGGAGAGGGAGAAGCAGGCTCCCAAGGAGCAGGGAGCCCGATGCGGGACTCGATCCCAGGACCCTGGGATCATGACCTGAGCCGAAGGCAGACGCTTAACCATCTGAGCCACCCAGGTGCCCTATTCTAAATTCTTTATATGCAACAATTCATTTACCATGGAAATCCTCTGTGGTAACCTGTACCGATGCTCTCAGTGCTCAACCCCTATGCACTCAGGCCCTACCATTTCAGTGTGCTCCAACTGCCTGTATCTGCCAAGGGTTTGGCCCATAGTAGAGCAGCCTGGAAGTGCCAAGGATTTTGACAGTCCCATGAGCAGCCCTCAACCAAAGACTATGGCATGTTCGTGCGTAAACACCCCAGCTCCCCCACTCCCAATGTGGGAAGTCTCTGAGGGTCATACTCTACACCTTTACCCAGAGTTCCACAGTGGGATTAGGTCCCAATGGTCCACAGTTGTCTCTTGCTGGAAAAAACAACCCCTCCAAATGCCTACCCAAAATTATGAGCTTGAAAAGAGCTCAACTTTGCTTTTTCTAAATCCTCTGTACTTAAAATTAGATACATCTGTTACCTGATTTTAGAGGGATCCTAACTCCTTCTATTCACAAATCTGAGCTCACTAGAAAATAAGATTTTATAAATCATGTTTTAAGAGACTATAATAAGTACAAAAATATATTAAAACGGCCTCTCCACACACGGTCTCTCAACTTACTAAGTTGCTCTTCTAAACACTGGAGAGTAGAAATCCTACCAATATGTTCTATGTTTTGTGTTGATTATGCTAATCAAAGTTTAATGAAATCTTTGTTATGTTGCAATTTTTTAAATGTGTCAGAAATACCACAAATCAACAAAAACAATGTTAAATAAAAGGTCTTATACTGAATTTTTAAAACTATGACACTATAGTAGGATAAGAATAGGGGAGGAAATAAATGAAATGACTAGTTGAACATTTGTTGGTAGTCCCTGATAATTTCCATCAGTGGCCATCAATTTGTTTAAAAGAGCTTTTGTGACTCACAGTTACGATAAAATTTCCTAAGTCTTCCATTTTGTACAAAGGAGCCTGGTTCAGTCAATGTTTTCAATTACCAGCCACACTGTGGGCTCTATTAAACAAATACTCTTGAGAATATATAAACAAAAACATAAGTTAAATATTTGCTTGGGGACTACACTTGCTTAGGGTAAAATGCGCAGTCCTGGGGCGCCTGGGTGGCTTAGTCAGTTAACTGTCTGAGTCTTGACCTAACCTCAGGTCTTGATCTCAGTGTTGTGAGTTCAAGCCCCGCATTGGGCTCCATGCTGGGTGTGGAGCCTACTTTAAAAACATGTACAGTCCAAGATATTTGGGACAACTTACTATTTAACTGATAAATGTTGCTAATAAAGCTGCTCCTACTATCCTGCATGAAAATGCATATGCTTAAAAATTTATGAAAGAAGCTATATTTAGCCCAGAAGATGGACTCTACATATTGAGGTCTATAAAAGCCTTTCTCATGGAGAAAAGTTCTTGCCATTGTGTTTGAATCATTCTTATGACATACAAACAACAACATCACTTAATTTATTTGAGGCCTGTTTGATACTATAACTTTGGGCTTTTATTTTCCTTTCATTCAGTTAAACACACTTTAATGTTTAAATTTCTACTTTTGGGGGCACATGGGTGGCTCAGTCGTTAAGCATCTGCCTTCAGCTCAGGTCATGATCCCAGGGTCCTGGGATCGAGCCCCGCATCGGGCTCCCTGCTCCACGGGAAGCCTGCTTCTCCCTCTCCCACTCCCCCTGCTTGTGTTCCCTCTCTCGCTGTGTCTCTCTCTGTCAAATAAATAAATAAAATCTTAAAACAAAAAAAAATTCTAGTTTTGTAGATAGTCCCTGGTAAACTCATTTCATATGGTTTTAAAGGCCCTTTTATTTATTTATTATTATTTTTTATAACTTAGAGATTTATCTATTTATTTTGTAGAGAGAGAGAGCATGAATGTGAGCACAATGGGAAGGGGCAGAGGAAGAGGGAGAGAGAATTTCAAGCCAGAGGAGGAGCCAGATGCAGGGGTTGATCTCATGACCCTGAGATCATGACCTGAGCCAAAAATCAAGAGTCAGATGCTCAACCTACTGAGCCACCCAGGCACCCCTTAAAGGCCCCTTTTATATGATTTGGCTTATAGATACCATATTTTCATAAAAATGATTAGGTAAAATAGCACAGAAACTATAATAACCACAATTACAAAAGCAACAACAAAGGCTAACATTGTTCGATGCTTACTGTGTGCCAGATATTCTTTATACATGCTATCTCATTTTTGCCTTGTAACAACTTCATGAGGTAAGTATTATTGTTATCCCTATTTTAGAGACCAGAAAATAGACAGAGCTGAAGAACTTGCCCAAGGTCAAACCACTGGGAGTGGCAGAGTGGGATTTCACCCCGGCATCCTAGACAAGCCCTTGCTGCTAGCTTGTCGTCAGTCACAGCTGAGCCAGCACAAATCAGCTGCCTGAAGTTACTACTGAACAAATATGTGAGATCAAACCTAGGATTGTGTCTATACTTGTCAAGAGATGTTCTTAACAACCTTTGTTTTACTTTCCAAATGGTCTTACTTGTGCTGCCTTTGAAGCCAACTTCATGTCAAAGGGATTAATCACACTAAGAACTAAGTCTAGAGGCAGGGGTCATTTAGTGTTGCCAAATTCTGAGGATGCTAGAGGTTGGCTGAGGGGATTTGGGGAAGGATCTGACTACATAATAATTTTTCAGCTTCTTTTAAAAAAATTTTAACTGAAGTATAGTTGGCATACAATATTATATTAGTTTCAGGTGTACAACATGGCAGTTTGACAATTATATACATTACAATAAGTTTACTTATCATCTGTTACCATACAAAGTTGTTACAATATTATTGATTATATTCCCTATGCTGTACTTTTCATGTCCATGATTTATTTTATAACTAGAAGTTTGTACCTTTTAGTCCCCTGCACCTATTTTACCACCCCCCCATCTCCTTCCCCCTGACAACCACCTGTTTGTTCTCTGTATTTGAGTCTGTTTCTGGGTTTTTTGTTTGTTTGTTTGTGTGCTTGTTTGTTTTGTTTTTTAGATTCCTGTATAAGTGAAATCATATGGTATTTGTCTTTCTCTGTCTGACTTACTTCGTTAGCATATTATGGACCCTCTAGGTCCATCCATGTTGTTGCAAATGGCAAGATCTCATCCTTTTTCATGGCTGAGTAATATTTGTGTGTGTGTGTGCCACATCTTCTTAATCCATTCATCTATCGATGGACACTTAGGTTGCTTCCATATCTTGGCTATTGCAAATAGTGCTGCAATAAACATATAAGCATGTATCTTTTCAAATTATTGTTTTCATTTTCTTTGGATAAATACCCAGAAGTGGAATTGCTGGATCATAAGGCAGCTCTATTTTAAATTTTATTTTTTTAAAGATTTTATTTATTTATTTGACAGAGAGAGACACAGCAAGAGAGGGAACACAGCAGGGGGAGTGGGAGAGGGAGAAGCAGGCTTTCCGTGGAGCAGGGAGCCTGACGCGGGGCTCGATCCCAGGACCCTGGGATCATGAGCTGAGCCGAAGGCAGAGGCTTAATGACTAAGCCACCCAGGCGCCCCTATTTTTAATTTTTTGAGGAACCTCTATATGGTTTTCCACAGTGGCTGCACTAATTTACATCCCCACCAACAGTGCACATAATAATTTACTGACTACAGTCTTGCCTGATTCTTCTAGTCCTATCTTCTCCTACAGCCCTGAACTACCTCTGTAATAAGCTGAATAATGTTCCCCAAAGATATCAGGTCCTAATCCCTGGAACTTGTGAATGTTACCTTATTTTGAAAAAGGGTCTTTACAGATGTGATTAAGTTAAGGATCTTGAGATAAAGGGATTATCCTAAATTATCCAGGTGGGCCCTAAATGCAATCACATGTATCCTTATAAAAAGGAGGGCAGAGGACGATTATACACACACAGAAGGTAACGTGAAGACAGAGGCAGAAATTGTAGTGATGTGGCCACAAGCCAAGGAAGGAATGCCAGCAGCCACAGATGCTGGAAGAGACAAGGAATGGGTTTTCCCCTAGGACCTCTGGAGGGAGAATGGCCCTGCCCACATCTTGATTTTGGCCCAGTGATACCGATTTCAGACTTCTGGTCTCCAAAACTGTGAGAGAATAAATGTGTGTTGTTTTAAGCCATCAAGTTTGTGGTCATTTTTTAAAAAAAGATTTTATTTATTTATTTATTTGAGAGAGAGCAAGAGTGAGAGCACAAGCAGGGGGAGAAGCAGAGGGAGAGGGAGAAGCAGGCTCCCCACTGAGCAGGGAGCCCAACGCGGGGCTCGATCCCAGAACCCCAGGATCATGATCCAAGCTGGAGGTAGATGCCCAACCCACTGAGCCACCTGGGCGCCCCCGTGGTCTTTTTTTTAAAAGATTTATCTGAGACAGAGAGAGAGAGAGAGAGTGAGTGAGTGGGGTGAGAAGCAGAGGGAGAGGGACAAGCAGACTCTGTGCTGAGCACGGAGCCTGACTCAGGACTCATTCTCACAACCCTGGATCATGACCTGAACTGAAATCAAGAGTCGGACACTCAAGCGACTGAGCCACCCAGGCGCCCCGGTTTGTGGTCATTTGTTACAACAGCCCCAAGAAACTAATATAACCAATAATCCTCACTGAGACCTTATGTTCCAGCTTTGAAGAAGACACTGAAGTCCTGTTTTAGTGTGTGGTTTTATCAGGCAAATGAGCATCTGAACTGCGATCCAGGATTTTCCTCGGTGACCGACATCAGCACGGAACATCACTGGCATTGTGTGTGTCAAGAGGCACTTGGGGGCGCCTGGGTGGCTCAGTTGGTTAAGCGACTGCCTCCGGCTCAGGTCATGATCCTGGAGTCCCGGGATCGAGTCCCGCATCGGGCTCCCTGCTCGGCAGGGAGTCTGCTTCTCCCTCTGACCCTCCCCCGTCTCATATGCTCTCTCTCTCTCATTCTCTCTCTCATAAATAAATAAAATCTTTTAAAAAAATAAATAAAAATAAATAAATATTAAAAAAAAAAAAGAGGCACTTGGTAAGTAAGCCACGTGTTCCTTTTTAGCTCTTGCCTGCCGCTGTTGCTGCTGCCTTGGGCTACCCCACCTGCACAACCATCCCATGACCTTGGAAAATCAAGAAAAGAGTCACTGTGCCCTACTGGATGAGAAATGCCTTATTTCAAATGTCATGGAGGCAGTGTGTAGAGGTCAACAATGTGGAACTGGAACCCTGTGTATGTTCTGTCTTAGGCTCATTGAACAAATGAACATTTTTTCCATGCCTTTTGGCTGCCTGGCACCTCTGCACAGCCTCGCTATGTTAGGATGATTTTGCACATTTTGTCTCCCAAGGCAGAAGGCAAAAACTTGCTTTCTTGCAGCTACGGTGTGGATCTGCAATGATGCTCCCGGGAGAGAGTCTGCCTTGGAAGAGAGTGAAAGCAGAGGGATGGCACAGAATCCATTCTAGTGAGGGTGGCAGAGCCTGGAGAAGAGACTTCCACCCTTCAGCATAGCAGAGGCAGAGATCCTAGTGGCAGCATCCTATGCCCGGCATCGATCATGTAAGTGGCAGTGCTCATGCCCAGCAGTGGGAACAGTCCAATACATACAGTATTCAGGCATACAAACCTGATTCTCTCACCATCCTATAGATTCCGTGAGCCCCGTTACTATCCCTCAATAGATTCCTTTTTGTTTAACCAATCAGGACGGATGTTGTTGGTGACAAAGAGCCTGCCTGATGCGTCTGCCTCGTGGTTGGGTATTACCATCTTGCTGTGCGGTTGCTTCGGGCAGAGGACAGGCCTGTGAGACTGTGGGACTTGGTTTTCCCGATACCTACTTCTTGCAACCCAGCCTTCTGTAGCGTTATCAGAAGATAAGTGGTAGCTTCAGGCAGACAGGCATTTGGGATTTTGAGATACTGAGCAGATCAGCTCTTAAGGTTTGTGGGTTTCAGCAACGAGCACAAAAGGGCATGTCAGCCCTTGTGTTCATTTGCTGTGGCCCATCAAAATGCACTGTGGAAAATGAGAGCCTCACCCTATTCCACAGCCCCCTCAAAGGTGGCAGGACTTCTCCCAACATGTTATAGAAGGGCACCAGGGACACAGATCTCTTCAGCTGAACTGATTTCTCAGTATACACCATTTATGTCCTTCTTAGATGCTGCCTGAAGTCATGCTCTAGTTGTTTCATGGGTACCTAATAAGACTGAAAACTCCTCAAGAGTGGAACCCGATTTCTTCCTTCTTCTGGCTCTTTGTGGTGCCTGGCTCAGAGGCAAACACACGGGCCTCACGCGGAAGGTGCCACTGGCCCTAAGCAAGGTGGAGAAGCAGCCTTGACTTCAATCCTCTCAGTTCATTAGCACCCGCTGAAGAAAGAGGAAGTGATGGCGTTGGTGCGCGCAAGTTTCCTGCTGCTTTTGTATTCTCCGGTGGAGTGGTGAGGTTTTCCTGAGACCAGAGCTCTGGGGGACAATCCCCCAGACTCTCTTTCACCCTCACACTGCCACAGAGAGCTGACTGTACCATTGGCTTCAAAATCTGTTGTGCAAGGGGCCAACTTTTTAACTGATGATCCATTCGCAACTAGTTGTTACAATCAAAAATATACTTAAAGCATTTACCAGGGTTTGTTCTCATGATCAACAATTTTGCACTTTTCATTTGTGTTTAGAATTCTGAAGAGCTCAAACAGATGGATTCATGGGAATTACTGGGTTTTCAGGGCCACCTGTTAGTCGCCAGTTCCTCACCTTCCTCTCACGACAGAGAGTCATTTCATTCCGTCATTTATAGAATAAATATAGTTGGAATTCCATAATTATATAGAGCTTCAACTATGTATGATACAATGGTATCTTCGTGCAGATTTGAAAATAGTACACTGTTTCAATTTATTTCACCCGGCTGGACCTCATTTTCCACCTCTCTAACAAAAGGAAAGTTAAATGCTTATTCCTATGAGAAGGTGTTTTTGGTTTTACATTCTAGGAATCGTGTTAGCTTAAGCCCTGAATCGCCTGGCTTGTAGTGTAAGTGTCAGTTCGTTGCAAAGAGGTCTGGGTGTCCATCCCATTTCCTCCTGTATTGGAAGTAATTTTTATTCTTCTTGCTAGCCCTATTGTGGTGTTCTACCCCCCACCCCCCGCCCCATCCTGAACAATTCTATTTCTTTGTAGGGAGTGGCTTCCATGATAAAGCAATGTATCATCCCACCAGAGAGGGTCTGGATTTATTTCTTTATTAGCTGGTGAGCCAAGAACATTATAATGCACAGGGTGAATATAATAAGAGCTGCGTGTGGGACTGTTATCCTGGCAGGGCCTCACACAAATGCAGTGAATTATTATTCCCGTCAGCCATGTGAAATGTAACTGCATCTACAGATAGTAACATGACCCTTTAACTCCATTTGGTTAAGATATTTACTTCTCTGCCCTGTCTTTAGCTGCCATTCGATCTTTCAGAATAGTGACTTTCAAGCTTTTTTGAGCTCAATCCACAACAATACATTTTATATCACACAGAAATATAAAACTGAACCATTTAACAAAATCATATTTACTCTCCCTACTTGTGATAAATGCTGATAATTTCTACTCTGTTCTAACTAATAAAAGAATTGACTGATATTCACTAAATTGATCAAGACTCTAGTGAGTCTCAAACCATGGTCTTTAAAAAACACAGTTTTAGAATCTATCCCTCAGATTGCCAAATAACAAGTTAGGAGGATCTTCATTTCCTCAACTCCATTTTGCTATTTCTTCTGGGATTTACTTCCATATTTCTAAACAACATGAATATATTCCTATTTCATTTTTTCTTTTGCTTTTACGTATCATCTATTTTCTTCTCATGGAAAATGAGGACTTAGCTCCGTTTCAATGCACCTTCTTCAAATATTCACAAATTTCCTCTCCTCACCTCCCAATATATCATGAGTTTTTGATTAAGTCAACATTCATTGTTCATATTACCATGATTGTATATATGGGCCAGGGTCCCAGCAAGAAATAGATGGCACACTCAAATTGGGTAGTTTGAGAAGAATTTAATAAGGGACCATCTGTAAAAAGCGGGGACAGGGTATAGGAAAACCACTGGAGATAGGGCTGCTAGAACTGTGGGGGCTCTATTACCACTCCTAGGCTCCAAAGAACCTGGAGACCTAAAAGTGTATAGTGAGAGCCACCTGACAGTAGCTGCACCATTGTCAGGGCATGAGGCCAGCCTGAGATGACCATGATAGGAAGACAGAGAGAGAACCACGTACCTTCAACTCAATCTCCTTCCTCCCTTTGATCTCCTGCTGAAGCTTCCCAGGGGAAGAACTCACCTGGAAGCCAGAGGGCATAGGAGCCTGTTGATGGAGTCCATAGAAGTGTGCCTCCTAGGCACAGAGCAGGTGAAGGGTGGATGAATCTGGAAGGCAAATTATATAACTAGTATTCACAGCCGAGCACATTTATTTATTTTAAAGATTTATTTATTTATTTGAGAGAGACAGAGAGAGAGAGCATGCGCAGGGGGAAGGGCAGAGGGAGAGGAAGAGGGAAAGAAGCAGACTCCCCGCAGAGCGCAGAGCCCAAGGGGGGGCTCGATCTCACCACCCCAAGATCATGACTTGAGCTGAAATCAAGAATCTGACACTTAACTGACTACAACACCTAGGCGCCCCTCAGCAGAGCACATTTAGTGTCCTCTATTTCCTTGAATAACTCATATTTTCTTGGAGTTAATAATTGGCTTTTTTTTCTTAAAAATTTTTTTTTGGGTGTTTCTTATTTTTTTTTGTTTTCTGAGAGAGAGAGAGCGCGTGCATGTGCACATGCATGCGTGTGCATGCGTCATCGGGTCAGGGGAGGCACAGAGGGAGAGAGAGAGAGAAAATCTTAAGCAGGCTCCATGCCCAGTGTGGAGCCCGAAAGGGGGCTCCATCTCACAACCCTGAGATCAGGACCTGAGCCGAAATCAAGAGTCAGACACTTAGCTAACTGAGCCACCCAGGCACCCTTCTCATGTTTTAAACCTATTTTTAATTTTTATCAAACTTATCCAAACTCCTAGATAGTCAATCAGTTCTACAGAGCTAATAGTGAAAAAAAAAAAAGTCTTCTGCACCCCATCACCTCCATTTTCCACTCCCCAAAGGCAACCATTTGCTTCCCTCTTAGCTGTTTCTCTTGGTATTTCCTTTCACATCATTAAATAACATGTTCACAGTGATTACATTTGCTTTGTGCAGTGTAGGCATTGTCTACTGATGTTTCAGCTTGAAAAATGAAGATCTGTTGCTCTTGCACTGATTTCCCCTCCTTGGTTACCACATATAACCACACTTTCCATTCCCCAAGCCTCCCAATAGAGATGTATCATAATTTGGCTAAACCAATATTCATTCTTTATATTATTATGATTATGTAAATGCAATTCCTGGCTAAGCTATGTAGTACTCCATGATTACTTTTCTTTGCTTGCTCAACTTTTTCATTTTCCTGGAATTACTAGCTGTCTGCTTTTCTCACTTGTGTCATTTCCTAGCCACTTACAATGAATTCATCCCCCAAATCTTCCCTCATTGTCTAAATCTCCTGTCAGTATGTTCAAATTCATCAAGTATTTCATCAATTTCGTCTTCCTGAAGAACTCTTTCCTGGATATATCTGATCCGCTCCACTCTATATTGGTCGCTTTCTACTCCTGGAGCTCAGCTGCTGTCTTGTAGTATCCTTGATCCTCCTGTCACCTCTCTCTTGTTACATCCTGTTTCCTAGTTCCCATAGGTTTCTCTTTCTTGGTTCTACCCATTGTTTTCATGGAGGAGTTCCAGGAGCTTCTGAGAACGAGGTGCATGGGAGGTAAATTTTTTGAGATTTTGCAGGGCACTTCGGTGGCTCAGTCGGTTAAGTGTCTGCCTTTGGCTCAGGTCATGATCCTGGGGTCCTGGGATCAAGCCCTGTCTCAGGCTCCCTGCTTAGTGGGGAATCTGCTTCTCCCTCTCCATCTGCCCCCCGCTCATGCTCTCTCTCTCAAATAAATAAAAATCTAAAAAAAATTTTTTTGAGACTTTGCATATCTGGAAATGCCTTTAATCTATCCTCACATTAATTGATTGTTTTGCAGGTACAGAATTTTAGGTCAGAATTCATTTTCTTTGGCATTTTGAAGGCATTGCTCACTTCATTGTCTTCTAGGTTCCAAGTGTTGCTGTTGAGAAGTTCAGACCCATTCTGACACGTGATCCTATGTAACGAATTTTTTTTTCCCTGAAATAATAAGGAAAATTTATTATCTCACATAACAAGAAGTCCAAAAGGAGAGAAGTTTCCGGATTGGTTAGCTCATCAATGGCCTAGGGTCTTTCCAGCTTTATGTTCTTCCAATCTCAGCTTGTAGGCCTTCCTAGGCCGTCTCCTCTCATGGTCATAAGATGGCTACCATAGGTCCAGGCATCACATCCAAACACTACAATATGCAGTAGCAGAGGGGAGCCAACTCTTTGTTTTGTGTCCTTTTTAAAGTGAAAAAATGTTTCCCCGAAATTCCTCACTGACTTCCCTTCTCATATCTTTGGCTAGAGCTGGCTTGGAAGACTGCCTTTAATTCAATCCCTGACAAAGGGGAATAAGATCATCTTGATTGGCTTGGACCATCATGCTGGATATATGATCCCTTTTCATGAGGAATAGATAATCTGAACAAAGTTAGGATTCTGTTAGCAGGTGGATGGCTGCTGGCTAGGCAACCAAGTTATAGCATGGAGTCTGGCACATAATACACATTTAACTTATGTTAAGCTATTGTTGTTATTAACTCTCTCTCTCTTTTTTTTTTAGAGAGGGAGAGAGAGGAGGGGAGAGGGAGAGGGAGAGAGAGAATCTTAAGCAGGCTCTACACCCAGCATGGAGCCAATGCGGGGCTTGATCTCACAACCCTGAGATCATGATCTGAGCTGAAATCAAGAGTTGGATGCTTAACCAACTAAGCCACCCAAATGCCCTGTTATTAACTCTTAATAGCTGTGTAAACTTATCCAAGTCACATACCTCCTAGACCTCCAATTTCCCCATCTATAAAATGGGGATAGGATTATGTGATTTGTTGGATGTTTATAAAATTAAGAGAGATTACATGTGTTAAGTCTTTGTGTTTAATAAATGATAGCTATTTATTTTAGTTGGATATGATTCCTGCCAGAGTACTTGGGCAGCACAATGAGGTATCCAACAAAGATTCCGGAGGTTGGCCCCAACCTGGTGTAACAAATTTTTTTTTTCTTGCAGCTTGTAGGACCTTTTCTTTGTCCCCTGTGTTCTAAAACTTCATGGCTATGTGCCTTGTTATAGCTGTGTTTTTTGCTTAGCCTTTGTGTTGGACACACAGTGAACCCTTTTGGTCTGGAAACTGATACCCTTCAAGTCAGAGAAACTTTCTTGAATTATTTCTTTGATGATTTCTGCCCTTCCATTTTCCATGTGTTCTTACTCTGGAACTCATTCATATGTTGACCTTCTTTTTTTTTTTTTTTTTTTTAAAGATTTTATTTATTTATTTGAGAGCGAGAATGAGAGAGAGCATGAGAGGGGGAGGGTCAGAGGGAGAAGCGGACTCCCTGCTGAGCAGGGAGCCCAATGTGGGACTCGATCCAGGGACTCCAGGATCATGACCTGAGCCGAAGGCAGTCGCTTAACCAACTGAGCCACCCAGGCGCCCCATATGTTGACCTTCTTGAGATGCAGTGCTTTTATTATCTTTTAGCTCCTATTTTCCATCTCTTTGTCTTTTTGCTCCACATGCTAGGAGATTTCCTCAACTTTAGCTTCTAGTCCTCCTAATGAGTTTTTCATTTCTGCTATCTTATTTTTAATTTCCAAGGATTTTTTCCTATTCTCTAAATGTTTCCTTTTCATTGACTTCCTTTTTATTTGGTTGCAATATCTTATTTTTCAGAAAATATTAAATATCAAAGATATCTCTCAGCATAGTCTCTATTTCTCCAGGTTCTTTTTTTCCTCAATCTTTGGCCTCTGTCTTGTGCCTTAGAGAGTTTCTTGAGATGTCTGGAAGTCCCAGGCTATCCTGCTCACATTTAAGATTATAACCTAAAAGCCTGGTTGGAAGAGAGGGTTACTGATTATAAATTTCACTATAATCTAGCTAGACCCTTATACTGATACCAGGATATTTAGCTCTTTTGTCTTGGGTTGTCAAATTCTCAGAGAAGCTTCCAATCCCATCTGGAGAATATATATCTAACTTTCAGTGAAGGTCATTTGGGAGAAGAGGGCTGAGGTCCTGGTGTTCAGTGAGTAAGCCTTTGCTTAATCCCTATTTTCAATACAGGATCCCACCGTCAACAGTGCTTAATGTCCCCCAGACTGGAGACCCTCTACCCTCCAGAGAATACACCTCAGTATTCAGCTAGAGTAGCGGGAAGCAGCAGTTGTCCTGCTGAGGATGGAGATCTGGGTTTAAACTTCCTTCTACTACCAACACTGCCTGTTACTATGTTATTGTCTCTCAGCTCTAAACCCAACCTTTCTGCGCTGAGCTTTGCAACACTGATGTTGAGATTCTTCAAACCACAGTGATTCTGCCAGCTATTCCTTGTTAGACTCTGCCCACTTTAGTCAATAGAGGGAACCCGGAAGGCTGGGGAAAGAAGGATCAAGCTACTTCCTATTGTCTTCCTACTGCTGTGAGCAGCCCCCCAGCAACGCTTCTTTGCTCCAGCAAGGGCTCCTTCCTGCAGCAACAGTTTAAGTCAGTTTGCAGTTTTTCTGACACTCACAGAACCAGCCTCATCATGGCCCCCCACTCCCTGGCCCCCGCACCAGAGACACCAGCACTGGCTGAGCAGCAATCGCTCCTCGGGGATTTGGGTCCCAGCCTCATGGGCTCCTCCTTCAAGCTTGTAGGTTCTAATAATTCCATCCCCCCCCCGCCCGACCCCCCAGCAGCCTGCTTCCTATAGTTACTGCCTCCGTGATACCTTAGAGTTCAACTTTATGCCTAGTTAACAATTCTTTATATTAAATTCTATCTGTTCAAATAACGGGTGGGGTTTTTCTGTCTCCTGACCAGATCCTGACTGTTACACATACTTGCAATGAAACCTCTTGTTTCCCAGCCCCATTTACACCCCACTTTCAGAGGTATGGGTCACCTCCAAATCCTGAGCCATTCTGGAGTTTCACATCAGAAATTATCTTGCTTTTTGGTCTCCCTAACCCCCTTGAGAAATTTAGGAGTCAGCCTCTTCTGGTCTGCTGGATCAGTAATGACTTGTCCATCTGCTTTCTTGCTTCTGAGATTTTGTTGTTTTCTCTCCCAATCTCTTTGTCCCTGTAGGGTTTTGCTTTCTTGAACATTTTGTTTATTGTTATAATGGAATTTGGGAAAGGAAACTCATTATTTTTTAAAAAAAATAAGAACAAGAGGCTAATTTTTAAAAGGATGACAACAAACTGAGAAAAAATGTTGCCACAGGTCAGGATGGTCGTCTCTACTGCGGGGGACGAGAGTGGAGCGGGATCCAGGAGGAGGTAGATTTGATCATATTCAAATCCTATATATGAATTTCAACCATTCTGTGCATGATAAATTTCACAAATTCTGAAAAAAGGCAAACTTTGGTGTACAACTATATCAGTTAGCATGTATTCAACTGCATAGAATAGAAACTTGACCACAAAAGTTTAACTAAACAGGAGTATATTTTTCTTCCACAATGAAGAAGTTTAGGGGAAGGCAGTCCAGGATTAGTATCATGATTCCATAGTGTCATGGCCAACCAGGCTCCTCCTAGCTTTGGGCACAATCATGCTTGGCTTTTGTCTTTATGCTTCTTAGATGGCTTCTTTACCTCTGATTATCACATCCATATTCCAGGAAGAATGGCAAAGGACAAAGGGCAAAAAGCCAAAGAGACAAGTGAGCTGAGTTGGCCCCCCTTTTAAAAAGTTTTCCTTGTGCACCTGAAACTAACATAATGTTATACGTCAATTTTTAAAAATAAAGTTTTTTAAAAAGTGGAACCAGAAAAAAAAAAAGCTGAACCAAGCCCTCATATGTTTAAATCATGATTAAAATCTATTTATGATAAAATTAGAAGTAAGAACTAGGGGCGCCTGGCTGGCTCCATCGGTAGAGCATGCGACTCTTGATCTTGGGGTTGTGAGTTCAAGCCCCCCGTTGTGTGTAGAGATTACTTAAAAATAAAATCTTCAGGGACACCTGGCTGGTTTAGTCGGTAGAGCATGTGACTCTTAATCTTGGGGTCATGAGTTCAAGCCCCACGTTGGGTGTAGAGAATACTTAAAAATAAAATCTTTTTTTTTTTTTTAAGATTTTATTCATTTATTTGAGACAGAGAGAATGAGAGAGAGAGAGCACATAAGAGGGGGGAGGGTCAGAGGCAGAAGCAGGCTCCCTGGCGAGCAGGGAGCCCGATGCGGGACTCGATCCAGGGACTCCAGGATCATGACCTGAGCCGAAGGCAGTCGCTTAACCAACTGAGCCACCCAGGCGCCCCTTAAAAATAAAATCTTAAGCAAGCAACTAAAATCAAGGGAAAAGTATATGAAAAAAATGAGACCATGTTGTGCTTAATTAAATAAGTTCACATTTATGGATACCTAAAATGGCATACCAGTCCCTTGGCACTATTTCCAAAATGTTCTTGCTCTCAGGTTATTTACTGTGAAGTGTCCACATTATAAAATGAAATGTGTGTAATTGTTTCACAAAGTATGCTGGGCCCCATGTGCCTTGGCTCTGTGCTGTAAATACAGAGCAAAGGCACTGTGTTCACCAATATTAAGTCACCTGTGGGGAAAATGTGATCTTACCTATTTATTGTCAGATTTAAAAGTTATGTCATAAACACTTGCAAAATTTACATATATGTCTGCGTTCATGTATGCCCATGAAAACTGGGTAACTGAGTTCCAAACAGTCCAATTTTCTTATAAACCCAGATCTCTGTAGTGCATACTCTCTCTATGAGCGTTACTGGGAAGCAAATATAAGATACATATATATTTTGGTGCTCTTTTGAAGTGTTAAAAAAAAAAAAAAATTCCTGAACAACCCAAGTAGCAACCCAAGCTACTTCTCATTGTCTAAGACTTTGTCACAGGATTCCCCAAAGAAGTCTGGAAAGGTGATGTTTTTACCTGGGGACATCATCCCCTTGAACAAAACCAGAGCTGCGTGAGGAAGGAGGATTTGTGAAGGGAATTCTTTGTAGGCTACTGCCAAGCTGAGTAGCCCCTCCTCTGCCCAGGGGGAGGGAAAATGGATACTTCACAGGCAACTGACAGTATCTGCCACAGTGGCCATAAAGATTAAAATAGACAATACTGGGTGCCTGGGTGGCTCAGATGGTTAAGCGTCTGCCTTCAGCTCAGGTCATGATCCCAGGGTCCTGGGATCGAGCCCCACATCGGGCTTCTGGCTCAGCGAGGAGCCTGCCTCTCCCTCTCCCTCTGCCTCTCTCCCTGCTCGTGCTTTCTCTCTCTCTCTCTGTATCTCTGTGTCTCAAATGAATAAATAAAATCTTTAAAAAAAAAAAAAAAAGACAATACTTACAGAGCTCCTAGCACAATGTCTGGTACATTGTGATCATCCAATAAGTCTCAACCTCTTAAGAAACTATCTCCAGTTATCCAGCCCATTAAAGAGACAAAAATGGAAAGAACCAAATAATGTCAGTAATGCTAAACATAAAAAACATTGTTGCTTGTTCTTTAATACTTAGGGTTTTTTGTTTTTTTTTCTTTTCCTAGTTTAAGGCTGCACATTGGAAAAGTGTAACTTCTCCTGTAGGGGAAGTCTAATCCATAAACTGTATAGTCAACTTGGTATGAGGGGAAATGTATTGTGCGTAGCCTAGCTTTGCTGTAGTCTACTTATGGTTTTCTTTTAGCTCGATCTCCAATCTGGCGAAATGAATTCTCTCCACTCTTCCATCCTTTTTTTTTTTTTGGCCACCTATTTACTCTATTTCTAGTACTTCGTTTGTCTCTTCCTGCGCTAGAACCCTGTGTTCTCTCCCCTATGATTGGTATCTGTTTCACTACATCATCTAAGAAGTCAGTATTAATAATGTTATAAAGAACAACATGGTACTAAAATGTTACTGGTTTGGGTTAGAATGCTTTTGGTTGCAAGGAGAGAATACCTGGCTAAAAGTGGCTTTAAAATAATGGCCTTTATTGGGGCGCCTGGGTGGCTCACTTGGTTGCCTTCAGCTCTGGTTGTGATCCCAGGGTCCTGAGATCTAGTCCCACATCAGGCTCCCTGCTCAGTGGGGAGCCTGCTTCTCCTTCTCCTGCTCCCCCTGCGTGTGCTCTCTCTCTCTCTGTCAAATAAATACATAAAATCTTAAAAAAAATAAAATAATTACATTTATTAATTCATATAGTATGTCTGGGGATAGGTGGTTCCAGAGTTGTCTAATTTACTGGCAGAACATTATCAAGGATTTGGTATTTTGTTTTGTTTTGTTTTGTTTTTTTCTTACTGTTTCCTGTGTTTAGGATGCTGGGGTTTTTTAAAAAAGCTTTTATTTTAATTCCAGTTAACATACAGTGTTATATTAGTTTCAGGTGTGCAATATAAAGATTTAACACTTCCATACATCACCCGGTACTCATCACAGCAAGTGCCCTCCTTAATCCCCATTGCCTATTTCACCCTTTCCCACCCACCTCCCCTCTGGTAACCATCAGTTTGTTCTCTATAGTTAAGAGTCTGTTTCCTGGCTTCTCTCTCTCTCTTTTTTTTCCTTTGCTCATTTGTTTTGTTTCTTAAATTCCACATATGAGTGAAATCATATGGTATTTGTCTTTCTCTGATGGACTTATTTTGCTTAGCATAATACTCTAGTTCCATCCATGTTGTTGCAAAATCAAGATTTCATTCTTTTTTATGGCTGAATAGTATCCCATTGTATATATATACCACATTGTCTTTATGGGATGCCGGGTTTTACTTTCATGTTTGTGCCTCATGATCATAAGATGGCTGCAGCAGCTTCAGGTATCATATCCTCACAAAATAGCACTGGGAGGGGGAACAAAAAAAGGCGATTGGGGGAGGGGAATGTTTCCTGTCTTGTGTTCCTTTCCAAGAGTGAACAAAACCTTCCCGAATTCCCCCCAGCAGATATCCCCTCAGATTTCACTGGCCAAATTTGGATCAGATGTTCATGCCTAAGCCCATCACAAGACAAAAGGAATGAAGTCACCCTACCTGTCTGGGAGTGGGAGGGAATACTTTCCCTGAGCACATGGTCATGAAGGAGATTCTAGAAGGAAAAATGGGTTTGGGTAGGTAACCAACAGTGTCAGCTATATTTGGTAATTCTGAACTATTGCAGAATAAGTCTGGAATCAGAGCACCTGGCCTGGGGTTCCAGTGTCCTCTTGTAGTACCTGTGTAACTTCAGGCAGGGCAGGTCACCTCACCAAATTAAGGAAACAGATCTGAATTCTCTTTATAAACTCCAAGCACTATGTGAATGTGGTAAGTCATTGTTATGGATGGATTTCTTACTTACATAACAAGATATTAAAATGGGATCATCCTGATGCTATTTTGTACCAACAGAAGAGATATAATGCTCCAAAATTAGTGTGGACAGGTGCACAGAGGCAGACTTTACAAGAAACTCTAAGACTCTCAAATGCCCTCAACAATTTTGATTATAAAGGCATCAAGAGAGGGGAGAGGGAAGGAGGATTTGTGAAGAGGATTTGTTGGAGAAGTCTATTGTCATTCTATGAGTATCCTTCCCCCTGCCCCTGGGATGGGGGGAAGGAGAGAGATGCCCTCTAACCTCCAGCCTCATGAGAGAGGGCATTAAGGGGACCCCTAACAAGAGGTTGCTGTATGTTCCCTGTAGTTGGGGAAGCAGAACTGGAGCATGAGTTAAGACAGCCTGTGGCAGCGGGAGAGAGGGGTTATGCTGGAATTAGCCAGCACTCCCACGTGTGGGAGCCAGGGGCGGGGGTTGGGGAGGAGAGGCTGTCTGGAGCCTTTTTTTGTTAACCTTTTTTGAAATATATGATAATGTATTAAAATGTGCCAAAATAGCAGGTTTACAGATTGATGAATTTTCATTAACTGAACATCCCCATGAAACCAGAACATTAATTACCAGCATCTTATAATGTCCCTGTGTGCCCTTTCAGTCACCACTACCTCCCAGAGATAACTGCTATCCTAACCTCTGATAGCATAGATTAGTTTTGCCTCTTTTTGTTCTTTTTTTTTTTTTTTCAGAGAGGGGGTAGGGGTAGAGGGAGAGAGAGAATCTTAAGCAGGCTCCATGCCCAGCACAGAGCCCGACATGGGGCTCGATCCCACCACCCTGAGATCATGACCTGAGCCAAAACCAAGAATCGGATGCTTAACCAACTGAGTCACCCAGGTGCCCCCTCTTTTTGTTCTTTATATGAATGGAATCATACAGTATGGACACTTTAGTGTCTGGTTTCATTTGCTCAAGATCATATTTATGAGATTCATCATATTGTTGTATTGTTGTATGTAGTTGTAGTTTATTCTCACTGTTGTATAGCATCCCATTGTGTAAATATTCCACACTTTACTTATCCATTCTACAGCTGATAAGCATTTTAGTAGTTTCCAATTTGGAGCTATTATGAATAGCTACGGACACTCCAGCACACGTCCTTTAATAAACATATGTACCCATTTCTCTTGTGGATATACCTAGGAGTGGAGTTTCAGGGTCAAAGGGGTGGTATTTGCCAAATCTGGAGCAGTTTGAAGTCTTGCCCAAGAAGATTTCTTGGATAGAGTGTGGATTCAACAATGAGGGTCTGCATAGAGCACCCCTGCCCCCAGCTTCTCACCTCAGTCCCAGAACCAGGGGCTAAAAGGGGATGCCAGTTGGAAAAACAGTATATGGTGCCCATCATAAGGGCTGCAGTCAGAGGGACCCAGAAAAGGAGCCTCCCATGAGCCCCATGGAGGAAGCTGTGTGCCCAAAAACACAGCCCAGCCTCCAGAAACTTTCAAATCTAGCACAGCATTGGTCCTGTCTCAACATGGGTGTTGTAAAGGGCTGGTGTAGAAGAGGCTAGCATTGGGCTCCAGTTTCTGGACACCCAGTTTTCATCTGAACAATTCCATTATGTAGCTCTGTAACCTCAGGAAGGTCATTTTCCCTCTCCAGGCCTCACTTTTCTCATCTTTCTGATGTGTGGCTCCCTTCTGCTCTGAATTTCCAATAATTGCTTATGTTCTAAGCGCCTTGAGAACAGGGACCACATCTCTTTCTTCCGTATTCCTAGACAGCATCCAAGGCTAGAGCTCTACACACTTAGGTCATTGGACAACAAATGTATTGCAATTTCGTTTTCTAATGAAAAAATCTGCTTTTATGAGTCCAGTGATGCATATAACAAGGATTAAATTGGTGCATTAAAATTAACAACATGGTGTGTGTACCTGTCCAAATA
This sequence comes from Leptonychotes weddellii, assembly GCF_054177405.1. Lineage (NCBI taxonomy): Eukaryota > Metazoa > Chordata > Mammalia > Carnivora > Phocidae > Leptonychotes > Leptonychotes weddellii. The sequence continues at coordinate 75,360,964 of NC_138385.1, forward strand.
CAGATGCTACATTGCGTACTGACTTTATGGAAAAATCTATTTCCATTCTTTTCACACAACCAATCTTCTCTAAAAGAACAGAGCAAAGACTGTCTATGTATTGTAAATTTATTGACTATTTTATCCAAGGAGATTGGGTAATTAGTAGATTCCAGCACAGACCCAACGAATTCTTCTCTTCATCTGGGAACATGTTTTATCACTTGCTACTGTCTTATTTCTAATGCTTAGCATTTAAAGGTTATATTAAAAAAAAAAAAAAAGCCTCCAGACATTATGTAGTCACTGTCTGGAACAGCATTATATTTCAACAGGATATTATCACTCAGGCAAGGAGGAATCATTTTTCCATTGTGCAGTATTATTCAAGCAATTAGAATTCACATTGTGTGGCAAACTGTCAGGTCTCCTCACTGGAGTCTGTTAACATACTGTTCATATTTAACAGACAGAAAAAGGCTTTTTCAGTAGAAGCATGGGCAGTCGGCAGCTGGGCAGGTGAGCCATGATGTAATTTTGTTTCCCAGGAAATTCTTTTAGAGTTCTCCTGAAGTTCCCTGTCTTACTTCACCAATCAGCAACCTTCCTTCCTTGGATTTATCCCCTTTAGCCACGGAAAACTTAGCTTTGCCCCTTAGGGCTTTAGAGGGAACTGACAACTTAAAAATTGGTGTCGTTCCAAAAGTTTGTTGGAAAATCTGTTGTTGAATTCAGAACAGATTTTCCTCAGTTCATTAGGAATGACTTTGGTTCCCAAGCAGGCCCCTCGGGGCCATGTCACCCCTAACAAAGTGGGACTCTGGTATCAATGATGATCAGGAAGCCAGTTGTTGGGTAGAGTGTTATTTCCCAGTGAAAATGCACTCTAATTTCCAACTTGGGAGAACAGGAACACAGCTTGCCTTCTCTACTCCCTACTCCACTCTGCAGTCAGAAGTGGGGGTTCCTACAGCTTGGGGGATTGGAGTGCACCAGGCAGGAAAAGGAGTTGGAATATGGCCAGAAGGCTGTGAGCAGAGGCAGAGGCTTCCCAGCAGTGACAGAAAGAAGAAGGGAAAAGGAGCGGGGGTGGGCCCGGCAGTGATGCAGCAGCGGAGATGGGAGTATTTATAGTTTCAGCAGCAATTGACAGGGAGGTCCCTGGACACAAGGGTGAATTTGCTCATGGGATACTGGTAACTTGGGTGGTCATAACTGAGAGATGGCCCCAATCAATGCACAAGTCTGTGGTTTGACTTTATACTCAAGCCTCCTAAAACCTAATCTTTCTTTCTGCCTTTAAAAAATCATCATGGAATATCTCAGAAACACAAAAGGTATACAGGCGAATCTAACAAACACCCAGCTTAATGTATAAAACATTTCAGATATAGTTGGAGTCCTCTTGTGTACCCCTTCTCACTTTCATTCTCTCTACCCTTGAGACAACCACAAATTGGATGTTATCATTTCTGTGTGTATTTTTATATTTTTATTACATATATATCACACATATACATACATATCATAAATCCTATGTAAGTTATGTCCTATTATAAATCATTAGGGATATATATTTAAACTAAATGATTTATAATTTTTTAAAAAGATTTTATTTATTTATTCTCTTTGAGAGAGAGAAAGTGGGAGAAGGGGCAGAGAGAGAGAGAATCTCAAGCAGACTCCATGTTGAGTGTGGAGGCTGACACGGGGCTCAACCTCATGACCCTGAGATCATGACCTGAGCAGAAATCAAGAGTCCAACGCAACCAACTGAGCCACCCAGGCATCCCTGATTTATAATATTTTCGCATATTTTAACATTTTATAAATAGTAGCAGACCTCTATGTATCCTTCTGCAATTTGCTATTTCTTTCCAACATTATGGTTTTTTTTAAAGATTTTATTTATTTGAGAGAGAGAACGAGTCAGGGGGGGAGGAGCAGAGGGAGAGGGAGAAGCAGTCTCCCCACTGAGCAGGGAGCCTGACAAAGGGCTCTATCCCAGGACTCTGGGATCATGACCTGAGCCAAAGGCAGACACTAAACTGACTGAGCCACCCAGGCGCCGCATCCTTCCAACATTATGTTTTAAAAATGAGTCCATGTTGATAGTGTGGCTCTGGGTCATCTAATTTAACTCTTGCATAGTATTTCATTTTATGAACAGACACACCTTTTCTACCAGCCAAATGCAGAACCCAGGAATGCACTCATTCCTCTTTCCTGCCTCACATACCATATCAGAATCTTAGTTCACAACCAAAGCAACACCCCTTTCTAAGGGCCAAATTGTCCAGGTCCCTCATCCAAGTCTTCCTTCCCTGGCCTCGGGGGAAGCTTTGTTGGAAATGGCAGGCTGCCTGGTGAGTATGGATTCAGAACATCTTCTGACCTTGAGAGAAGGAGTTTGCCTTTGCCATGGGATAAGTACTTGAAGAACTGCCTCTACTTCTGGTGGCAGAATGACTCATGTACTTGGAATTCCCTACCTCTTTCCCCTGGATGAAATCCAAGCCATGCTGTCAAAATATAATTAGTTCACTCTTTAAAAGGGAAAAGGAATCCTCAGAATTAAAAATAACAGAATCATACAATGCAAGAACTAGAAGAGTAACTTATCCCTCCCTCCTTCTCCAAGACCTCAGTATGGGTCAAGAGATATTTAGGCATCAGCCAAGCCAACCATCTAAGGAGGTTTCAAGACAGCAGTTATTTGAGGCCTTTCTAAATGGGGCAGGGTGGGTGAACACTTCACAAGAAGAAGCAGAGAGCCAGAATGGATGAGCATCACTCTTGGTCATTAATCAGTGGCATTTAGAGTCATCTCTCTCTCAGCTCAGCTCAAGTCAGGGAACCTCCTGGCAAAAGGCTCTAATCCGGGATTTTTGGCACTTGGTTTTCTGGCACTTGTGTCAAGCATTCCTTGAGAATGGTCTGGCCAGTCAAGTGCTGGCATCGCCACATTGTTCTTAGCAGTATCTCTGAAGTAGGAAAAGGGCTTCTTCAAATTCTTTTTTTTTTTTTTTTTTAAGGTTAATCCTTTTATTTATTTATTTTTAAATCAGAGAGAGAGAGAGTGAGTACAAGCAGGGGGAGTGGCAGGCAGAGGGAGAAGCAGGCTCCCCGCTGAGCAGGGAGTCTGATGTGGGGCTCGATCCCAGGACCTTAGGATCATGACCTGAGCTGAAGGCAGCCACTTAACTGGCTGAGCCACCCAGGCATCCCACTTCCTCAAATTCTAACCAATGGCTTTGACTGTGTGGAGGCTGCTAATTCACCCCAGCTGGCTGCTTTCCCTATCACTCCTCTATCCTACTGGCAGAACCTGGAAAGGAAGCCCAGAAGGTTAAAGCTGACATGAACACTAGAGATGTTCCAGCTCAACACCTGATTTACCAAGTTATTAATTTAATAAATAGGTGCCAAGTGTCTAGGGTGTGCCAGACTCTGTGGTGATGCAGTGATGATCAAAACCAGATGTAGCTTCTGCCCTCTTGGTCACATTATAGGGGGTAGGGGCAGCGGGGGTGACCAATATTAATCAAGCAATCAATGAATGTAAAATACGCCGTGCTGTGAGCCAGGCTTAGGGAGCTGAGAGGGCTTCCTTAAAGAGGTGATGCTTGGGGGCGCCTGGGTGGCTCAGTTGGTTAAGCGACTGCCTTCGGCTCAGGTCATGATCCTGGAGTCCCGGGATCGAGTCCCGCATCGGGCTCCCAGCTCAGCAGGGAGTCTGCTTCTCCCTCTGACCCTCCTCCCTCTCATGCTCTCTGTCTCTCATTCTCTCTCTCTCAAATAAATAAATAAAATCTTTGAAAAAAAAAAAAAAGAGGTGATGCTTGGGGGCGCCTGGGTGGCTCAGTCGTTAAGCGTCTGCCTTCGGCTCAGGTCATGATCCCAGGGTCCTGGGATCGAGTCCCACATTGGGCTCCCTGCTCGGCGGGAAGCCTGCTTCTTCCTCTCCCACTCTCCCTGCTTGTGTTCCTGGTCTCGCTATCTCTCTCTCTGTCAAATAAATAAATAAAATCTTAAAAAAAAAAAAAAGAGGTGATGCTTGGGCTGAGATGTGAAGCATGAGTAAGTGTTAATAAGGCAAAGACAGGAGAAAGAGCTTTGCAGGGAGAGGGTAGCAGCAAGGGGTAAGATGGTGCATAGCAAATAAAGAAGGCCATATGGCCTTTTATAGCAAATAAAAAGAGCAGAGAAGGGGAGATAAAGCAGGGAAGCAGGGGCCACACCACATGGCACCTTGAGGCCCATGTTAAATTTTCTGGCATTTATCCTAAAAGCAATGGGAAGCCACTGGGGGGCTTCAAATGGGTCACGGACATAATTGAAATAGAATTTTCAAAAAGATCATTTTGACTGCTATATGGAAAACCAACTGGAGAGGGGCCAATTGGGAAATTATTTTAGGTAAGAAATATTGGTGGCTTGGGCTAGGGTAGTGCTGGTAAAGGGAAGGGGACAGATTGGAGAGATATTTAGGAAGTTAAATCAACATGATGTGGTGATGATTTAAATACAGGGATGACAGGGAGGTGGGTGTCAAGGAGAGTTCACTGGTTTCTTCAGTGGGTGGTGCTGCTGAATGAGAGGGAGACCACTGAAAGAGGACCAGAGTTGTGATAGACGAATGAGTGTTGACCTTCAGGTGCCTTTGTGATATCCAAGAAGAGCTATCCAGCAGACCACTGACTATATATGGGTCCAGGACTGAGAGGAGATGTATGAACTGGAGATTTATATATCCTTGAGTCATCTGCAAAAAGGCAGTGATTCAGTCAGGGCTCCAAAAGGAAACAGATGGCACAATCAAATCAGGAGAATTCAGTGAGAATTAATAACAGGACTGTGTTAGGTTTCTGCTGTATAACAAACAGCACCATAACCTCAGTGGCTTAATAGAGCAAACGTTTTATTTCTAGCTCACAGGTCTGTGGACTGATTATAGTTCAGCCAATTCAGGCTAGGCTCAGCTGGGCCAGGCTGACTCCAGACTTCAAGTCCTATTCATGTCTGCTCCACAAGCCTGGACTCCTCAGGGAATGGTGCCATATCAAAGACTCAGAGCTGGCCTCTGCTGTTGGTTGGTCAGGCATCCAGTAGTGGACTTGGTGAGAGAAGTTTGTCGTGGATGCTATGACTCTGAGTTCACAGGATCACTGAGGGAGCACCAGGGTAGCTGGAGGAAGAAGCTGACTGACAACCAGGGAGAGGTTGTCTGGTCCACCTAATTACTGAGAACCTCCTCTGCAATAGATGCCCCCTGGTGGGCATTTACATGGGCACAATAACTTTCATATTTTGGGCTTAGTTCCAGAGGTCCACCCACATGGACGCCCTCAAGATGTCCTGTCACCAATTTTTCAATCTTGTTCTTTCCAAATCCCTGATCAGTTGGATCAGAATGAGCTCTCTGGGTAATTCTGTATGTTCCACTTTGAATTCCCCACATTGCCCATGAGGCAGTGTGAATCCAGTCCTCTGGCTGTCTCGGTCCCAAAAAAAGTAAACAACCAAATGTTCTGCCTCTTGAAAGGATTTTTCCTTCAGCAACATTTTCAGGGCTACTTCTGAATGGGGCTATAGTGCAATAGTCATCCACTTTTGGCTGGTGCCTGCATACCATGTAAACCCATTAGGGAAGCAGGTCCAAGCTTTTTCCTTCTCCGATAACGGGTCATTGGGAATGGAGGCCATGAGGCCACAGGTATAACTGAATGTGAGGCAGAGTAGCAGTAAGAATAGGTACCATAAGAGTCTGAGCCACCTAGTTGGGTAGTTTTCTCTTGCTTTCCTGACATGCTTGGGCCTGGTTTCATATATTTAACTTCTGTTTTATAAGGGAAAATCGCCATGCATGTCCAAGTTTATGGTTTGGTAGATCAGGTAACACCCAGATCATAATGGGCATTTAAAAAAAACATTAAGTGTACATGTAAAGTTTTATTGACTGCTATTACATGACCTACAAAAATAGACATGCAGCTTTTTTTGCTCTGTTAATATCATATATCAAAGTAACAAATTCCTGCACACTGAACCACCCTTGCATTCTCAGTATAAACCCCATTTGGTGGCAGTAATTTATTCTTTTAATAGGATGCTGAATTTTGCTTGCCAATATTTTATTTCAGATTTTTACATTGATATTCATGGATGAGATTGGTCTACAGTTGTGTTTTCTGTGTTATTTTTCCTAGGTTTGATTTCAATGTTATCTTGGCTTAAGAGAATTGTATTTCCTTCTTTGTCTATGGTTTGGAACTCTAAAAGCATTAGAATGATCTGTTCCTTAGAGATTTGCTAGCATTCACTTCTGAAACCATCTGGACCTGCTGTTTTGTGAAACTTTACCATCACTACCAGTTCTGCTGAGTCTCTTTGAGTCAGCCCATCCGACTGGTCAGGAAAGTTTTCTTTAACAGACCAAACTACTGGCAGACAGGCCCTTTAGTTCAGTGATTCTCAATGTGTGGCCTAGAATCACCTGGGACACCAGTTAAAAGGCCTTTGACCTTTTGAATTAGAATTTCCCCGGGGAGGGCCTGAGTCTGCATTTTGAATGAGCTCTCTGGGTAATTCTGTATGTTCCACTTTGAATTCCCCACATTAGCAGGAAGCTTCCAGTTTCTCCATGTTAAGCTAAAGACCCTTCTGTCTCCAGGGCTCCCTGCCCCCCTTTCTGGATAGGTGCCTGTGAGCCAGGCACACCAGAGCACTTGTTTTCCTTCCCTTGCCCTCCATCTATTGCTGGCCTTAGCAATTCCCTTTCCTTTTCCAGGAACATCTTCTGAGGTCTCGTTCACCCCTGATTTATTAATGGTGTCTATTTGGTCGGAAAAGCTTCCTAACTGTGGCCAGAACTTCACTGGCTTGCGGGTCAGGGTTGGGTAGAGTGACTAACCATCTTGATTTGCCCACAACTTTCTTGTTTTAGCACTGAATAGCCCATGGCCCTGGACGTCCCTGAGACCCAGGCAAATGAGGTCAGTGGGTCACCCTATATCCTGCGTCAGAACTGGCATTATGATAGAGCCGGCAACCTTTCATCACACGTAGCTGTCCACAGATTATTTCTGGGAACTCTGGCTGGATGAGTTAGAAAGAACAGCCTTCCCACCATCATCACCACCACCTTGAACTACACTTAACTCTTGAAATTCTGGACCCCACTTTAGACTTAAATAAGATTCAGGTGCACCTAGGTGGCTCAGTTGGTTAAGCGTCTGCCTTCGGCTCAGGTCATGATCCCTGAGTCCTAGGATCGAGTCCTGAGTTGGGCTCCCTGCTCAGTGGAGAGCCTGCTTCTCCCTCTGCCCCTCACCCCGCTTGTGCTCTCTCTCTAATAAATAAATAAAATCTTTAAAAAAAAAACGACATTCAAAGACACATTAAAGTTTGAGAAGCACCACTCCAGAGCACTTGTTCTCAAATCTGGCTGCACCGGGGAATCACCTGGGGGAGTTTTTTTAAAAACTGCCCCCCCCCGCCCCAGTGATTCTGATTTACTTGGTCTGGGTGTGGCCTGGGTGTCTGGATTTTTTTCCAGCTTTATTGAAATTTGATAATAACATTGTATAAGTTTAAGGTGTACAATGTTATGATTTGATGTGTATATATTGTGAAATGATTACCATGTTAAGGTTAGTTAACATATCTATCACCTCATAAGGTTTAAGATCTACTACTCTCAGCAAATTTCAAGTACACAATTCAGTATTATTAACTATAGTCACCACGCTGTACCCCAGAACTTATTCATTTATAACTAAAAATGTGTACCCTTTGACCAACATCTCCGCATTTCCCCCACACCCAAGTCCCTGGTTACCACAAATCTACTCTGTTTCTATGAGTATGACTTCTTTAGATTCCACATATAAGTGAGATCATGTAGAATTTATCTTTTTCCTATCTGGCTTATTTCACTTAGCATAATACTCTCAAGTTTCATCCATGTCATTGCAAATAGCAGGATTCCTTTCTTATTTTTAGGGCTGAATAATATTCCCTTGAATGTATGGTATCTGGATGTTTTTTTTTTTAAATAATTTTTTTTAAGCCAGTTTTTTTTTTTTTTTAAGATTTTATTTATTTGAGAGAGAGAGAATGAGTGAGAGAGAGCGCACACATGAGAGAGGGGAGGGTCAGAGGGAGAAGCAGACTCCCTGCTCAGCAGGGAGCCCAATGCGGGACTCGATCCCAGGACTCCAGGATCATGACCTGAGCCGAAGGCAGTCGCTTAACCAACTGAGCCACCCAGGTGTCCCGGTATCTGGATTTTTTAAAGCTCCCCAACTGATTCTAATATGCGGCCAAGGTTGAGAACCACTGCTCTAGATAAGCTAATAGAGTATGTTCAGCCCAGACACTAGGGTAGGCTTAGATGACTGTCTGAATTTAACAGTCTTACATCATATTGATTTTCTCTCCCTCCATTGGCCCTCTTAACAACATTCTAAGATGATAAAGGCTAACACTGCACTTGGCCCACCCTTCTTCCCTTCTTATCTAATATTCCTGATTTTATACTATACTATACTATATTATTACTATACTACACTACTACAGTTTACCAGCCACAGACAGCCCCTTCTTGATGTTTCTTTATAATTACAACAGTGATCATGGCCTGTCCAACTCCCATTAACTCCATTAATCTCTCCCCAGCCTGCTCTTCTGTCCTTCTACTGCATCTATAATCAGTACCATGTAGTTCAACCCTTTATATATGTGGCTTTTATTGTTCTCTAATTATTTGGTCTTTATTTTATTAATCAATGCTCTTTGGGGACAACTGACAGAAATCTAACTCAGTCTGGCTTAAATGAAAAGCCAGTACATTGGCTCATATAAGAGACAAGTGCAGGCATACTGACTTCATTCAGGTATGGTTGGATGCAGGTACTCAGATGATGTCATCAGAAAGATACCTTCTCTCCTTCCCTTAACTCTGATTTCTTCTCTTTAGGCTTCATTTTCAGGCAGGATCTCTTCATATGGGAGTTAAAATGGCCATTCTAAGGGGCAGTATGTTGAGGGCTTTTAATTCTCATAACACTTGGAAATCCCCATCAGATCATTTTGTTTCACATTACGCCTGGGACTCTTGTCAGCCTACTCAGACACATTTTACAGAAATTCAGCCCCTTGAAGAGCAAATACATACCACAGAACACAAACAGGCCCTGGGAACAAAAAAGATAAGAACTAAAGACCTCACTCTGATCTTTTATTAATTCCAGATACCAGGCCAAGATAGACTGTTGTAAGTCCAAAAGCATTTCACTCACTTATTAGACATTTACTCACCACCTATATATCAAGTACAGTGCTGGGAACGTGGATAAATAAGACTTGATTCTTGTATTGATGGTCTCAGAGGGTAGCAGACAAGACAGACACACTACCAACCATAATGCAAAATGGCAAAAGCTACTCTGCAGGTGTGAGCTGGGTGGGTATTTGTGGAATACAGAAAACTCTGGAAGCATGTGGTGCCAATTTCTCTGGGGCCCAGGTTCCTCAGGTACAATATTAAAGAAGGATTGTGTTGAATGTTTTCTAAATTCGCTCTCAGCTTGAATTTCCTGCTCTTTATTCTCTCTCTCTGAAGTCCTCATTCCATTATAACATGAGCGTTTAGCTTAGTGGGGATGTGGGTGGACTCCAGCTAAATACATTTGCAAACCACCTTAGGGGTTCTTTTCCTAATGGTAAATGTAGTTTCCAGGGCCACTATTTAAAATTATTTATGTATACTCCAGAGGAAAATCACTTAGAACGACAGAAGCAAAGGGTCGTGACTTGAAGGGAGAATGGAGAGTGGGTGTGTTCAATGAAGATGCCAAAAGATCTACAGACATTGGTCAACCTAAGGGAAAAGGACAAAGAACTACTGGACCAGAATATCTTTTGAATAGCCCAAATAAAAAATTTAGGGTGCAAATAGATGCTAAGACAAAGAAAGGGCAATTGTCTTTTTTGGCCTTCAGGTGGAAACCCAAATGTGGACTAGAAGTTTTGTGCCAAGCCTCAGCTATTGTTAGACATCAAAATTCGAAGTACTTCTTTTTCTTAATTCTTTGTATGTTATCTTTTCTGTTTTTCCTATTAGCTGCTAGAAAACTGTCAGCCCTTTAGAGAGGATGTCTGTGCATAATAATGGCTACCAATTATGGAGTGCTTAACATACGCTATTGTGATTTTCATCCTTCTTACATTTTTCATAATTCAGTCATTTAATCCTCATCCTATGAGTGGTAGGTGGGTACTGTCATTATCCCCATTCTACAGGCGTGACATGAAGATCTCAGAGAAGTGGAGATAACTTGCCCAAGGTCGCAGAGCTAATAAGAGAGAGGCACAGAGGCAAGACTCAAATACAGAGATTTCTGACTCCAGAGCTCATCTGATGACAGATAGATAGATAGATAGATAATATTGACACAGAAGAAAGTCCCTACTTTTAGCCCAGGGTGTTAATTAGAATCACAGACTTATTTAGGATGGATTTAGGGAGGTGATCAAGTTGGTTGCAAATTGAAATCTGGAATTCTCACGTGGCTGCCCTGGCTCCCAGGACACAGAGTCACCATGGAGAAGCCCAGGAGTTAGCCTTTCAGCCCCCACTTCTCAGAGGAATTTCTAGGTCTCCTAAGGCAACCAACAGTACATGAATCACTCATTCAAAAGGGGCAATTTTAAAAATTGAGTTACATGTTGAAATGATAATGTTTTAGATATACTGGATCAAATCAAATATGTTATTAGAATTTCTTTCACCTGTTTCTTTTCTCTCTTTTTTTTTTTAAGATTTTGTTTATTTGACAGAGAGAGACACAGTGAGAGAGGGAACACAAGCAGGGGGAGTGGGAGAGGGAGAAGCAGGTCTCCTGCTAAGCAGGGAGCCCGATGCGGGGCTCAATCCCAGGACCCTGGGATCATGGCCTGAGCTGAAGGCAGACGTTTAACCGACTGAGCCACCCAGGCACCCCTCACCTGTTTAAAAAAATGTGGCTGCTAGAAAATGAAAAATTAGATACGTGGCTTGCATTACATTTTATGGACAGAGCTGACTTAGACAGTCAGTTCTGAAGGGACTAAAAGTAGAGAGAAGAGATTGGGCAGGAGCTCCGTGTGGGTGCTTTCTCCTCCCTCTCCTTCCCTGCCCCCTTCAATTTCCTCAAAGCAAAAAAGGCAGTTTGGTTTTGGGTGTTTCATAGTACCCAATGATAGGATACAGTGGTTGGTGCTAGAATGTTCTCTGTCCCTTGTTTCTGCCTCTTGCTTTTTCTTTGCATCTGCTCCATTTTCTTTCTCATGGCAAACCCACCATCCCTGTTTCCCAGTACACATGGCAGAAAAGGGCCAACATCACAGGTCCCCAAGCTTAGATTTCTTTGGTTAAATAGAGCATCCAAAGTGAGTTTAAGTCTTGAGGTCAAAATTCCCAGAAAAAGATTGTGATGTGCCCAGCTTGTAACTAGTCCCTTTCCTGGACTAATTCACTATGCCCAAGGTGCCATGGGCATATTGTACTAAGTCAGCAGTTCTGAGGGTAAGAACCTCAGTACCAGAGCGGGAGAGACAGGGATGATTTCCAGAAAATCAGGGAAGGGGGGAATAGGAGCACACGAACTAGTTGGCATTCACTCAACAGAACTGAAACCAGGCAGTGCTGGCACCTATGCCCACATATAAATGCTGGCCATGACAGCCAACACAGGTGGTCCAAAAAACCCAGAACAAGTAGTCCAACACAGGAGGCAGGCATTGTGTTTGTTAAAGAATGAATTGTGTCATTCCCCCTAATAGTTCATATGTTGATGCCCTAACTCATAATTTGGCTGTATTTGGAGATAGGGCCTTTAGGGAGATAATTAAGTTTAAATGAGGTCATAAGGATAGGAACCTAATCCAATAGGACTGGTGTCCTTATGAGAAGGGGAAGTGACATCAGAGAGCTCTTTCTCCCCACTCTCACAGATGAAAGGCCATGTGAAAATACAGCCAAGAAGGAGGTCAACTACCAGGCAGAAAGAAAGGTCTCACCAGAAGCCAACCCTGGCAGCACGTTGATCCTGAACTTCTAGACTCCAGAACTGTGAGATAATTAATTTCTGTTGTCTAAGCCACCTAGTCGGTGGTATTTTGTTATGGCAGCCCGAGCACACTAATATAGTGCTCTTAATAAATTCTAACCTACTGCTTGTCTTCCACTAAGCTCCAGTGTGATTTCTCTGAAATTAGTAAAAGGCTTTTGTGGAGTGCACTTTTAGAAAAGAACACAGGAGAAGATCTTCGGGATCTAGGGCTAGGCAAAGGATTCTTAGACTTGACATTAAAAGCATGAACTGTAAAAGGGAATACTGATTAATTGAAGCGCATCAAAATTAAAAACTTTTGCTTTGTGAGAATCTACGTGACAAAGATGAAAACACAAGCCACAGCCTGGGAGAAAATATTTGCAAACCTTTTATTTGATAAAAGACTACCATCTAGAATGTATCTAAAAAACAAAAAACAACAACAACAACAACAACAAAAACCCTCTCAAAACCTAACAGGAGGAAAACAAACAATCCAAATAGTTCACTTCACTGAAGAGGATATACAGATGGTAGTTAGGTACATGAAAAGATGTTGAACATTGAAAAAAAAAAACACCTTAAAAAAGAGACAAATAAAAATAAAAAAAGAAAAGATGTTGAACATCATTAGCCATTAGGGAAATACAAATTGAGACCACAGTGAGCTATTATTCCACACATACCTACAATACATATCTTTAATTTGGCTACAAATTAAAAACTGTGACACCACCAAATGCTGAAGAGGATGCAGAGAAACTAGATCACTCATATATTGCTGGTGGGAGTGTAAAATTGTATAGGCACTCTGGAAAATAGTTTATCTGTTTCTTCTCTTTCTTTCTTTTTTTTTTTTAGAGGTGGGGAGGGGCAGAGGGAGAAGGGAGAGAGAATCTTAAGCAGGTTCCCCACCCGCAGCGCGGAGCCCAACGTGGGCTTGATCTCATGAACCTGAGATCGTGACCTGAGCCGATGCTTAATCGAGTCAGACGCTTAACCAACTGAGCCACCCAGGTGCCCCACATTATCAGTTTCTTAAAGAATTAAACATGCAACTACCATGAAACTCAGCCAATTATACTCCTGGGCATTTATCCCAGGGAAATGAAAATGTATGTCCACACAAAACCTGTACATGAACGTTCATAGCAGCTTTATCTGTAATAGCCTAAAACTAGAATCATCCTGGTTGTTCTTTGACAGACGAATGGTTAAACAGACTGTGGTCTTCCATGGTATGGAATTACATACCATGTAATATTTCCCCAAAGGAATTAACTATTGATAAATGCAACAACCTGGATGAATTTCCAGGGAATTACTGCTGAATGAAAAAAGCCAATCCCAAAAGGTTTTATACTGTATGATTCCATTTATATAACATTTTTTAAATGACAGAGTTTTAGAAATGTAAAACACATTAATGGTGGCAAGGGGTCAGGAACAGATGTGGGGGGAGGTGAATGTGATTATAAAAGGACAATTGGAGGGATCCTTGTGGTGATGGGACTATTCAGTATTTTGACTATGGTGGTGGATAGGTGAACCTACACAGGTGATAATATGGTAGAGAACTTAACACACACACATACACAAGTGCAAGTAAAACTAGGAAATCGGAATAGTATCAGTGGATTGTATCAATATCAATACCTTAATGGTGATTTTATAATCCAGTTTTCCAAAATATTACCATTGGTGGAAACTGGGCAAAGTGTACATGGTATCTCTGTGTGTTATTTCTTACAACTGCATCCACAATTATCTCAATCAAAACTTCAAGTAAGGGGCGCCTGGGTGGCTCAGTTGGTTAAGCGACTGCCTTCGGCTCAGGTCATGATCCTGGGGTCCCGGGATCGAGTCCCGCATCGGGCTCCCTGCTCAGCAGGGAGTCTGCTTCTCCCTCTGACCCTCCTCCCTCTCATGCTCTCTGTCTCTCATTCTCTCTCTCGCAAATAAATAAATAAAATCTTTAAAAAAAAAA
>NC_138385.1:75375527-75424472 GCF_054177405.1 Leptonychotes weddellii
GGGGCGCCTGGGTGGCTCAGTTGGTTAAGCGACTGCCTTCGGCTCAGGTCATGATCCTGGGGTCCCGGGATCGAGTCCCGCATCGGGCTCCCTGCTCAGCAGGGAGTCTGCTTCTCCCTCTGACCCTCCTCCCTCTCATGCTCTCTGTCTCTCATTCTCTCTCTCGCAAATAAATAAATAAAATCTTTAAAAAAAAAAACAAAAAAAAAACTTCAAGTAAAAATATGTATTATTGGGAGGCCTGCGTGGCTCAGTTGACTGAGCGTCTGACTCTTGATTTCCGCTCAGGTCATGATTTTAGGGTCATAAGATTGAGCCCCGTGTTGGGCTCCCTGCTCAGCGCAGAGTCTGCTTGAGATTTTCTCTCTCCCTCTCTCTTTGCCTCTCCCCCTGTTAGCACACACACACTCTCCCTCTCTAAATAAATAAAATCTTTAAAAAATATATGTATTACTTACAATGGGATAAGGCAAAGGGTTTGAAAACTACTACAGTGCTCTGTAAGGAACTTAAAGTTTCATTCTCCAGACAAAATTTTCATTATTTCTTCCTCTGAGCTTCCAATATAGTGCTTACCACATTGTTTTATAATTATCTATAGACAGTCTCCCTGACCACACTGAGCTAAAGTAGGGGCCATGATTTATTCTTTGTAACCTTACTGCCAGCTTCATTTAAGCTTCAATGTGCTTTGGTTGAATTAAATTATTCAGCTCTATATATACCATGGAGATTTGCATTTAATAAATCTTTAATAAATTTTGTTGACTTGAACTAAGTTATAGTGTACTGCATGAGATTTTTTTTTTCTTTGTTTCTTAGCAGGGATGGGGAGGGCTCCTGATCCAAGGAGCATTCTTCTCACCAGGACAAAGGTAATGACAGGGAGGGCATTTCCATGGCATGTTTTTCCTCCATTCTAAGATACCATAAGTCACTAGTTGACCATCAATTTAATAAGAGACTTTCAGGGTCGGGGGAAGAATTAGGTAGTATGTTTAATTTCAGAAATCTTAAAACCTGAGTCACTATGCCCTTTTGACTCAAAGAATGATTGTAACAAAAGAGAAGTGACCTTATAGTCTGAAAAGCTGCCTTTTTGTCCTGGGAGATGCTGGTTGGCATCCTGAATTGCATACTGTACAGAAAGAAAGAAAGAAAAGGGAAGGAAGGGGGAAAGAAAGAAAGAAGGGAGAAAAGACAGAGAGAGAGAAAGAAAGGAAGGGAGGGGGAGAAAGAAAGGGAAAGAAAAGAAAAAAAAAGAAATTTTCCCAAGTGTAGGAGGTAACTATTGGATAAATGGCCATGTCTGAAGTGAGTGAGTTATACCATATGAACATGAAAAATCTGGAGTGTTTTCTTAGTTAATATTACCCACTAAAACCAAAGGGTGGAAGATTATGCGTTCCTGCTGGCTGATGCTGCTGACAGCATGCTGTCTGGACAGAATCCCAGGAACTGCTGGCAGAAGCATATTTTCTCTTTAACTCTTTAACTGCTAGTGTTTTCACCCAACTTGTCTTTCCAAATTCAAGCCTCTTCAGGGACTTTCGTTCCAGACTTCAGGATCATTCTTGTTGCTAGTTATGACCAAAATAAAATCACTTCCTTCTATGGATGATTTGGTAGTTTCTTCCCCAAACAGTTTCTAACCCCTTCAAAAAAAGTTCACCCCATTGGCTAGCCACAGATGCTTGGAATTCCTCTTTGGCGAAAGGAATTTTCCTCTTCAGCCTTCACTTTTAAATGCAAATAATCTCAGAGTGGGAATACAATTTGCTGTAATGCAAACCAGTTTGTCAGAGATTACCAATGAATTCCTGCTCACACAAATATAATACAAAATGAAAAATGTATGAATAAAGGACTGGATTAGGGACCATGGGCTCTAGAGCCTAGTGACAAAGAATAATTTCCTTTGGATGCTCATTTTCTGACATTTGTTGAGCAAAGGTAAAGTGCAAAAAATTTTAACTTCAATAATTTAAAGTTCAATTCAGCACCTACTGTGTTTCAGATACTGAACTCTGATAAAAAGAAATAGTTCCTACCCTTGAAGACATCAGGATAAAGTGCAGGGAACAAAATATGTGAAGGGCAATTATAATATAAATGCTAAGTGCTGAAGGGTAGCAGAATATGCCACTCTGAAATATTCCACTGTGGCATAAGGATCATTTTGAGTTGAAGGCAATTAAGAAGAAACAGATACAAGAAAAGCCCAACTGCTATTTGCCTACAAGCAGGATATAAATTTGTAAAGCTGTTCCCTCTTCCCTCTCTACCAAGAAGAATAAAAGTTAATCACTAGAAACAAGTCTAGACCCCTATCAGCCCAGAGAAAGGGCCAAAGGAATCCATACACCAAACTTTACTAACTAGCCATTATCTTCCATTAGTTCCCCCCATTTAATTGCCTTCCTACAATCTGCCCCCCTAGAAACCCAAAGTCTTTTTCCTTTGTCTTATTTCTCTAAAAATTCATTGTTCTTGTGTGAAGATGCTATATAAGCCCAAGTTCTAACCACCCCTTTGAGTTATTCATCTCTGTCTGAGTGCTCCCATGTTTATGTGTGATGCACATGCTAATAAACTTCTGCTTGTTTTTCCCTTGTTAATCTGTTTTTTGTGAGTCTCATTTATAGGACTCAGCCAATGAACCCAAGATGGGTAGAGGGAAAAAAGACAAGTGGAACAAGGTGAACCTTGACCTCTAGCTGATATCATACACAAAAATTAACTTGAGATGGCTCAAAGACTTTAACATAAGAGCTAAAACTATAAAACTTCTAGAAAAAGAATTGGAGAAAATCTTCTCAGTTTTAAGATAATTAAAGATTTCTTAAATAGGAAATAAAAAAACACCAACCATAACAGAAAAACATTTGGTAAAATGGACTTTATCAACATGTCTGCTCTTCAAAGGATGGTGTTAAGAAAATAAAAAGCCAAGCCACAGACTGAGAGAAAATATTCACAATACAACCATCTAACAAAGGACTTGAATGTTGAATATATGTAAAAAATTCATACAACCCAACAGTAAAACTAACAATCCAAGTAATAAATCAGCAAAAGATTCAAAAAGACTTCACCTAAAAAGAGATAAAAATAGATCTAAAACTAGTAAGAAGATTAAATCAGTAATCAAAAATCTCCTAACAAAGAAAAGTCCTGGACCTGATGGTTTTGCTGGTGAATTCTACCAAACATTTAGAGAAGAACTCTAAAGTTGAAGAGGAGAGAACACTTCCTAACTCATTCTATGAGGCCAGCATTACTCTGATACCAAAGTCAGACAAAGCACTACAAGAAAACTAAAAACCAACATCCCTTATGAACACTGATACAAAAATCCTCAACAAAATACTAGCAAACCTAATTTAGCAGTATATATCGCTTCTCGGCCTTTTGGCTAAGATCAAGTCTAATTCAGCAGTATATTAAGAAGATTATACACCACGACCAAATGGCATTTATTCCTGGAATACAAAGATGGTTCAACATATAAAGATTGATCAATATAATATACCACATTAACACAATGAAGAGAAGCCCACATGATCATCTCAATTGATGCAGAAAAAGCATTTGACAAAATCAACAACCTTTCATGATAAAAACACTCAGCAAACAAGGAATAGAAGGCAACTACCTCAACAGAATAAGAGCCATAGATGAAAAAAACCATAGCAAACATCAAACTTAATGGTGAAAGACTGAAAGCTTTTCCTCAAAGACCAGGAACAAGGCAAGGATGTCTGCTTTCATCACTTCTAGTCACCATAGTACTGGGAGTTCTAGCCACAGCAATTAGGCAAAAAAGAAAAGAAATAAAAGGCATCCATATAAAAAGAAGAAAATTATTTGCTTCCAGATGATATGATCATATGTAGAAAACCCTAAATATTCCACAAAAAGACTGTCAGAACTAATAAGTGAATTCAGTAAAGTAGCAGGATACAGTTAACATGCAAAAATCAGTTGCATTTCTATACACTAACAAGTACCAAAGAGGAAATTATAAAACAATAATAAAACAACATCCATGATGATAGCATCAAAAAGGTTAAAATACTTGGGAATTAACTTAACCAAGGAGGTGAAAGACTTGTACAATGAAAACTATAAAACATTGCTGAAAGAAATTAAGTAACAAATAAATGGAAACACATTCCATGTTCGTGGATTGGGAGACTTAATATCATTAAGATGTTACCACTACTCAAACCAATCTACAGATTCAATGCAATCCCTATCCAAATACCAATGATAAGCCGGCATTGGTGGTATAGTGGTGAGCATAGCTGCCTTCCAAATACCAATGATATTTTTTTCAGAAATAGAAAAACTCATCCTAAAATTTATATGGAATCTCAAGGGACCCCAAGTAGCCAAAACAATCTTAGAAAAGAAGAACAAAGCTGGAGGCATCACACTTCTTGATTTCAAAATATATTAGAAAGCTACAGTAATCAAAATAGTACCTTTCATGATAAAAACTCTCAACAAAGTAGGTATAGAAGGAATATACCTCAACATAATGAAGGCTATATAGGACAAGCTGACAGCTAACATCATACTCAATAGTGAAAAGTTCAAGGCTTTTTTTCTTAAGACCAGGAACTAAAAATCTAAACTAAGAATCTTCTGCACAGCAAAAGAAATAATCAACTAAATAGAAAGGAAACCTATGGAATGGGAGAAAATATGTGCAAAACCACACATCTGATAAGTTAATATCGAAAATACATAAGGAACTCCTAAAACTCAATAGCAAAAACCAAATAACCCAATTTGAAAACGGACAAAGGACATAAAGAGATATTTTTCTAAAGAAAACTTACAAATGGCCAACAGGTACATGAAAAGGTGCTCAACATCATTAATCATTATGGAAATGCAAATCAAAACCACACTGAGCTATCATCTCACACCTGTTAGGATGGTGTTGAGATAAAAAGTGTTGATAATGGTGTGGAGAAAAGGGAACATTGTATATTGCTAGTAGGAATATAAACTGGTACAGCCACTATGGAAAACAGTATGGATTTTCCTCAAAAAATTAAAAATAGAATTACCATATGATCTAGCAATCCCACTGTGGGTATATATCCAAAGGAAATGAAATCAGTATCTTGAAAAGATATCTGCATTCCCATGTTCATTGCAGAATTATTCACAATAGCCAAGACACGGAAACAAATTAAGTGTTCACTGACAGATGAATGGATACAGAAAATATGATACACACACACACACACACTCAAATATAATTCAGCCATAAAATGGAAGGAATTCTTGCCATTTGTTACAACATGGATGAACCTGGAGGACATTATGTTAAGTGAATTAAGCTAGACACAGAAAGACAAATGCTGTATGATCTTACTTAGATGTGGAATCTAAGAAAGTCAGTCTTACAGAAACAGAGTAGGATAGTGCTTGCCAGGGGCCTAGGGTTGAAAAAATGGGGAGATGTGGGTCAAAGGGTGCAAACTTTCAGTTACAGGATGAATAAATTCTGAGGATCTAATATAGAGTATGGTGATTATAGCTAATAATACTGTTTTGCATACTTGAAATTTGTTAAGTAGATCTTAAAAGCATTCTCATACAGGCCTCCAGTTATGGAATGAATAAGTCACGAGAATAAAAAGCAAAGCGTAAGGAATACAGTTAATGATATTGTAATAGTGATGTAATGGGACAGATGGTTGCTATACTTTTGAACATAGCATAATGTACAAACTCATCAAATCATTAAATTGTACATCTGAAACTAATGTAACTAAAAAAAAATGTGTTCTCACCACACATAAAAAAGGTAACAATGTGAGGTGATGCATGTTTATTAGTTTGATTACAGTAATCAATTCACAATATATGTATATATATATATCAATCATCACATTATACACCTTAAATATATATAATTTTTATTTGTCAATTATACCTCAATAAAGCTGGGGAAAAATATACAAATGGCCAATAAACACATGAAAAGATGTTCATTATTAGTCACTAGGGAAATGCAAATCAAAACCACAATGCAATATCTGAATACAACAGCCCTCTAAGGCAGTAAAAAAAGACTAAAAGGAGTTGAAAGCTTATAGCAGATTATTGCCAACTGATTTCAATTGCTGCTCCCATAGCCCTGGCTGTTCCAGACATTGTGACTACAACTGAATCCATCATACAGGCTGATGACACTTGGTACGTTATCGTAGACATTACCAATACCCTTTGTGCCATCTTACTGACACTTGAGGAACAAGATCAGCTTGCATTCATGTAGCAAGGCCTCCCATATATTTTTATAGTATTCCCCTAGGAATACCTAAGCTCCCCTGCCATTTGCCACCAGTTGGTGAGTCAGGATTTGGCATGAGTTCCTCTACCTCAATGACCTTGACGGTGGTGCTATTACACCATGCGGGTAGCCAGGAAGAGGATCTGATAAACCCAGACAAAATTTAGGGGCCTGTTCAACAAGCAAAATCTCTTGGAACTTTGTGGGTGCATTAATAACATTCAATCCCTCTGGTGGTCATGGGAAAACTGCTGGCTCTTTGGCCTTACAAACCAAACAGAAAGCCCAGCACCTTATTGGACTCTTCGGGTATAGGAGTATGTGGTTCACCTAGGCATGCTACTTGGTCTTTTATATTAGCTAACCTGCTAATCAGCATCCTTTGAGTGGGACTTATACAAACAGATCACGTTTGAAGCTGCCCTGCAAGCTATGGCATGCTCTCTGTCTTTAGGGTCCCATAAACTTAATGATCATGATTTTGCTGATTGAAGTCTGGCAAAGAGAGGCAGCCTCCACCCAGAAATGCCCTTCGGGGTTTTGGACTAGTCGCCTCCCTGACATGGCTACTAGAAACAGCCCTTTTGAAAAGCAGCTATTAGCTTGCTACTGGGCTCTTGTCAAAACTAAACATCTGACCCATAGAAGCCTTGCGACTCTCCAGCCCAATATCCCCATTTTGGGGTGGGCTGACTCAAACCTGATGACTAACAAGGTGAAATGTGCCCATTAAGCTTCAATTGTCAAAAGGAAATGGTATATTCAAGAAAGCAGCTGGCCTGGCACAAGCAGCATCTCAACTTTACATGAAAAAGTGACAGTTATCATTTGGGGGATAATTTATCCCCTACTCCGTTGCCTGAAGCCGAGTCACTGGCTCAATGGGACCCTTGATTCACAGAAATTCCTCTAATGCCTAGGCCTGGTTCACTGATGGCTCAAACTAAACCCAATGGTGTCACTGGGTTGCTGCAGCTAATCAACCTCATCACCAGCTATGCAGAACCAAAAATGAACGTGGCTCCACTTAGTGGGCAGAACTCCAGGCCATTCTCATAGCTCTGACCGATGCTCCCTTTGATTAACCTTGTCAGATTTTTACTGACTTATTGGCTACTGCCAATAGCCTAGTTGCCTGGTCTGCCACTTGGAAAACTATAGATTAAGGACACCCCTCTTGGGGCCCAGGTACAGTAGAAACAAATCATGACTTCTGATCAAACCAGCTGGGTTATTCACGTGGATGCCAACGGAAAGGCCAATTCTCTGATGAGACCAATGAAAATCAAGCTGCTAATCAAGCCTGCACTGCCCAGATTATCATCATTGCTGCTTAGGTCAGACATGGCAAAACATCCACTCTCACAGACTGGGCACAAAATAAAGGAGCTTATGTTTCTGATCTGCAGAGGCTACCATTGCATACCAGACTTGTGACAACTGCCAAAAGCTGACCCCTTTGTCTCACTATGAGGGACCCCATATTACATGGGGTGCTAACTCCACCTGCTCCTGAATGATTAACCGCACTGGGCCTTTGACCCTTTCTCGGGCCTATCAGTGGGGCTTCACTGCCGTTGATACTTTTTCAGGCTACTCCTCTGCTGTTCCAGTCTGATCAGCTGAATTCAAACCAATTACTGTGGCCCTTGAAGCTAATCTAGGTTATGTGATCAGCTTCCCAGACCATTTGCAGGCCGACAATAATGCCCCTTTTGTGGCAAAAGCCACACACAATGGGCTGATTGTCAAGGTATTCAATGGTTCTTCCATGTGCCCTACCATCCACATGCATCGGTATTGTGGAGTTTGACCAGCTTCCTCAAAAATTGACTTGAAAAGATTTCTATTTCCCTCACCTCCTCCCGGTCTATATATCTTAGTAAGGCAGTTTGGTCATTGAATACAGTTGTTCCCAAAAAGGGATCTTCCCTTCTCAGCTACTTCCTGGGTAATGATCAAAACAAAAGTGGTGGGGCTCATAGAGACCTATTTTGAAAATTCAGGATTCCATCCTGCCCAATTCTCGGCATGATGCTTTTTTCTTTTCCTAATGGCAACCCCAAGCCAGCCTGGTTGGTACACTCTCTAGGTGGCAGGCCCAGGGGATTAAAACTTAATTCTGGTTCGGCCATCTGGATTCTCTTGTTAGACTTCCATGGTCTAGATCGTCAAGGTAATGACCACTTGGTTGAGTACATTGCTCACGGAATCTCCCCATCATGACCCATATGGGCTAAAGTGGGGGATATAACGGGGTCTCTGTAAGTTTTCTAAAAACATCCTTGTCCTTCTTGCACCTGACTCTTACGGACAAAAGGTATGGGTATGAATAATAGATGATTGGAAAAAAGTGAAGTTACAGCTGCTGGAATGGGCCAAAACAATTTTGTGGGGGTGGAGGGGAGCAACATCACCAGCAGAGGAGGGAGGGATGTTAATGACCTTTTCTCTTTTAGAACCGCCCCTGGAGCCTTGGGTGTATGAGGGAAAATGCCCCGCTGTAGCTTTCCACAACTGTTTTACTTGTGTACTTTATAATTTAACTGACTGTTGGGTCTGCTGTCCTTGCCAGATAGCTCTGATGACAATTTGATCACCATTGTCCTTAATCTTACTGAGAAGTCTATCAGCAACAGTGGGGGAGGACCCAAGCTGCTAAACTTTCGTACCAAACACCTGTCAGCACCTCCAGATGTTTTCCCCAAGCTCATTCCCATAGCCTTGACTCATTCTACAGGGTGGACAAATGTCATTTGGCTGGTGGTGTGGACAAATAGAACAGACTGGATAACTGCCCTCAGATTGGCTTTCCAAAACTGAGGACTAAACTCAATTATTCAAACAGAATTGGGAACTTAAGGTGTACCAGCTGTCTGGGAGGCCACATTGGAGACACTGTTAATCTGCGTTCCCCAACTGATTCAGGTACCACTTGGGGGCTCCAACAATTGTCAAGCTTAGATTGACAAGTATCCTCGTGATGTCCCTTTGTTGGCGGATAGAATAATGGCCCATCCTTTCACTGAGGGAGCTCTTTATCTCTCATCCCCACCATGCTTCTTGTTTGCTGAGAACAATAAAAGCTTCCATCAGCACAAAACATCAGCACACGCTTACCACTTTGGTTTTGTCTTTCTCTTTGCTCCTCCCTTCCCTCCCAGATTTACCTACTTTACCTCAACTATGCATTTTAGGGGATATTTGTTACATTTTACCCAGAATTCCCATGTGTTTGTAGTTTTTAAAATAACTAGGATAGCTGGCATGCCATACATGAGACAGAAATGCCCTCTCTGGTTTACTTTATTCCTCTATTCTATATAGCTCTTTTCTACCTCTTAGCTTTTGCCAATTCACAGTTTCTGCTTCTTTGCGACCTGAGTTTGATCTGTCCTGAATGGTCCCAGCACTAATTCATGGCCTTTCTTTACACATACGCTCAATTTCAGCTTCCTTTGCCATCTACTTCACATCTTCTAAAAAAGAGGTAATATGATAGAGCCAGTTTGGCTTTTTGAGTCAGGCTATAGCAGAGTTTCCCGACCTGTCTATGGACTGGCTGCTCACTGGACAGGTGCCCATCCTGGCCCAGTCAGCTGTGACCATGAGCAATGGTAGAGAAGAGGGGTGCACTGGGTCACATGGAACAAATATGGGGCAGCTCTCTCAATAGGAACTGAAGATAGGGTAAGTTCCCTTAGAAGGAACTATGGGTGGGGAAGGCATTTGATATATCTAGAGGTTTTAGAGTGATTAACACATCAACCTGTTTGGAATCCATATACTCTCTTTTTAGAGAGGAAGGGAACAAGAATATAATAGGTCGCTGAGTGACTAGAAGGTGAAGAAGCAGAAATCAAGTAGGAACTACCCCAGGAGTCTTTAAACTTTGTTGCTTGTGAATCCCTTAAAAGAAAAGAAAGCAAAACAAAACAAAAACTACTTACCTTTTCACACAGTTGGAAGTTATTTAATATTTTTCATAATAAATTTAAACAGTTGTAAGTTACACGTATT
The DNA here is from genome assembly GCF_054177405.1 of Leptonychotes weddellii. Classification (NCBI taxonomy): domain Eukaryota; kingdom Metazoa; phylum Chordata; class Mammalia; order Carnivora; family Phocidae; genus Leptonychotes; species Leptonychotes weddellii. The sequence goes on from NC_138385.1 coordinate 75,385,864, forward strand.
AGCTATGGTTAAAGGCTATGGTGCTGTAACAAACAGATAGTCAATATTTAGTAGCTTAAAGAACAGAGGAGTTTATTTCTTTCTTTTATTCTGGTTCCAAGATTCAGGCTGAGTAGGATGTTCTGCTATCTTTGACACATGGCTTCTAAAGTAATTCTAGTTACTATTCCAGCCAACAAAGAGAAAGAGCAGGATCCTAGGGCCAAGGATTTCTTTTAAGCAAGAGAAGCTGAAGTTATATCAGTTCTGCTCACATTCCATTGGTGAAATCTTTGTTACATGGCCATCACTTTGCTGCAGAGAAGACCGGGATATGTGGTCCCAGGCCAGGCAGCCATATCATAGCAAAGGCTCTATTGTTATGGAAGAAGAGAGAAAGGAATTTAATGAGTGTGGTTCCTCAGGTCTATAGATCTAGGAACAAAAAGACAAGTTATCTGCTCCCTCCCTACCCAAAATCCAGTGGTAATGTGGGAACAGAATAACCATAGTGAAACTCCTATTTGGAAAAAGGAAGAATTAGAAATACTAATAGTCATCAATCCATAGTGACTATAAAGCCCACTAATAGGTAAAGCAGAGACTCCCACCTCTGACAGTAGATTAAATTTCTTGACTAACCTATCTATCTGCCCTAATTCTGATGATGGGGAGAATTCCTATGACCACTATCCTCTAGAGGACCTGGCTTTGCTCTCTGGGAGTTTCTTCTTTGTCCATTATACCCCATGATCACATGTGAAGAAGTTGGGGAAATACTCTTCTTGGGAGTTGTATAATTTTCACAACCTCATTCTTGCTATTCCAAGTTTCTCCAAACATTAGTACCCTCTGTGTCACCTAGAGGGTTGGTAATGATACATTATTTAACACTCCACTATTGTCTCTCAGATTTCCCAAACCATTGGCACCCATTTTGCAAATGTTGATGCTGGCACTTCTTGATCCTACCAGAAGAATTTGAACCTTTATTAATACCAATTTATGCTATGCTGTCCTGTGTCTTTTGCAAATACAACAATTTTTCATTTCAATGGCAAATAATGGCATAATATTTTTGAAAACATTTAAAATGGCAACTGAATTTAACATGTAGTATCAACAGTGTGATAACTCAACTGAAGTGATGGCAATGTGAATTACTGTGGCCAAATTCCTGCATATTTTGAGAATTACAAATACATAAGGACAGATGCTTGACAAACAGGGATTGTAAGTCACTCCTAATTTCTAGAATGTTAAAATGTAAAAAAAGCATGTCTTAGAATTGATGAATCAAAGAGATATCTGTACCCCCATGTTCATAGCAGCATCATTTACAATAGCCATGAGATGGAAACCACCTAAGTAAGTGTCCATCAATAGATGAATGGATAAAGAAGATGTGGCATACACACATATACACACATGATGGAATACTATTCAGCCATAAAAAGGGAAATCCTGTCATTCTGACAACATGGATGGATCTTGAGGGCATTATGCTAATAGGTCATAGAAAGATAAATCCTGCATGATTTCACTTATATGTGGAATCTAAGAAACAAAACAAGACAAAAACAAAAAATCAAACTCATAGAAAAAGAGATCAGATTTGTGGTTACCAGGGCAGGGGGTAGGGGGTGGGGGAATTGAAGATAGTCAAAAGGTACAAACTTCTAGTTACAAGATAAATAAGTAGTTGGGATGTAATGTATGGCATGATGGCTATAGTTACCACTGCCGTACGGTATATTTGAAAATTGCTGAGAGAAGAAATCCTAAAAGTTCCCATCATAAGGAAAAACCTTCCTTTTTCTTTTTTTTTTTTAATCTATATGAGATGATGGATGTTAACTAAACTTGCTGTGGTAATAATTTCACAACATGTATATCAAGTCATTATGCTGTACACCTTAAACTTATGTGGTGCAATATGTCACTTATATATCAAAAAAAATGAAAGAAAATAAAAGAATTGATGAAATATGAAAGTGGCTGTCTATTTAGTTTGCTTCCAATCACTTTAATGTGCCAGTATCTACAACCAAAGTAATTTCCTGGACATAATTCTTAGGCCTGCTTTACTCTGATTGTCTTCATGTTCTCATCTCTTAATGTCAGCTAACTTGTTGCCATCAGAAACAATAAATTTTTTTTTTTTTTTTTTTAGAAACAATAAATTTGATGGGAAGATGGGTGATTACCATAATCTGATTCTTCCTTCCATAATGGATCCATTGTTTGTCTTAATGTTTGACATAAAGGTTTTAATGAGTCTTTAAGTAAACTTTGAGAAAGAGACTTATTTCTTGGGTCCAGAAGCAGTGGGATTTTCCAACCTTGTGAGGCTTTTAAGGCTTTTAATATAAAGATTCTCTCCATTCTCTTCCACCTCTGCTTGCAAACTGGCTATTTCTTATCTGAACTCATCTTTTCCTAAGGTGGTAAGAAGAAACCATTACACATTAGCATTCTGGCTCTTGCCCTAGATCTACTGGCTTGGTAGGCATGTGGTCTGCCTTCCAAGTTAACATAGGTAACAAATGTACCAGTTGTCTAGGGGACCCTAGCCTTCTAACTAGCCCTATTTATTTCTTCATCATTTGCTATCTAGGCATTAGGCAAATGCTGAAAAATTCAGGTTTTTGTCATAGTAGTGCTCCACTTTCATAGTACCGATTCCTGTATTAGTTAAGGAAGTCCTAGCTGCTGTAACAAAGAAGTCCCTTAAAATTCAGAGGCTTAAAAAACAAAGAAGTTTATTTCTTTCATGTCACATTCTGAGCTGAGGGTTTTAAGGTCTCTGTATAATCAGACAGGGGCCCAGGCTGATGACAGATCTGCCATCTTCTATATGAGACTTCCAAGGTCACTGTAAGTCATTTCCATTCCTGCCAGTGGGACAGAAGAAGGAAGGGTCATTCAGGGCCAGGAATTATCTTTTAAGCAATAGACTTATACTCATTACTTCTGCTCAAATTCCCCTGATGAGAGCTCAGTCCTATCTTGTCACATCTAGTTTCAAGGTAGATTAGGAAATTTAGTCCCTTGTTGGGTATCCATATCTCAGAAGCAATTTCCACCACAGGATATAATTTCCAATATATTATTAAAATTGACATTTAAAAATAATATGTACATCACTTTTTCAATGTATCCAATGGACTCTAAATTCTTTAGTTCTTTAATATCCAGTATTGCACATCTTTTAAAAAACTTGAACAAGTTCTTTAACAGCTGGATATATTGAAGTTTCTTTCTCTCCTAGAAGTCGTAATTCCATTTCACTCCCCCCCAACAAAAATTACGCAAATGTAATGTACTTTTAAGTTTGAAAAATCTTTTATTAATCATCCTATCATACTTCCCTGAAACCAAAATATATGTGTATACATATACTTCAATAAAACTAGAATAATATAAACTAGAATATATAAATAATAATAATATATAATAATATAATATAATATATATAATATTATATATAATATATAATATTATATAATACTTAGAATGTTTTTATTTTCTATGAAAAAAATATAAAATTTTATTAGGAGATATTATCTCAATCTCAAGGAACATTAAAGAAAATAGAATGTTTTGATTTTCTATGGAAAAATTATAAAATTTTATTAGGAGATATAAAGATCTGAATGAATTGAGAAATACACTGTGCTCAATGGATTAGAAGACTAATATTATAAAGATGTCATTTCTCACCTGAATGATCTATAGATTTGATGCAAACCCAATCAAAACCTCAAGATATATTTTTGTGGAACCTGAGAATCTGATCCCAAAATTTATGAAAATGCAAATAGACAAGAATATCTAAATTACTCCTGAATAACAAGGCAATGGGTATTGCCTTACCAGATAAAAAGTCAATATAAAGATACAGTAATTAAGGCAGGATGGTATTATACCACAAAGAGACTAGTGGAACAGCGTAGAAAGCCTACAAATAGGTCTACACAATCATGCACACGATATACAGCAGAGATGGTATTCCAGATTCGTAAGAAAGGGTGCACTTTTCAATAAATGGTCTGAGACAATTGGATACCTGCATATAAAAAGAAAAATAAATGGAACTCCTATCTTACACCACACACAAAAATTAATATCAGATAGACTAAAGACACTGCCAAACAAATTCATGCATCCTTTTTCTCTCCTGACAAGCCAGAATGGGACATTTCTGGTTGCGAGATGGGGCGGCAGAAGGGACAGAAAGGGAAATCCACCTCTGCTTGCAATGCCAGGGCAACCATACCCGGTTGTTTTCCCTGCCCCAGCCTTAGCAAGAAAGAATTGGTTCCACAAAGCCATGTTCATACACGCAGTGTCAAGGGAAGCACTAGCCAGTATCTGAAGACAGCTAGATGGGGTAATTCTGGTCAATAAATCTGTGTAGAATCAGATCTGGCTTTTCCACAGCTCAGATTCACTCAATAAATGCCAACCTTCTCAGTTTCAGAGATAGTAGAAAGGGAGCAAAGTAGACAACCACTATGGTTCCTAAGTGGTCTGAACTCTCAATAGGTTGGGGTTGCTGTACCTGCTTGGTTCCCATCTGTCATTTTTTTTTCTGCCTCTTAATTGAAGTGATGAACTTCTGAGGAAAGAGATAATGACTCACCACAGAGTTGTAGGCTCTCATGTAAGGGAGGCACCACTGACTGTTGTTTGGATGAGGATGAGGGAATTCTGCCCCTGAACATGGCTCTGCTATTCCAAGGGAGTCACAGGGCTGACAACTGCCAGACACTTCCTTCCTCAGACCCAAAGGTGGGACCGCTGCAAAGTTCTGGTACGGGACTTCACTTCTCTCTTGCAGACTTCTCCCACTGCAGAGGGTGCAGTGAAATCAGCACTAGCCCAATCATCTATCCCAGATGTTGTCTGTTGAACTTCAGCTTCACACTCACCTTCCCTGTTACCACTGGGGTTAACAGCGTACAAATCACATTTCCCAGATTCCTTTGCCGGTGCGTTCTGGTTAGGTTCTAACAACAGGAGCCAGTCAAGTCAGATTAGAAGGCAGTAAGAAGGTAGGAGAAATTCTGTTCATGGAGTAGCTGTGGCAGCAGTGGTTCAGGTAATGTCAATAGTAAGTATGGGCTTATGAGTTCCAGTCCTCAGGTGGTAGGAGCTTCCTGATTCTGGCCAATGCCCTCTCTCCCTAGAATAGTAGCAGTTTCCTTGTCTCTGAATCACATCAACCCTTTTAACTCCTTTAACACTTCTAACCCCTTTGTAACCCATCCCCTGCATTAAAGCCCTTTCTGCTGGAAATATCTACAGTACTTTATATGTTCCTGACCAGAAACTAAGTAATACACTAGCCTTGGGACACTCTTTTAACCTCTCTAAAACCTCATTTGAAAAATGTGAATTTGGGGTGCCTGGGTGGCTCAGTCGGTTAAGCATCCAACTCTTGATTTCAGCTCGGGTCATGATCTCAGGGTTGTGAGGTGGAGCCCCATGTTGGGCTCTGTGCTGCGCATGAAGCCTGCTTAAGATTCTCTCTCTCCCTCTGCCCCTCCCCCATCTCTCTCTCTCTGAAAGAAAGAAGAAAGAAAGAAAGAAAGAAAGAAAGAAAGATAAATGTGAATTCAACTAAATGAATGTTAATTGAGCACTTATTAAGTTTAGAGCAGAGTACTGCCTGGGATATAAAGATGCATAAGACTTGACCTCTGACAGTCTAGAAGACATGATTGGAAATGTCCACAGATAACTAATGCAAGTCAGAGAAAGATAAATGTCAAAAGAGGAGGACATATTTTTTAAGATTTTATTTATTTATTTTAGAGATAGTGAGAGAGCGAGAGAGTGAGAGAGAGAGAGCGCTAGGAGATGAGCAGAGGGAGAGGGATAAGCGGACTCCATGCTGAGTGCAGAGCCCAACAAAGGGCTCGATTTCACGATCCTGAGATCATGACCTGAGCCAAAATCCAGACTTGACCACTTAACCGACTAAGCCACCCAGGTGCCCCAGATAAAGACATATTTTTGAAACCATCAGGTTTTTTCTGAACAATTACAGGATACATTAACAATAGTAATGATAGCAAGGTGCTAAGTGCCCTAAATAATTATCTCATGGATATGAAAAGGCATTGGAAAATGGAATATATATATATGTGTGTGTGTGTATATATATACATTCATTCATTCATTCATTCATTTTGCCCAGAGGGAGCCTGGAGAAAAGAACAGTGGAGTGAATGACATTCTGATAGATCTCAGCAAGGTTGGAAAGACACTGAGCTCAGGAGTGTGTACCACAGTGCTCATTTTAGACACATGGAATAAAGCCCCGGGGGGATCTTTTCACTTCTTAGGAACCTGAGGTCCCTCCTACCCCATGTTGCTCCCTGGCCTTGAGGGTAGTGCTAACCGATCACAGCTCTATAACCTACATTGAACTGTCTATCCTCTGAAGTAGCTGGCTAGGAACTGTCGGAAATGGGGGCAGGCCTCTCATTAGAATGTTCTGGGATAAAGGAAGAATGGAGTCTCTGTTCTTTGTTCATGCTGTGACTCATCTATCTGAAACAAGTGAATTTCGTTTTCATTTAGGGAGGGGAGGAAGAGGAAAATGGATAAAATGTAAATGTAGGAAGATTATTGGTCCCTTGTGGATGTTACCAAAAAAATCAAAGTGACTTAGTATAGAGCTGCATCAGAGGAAATGGTAAGAGGCTCCTGGGATGTTAATAAGCTCTTCTTCCCAAGACCTGGGGGGCTGCACTCAGAGCAGGATGCTGACCTTCCCAGGCAACCTGGGGATCATCCAGGAAATCTCAGCCTTAATGAAGTGGGCATTTTCCCTCCATCCCATAGCTTCCTCCATTTACCATCTGATATCTGAAGTCTCCCCAGATAGGGTGTTTATATCTTTAGTTTTAGGACATCCAACCCAGTTCCAATGTTAACATGACTGCTCCCAGCCATTTCCTCCCTAATACGAATGGAGAGTTTACAAAAGCAGACTGCATTGGAAATAAAAGAAGAGATCAAGACACATGAAAATGTGGACCCATCTCCTGCTGGGGAAGATGGAGACAGAACCACCTTGGGAAAAGACTGGAGAAGAGGAGGTTGCCAACTAAAGCCAACTCTACATTCTGGTCAGGACTGGCTCTGGCAACTGGGTGTGGTGGAACAATCAATGGGCCAGAAATGCCACCAAGAGGGGAGCAGCCCCAGTCCGGAAGAGATGCTGCATGTACGATATCTACCTGGGTCATTCTCCACCATCCTGTGAGTCATAGGGGCTGCCTGCTGGGCCACGAATGACACATCCCTTTCCCTCTAACCCAGGAATCTCCAACTGTTAGCTTACAAATAGGGTAAAACCTCAGAACCTTCACAGTTCTTGACATTTATATCATATAATATGGGGTGCCTGGCTGGCTCAGTCGGTAGAGCATGCGGCTCTTGATCTCAGGGTTGTTGAGTTTGAGCCTCACATTGGGTGTAGAGATTACTTAAACAAATAAAAACTTATATCATATTATATATGTAATAATCTCTATACATATATATCTTTTCTGGAATTTCTCCAATAAGCATTTATTATTTTTAATATGTTAAATGAACAAATGGCTCTTTACAGTTCTCAACAATGACACACCCTTTATTGGCTTCCTTTCCCTTCCTGCCTCATTTCCCCATTACCCCACTGGTGTTTACTAGGTTCACTTCCCAGATAAACAACTGGCACTCAAATTCTTGATTTGGAAGTCTTCTTAGACAACGTAACCTAAGACAATCAATATGTCCCATAGATATTTGTTCAGGCACTCTCCACTCTCCCCACGCTAGTCTGGAAGACAGACTGATGCAAGTTTCTACTACATTTACTAGAGGAAAGGGGTGCAGAAAGGGGAGGTAGAGGAAGGGAAAGTCTGAGGCTTTTATGTGTTTCCTTGCAGGGAAAGGAGTCCTCCGCATAAGCCTCACCACTGCCCACCTTACCACTTTTGGCTGCCCTTTCCCTTTCTTCCCACTGATTTAATTCCCAAATAACATATTCATTTAATGACTGTGAAATGGTTTAGACCCCATGGATAATGGAGTGTAATGATTGATGTGGGATATGGTACATTTTTCTGAACAATGAATTACAGTAATAAACATTCATCAAATGCTGAATAGCAAACACTGCAAAATATTTAGTTTAGAAAAGCATTCTGGTAATAGGTGCAAATAAATAAAGGGCAGGGTCAAATTAAAATGCAAAACAGCAACTAGACCAAAAAAAAACTATAAAGGATGGAAAAACCAGTGGAGGCCTCAAAGACAGAGACCATGGGATTTGATTCAAAATGTTTTTCTCTCATATGCATAATAAAAGATGTTATTCATATTCAAGTATTCTGCAAAATGTAATGAGGAAGGCAGATCAAATTTTAAATAACGATGCTTTTAAAAGGCAGTTGGCCAAAAAAGGCAGTTGGACCTCTTTAAAAATACAAATTAAAATCAACTTCTATTTTGGCATGATCTTTTAGATTTTAAAGATCTTTTCCCTCCTACCTGGCAAGTCTCTTTCTTCCTCTACCCTCTGTCTCTTCAAACCCTACACAGCTTTCAAAAAACCAGCTTAAGTACACCCTCCTCCAGAGACCCCTCATAGCATCTATTATCTTTACTACTTATTTTGGCACCCAATGATAATAGCTACTATTTAGTGAACATTTATTATGTGCCAAGTCCTGAACTAAATCTTCTGGGGCAATTACCTCACTAAACACAACAATCCTTAATGTAGCTACTGCCATTATACCCACTTACATAAAAGGGAATGGAGGTACTGAAAGGCTGAGTAAGTTGTCCAAGATCGCAAAGTGAGTTGCAGAGTTAAGAGTGAAACCTCGGTCTTTTCATTCAAAGACCCACTATACCATATTGTCCCTGCCCCACATCTTAGAGCCTTTGAATGAGTCTGTGATTGGCTCATTCGGTGCCCCTCTCCTTGGATTATAAACTTCTCAGGACAGATATTCTTGAACGCTTGCCTGTGATGCCACTATGATTATGTGTCACATTCCACATTCACAGATTCTGTATTTTAGATAAATAATGTGACTTATTTTTTTCTCTACTTACCAATTTACGAGTTGACAGGTATGTTAGGAATGATCAATAAAATAGGACTTGATGGATATTTCTTGATTTTTAAAATTTTTAAAAAAGATTTTATTTATTTATTTATTTGACAGAGAGAGAGAGACAGCAAGAGAGGGAACACAAGCAGGGGGGAAGCTGGAGAGGGAGAAGCAGGCTCCTCGCTGAATAGGGAACCCGACTTGGGGCTCGATCCCAGGACCCTGGAATCCACGACCTGAGCCAAAGGCAGATGTTTAATGACTGAGCCACTCAGGCTCCTGGGATATTTCTTTATGATGATAAAATATATATACATAATCCCAAAGGCCAGCATCTTACTGAATAAGGAAATAATAGAGGCTTTCATGTTAAAGTGAGGAGTAAGACAAAGAGGCCCACTCTCTCCCCTACTTTCAAACATTGTTTTGGAGGTATTAGCCAATTCACAGTTGGACAGGAAAAATCAAGTAGAGGCATAATAATGGGAAAGGAAGAGGAAAACTTATCTTTTTTTGCAGCTGATATTTTTATCTATCTGAAAAACTCGAAAGTGTCAGTGAAAAAACTACCACAAACAAGAAGAAAATGCATTTAAATAGCAGGATATTAAATTAACATGCAGAAACCAAAAGCCTTCATATATACATATGATCAATAACCAGCTAGAAGAAAAAATGGAAGAGAAGACACCATTTACAAGAGCAAAATAAAAGAAAATAAAGTGCCTAGGCATATGCATAATGAGAAAAGTGAAAAATATTTATGAAGAAACTATGAAACATTCCTAATAGATCTGAGTAAGTAGAAAGACATTCCATGTTCTTTCATAAAAAAATTTAACAGGATAAAGATATTCTTTGTAAGCTAATCTATAAACTTAACACAATCTCAATAGAATTTCATCAGTCTTTTTTCCTGGAGCCAGAAATGTTGATTATAAAGTTTGCTTCAAAGAATAAATAAGCCAGAATAGATATCCCTTAAAAGATAAAAGCAACAGGGAGAGCTAGCTCTAACAAATATGAAAACCTATCATAAAGCTTTCATAATTAAAACAGTATGATATCAGGGCGCCTGGGTGGCTCAGCCAGTTAAGCCTCCGACTCTTGATCTTGGCTCAGGTCATGATCTCAGGGTGGAGATCTCTCTTTCCCTCTCCTTCTGTCCCTCCCCCTGCTTGTGCACAGTGCTCTCTCTCTCTTTCTCAAAAAAAAAAAGACTTTAAAATAGTATGATATCAGCACATGAATTGGCCAAAAGAACAGAATACAAAAAAGCCAGAAATAGACCCACATGCACATGGAGATAGAGTATATGATAAAGGCTATCTCAATCATGGGAAAAGAAATACTTTTTAATAAATGGCATTGGAACAACTGGATAGCCATATGGTAAAAGATAAAATTCAATTTATTCCTTACACTGAGTAAATTCCAGATAGATCAGAATTCTCAATGTAAAAAAATGAAATTACAAGCAATAAGAGAAAATATGGGTGAAGTCCCTTAAAGCCTGGGAGTGGTAAAACTTTCCTATCACTTCAAATTACAGAAGCAATAAAAAAAAAAGATAAATTTGGTCAAATAAAAATTAAAAAGTTTTGCATGGTAGAAAACATCATAAGAAAAGTGAAAAGACAAGCAACAAACTGGAAAAAATATTTGCAACTTATAATCACGGGGTAAACATCTTTAATATATAATGAGCTTCTTAAAATTGAGAAGAAAAGAGCAACAATTCAACAGAAAAAATGGTAAGAGAGATACACAGATAACTTGGAGAAAAAGAAATTAAAAAGGCCCTCAAAGATATGAAAAGATGTTCAACCTCACTCATAGTAAGAGAAATGTAAATTAAAACTATACAGAGAGGGCGCCTGGGTGGCTCAGTCGTTAAGCGTCTGCCTTCGGCTCGGGTCATGATCCCAGGGTCCTGGGATCGAGTCCCACATCGGGCTCCCTGCTCGGCGGGAAGCCTGCTTCTCCCTCTCCCACTCCCCCTGCTTGTGTTCCTGCTCTCGCTCTCTCTCTGTCAAATAAATAAATAAAATCTTAAAAAAAACAAAACAAAACAAAAAACTATACAGAGATAGCACTTCTCACCTACAAGATTGGCAAAAATCCTGAAGTTTGACAACATGCTGTTGGCTGGCTGATCTCCCTAAACAATGGTCCTTTTCAAGGGCTTGGCATTGCTCTTTGCTGGTGGAAGGTTGGGCATTCAGCAGTGGCAGCAGCTAGATCAGCCATGGTGAAAGGGAATCCATGTTGTTGGGCCTAAGTAGAGCCTCCATTGCTGCCACCATGACCACGCAGTTCATGGGTGCTAGAATGGATGAGGAAGCTGGTGACATCCACGGGACAGATTATCTTAGGCACCTGTAGTGGATGCTGTGTGGTGGGCATTCATGTGAGACACAAAAATCCACACACTCTGTGCCCTCTCCCATAGGTTAACCCAAATACCTCTCACCCAAACCAATGTGTTTATCCTTACTAACCTGCTGTTTATAATTCTCTCATTCCAGGTTCTCAGTTATAGACAACAGTTTCATTCTAGCTAGTTTACCCAGAAAGCAGTCAACTACAACTCAGCCAGAAATAATGCAGTCAGGACAATGTAGCCAATAAAAATATACAATCATCCCATGGAAAAATTCTGCCTGAGACACCACAACATTGGAATTGGTGTTAAGTGAGCCAACTTACAGTATCTGCCTGACCAATACAGCCACTATTTCTTTTTCAGTCTCTTTAAAGAACATAATTAACTATATAAAATCTCCCTAAAGTTTCTAAATTCAAGTATCATAATTATCAACTACCCATAAAACATCTTAATACCTTCAAAACCATATCCAGTGTCTTTAATGTGATATCCTGGCACTTGACAAGCACTTAATAAATACTTGTTGAATGACTGAATACAAGGCTTTCAAGGAAAAAAACAATTTTTTTTTCCTGAAAACCTGCCTAGAAATTTCTTCACTGAAACATAGATGATAGGTGACCCAGGTAGGACTAATTCCTAGTGAGCGCCTATAACTCCACACCTAGTTTCGGGGGAGAGAATGGCACTATTCACAGGGTAAACTTAAATTTACACTACCTTTTAAAGAACTTTTAAACAAAATCATTCCCAAATTTCAGTATTTTTGACATACTTCCAGGTCTTGATGTCTCAGGGTAAGGGAGAAACCCTGGTCTAGGCAGAATCTGTGAGTTCTGGCCTTCAGAGATCTAAGTCTCTGCTACATTGTAGACAATCAAGTTTCCTTGTGGTTGCCTTCATTTGGATTCCTCCCAAAATGGGGCCTGAGACCAAGATTTGAAGACAAGTAGTTGAGACATGAGCCCAGGAAGCAGTGTGAGAGACTGAGGACGTGACACAAGGAGAGGAGGAAAGCCGATAAAGGGTGTATTGGTGAGCAGGTATCACTTTGGGCATCTGGGGCTCAATCCAGCTGGAGCCCCCGAGACACTGAGTACAGCTTACCTCAGAACTGCCCTGCTGAGGGGCCAGAAAGCCAGAGTATGTATTTATTCTCATCCCCCATTAGCTGAAGACCCAAGGACTGCTCCTAGGGTTGTTAATTTGCAGACATTTTCAGCATGCTTCGTCCTCCAGAAAGCACAGAGATGCAGGAAGCCATTAGCAAGCATACGGAATGTCCACAGGGACCTCCAGGGTGGAAAAAGGGGATAAGTGTAGAGCTTGCTAACATCTGCTATAGTAGTCAAGCTAAAAGGTTAACCAGATGGTGGGAGGTGGGGAAACTAAGAAAAGTACATTGGAAAAGCACCTCTTCGGGCTTGAGCTATACTCTGGGACACAAGGCCCTGGGATTTTCTTTCTTGTCTGACTTCAACCCTTGTGGCAAAAGGAAGCATCTGTCAAGAGGCAGGGAGTTTCAAGGCTCCTGCCCTCTCAGGGATTAGCTACTCATCCAAGAAGAAACCACCATTTGGGACAGAGGAAGGGGAGGTAAGTAGCCCAAGACAGCTTTTTTTTTTTTTTTTTTTTTGATGTAGTGTTCCATGATTCATTATTTGCGTATAACACCCAGTGCTCCATGCAGAATGTGCCCTCTTTAATACCCATCACCAGGCTAACCCTTCCTCCCACCCCCCCCTCCCCTCTAGAACTCTCAGTTTGTTTTTCAGAGTCCATTGTCTCTCATGGTTCATCCAAGACAGCTTTTACTTTGAACAAAATGTTGAAGACAAACTTGTAGAAAGGATTTTTGACTCCACTTAGGGATTTGGAGTTAGTTAATAAGGGTAAAGCTTGACACTGGTGACGAAATTGCCATATGCAACCTAGATGTTTAATCTTTCAACATCTTACTTTATTTAGAAAAAACCTTGAAGCATAAGAATCAACTGCTAATAGCCATCATGGCTAGGGCATGGGGTGTATACTGTATGTATTTAACACATTTAGTAGATGTATATATAATAGGCCTATTTGATCTATTTTATAATTCATATATAATATAGTATTCTACATTATACATAATGCATATTTTAGGGGATGTATATGTATTTAATACACATCTACTTAAGTAGTTTAGCATAAATGTTATTTATAGTGAATATAAAGTGTATTAGGATAGGCTGGTTATAAGGAGTGAAGTAAAAAACAACCCCCAATCTCAATATCCTAATACAACAAAAGTCTGTTTCTCATAGTCTCCCAGGAATCTAAGTGGTCAGAGCTTCCACATCTTGTATCCACATTGTCTGCAACATGCATCCTCCCCAACACCCCTAGTAGAAGAGAGACAGGAGAATCATACTGGACTTCTCACCACCTCAGCCCAGGGGTTACTCCTCCCCTCACAGCTCATTGGCCAGAACTAGTCACCTGACTGCCTATCTGCAAGGGGGCTGAGAATGTAGGGAGAAAGTGGCATATTTGGTGAACATTAATAGTTGACAAAGCCTGCTTTTTTATTACCTAGCTAGATGGTTGGCTGGATGGACAGACATACGAAAATTCAGTGCAGCATTCAGTGCCATTATACCTAATCTGCCAAACTGATTTCCTCAGAGGTGATTAATAATTGGAGACTGAATCTACAAAACGAGAGGGGCAACAGTAATATCACTTAGAGCAGGGCTCCATGCAGAGTGAATATGAAGCTAGCATATAACTAGAATCTACCTAAGTAGGCAAAGCATTGTTTTGCCAGTTGAGTTCCTTAGGAAGCAAGTTCTGAGATTTATTGTGTAGGCTATTTATTAAGAAGTGCCCTTGGGACTAACACCTGTAGAAGCAAGCAGACACAGGCAGGGAGAAGATGAGCTGTAACAGGCTGCTGATGGCCTCAGTGAACCCAAGGAAAGCTCCACAGCTAAAATAGTCCTTCAGAAATGTCTCCCTATGAACTGAGATGGCTAGGTCTTCATATCTCTGCATCTATTAGTCATTGGATGTGGGCTGCCCTGGGAAGGGTGTGACCTTAGTAGATATATTTAAAATGCAGACACATATACACGCTCTCCTGGCAGCTGGGGCAACACGTCCTTCACTGAAGAGGGATCTCAACAGCACATCAAAGTGACCTGCACACATTACACAATCTATCTGGTTATTACTTCTCTCTCAATAAGCCTAAGCATTATGTGACTTCTAGACTGTTTACTATTACTTGAATTGCTTTTCTTAAGCTGATAATTAAGAGTGTCCTACAACCCAATGTTTAAGGGCTAACACCATTTTTTTAATGTGTTAAAAAGATGAAGTTTAAAATATTTTGCCAAATAAAAATCCATGCATAACAGCTCTTGCAGTCGCATGTTCTAAGAGAGCCTAACCAGAGACTGGGCGTTGAGAGGCCCCCATCCCGGCACTGATTTCCATCAGCTGATTTACTGAGTCAACGCAGAGCCATGGGAAAAGACTGTGAATGATGTCAGTGATTAGGTTCAGACACAGACCCAGACATCTGAGGGAGAAGTGCCAGAAATAAACATGAAGAAGTGACTGTGTGTTCCCTTTGAAGGTTTCTACCCTAAAGGAAGAAAAAGGTTGGCATACCTAGAAAGGGTAGTTGCTAGAGGTATAGTGTGACGGCTGTCACTGTGGGGCCTCCACACCCAGGAACACTGGCTGCTTTATTGTGGGGGAAAAGGCTGTTCAGATATAAAGCTAAAAGTGCTGGCCACCTCAGGGGCCGAGGGATCTCGGGTATTGGCTTTCTCGAAAAGCCCCTAACACAGAGATCACTGTACGTTCCTTTCAGTAATGCCATATCTTTGCAAAGCTGTAGTTTCGGTTCTGTGAACTGAGAAAATTTGGAAAGGTCAAGCAGTCCTTGGCCCCCATCTGGTGTTGCTAATTCATGCAAGGAAGCGGACAAATGGTGGAGGTCGGAGGAGAGTATGTGAGGTCCACAACTGACCTTTTTCAGGGAATTTCTGGGACAGTCTTTCTAGGATCCAGTGAGACAGAGGGGGTAACTATGTGAGGTGGCTTGATAATTATAGCTTGATTATAGCAGTTATTTCACAATGTCTACATATATCAAAACATCAAGACACATCAGTGTACAAAACCCACAAAACGACCTGAAGACTGGCAGAACAGACTCTCCACAGTTAAATGTAGACAAGAAGCCATACTGAGGAGGGTGGCAAGAGTGAAGACATGTTGGGGAGCTAAAAAGACCCATGGAACTATCTACTGCAGGGAGGCCACAGTTGCAGGAGGGACAAGAAACAGACTCACACACCAGGGAGCCTTCACAGGCAAGATGAATCCCCACAACACTCGGCTTTGAAAACTAGAGGGGCCGAATTTCGCAAGTTCTTACAATCAGCAGGGCTTAAAATCTGGAACTTTAAAAATCAGCTGGCTTGTCGAAGAAACAGGAGGGTGAGAGAAAACTGAGTCGCTACCTTTAAAGAGACAGTACTACAAACAGCCCCATGGAGATACAGCATAGAAGCAGCAGTTTGAAAAATGCCTGGGGTGTACATGGGGAGAGACTGGTTTACTCAGCTCAAAGTGAGTGCTGGAGGGGCAGGGATTGTTGGGAGACTTCTCCAGGAACAAAGGAGCTGGTAGATGGCATTTCCGTCCCCTGCCCCCAAGCCTAGATATGAAGACACCTACTGGAACCAATGCTACATAAATTGCCACCTAACTCGATAACACTGCTGTCCCGCCTGCTGTGTTCTCCTGTGGACATGTCCCCACCAGCCAGGCCTCAGCTCCAGGTCCCCTCCCATAGCAGACCTATGCAAACCTTGCTAACACCGTGCATTCCGCCCCTGCTTGCTTCTGTGAATCTGCCCCCTCCAACCCAGCCTGCCTGGGTCCCCAGCAGCTGCAGGTTCCCTTCCACCCATGTGGACCTTACTGGCACTGTGCACCCCACCCCTGCATTCTCCTGCAGTTCAGGGCTACCGTATCTCTGGCAAATGCCTGGTCTGACTCAACTTAAGCCCAAGGGGGCCCCAGACTGGCCCACTAACAGCACAGGGACCAAACCCTGCCCAGAACAGGCAGAGAGAGACATTGCAGATGACTAGACTGAAGGCAAAAGCAGCTCCGCCACAAAAGCAGGGCATATGCAACACACATAAGAAACACCCCCAGAGTGGCAGGTTCTGGTGAACAGGGGACATTGCACTGCAGGGTACTACAGGACCTCTTCTTCATAAGGCCAGGAGGTGTAGCTGACTTTCCTAACACAAAGAAACAGACACAGAGAGTTAGACAAAGCAAGGAGACAGAAGAATATGTCTCAAATGAAAGAATAGGACAAAATCACAGCAAGAGAGCCAACCGAAATGGAGATAAGTAATATGCCTGACAGAATATTTAAAGTATTGGTCATAAAGATACTCACTGGACTTGAGAAAAGACTGCAGGACCTCAGTGAGACCCTCAACAAAGAGACAGAAAACATAAAAAAGAACCTATCAGAGAGGGAAAAAATAGTAGACTAGAGGAAGCAGAAGAATGGATCAGCGAACTGAAGGAAAGAATACTGGATAGAATCAAGTTGAACAGGAGAAAGAAAAAAGATACAAAATGAAAATAGACTTAGGGAACTCAATGACACCATCAAGTGTAATAATATTCACATTATAGGGGATCCCAGAAGGAGAAGAGAGAGAAAAGGGGGCAGAAAATTTATTGGAAGAAATAATAGCTGAAAACTTTCCAAAGTTGGCGAAGGAAACAGAAATCAGGCCAAGGAGGCACAGAGAGCCCCCAACAAAATCAACCCAAAGAGGTGCACACCAAGACACATAGTAATTAAGATGGCACAAAGTAGTGATAAAGAAAGAATTTTAAAAGCATCAAGAGAAAACAGCTACGTACAAGGAAAACTCTATAAGGCTATCAGCAGATTTTTCAGCAGAAACTCTGCAAGCCAAAAGAGAGTGGCATGATATATTCAAAGTGCTGAAAGAAAAAAACCTGCAGCCAAGATTACTCTATTCAGCAAGGTTATCATTCAGAATAGACGGAGAGATAAAGAATTTCCTAGACAAACAAAAGTTAAAGGAATTCATGACCAATAAACCAGCCCTACAAGAAATGTTAAAGAGGGGGGCGCCTGGGTGGCTCAGTCGTTAAGCATCTGCCTTTGGCTCAGGTCATGATCCCAGGGTCCTGGGATCAAGCCCCGCATCGGGCTCCCTGCTCTGCGAGAAGCCTGCATCTCCCTCTCCCACTCTCCCTGCTTGTGTTCCTGCTCTCCCTCTCTCTGTCTGTCAAATAAATAAATAAAATCTTTATTAAAATAAAAAAAAGAAATGTTAAAGAGGACTCTGAGTGGAAAGGAAAGACTGTAAGTGGGACTAAGAAAAGTAGGAAACACAAAAGCAGTAAAATTAAGTATATCTATAAAAACCAGTCAAGGGATTCACAAAAAAAAAAAAAAAAAGACATGAAGTATGACATCATGTATCTAAAATGTGGGGGGAAGTGGAGTAAAGAATGGGATCAAAGTTAAGCGACCATCGGGGCGCCTGGGTGGCTCAGTTGGTTAAGCAACTGCCTTCGGCTCGGGTCATGATCCTGGAGTCCCTGGATCGAGTCCCGCATCGGGCTCCCTGCTCGGCGGGGAGTCTGCTTCTCCCTCTGATCCTCCCCCTCTCATGCTCTCTGTCTCCCATTCTCTCTCTCTCTCAGATAAATAAAAAAAAAAAAAAAAAAAAAAAATCTTTAAAAAAAAAAAAAAGTTAAGCGACCATCAACTTAATACAGACTGCTATATGTATAAGATGCTATATACAAACCTAATGGTAACCATAAATCAAAAACCAGTAATAGACATGCACAAAATAAAGAGAAACGAATCCAAATATATCACTAAAGGAAATCAGAAAACCATGAGAGAAGCAAACTACAGAAGAAAGGAACAGAGAAGAACTATAAAACAACCATAAAACAAGTAACAGAATGGCAATGTGTACATACCTATCAATAATTACTTTGAGGGCGCCTGGGTGGCTCAGTTGGTTAAGCGACTGCCTTCGGCTCAGGTCATGATCCTGGAGTCCCTGGATCGAGTCCCGCATCGGGCTCCCTGCTCGGCGGGGAGTCTGCTTCTCCCTCTGACCCTCCCCCCTCTCATGTGCTCTCTCTCATTCTCTCTCTCTCAAATGAATAAATAAAATCTTAAAAAAAAAAAAATAATTACTTTGAATGTAAATGGACTAAAGCTCGAATCAAAAGATATAGGGTGACAGAATAGATAAAAAAGCAAGACCCATCTATATGCTGCCTATAAGAGACTCATTTCACACCTAAAGACACATGCAGATTGAAAGTGAAGGGATGGAAAAGCATTTATCATGGAAATGGAAGCGAAAAGAAAGCTGGGGTAACAAAACTTATATCAGAGAAAATAGACTTTAAAACAAAGACTGTTTTACAGAAAGCAACAAAGAAGGACACTATATTATCATAAAGGGAACAATCCAACAAGAAGATACAACAATTGTAAATATTTATGCATCCAACATGGAAGCACCCAAATACATAAAGCAGCTAAACACAAGCATAAAGGAAGTAATCCATAGTAATACAATAATGGTAGGGGACCTTAGCACCTCACTAAAAATTAATGGATAGATCATCCAAACAGAAAATCAACAAGGAAAGAGCGGCTTTGAATAACACATCGGACCAGTACAGTCTAACAGATATATTCAGAATATTCCATCCAAAAACAGAATACACATTCTTTTCAAGTGCACATGGAACATTCTCCAGATTAGATCACATATTAGGCCACAAAACACGTCTCAACAAATTCAAAAAGATCAAAATCATACCATGCATCTCCTCTGACCACAATGTTATGAAACTAAAAATCAACCACAAGAAAAAAATCTGGAAAGAACACAAATACATGGAGGTTAAATAACATGCTACTAAACGATGAATGGGTCCACCAAGAAATCAAAGAGGAAATTAAAAAATACATGGAGACCAATGAAAATGAAAACACAATGGTCCAAAATCCTTGGGATGTAGCAAAAGCTGTTCTAAGATGGAAGTTTATAGCAATACAGGCCTACCTCAAGAAGCAAGAAAAATCTCAAATAAACAACCTAAAGGAGCTAGAAGAAGAACAAACAAAACCCCAAACCAGTAGAGGGAAGGAAATAATAAACATTAGAGCAGAAATAAATGAAATAGAAACTAAAAAAACAATAGAACAGATCAATGAAACCAGAAGGTGGTTCTTTGAGAAGATCAATAAAATTGATAAACCTTTAGCCAGACTCATCAAAAGAGAGAGAGAGAGAGAGAGAACTGAAATAAACAAAATTGGAAATGAAAGAGGAGAAATAACAACCGACAGCACAGAAATACAAAGGATTTTAAGAGAATATTATGAAAAATTATATGCCAACAAATTGGACAACCTAGAAGTGGATAAATTCCTAGAAACATATAACTTTCCAAAACCAAATCAGTAAGAAATAGAAAATTTGAACAGACCAATTACTAGCAATGAAATTGAATCAGTAATCAAAAAACTCCCGACAAACAAAAGTCCAGGACCAGATGGCTTCATAGGGGAACTCTACCAAACATTTAAAGAGTTAGTACCCATTCTTCTCAAACTTTTCCAAAAAATTTAAGAGGAAGGAAAGCTTCCAAATTCATACTATGAGGCCAGCAATACCCTGATACCAAAATCAGATAAAGACACCACAAAAAAAAGAGAACTATAGGCCAATATCTCTAATGAACATAAGTGCAAAAATCCTCAAGAAAATATAAGCAAACAGAATCCAACAGTACATCAGAAAAATCATTCACCACAATCAAGTGGGATTTATTCCTGGGATGCAAGAGTAGTTCAATATTCATAAATCAATCAACGTGATAAATCACATCTACAAAGAAAGGATAAAGACCATATTATCGGGTGCCTAGGTGGCTCAGTCGGTTAAACGTCTGCCTTCAGCTCAGGTCATGATCCCAGAGTCCTAGGATAGAGTCCCACATTGGGCTCTCTGCTCAGCGGGGAGTCTGCTTCTCCCTCTCCCTGTGCCCCTCCCCTCTGATCATGCTCTCTCTCTCACACACGCTCTCTCTCTCAAAATAAATAAATAAAATATTTTTTAAAAAGACCATATTATCATTTCAGTAGATGCAGAAAAAGCATTTGACAAAGTACAACATTCATTCATCATAAAAACCCTCAACAAAGTAGGGTTTAGAAGGAACATACCTCAACATGATAAAGGGCATATATGAAAAACCCATAGCTAACATCATACTCAATGGTGAAACACTGAGAGCTTTCCCCCTAAGATCAGGAAAAAGACAAGGATGTTCACTCTCCCTCCTCTTATTCAACATACTACTGGAAGCCCTAGCCACAGCAATCAGATGAGAAAAAGAAATAAAAGGCATCCAAATTGGTAAGGAAGAAGTAAAACTTTCACTCTTTGCAGATGACATGATACTATATATGTCGAAAACCCTAAAGATTCTATCAAAAAACAATTGGAACTAATAAATGAATTCAGTAAGGTTGCAGGATACAAAATCAATGTATAGAAATCTGTTGTATTTCTATACACTAATAACGAAGCAGCAGAAAGAGAAGTTAAGAAAACAATCCCATTTGCAATTTCACCAAAAACAATAAAATACCTAGGATTAAACTTAACCAAGGAAGTGAAAGACCTATACTCTGAAAACTATAAAATATTGATGAAAGAAATTGAAGATGACACAAACAAACAAATGGAAAGATATTCCATTCTCATGGATTGGAAGAATATTATAAAAATGTCCAAAGCAATCTAGAGATTAAATGTAACCCCTATCAAAATATCAACAGCATTTTTCACAGAACTAGAAGGAATAATCCTAAAATTTGTATGGAACCACAAAAGACCCAGAATAGCCAAAGCAATGTTGAAAAAGAACAAAACTGGAGGTATTACAATCCCAGATTTCAAAATATACTAAAAAGCTGTAGTAATCAAAACAGTATGGTACTGGCACAAAAATAGACACAGAGCAATAGAACACAATAGACAGCCGAGAAATAAACCCATGATTATATGGTCAATTAATCTTTGACAAAGGAGGTAAGAATATGCAATGGGAAAAAGTCCCTTCAACAAATGGTGCTGGGAAAACTGGACAGCTACATGTAAAAAAATGAAACTAGAGCACTTTCTTACATCACACACAAAAATAAACTTAAAATGGATTAAGGACCTAAATGTGAGACCTAAAACCATAAAAATCCTAGAAGAGAGCACAGATAGCAATTTCTCTGACAAATACATAGAGGTTAAATAACATGCTACTAAACAATGAATGGGCCATTGCAACATTTCTTTAGGTATGTCTCCTGAGGCAAGGGAAATGAAAACAAAAATAAACTATTGGGACTATATAAAAATAAAAAGTTTCTGCACAGCAAAGGAAACAATCAACAAAACAAAAAGACAACCTGCTGAATTGGAGAAGATATTTGCAAATGATATATCCGATAAAGGGTTAGTATCCAAAATATATGAAGAACTTACATAACTCAACACCAGAATAACAAATAATCCAATTTAAAAATGGGTAGAAGATATGAACAGACATTTCTCCAAAGAAGACACAGCTATGACCAACAGACACATGAAAAGATGATCAACATCACTAATCATTAGGGAAATGCAAATCAAAACCACAGTGAGATAACACCTCATACCTGTCAGGTGGCTAAAATCCCAAACACCAGAAACGACAAGTGTTTTGGTGAGGATGTGGAGAAAAAGGAACCCTCATGTACTGTTTATGGGAATGCAAACTAGGGCAATCACTGTGGAAAACAGTACGGGGGTTCCTCAAAAAATTAAAAATAGAACTACCCTATGATCCAGTAATTCCACTCCTGGGTATTTTCCCAAAGAATATGAAAACACCAATTCAAAATGATATATGCACCCCTATGTGTACAGCAGCATTATTTACAATAGCCAAATTATGGAAGCAATCCAAGTGTTTATTGATAGATGAATGGATAAAGAAGAAGTGGGTGTGTGTGTGTGTGTGTAATGGAATATTACTTAGCCATAAAAAAGAATGA
Source organism: Leptonychotes weddellii (assembly GCF_054177405.1). Classification (NCBI taxonomy): domain Eukaryota; kingdom Metazoa; phylum Chordata; class Mammalia; order Carnivora; family Phocidae; genus Leptonychotes; species Leptonychotes weddellii. The sequence continues at coordinate 75,408,551 of NC_138385.1, forward strand.
AATCTTGCCATTTGCAACAACATGGATGGATCTAGAGAGTATAATGGTAAGTGAAATAAGTCAGTCAGAGAAAGACAAATACCATACAATTTCACTCAGAAGTGAAATTTAAAAACAAAATGAAGAAAAAGAAGAGAAAAACCAAAAAACAGACTCTTAACTATACAGAACAAACTGATAGTTACCAGAGGGGAGGTGGGTGGGGGGATGGGTAAAATAGGTGATGGGGATTAAGAGTACACTTGTCATGATGAGCACCAAGTAATGTATAGAATTGTTGAATCACTATATTGTACACCTGAAACTAATATAACACTCCATGTTAACTATACCAGAATTAAAAAAAAAAATCAAGTCATACACCTTAAATATACATAATTTTTATTCGTCAATTTTATCTCAATAAAGATGGAAAAAAGTTTTCCTGTATATGACTAGAACCCCTCCTTTGGAATTTTACAAATTATTTTATTAAAAAATCAAATTGTTTTTGAAATTGTTTCTGGAATGTTCAACTGACATTTCTTTGAAAAGAGCACTATATTAAGACTGGGCCATGGTACAGCTCAGCTTTATGTATGTTATACATACAACCATTATTTATTTAAAAATAATTGATAAAAGCCCCTCCTTTGCTCAGTTCTAGGGGAAGTGGGAAGTACCATATAGTTGTTAATAGTCGGTATACACAGATACCGTAAGAATTAAGGAATCCTTTTATAGCTTTATGTCAGGACTCATCTAGATGATAGATTTAACTACCAGAAATCCAGTGATTTCCTCTAATAAAGTACTCTGTGGTTCCTTCCTCTTTCTTAATTCATCTTTTTCCTCTTCTTCTCAAATAAAATCTAAAAATAGTTTTAAGTGCAAATGAAGTTGAGATCCTAGGCAGAAAATTATATTATAAATATAAACTTGGGGTTTAAAATTTATGTTAAATGATGCCAATCACATTCTAGATTAGATGTGGAAAGTATATATTAGTGTGCTGATGAAAGCATATTCAATATGCCTTTTTGGTATTTCTGTGAGTGTCAATTGTGACATTACCAGATGTCATGCACTTAGATCATCTTATACAAATGAAAACCATTACTGGAATTATTACCTACCTGCTAAAATTCTTATATTTTTCACATTCTTGTCTAATTCATCTTTACACAGTTGTCTGAAATGACTGTTTTCAATGGTATTTCTTTTCTGTTTAAAATATCTGTGGATAACACCTCAATCACAATGAGCATATCTAGTGCCTGGATTATACCCCACTAAAAAGAACCAGAGCTCCTTGAAAAAGTGGATGATTTTAGTCTGGAGTAGAGAAAGTATAAGGTGGTCTTGAAATATCTTGTGCCAGAAAATACAGAAGTGCTCAAAAACTGATGGGGTCATGTAAAAGGAAGGCAGAAGCCAGCTTGAAAGGGCTCCCACTTGATAAATATGGAACAATTTGAGTATCAAAATGAATAAGGAACTGGAATTGATTATAACACCTTGAACAACAAAAAAAATTCAAACTGACACTATTCAGTAAAAAAAAAATTAAGGGCATGGTGCCTGGGTGGCTCAGTCAGTTAAGTGTCTGCCTTTGGCTCAGGTCATGATCTCGGGGTCCTGGGATTGATCTGGGTCAGGCTTCCTGCTCAGTGGGGAGTCTGCTTCTCCCTCTCCTTCTGCCCCTCCCCCTGCTCATGCCCTCTCTCTTTCTCTGTCGCACTCTCTCTCACATAAACAAATAAATAAATAAATAAAATCTTTTTAAAAAATTAAGGGTGAGGAAGAAATGATGGAAAAGGTGTTTACAGAATAATGTCAACTCATAAATGTGGGATTGTTACAATTAGAAAACCAATATTTTGCAATCACCATTGTAATACCTGATTCAGGCAACAATCATCAAGAGATGTAAAATCAGTAAGTGAAAGGTTGGTAGGGAAGAATATATCATCCAGTCTCAAAGGACCCATAGTTATAATTACAAAGAGAAAAGGAAAAAAAGAGAATAAATGAGAAAAAAAGGTACCTTTATAAATGTAGAAGTCTGGTGGAAATCACTTGAATCAAATGTTCAAACTTAATGTCACCAAAATGGAAAAAATGACATCGTGTTTTCTACGATGTGACACACTGAGGACACAAATCACCCATGAAGTATTCCTGTAAAAAAAAAAAAGGATTCTGATCATAAGGTAGTAATTGTGCAAACTAAATTCAGGAACATTATGCAAAATAGTTGACCTGGACACTTCAAAAAATGTCAATGTAATAAAAGAAAAGTGCAGAAATTATCTTTAAAGAAAGTAAAGGGACATGACAACTAAATGCAATGTGCAAACTTTAATTGGATCTTGGATTTTTTTTAAAAAAAAGTATAAAAGACAATGTGGTTATTAGTCCAACTGAAGAAATATTAGTATGGAATGCATATTAGATAACAGTAACATATCAACGTTCAATTTCCTGAGTGTGGTAATTTTCTTGAGTGTGACAAATGTATTATAGTTATTTTTTGTAAGAAAAATATGCTTTAAGTATGTATGGGGAAAATGTCAAGAAGTTTGAAACTTACATTTAAATCTCTTGGATCTTTCACAAAAAAGTGTGTGTGTACACACATGTGGGCATAAGTGCTTACACAGAAACACATTTAAATAGAAAACAAATTTGCAAAATGTTAATAACTAGTGAATCTAGGTAAAGGGTATGTGGGTGTCCATTATACTAGTTTTATAACTTTTCTGTAGCATTAACAGTTTTCAAAATAAAAAAAGTTAGGAAATGAAAATAACATGGAAAAAAAATTAAATTAAAAAAATACGTTGAGCCAAAGATAAAATGCAAGAGACAAAGTTGGGATGAGCAAAGTTAGAAGTAGAGTAAGGATAAAAAGTTTAAATCTATGACCTCTCATGGCTCTATTCTTATGAGTCCACCCTGCTGCCTCAGAATATTCTATCATATGCTACATATCCTTCACATTAGGAACCAAACACCTATGGAATAATGTTAGAATCATAAGCTCTTGACCTTGTGTCAGAAGAAAAAGGTGTATGAGAAATTCAAACATTCTATAGCTTCAATGCTTCATGTCATCTTTCCTACAGACAGGGTTGCCAGGCCCTTCTTGTTTGAAGGACTGACTAAATTTTATTCTCCTTGGCTGTAGGTTTATCATAGTGATAAGACCATTAGTTCCCAGAGGCTGGAAGAAGAGCTAGATGCTAGAAATTCCAGTCACTTGTATTTTTTTAAGACTTTATTTATTTATTTGGGAGTGAGCATGAGCAGGGAGAGAGCAGAGGGAGAGGGAGGAGACTCCCTGCTGAGCAGGGAGCCTGACGTGGGGCTCCATCCCAAGACCCTGGGATCATGACCTGAGCAGAAGGGAGACCCTTAACTGACTGAGCCACCCAGGCGCCCGCCAGCAATTCCAGTCACTTTGAAATGCATTTTTAAAAGTAAGAGAAAAATGTTTATCTAGTTTGTAAGGCTTCTGCCCTATAATATTTATGTGAACCTTTTCTGGGCATATTCTCTGACTCCTCTCTCTTCCCTCATGGTTTTCCCGTCCTAGTGACCTCACTGAAAGCTACTGTTGATTCTTTATGTGTGTTGCCTATGAACATGCGTGCGTATTCACTCCTTCCTCATTCTTTTACTCATTTATTCATCCATCACAATTACTTATTTATGTAGGTCACTTTATCTTATATATTTTTAAATTTATTTTTAGCTCACTTTATTTTAAATGATAGTTTTACAAATGTTTAAGCAGATGAGCATTTATACTCTAAAGGGCAGGAGAGATGAACAAGAGACACAAAATGTACCACAGACAGCTGGATTGGAAAAGAAAGATTAACACAGGCCTGGACTCTCTTCTTGTATCTCCATCATCATCTACCTTTTTTTTTCAATGCAAGGAAGACAACAATGGAACATCTTTAAAGTAGTAAAAGAGGGGCGCCTGAGTGGCTCAGTCATTAAGCATCTGCCTTCGGCTCAGGTCATGATCCCAGGGTCCTGGGATCGAGCCCCGCATTGGGCTCCTGCTCAGCAGGAAGCCTGCTTCTCCCTCTCCCACTCCCCCTGCTTGTGTTCCCTCTCTGGCTGTGTCTCTCTCTGTCAAATAAATAAATAAAAATCTTTAAAAAAAATAAATAAAAATAAAGTACTGAAAGTAAAAGTCAACATAAGATTCTATACATAGAAAAAAAAAGGATTTCAAAAACAAAGATAAAACAAGACTTTTTCAGACTTAACAAAAGGCGAAAGAATTCATCGCCAGCAGACCATCATTATAAGAAATATTAAAGGGAATTCTTTAGGCCAAAGGAAAATGCTACTAAAAGGAAATAGGGATCTATGCAAAGGAAGGAAGAGCACTGGAAATAGTAACTACATGGGTAAATGTCTAATATTTTTCTTATTCTTTAAATATATTGAAAAGACATTTGACTATATAAACAGAAATAATTAACAATGTAGTATAGGGTTTATAATATATGTAAAAACAAAATGCAGGACAACAATAACACGAAGTCCAGGAGGGGAGAAATGTAAATATACTATTGTAGGTGTCTTAAACTATGCATGAGGTGGTATAACAGTACTAGAAAGTTGACTGTGTCAAATTAAAAATGTATACTAAACCCAAAAGCAACCACCAAAACAACACAACAAAGAGTTATAACAATACGGGGAAAAGGAGATAAAATTAAATAATAAAAAACACTCAATTTGTTCCCACTTTGGTCAGTGGTAGCTCTTTCAGGTTGGTTGTCACTTTGACATGCCCTCATCTTTTTGGGGTTTTTTGAGCACTTTCTTATTTTCTGATACTACAAGATGCTCTCCTCCTTGGTCCTAAAATCAGCTGTTCCTCTAACAATCCCTGGTTCCTTTTATTGGAGACTGTATTTAGAAACCAAAATCTGGGTCCTGACTGTGCTTGTTGCTTTTGGGTGTCATTGCTTCTAGGCCCTCTCAATGGATAGAGCTAAGTAATATATGTATGGATACTAACCCACATGTACACACATATCTATAATTCTTTTTTTCTATCTATCTATATTAAGCTAAATGTAAGTTCATACTTTATGTCTCTGACTCTAATCCGGTATCACAGGGTTTATCCTTGCTTTCTTTTCTTGCTTACCTGTAACTTTCCTCTCACAGTGAGCACCTTGAACATACCATCCACCATCCATTTACTTGTTTAACACCACTGTAATGTAAAGTGATGTGAAAAATTATATCCATACGAAATCCTGTACACAAATGTTTATAGCAGCTTTATACATTTTGGCTAACAACTGGAAGCAAGGAAGATGTCTTTTATCAGGGGAAAGAATAAACAAACTCTGGTGCATCCATATAATGAAATCCTATGCAGCAGTAAAAAGAAATGAGCTGCTGATTCATTCATCAACATGGATGAATCTTAAGTGCATTCTACTTAGTGAAAGAAGGCAGAAAACAAAAGCTACATATTGGATACATTGTATGATTCCATTAATATGACACCTGGAAAGGGCAAAACTATAGGAACAAAACAATTAGTGGTTGCCAGGGGTTAAGAAGACCCACGTGGTTGACTATAAAGGGGATGCACAAGAGAACTTTTAGGGTGAATAAATTGTTTTGTATGGTGTTGGAGTGATGGATATATTACTACCTGTGAACTGTATAGAATCCATAGAACTATATATTATAAAGAGTGGATTCTAATGTATGCAATTTTTTTAAAAAGCTGACCTATCTAACTTGGGAAAATGATATTTTGACTGAAAACTATAAGGCTATAGACAAAAGGAACTGTACATAGTCATTGTACTTCTAGGTGGTAAATTTGTTTCTCATAAGGGTATGAGTTTAATAATGTACTTCAAATAGGGGCACCTGGTTGGCTCAGTCAGTTAAGCATCTGACTCTTGATTTTGGCTCAGGTCATGATCTCAGGGTCATGAGATCAAGCCCCACATCGGGCTCTATGGTGGGCATGGAGACTGCTTAAGATTTTCTCTCCCTCTGCCCCTCCCCACGGCCCCACCCCACTGTCTCTCTCTCTCTAAAGATAATAATAAATAAAATAAAAATGTACTTTAAATATAAAGACACAACTAATTAAAAGGATGGAAAAAAATTATCATGCTAACACTAGGCAAAAAAAAAAAAAGCTTGAGCAGCTATATTAATATCAAAGTAGATTTCAGAGCACAAAATTTTGTATTACTAGGAATATGAAAGATCATCTTAAACTGATAAAGAAGTCAATTCATCAGGAGGACATAATCCAAAATGCTTATAGATCTAATCACAGAGCTTCAAAATATATGAGGCAAAATCTGAAAGAACTGTAGGAAGAAATAGACAAATCCACAATTAGAGTTGATTTCAATACCCCTCTCTAAATAACTGAAGAGCAAGCAGAAAGAAAATCAGTACAGCTATAGAAGACTTGAACAACACAGCCAACCAATTGATCTAAGTGACATTTATAGAACACGCCATGCAACAACAGCAGAATACACATTCTTCTCAATTGAGTATGGAACATTTACCAAGAGCGACCATATTATGAGCCACAAAATGAGTCTCAATAAGTTTAAAAGGATATATGTCATATAGAAACTGTTCTCTAGACTGTACTAAGAAAAATACATGTTTTTTTAATTTATAAAATGTACTTATAAATTTTGGATCTAAAGAATTCTAGTGTAACAGACAGTTCACAATTGGTTACTACTTAGTAGTTTTCACTGGAGACTAAGGTTTCAAAGAGTTGAAATTCTAACCATAATTAAGACTGAAAAAAAAGGCTTAGGTCAAAATCTGAATATTAAAAGGTTATAGAAGGTTTATGAAGGGAAGTCTTTGGAAAGGAATTTTATGTGTGGTCAGGACTAAGTTTAAAATGCATGGATTCTAAAAGTATACTGGTATAATATTAAAATTTGATTTTCTCTCTGTTAAAAAGAAAGTTTTTTTGGATTGTTGGTCTGCTCTTGATAAGGAAATGTAAACAAGTTTTTTTTTTTTCTTTTGTCTGCCCAGAAAACCAAAACTTATATTTTGTCTTTATCAGGTCTTTGATTATTTAAAGTTAAAACTTTTCAATATTAACAGAGCTAAATTTTACTAACAACTATACAACCCTACATATTTGCCTTTAGAATCTCTTATTGGCACCTTAGTTAAGTTTTATAAGGATCCATAATCCTATTTAGGCATGTGTTTTACAACTTTCTGAGGGTTTTTAACAAACTTCCCCAAGATTTGAATTATAAATAAAGTATTTTGACCAATAAAAAAAAGAAACTTTTCTAAGGACAATGGAATTAAACTAAAAATCAACAACAGAAATATATTTGAAAAATCCATAAACATTTGAAAACTAAGTAACACATATAAATAACAAAATCAAAAGAACAAAATGAAAGACAAAAAGGAAATCAAAGAAAAAATCAAAAGGGAAATTAGAAAGTATTTTGAATGGAATGAATATGAAAACAGAACATATCAAAATTGTGGGATGTCACTAAAGCAGTATGTAGGAGAAATTCTATAGCACTAAACACATTGGAAAAGAACACCTCAAATCAATTACCTCAGCTTCCACTTTAAGAAACTAGAAAAGGAAGAGCAAATTAAGTTCACACTAAGCAGAAGAAAGGAAATAATAAAGATCAGAGCAGAAATCAGTGAAATAGATAACAGAAAAATGACAGAGAAAATAAAACCCAAAGCTGCTACTTTGAGAACAATAAAATTGATTAACCTTTAACTAAACTGATCCAGAAAACAAAAAACAAAAAACCACAAATGACCAATATCAAAACAGAAAACTTGAGTTGTCCTACATTAAATAAATGGAATCTTTAGTTAAAAGCTTTCCTACAAAGAAAATACCTGACCTACGTGTCTTCACTGGTGAATTCTATGAAATATTTAAGGAAGAAATAACACCAATATTCTTTGTAACTCTGAAAAGGAGGGAATAATTCCCAAGTTATTCTTCTTTTTAAAAAGATTTTATTTATTTATTTGAGATAGAGCGTGCACACGAGAGAGAACGTGAGCAGGGGGAGGGGCAGAGGGAGAGGAAGAAGCAGGCTTCCCGCTGAGCAGGGAGCGGTTGGGGGCTCGATCCCAGGACCCTGAGATCATGACCTGAGCCAAAGGCAGATGCTTAACCAACTGAGCCACCCAGGTGTTCCCAACTTATTCTTTAAGGCTGCCATTGCCTTGATACTAAAACCTGGCAAGGACATTACAAGAAAAAAATTAAAGGTCAGTATTCCTCATGAACATCAATGCAAAATCTAAACAAACTTTTACCAAGCTGAATCCAACAATATATTAAAAAATATTAAAAACTTATCATTACATTTTAACAACAAAAGATGTGAAAACTCTGTATACTAAAAACTACAAACTACTGCTAAAAGAAATTAAACAAGACTGAAATCAATGGACAGACATACTATATTCATGGGTCATAAGACTTAATATGTCAATTCTCACCAAATTGATCTATATATATTATATGCAATCACCAATACCAGCAGACTTTTGGTAGAAACTGACAAGATGATTCTAAATTTCATACAGAAGTGCAAAGGACCTAGAATAGTCAAAATCACTTTGAAAAAGAGGAATAAGTTAGAAGATTAAAACTCACTTCAAAAACTTAGTATAAAGCTATAGTAATCAAGACAGTGTGGGATTGATGTCATGATAGATAATTAGAGCAATGGAATGAATTAAATCTATATATATATGAACAACTGATTTTTTTTTTTTTTAAAGCTTTTATTTATTTGACAGAGAGAGACACAGCGAGAGAGGGAACACAAGCAGGTGGAGTGGGAGAGGGAGAAGCAGGCCTCCCGCGGAGCAGGGACCCCGATGCGGGGCTCGATCCCAGAACCCTGGGATCATGACCCGAGCCGAAGGCAGACGCTTAACGACTGAGCCACCCAGGCGCCCCGAACAACTGATTTTTGACAAAGGTGCAAAGACAATTCAATGGAGTAAGCATAGTCTTTTCAACAAATTGTGCTGGAATAACTGGCTATCTATATGCAAAAGAAAATGTATTTGGGATCATACCTTACACCATAAACAAAAATGGATTCAAAATAGATCAATGACCTAAATGTAAAAATTATATAACTTCTAGAACAAAGCACAAGAGAAAAACTGTGGCCTTGAGTTACAAAAAGATTTCCTTGAAACAGCACCAAAAGCCTTATCCATGAAAAAAAAAGATAAATGGAATTTATCAAAATTTAAAACCTCTCCTTTTCAAAAGATAATGTTAAGAGAATGAAAAAAATAAGCTATATAGAGAGAAAAATATATCTGATATACATGTATCATATATCTGATAAAGGGCTTGTACTGAGATTAGATAAAGAACTCTCAAAGCTCAATAAGATAATAACAAAGACCCCAATAAAGTGAACAAAAGATTTTTATAGATACTTTACCAAAGAAGATATACAGATGGAAAATAAACACATGAAAAAATGGTCAAAATCACTAGTTATCTGGGAAATGCAAATTAAAACCACAAAGGAAATACCACCTCCCACTTTTTTAAATGGCTAAAATTAAGAAGACTCACCATACCAGAAGTTGGTAAGAATGTGAAGGAACTGTAACTTGCATGACTGCTGATTAGAATGTAAAATGCGCAATCACTTTGGAAAACAACTTAGAAGTTCAAAGTTGAACACACATACATCTACCATATGACCCAGCTATTCCACTTTTTTTTTTTTTTTTAAGATTTTATTTATTTGACAGAGAGAGAGATAGCGAGAGCAGGAACACAAGCGGGAAGAGTGTGAGAGGGAGAAGCAGACTTCCCGCTGAGCAGGGAGCCCGATGCAGGGCTCGATCCCAGGACCCTGGGATCATGACCTGAGCCGAAGGCAGACGCTCAACGACTGAGGCACCCAGGGGCCCCACCTATTCCACTTCTAGGTATTTATCCAGGAGAAATAAGAGCATATGTCCATACATTGACTTGTACATGAATTTCCATAACAGCTTTATGTAATAGCCCAAAACTAGAAACCCACTCAAATATCCTTCAATAGGTGAATGAATAAGTTAATTTTGATACATCTATACAATGGAATACTACTCACCATTAAAATGGAATAAACTGTTGATATACACAACACTATGGATGAATCTAAAAATAATTATTCTGAGTGAAATAACAGAGACAAAAAGAATATACAGTAGTATAATTTCCTTGATATGTAATTTTTAAAAATAAAAACTAATCTATAGTGACAGAAAACAGATCAATGGTTGCCTGGTGGGTGATGGTGGTTGGTGAGGAACAAGAGGAAGGGGGATGAGAAGACTTCTGGGTATGATGAATATGTTCATTATGTTGATTGTGGTGATAGTTTAATAGGTATATATACATCAAAAGCTATTAAATTGTATACTGAAGACATATGCAGTTTCTCATATATCAATTATACCTCAATAAAGGTGTTAGATACAGGATTTTTCAATGACTGTTCAATATTCATTGCATAGTTATACTCAGCTATGTTCTCTTTGATTATCTCCAAACTTTTGTTATTATCTTTGTTCACAAATCTTTGAATGCATTTTAAGTTACTTTCTTAGGATAATAAATTCCTCAAAGTGGAATTACTGGGTAAAAGATTCTCAGGGGTTTTTTTAAAAACTTTTTTTTAAAAAGATCTATTTATTTATTTGAGAGAGAGAGAGAAAGCGAGAGAGAGAGCGCAAGCTGGGGAAGAGGGGGAGGGAGAGAGTGAGAGAATCTCAAGCCGACTCTCCACTGAGCATGGAACCTGACTCAGGGCTCGATCCCACAACCCTGAGATCATGACCTGAGCTGAAATCAAGAGTTGGATGCTCAACTATCTGAGCCGCCCAGGTGCCCCCCAAATTTTTGATAAACATTGACAAATTGCTTTCCATAAAGGGTATATCAATTTATACTCTTACCATCACTGTATGAATTACAGAATTGGGTCATTTTAAAGAAATTTATGTTCAAAACTCATTGAACACTTCATAAATGTACTCTTGATTTCTGAGCAACCTTTACTAATACTATTGTCCTGCTCTAAAATTATCTGAAACTCCTTACCACTTTCTCAATTATCCTTAATTTTTGCTTGTTGCTATACTGTCATTGCTTCATTTCACATTGTTCCTTCTTTAAAAAATGTTTATGACAGGTTTATTAAAATATAATTCACATGCCATGCAATGCATTCATTTGAAGGATACAATTCAATGGTTTTTAGTAAAATTAACAAAGTTCTGCAACTGTCACCAGAATCAATTTTAGAACATCTTTATTACCTCAAAAAGAAACCCTGTGCTCATTAACAGTCACTCATTTCCTTTTGAACCCACTAGCCCTAGGTGACCACTAATGTATTTTCTGTCTCTATGAATTTGCCTATTCTGGACATTCCATATAAATGGAATGAATACAGTATGTGGTCTTCTGTGACTGGCTTCTTTCACTTAGTATAATGTTTTCAGGGTTCATTCATATTGTAGCTTGTATCAGTATTTCATTTCTTTTTTTATTGCCAATTAACATTCATTGTACAATATACCACATTTGGCAATTCATTGGACAAAGAAGAGACTATTCAACAAATGGTATTAAAACAATTGGACATCTATTTGCAAAAAAAAAAAAAGAACCTGGATCTATGCCTCATACCTTATCCACAAATTAATTCAAAATGGATCCCATATCTAAATGTAAAACATAGGAGCACCTGCGTGGCTCAGTTGGTTACACATCTGTCTTCAACTCAGGTTATGACCCCAGGGTCCTGGGATCGAGCCCCGCGTCAGGCTCCCTGCTCAGCTGGGGAGTCTGCTTCTCTCTCTTCCTCTGCCCCTGCTCCTGTGCTCTCTCTCTCAAATAAATAAATAAATAAAATCTTAAAAAAAAATAAATGTAAAACATAAAACTGTAAACCGTATAGAAAGAAAAATAGGAGAAAATCATCACTGTCAGTGGTTAGGCAAAGACTTTTTTAAAAAGATTTTATTTATTTATTTGAGAGAGAGAGTGAACACAAGTGGGAGGAGGAGCAGAGGGAGAGGGAGAAGCAGACTCCCCACTGAGCAGGGAGCCCAACACAGGGCTGGATCTCAGGACCCTGAGATCATGACCTGAGCCAAAGGCAGATGCTTAACCAACTGAGCCACCCAGGTGCCCCTAGGCAAAGACTTCTTAGACATGACAGCAAAAATATGATCCATTAAAAAAAAGAAAGGACTTGTACCCAGTATATATACAGAACTCTTAGAACTACATAATAAGAAAATCAACAGCCAGCAAAAACCTTAAAATACAACCCAGCAATCATACTCCTGGGCATTTATCCCAGAGATATGAACATTTATGTCCACACAAATGATTATAGCAACGTTATTTGCAATAGCCAAAAACTTGAAACAACCAAAGCGTCCCTCAATAGTTGAACAGTTACACATACTGTGGTACATTTATACCACAGAGTAATTACTCAGCAATAAAAATCAATACATTATTGATGTATGCAACAACGTGGATAGATCTGAAAGGTAGGCTGAGAGAAAAAAGCCAATCTCAAACTGTTACATACCATGTGATTCCACCTATACAGCATTCTCAATGTGCCAAAAGTATAGAGATGGAAAACAAATTGTTGGTACCAGGGGTTAGAGTTGGCTGCAGGGAGGTGCATGGCCATGAGGATAAAGGGAGCGCAAGGGAGGTATTTGTGTCAATGGAACAGTTCTGCATCTTGCCAGCTGTGGTGGTTACACAAATCTACACACATGACAATATGGCATAGAACTATACACACACATTATACCAATGTCAATTCCTGGTTTGGCATCATACTATAGTTATGCTAGATGTAATCATTGAGGAAAGCCAGTGAAGGGGACACATGACATCTCTATAGTATCTTTGCAACTTCCTGTGAACGTAAAGTTATTTCACAATAAAAGAGGTTTTTTAATGGCAAAAGACCTGAACAAACATTTCACCAAAGAAAATAAACAGATGGCAAATAAACATGTGAAAAGATGTTCAACATCATTAGCCATTAGGGAAATGCACATTAAAATCACAAGGAGGGGCACCTGGGTGGCTCATTCCGTTAAGCGCCGACTCTTGATTTTGGCTCAGGTCATGATCTCAGGGTCATGGGATCGAGCCCTGTGTTGGGCTCCACACTGGGCATGGAGCCTGCTTAAGATTCTTTCTCTCTCCCTCTGTTCCTTCCCTTGCTCATGCTCTCTCTCTCTCTCTGAGAAAAAAAAATTTTTTTAAAGATTTTATTTATTTGAGAGCGAGAAAGAGAGCACTAGCGGGGTGGGGGGGTAGGGGTAGAGGGAGAGAGAGAGAGAAAGAAGCAGACTCCCTGCTAAGCAGAAAGCCCAATGTGGGGCTCAATCCCAGGACCCTGAGATCATGACCTGAGTTGAAGGCAGATGCTTAACCGACTGAGCCACCCAGGTGCCGCAAGAAAAAAAAATTTTGCAATAAAACCACAAGGAAACATCACTACATATCCATTAGAATGGCAACAACAAAAAATACTGACAAAAATCAAGTGCTGGCAAGGATGCAGAGCAACTAGAACTCTCGAGAATACACTATTGGTTGGAATGCAAACTGATACAGCCACTGTGAAAAACTCTTTGGCAGGTTACTTTTTATGAAGTTAAACATATGTTTGCCATATGACCCAGCAATCTTACTATTAGGTATTTACCCTAAAGAAATGAAAATTTACATTCACCCAAAAATCTGTACATGAATGTTCATAGCACCTCTATTTATAAATGCCAAAAAACTAGAAACAACAGAAATGTCCCTCAATAGGTGATTGAATAAACAAGTCGTGGTATGTCCATACAATGGAATTCCACTCAGCAATAAAATGGAAAGAACTATTGCTAAATGCAACAATATGGATGAATTTCAAAGGCATTGTACTCCAAAGTCTCAAAAGGCTGCATACTGTATGATGCCATTTGTATGACATTTTCCAAAAGACAAACTATAGTGACAAGAAAGATAAGTAGTTTCCAAGGGGTAGGGGTGGGGCATGGATGTGGCTGTAGAGCAGAAGGTCAGCAACTATTTTCTTCCTTTTTTTTAAAACATTTTTTTAAAGATTTTATTCATTTATTTGACAGACAGAGAGAGACAGCTAGAGGGGGAACATAAGCAAGGGCAGAGGGAGAGGGAGGAGGAGGCTCCCCACTGAGCAGGGAGCCCGACACGGGGCTCCATCCCAGGACCATGGGATCATGACCCGAGCCAAAGGCAGACCCATAACAACTGAGCCACCCAGGTGCCCCTCAGCAAATATTTTCTGCAGAGAGTCAGATGGTAAATATTTTAGGCTTTGTGGCCTGCATATGGTCTGTGTTGCATATTCTTCTTTGTTTGTTGCTTCTGTTCTTTTTATAACACTTGAAAATATAAAAACTATTCTTAGCTTCTGGGTCCTAAGAAAACAGGGCATGGGACAGATTTGACTCGGGCGCAGTTTGCTGACCCCTACTACAATGAGATAGCACAAGGGAGTCCAGGATCTGGTGTGTGATGTAATTGATCTGCATCCTAACTGTAGTGGTGGTTACACAAATCTATAGATGTGTTAGAACTCATAGAAGTGTATGCACATAAAAATGTCAGTAATATCGTATGCTAATTAAGAAAAAAAGACCCCAGTAACCAATCAGGTCTGCTCATCTGTCACGAGAGATCAAAGATTGCCTTTTCTCTAAGATACAGAGATCAAGAAATCTTTTTAAAGATGGTTTCTACTTACTCTATTTATAAAATTGTTTACCGTAGTAATTCCCTCAGTTAAAATGGCACCCTTGTTTGAATATGATACTGAATTCAATTGTAATTTATTAGGTTATGATGATGACAACTGTTTCTTTGAGGACAGGAAAGGCACGTGTTGATTATTCTCTACTACAGAGAAATAAATGTATTTAGCACTTATAACAATGTCCAGTTTATTAGCTGAGCCATGAACATTGAAGCTCAAAGCAGTATGTGAGTTTTAGCCTGCAAACAGCAATTCAAGCTGAATTGTTCTCTAATAAGTTGCCTTTGTAAGCGCCAGAAATGATAACTTGTGTTATGGAGAATATGCCCTTTCTTAACTTTTCTAAACTGGAGACGAGAATCTGAGATTTACTTGGATGCTCCAGAGAAGAGGGTCACTGTACCATAGCAGCACTTTTCCACAGGCCTTGCTTACTGTCAGAAAGAAGACTCAGCATATTGTATTTAAAAAAATCCAGAGAACTGACTTCTGTGGTCTGGCCAAATGAATAAATTTTTAATGCTTCCCTAAAAATAGTTCTTAAGAAAATAAAAATATTTCATCTTTAGTAGTGATTCTCTTGGTGGTAGGTTATGTACCTCGGGGTCAGTGATATTTTTGGAAATTATACGACCTAATCCAAGAATTGCTGGCCTGGTGATCCCTTTGAAAAATAGTATAAAATCTTTCATCTAGGCAGTCCTTCAAAGTATATTTATCAAGTATATACTCTGGAAAACAGTATGAGGTTTCCTCAAAAAGTTAAGAATAGGGTGCCTGGGTGGCTCAGTCAGTTAAGCGGCTGCCTTCAGCTCAGGTCATGATCCCAGGGTCCTGGGATTGAGTCCCGCATCCGGCTCCCTGCTCAGCAGGAAGCCTGCTTCTCCCTCTCCCTCTCCCTCTGCCTCTCCCCCTGCTCATGCTCTCTCTCTCTCTGTATCTGTGTCTCAAATGAATTAAAAAAAAAAAAAGTTAAAAATAGAACTACCCTATGACCCAGCAATGGCACTACTAGGTATTTATTCAAAGGATACAAACAT
>NC_138385.1:75424572-75434671 GCF_054177405.1 Leptonychotes weddellii
TAAGGAGGGCACTTGTGATGAGCACTGGGTATTATATTCAACTGATGAATCACTGAATTGTACCCCTGAAATTAATAATATACTATATGTTAACTAAATTGAATTTAAATAAAAAATTTTAAAAAATTGCTACCCCTTAATAGTCACATCCCCTTCTTCCCCTCTCATGCCACAAACTCTAACCTCTGGCAACCACTAACTTGTTCTCCATCTCTATAATTTTGTCACCAGAGAATGTTATATGAGGGGTGTCTGGGAGGCTCAGTCAGCTCAGGTCACGATCCCAGTGTACTGGGATCGAGCCCCGCATCGGGCTCCCTGCTCAGTGGGGAGCCTGCTTCTCCCTCTCTCACTCCCCCTGCTTGTGTGCTCTCTCTCAAATAAATAAATAAATAAATAAATAAATAAATAAATAAAATATTTTAAAAAAAGAAAAAAGAGAATGTTATGTGAATAGAATCATACAATATGTGACCTCTTAAAAATGGCTTTTGAAAAAAAAGGGGGGGTTTTGTTCACTCAGTGTAGTGCCCTTGGAATTCATCCAAGCTGTTGCAAGCACCAATAGTTACTTCTTTTTATTGCTGAGTTGTATTCCGTGGCACAGATGTACCAGTTGTTTAACCATTCACCTGTGAAAGACATCTGGGCTGTTTCCAATTTTAGGTTACTATAAATAAACTGCTAGAACAATCATGTATAGGTTTTGATGTGGACATAATTTTTATTCCTCTGGGATGAATGCCTTAGAGTGTGACTGCTGGGCCATATGGTAAGTGTATGTTTAGTTTTTAAAGGAAATGCCAAATTGTTTTCCGGAGTAGCTATACCATTTGACATTCCATCAGCAATGTATAAGAGATTCAGTTTCTCCACATCCTCGCCAGCACTTGGTGTTGTCATTATTTTTTCCCAGTTTGAGATATAATTGACATGCAACAGTATATAAGTTTAAAGTGTGCAACAGAACGATCTGATATATGTATGTACAGGTTTCCTCTGCTATCCAAAAGTAGGGTGTTCCTATGAAACTTCATAAGCTGAAAGGGCATAAAGCAAAGCAATTGCCATTAATTTTTCTGGAAAAAGTTTTGAGTGTTCTCAGCTCCACCAAAATCACCCCTCTTAGGCTTGTCTGATACCTTAGGACACATCTTGCTAACGAGATGCACAAAATACATCAAGATAAAGCACAAATGCTCATAGATGCTGTTGAAAGTTCTGGTGGCTAGATGCTGAGATGCCCAACGTAGTTCTGAGGGAAGAAGCTTGGAGGGGCTGCTCTCACTGCTCTTGGGGTACACGCTGCCTCTTTTTTTTTTAACGATTTATTTTATTGAGAGAGAGATAAAGAGAGAGCATGAGCGGGAAGGGCAGAGGGGGAGGGAGAGAGAAACTCAAGCTGACTCTGCTCTGAGTGTGGAGCCCAACATGGGGCTCGATCCCACGACCCTGACTGAGATCAGGACCCGAGAGGAATCCAAGAGTCAGAAGCTCAACCGACTCTGCCACCCAGGTGCCCCAAGGTGCCCACCACCTCTTTAATGGCTCTCTGCAAAACAAACACCAAATGCTATTTTCGCTTTTCACCTTTTGTCGTAAAAGCAAAAATCTTCTTCAGGTATCTTTTGACTAGCAAAAATAGGTAATGATGTAGGTTTTTTGTAAAAGTGAAGTGGTATAATGTGAATGTTTGAAATGCGTGGGATACCAGTGTTGCTGAATAATTACCACAATAAGTTTAGTTAACATGCATCACTTATTCATTTGGTCATACCACGGAAGTCAGTTCTGTGTATACTGTATGATCTGTCTTACGTGTAGAGCCTAAAAAAACCAAACTCATGGAAACAGAGGTCAGATTTGTGGTTGCCAGAAGCAGGGATTAGGTGATGAGAGAATTGGGTGATGGTGGTCAAAAGGTACAAACTTACCATTTATGAGATAAATAAGCTCTGGGGATATAATATACAACATGGTGACTATCGTTAATAATACGGTATTGCATATTTGAAAATTGCTAAGACAGTATGGGGTGCCTGGGTGGCACGGTTGAGTATCCAACTCTTGGTTTTGGCTCAGGTCCTGATCTCAGGATTGTGAGATCGACCCTGCTGGGGACTCTCTCTTCCTCTGTCCCTCCCAACCCCCCCATCCCCGTGCTTGTGCGCGCGTGCTCTCTCTCCCTCTCATGAATGAATGAATGAATGAATGAATGAATGAATAAATAAGAAAGTTGCTAAGAGAGTAGATCCTAAAAGTTCTCATAAGGTAAAGAAAATTTTTGTAACTATATGAGGTGACCTCAACTCATTTTTCTTGCCTTTACTCTGCTCCAGCCACACTGGCCTTCTTATAATTCACTCAACACATCAGACAAGCTCCCATCTCAAAGTTTTGGCATTTCTTCTTCCCTCTACCTAGAATGCTCTTTCCCCATAGTCTCACTTCCTTTGGATATTACTTAATGTCACCTTCTTATTCATCTCCACACCACCACCACCATCACTCTTGCCCAAGACATCCTATCCCCCTTCCTGGCTTTATTTTCTTCTCCATAGCACTTAGCACTATTGATACAGTTCTTTTTATATCTATATTCTATAAGTTTACTTATTTACCCTGTCTTTATCTGTTTTTCCCACCACAATATAATCTTATGAAGGTATGAATTTTTATCTGTTTTGTTTTCTCTTCAGTGTCAGTGTCTAGAACCAACTCTGGCACACCGTAGGTGCTCAACAAGTATTTTAAGTGAATTATGTTGTCGTCTCTAATTGAGTGTGTTTCAACAAAGAACTGTTGGTTGACTATTATGCTTTAAGGAGTATAGTGCTGGTTGCTGGGCAAATATTTTCTACAACATATTTCTTCCATATCCTTCAATCATATTTTCACTGTATCAATAGGTATAACTCTAAATAATAAAAGATAATTTTGTCTGTCAGATCCCCATTCAATGCATATATAGGAACTGTGAATATAGGCTCCTCCTTCTTCTTCAGACTGCAGATCTTAATGAGCCAGGATTTTGTTCGTTTTTTTCTTAGGTATGTATTATTCTCTCTTCTAGCAATTTCTTTGTGATCTCTTTCCCTTCTTATGTCATTCATCTTCTTCCCCCACTCCTTGCCCTAAAAAATTTAGGAGACTGGCTGATATCCAGGAAAACCTTTCATCTTTTACCTTGATCTTTTTTTCAGTATTATCTCAATTTCGAACAGGCTTAATTAAAAAAAAAAAACATTTCTTAGATACATGTATTATTTGACATACAGTTTTATCATCAAGCTGTGCTTACTATAAAGCTCTCTCCATTGACAACGTGTACAAATTGCATTGGTAGGATGAAGAAGGAAGCAGGAGAGGCTTCTGGAACTAGCATCTGTGTTCTTCAAATATCAGAATTACTTGATGATGTTTAATGAGGCACTTGCCCATTAATTTTAACTTGGCTTTTCAAATTCTTTGGACATCATCACTCTGCAATGTATTTTTAATTTTCCAGAGTAAAACCTTTAATTATTCTTCTCATAATTTTAAAGTATAACCAATCATTATGGCATTTAATGGGAATATACTAGGTAGTCAGAAAAATATTTGAAACTAGATTGATTTAAAAATAGAGACTTGCTTTCAAATGTATGCACGTTAAAAATATTTTGAAAGTATGTGTTTTCTGCTATGGCTCCTAAATAAAATATAATGACTAGAGAGGTACATCCCCTACTTTTTACTATGAAGGCTCGATATTCAAGATAAATGCCTTTTGTTAATCTTTCCTTTTTTGATTATTTGTAATTCTTTTTTTTTTTTTAAAGATTTTATTTATTTGGCAGAGAGAGACATAGCGAGAGAGGGAACACAAGCAGGGGTTGTGGGAGAGGGAGAAGCAGGCTTCCCACGGAGCAGGGAGCCCGATGTGGGGCTCCATCCCAGGACCCCGGGATCATGACCTGAGCTGAAGGCAGATGCTTAACGACTGAGCCACCCAGGTGCCCCTGATTATTTGTAATTCTTAAGAAGTTACTCTCAGCTAATGAACTGGAATTACATTTCCACACTTGGGCATACTAGGAATTGTTTAAGGTTTAAAATGCATGATTTTAAGCATCTGGGTAATTTAAAAGTATAAAGTTATTTGTGGAGAAATTTAAAATGTTACACAATGGCTGAAATAAAATTCTTGGGATAAGAATAGTGTGTGTGGAGGTGGGTTTGAAAAATCCAAAGTCCAACATTTTACTTTTTAAAAATGGCAATTCCCTGTTTTAGTCACCGAGAATTCTAATCACAGAGCATGCCAGATTTAAAAATATTTATTTTAAAACTTGAATCTATATATTTGTCTCTTTATAAAATATCTTATGGTGCAATCAAAGGCACAGTTATTTGGTTTAAAAGTATTTACCTAGATAGAGCCTCTAGATTACTTTTCCTGCTTTCAAATTTGTTGGACTTCAACCTACTGAGTAATCACTTGTACTTAGGTCATGAGTATTTGTTTATTTTACTTGTCTACTGATGGCACATGGGAGTAAAATCCATTTTCAAGGTCTCCCTCCTTGAACAGAGAAAATACTATAATAATAAGCCTCATTATCCCACCATGATAAAAAAAAAATCCTCTAAAGTCTTTGTTTGAAGGATTCAAATAACATCTGTTGCAATACCAAAGCACCAGTTCATTAACCACCTTTCTTCTCTACTCATTTTACCTGCATAAAATATAACTCCAGGCTCCCTAAGGTAACTTAATTTTCATTGAATTTTTTTTAAAAGAAATTAGTAAGTTGAAGCAGTAGAGGTGAAGGCTGTCATTTTTTTAAATTGTTTACTTCTTGTCCATTCCCAATTATTTCTGCCACCTGGTGCACAGAAGATGTGGTCCAACAAAAGGGATTATCTCACACACACACACACACACACACACATCTGTCATAGTCCTGGTCCCAGGAGTTCACATATTTCACTTTCGTTCTTTGGTATGCCATTTTCATGTTCAAGTTATTTAGTTGCTAGCTTTCTTTTTAAATAGGAATTATTTGTGCAACAAAACAAGATGATAAATTATCCCACCCAGAAAACAAAATATGAGCAAGTGGGGACAAACTAGTGACAACTACAATACCTACAGTATTATCTTATATGCAGAAGGAAGCACAGGGAAGCAACAGGGCCTCTCACTGACTTGAAAACAAAAAAAAATAATGAACAGGTACTCACTGAATGCTCATAGAGCCAACATGAGGACAGGAGCTAAAACTGTAAAGGGTTTAATATTCCAATGGCAGGTGAGTACCATGGGTCTGCAGTAAGGTCTAAGAGGGCTAAAACAGTCTGGCTAACACATATGGACTCTTAGAACTAATCAGCTAAAACATCCTTTAAGGATAAATATCCACACTGAGGAGATCTGCTGGTGAATCTAAATTGAACAGGATAGTGAGAATAGACACAAAGGAAAGAACAGGTCAGAAAAAAAAATAATAGGGGAACAGAGTCTAGAAATCCCAGAAATTAAGCCACCATAGTTTTTGACACTTCACAAAAACAATAGGAGAGAGCCCTAGTCATAAATTTACAAAATCCCTATCTCCCTTCTAAAAGTTCAGGAAAATTAATCCACTTGAAAATGAACAGCAAGGGCACCTGGGTGGCTTAGTCAGTTAAGTGTCTGCCTTCGGCTCAGGTCATGATCCTAGGGTCCTTGGGATCGAGTCCCTCATCGGGCTCCCTGCTCAGTGGGGGGTCTGCTTCTCCCTCTCCCTCTGCCTGCTGCTCTGCCTACTTGTGCTCTCTCTCCATCTCTCTGTCAAATAAATAAATAAAATCTTAAAAAAAAAAAAAGAAAATGAACAGCAAAATAAAATAAAGAACAGAAGCCACCTAATCATCTTAATAGATACAGAAGAAAGCATTTGACATTCAGAATACAAACTTTCAAGAAACCTAGAATAGAGGGGGAAATCCTCAACCTGATAAAGACATGTACAAAAACCCTGCAATTAACATGATACTTACTGATAAAAGACTGGATGTTACCTCTTAAGATTGGAAACAAAGCAAGGATGCCCACTCTTGGCACTTCACTGTTGCCACTTCAACACTGTACTGAAGGTTCTGGCCAGTGCAATCAGGCAAGAAAAATAAAAGCCATCCAGATTGTAAAGGAAGAAGAACAACTGTCTTTATTGCAAATGACATGATCCTGTATGTGTCAGAGACACAGATGGTGTATTACAGCATCCAGAGGAAGGAGTTGTAAGGAATTTACAAACAAAAAACTATTAGATCTAATAAATAAGTTCAGAAAAATCCCAGGATGCAAAATAAGTTTATGAAAATCAATTATATTACTATTTACAAGCAATAAACAATTCAAAATGAAATTAAGAAAATAATTCCATTCATGATACCATTAAAAAGAATAAAAATACTTAGGAATAAATTTAACAAAATAAGTACAAGTATACTGAAAATTTAAAAACACTGATGAGGGAAATTAAAGATTTAAATAAATGGAGAGACATCCTGTAACATCCCCAAATTGGTCTATAGACAAACACAATCCCTACCAAATTTCAACAATTTTTTTGTGTGTTTGTGGAAATTGATAAACTGGCTGTTGGGAGACAATTCTCCATGGATATTCCACAGTTCTGCAGAGTGTAGGTCTTCTGAGCAAAGAACATGTTTGAACAGCAAAGACCTTGGAAGCCAGAGATTGAGAGATATATCTCCCTAAAGACATTTGCTTACATTCCAAGATAATAAATCCAGAGACCTTTCCCTCCCCTCCCCAGAGAAGATTTCCTTACATTCCAGAGTAAAGATGAGGTTATTCTCTCTCCCAAAAGAGAGGAATGGGTAGATGTGTCAGCAAACCTTATGTGAGCTTAGAGTCTCATAATTTTGGGGGTCCATTCCTGTAGCGAAACCCACTGCATATGCAGGTAAACATCTGACCCTCATTTGTATTGCCCTGTGGAGAGCTGCTGCACGGAGAACTGACACAAGATGCTACTCTGGATGCTGTAATATACCATCTGTGTCCCTGACACAGGGATCTGATGTCTTCTGTCAGCATATGCATGTGAAACTGTGACAAACTTAGTTTGAAAGTAGGGCAAAATCTCAGACCCTTCACAGTTTTTGACTTAACACTGATCCTAAAATTAAATGGAATAGACCTAGAATACACCCCCCTCCAAATTTTAAAAATGAAAAACAAAGTTGGAGGACTTTCACTTCCCAATTTCAAAACTTATTATAAACTGTAGTTATCAATATAGTATGATGCTGGCACAAAGACAGACCTATAGATCAAAGGAAAAGATCTGAGAATCTAGAAATAAACTTTTACATTTATGGTCAATTGATTTTTGACAAAGGTGCCAAGGAAAGGATAGCCTTTTCTATAAATGGTGCTGGGAAAATTGGATTTCCATGTGCAAACACTACACTCCTACATTAACTCAAAATGAATCAGAGAACAAAGTGTAAAAGCTAACATTATAAAACCTATAATAGAAAACAGGTGAAAGTCTTAAGCACCTTAGTTAGGAAAAGATTTCTTAGATATGACCCCAAAAGTATGACTCATAAAAGAACAAATTAAGGGGCGCCTGGGTGGCTCAGATGGTTAAGCGTCTGCCTTCGGCTCAGGTCATGATCCCAGGGTCCTGGGATCGAGTCCCACATCGGGCTCCCTGCTCGGCAGGAAGCCTGCTTCTCGCTCTCCCACTCCCCCTGCTTGTGTTCCTGCTCTCACTATCTCTCTCTCTGTCAAATAAATAAATAAAATCTTAAAAAAAAAAAAAAAAAGAACAAATTAATAAATCCAGTGTCATCAAGATTCAAAACTTTTGTACTTCCAAGCTCAAAACACCACTAAGAAACACCAGTAAACACCCTAAGAAAATGCGAAGAAAAGCCATAGACTGGGAGAAGATATTTGCAAATCACATATCCACATCACATTGCAAGTCACATAAAGGACTTGTATATCCAGAATATACAAAGAACTTACAACTCATTGATAAGAAAACAAACCAATTTTATAAATGGATGAAAAACTGGACTTGTTCCCTACGCCTAACCAGTACAGCCTGCTTATAATGATTAAGTGGGATCCAGAGTTTCACAATATAATACCCAAAATATCCATGATACAGTCAAAGATGACTCATTATATGAAAACCCAGGACAATTGCATCAGATGCCAACACAGATGACTCAGATATTGGAATTATCTGACAAGGATTTTAAGGCATCAATCCTAAAAATGCTTCAATGAGCAATTATGAACACTCTTGACACAAATGAAATAGAAATTCTCAGCAAAAAAAAAAGTTTAAAAAGAACCAAAAAAATTATAGAACTGAAAAGTCTAATTACTGAAATAAAAAAAATTCATTGGATAGGTTCAACAGTATATTGGAGAAGACAGAGGAAAGAATCAGAGAACTCAAAGACAAATCAACAGAAATTACACAATCTGAAAAATAGGGAGCTCTTACATTTAGGTCTTACTTTTTTTCTGGTACTGTTTAAGGAATTTTTATTAAAGTAACAATTTTATCATCCAAATTATGTTTCCTTTCTCAGTTATCAATTCTGTTATTTAAAACAGAAGGGACATTCTGAGCTATTCCACAGAAAAGAATTACAAATTTAAAGAAAGGAATGCTTTAAATTTTTGTACTTTGCTGAACCACTGGTGAGAAGGCAGTCTTTGATATATTTTGAATTAATTTCTGTATATGGATTGAGGTATCAATCCAAATTCATTCTTTTGCATGTGCATATCCAGTTTTCCCAGCATCATTTGTTGAAATGGCCAGTTGATTTTTGACAAAGGTCCAAAAGTAATTCAATGAAGGTAGGACAGCTTTTTCAACAAATTGTGCTGGAACAACTAGGCATCCATACATGGGGAAAAAGAAGAAAAAGTAAGCCTTGACCTAAACATCATACCATAGAAAAGTTATACTCTTTTAATACAAAAGTTAATTCTAAGTGAATTATGAATTTAAATGTAAAATGTAGAACTGTCAAACTTTTAATAGAAAACAGGAGAACATCTTCGGGACTCAGAATTAGGTGAAGAGTTCTTTAAAATGACACTAAAAATACTATTCGTAAAAGAAACCATAATAGATTAGACTTCAGAATTAAAAACTTTTATGCTATGAAATACTTTACTAAGAGGATGAAAAGACAAGCTACAGTGTGGTCAAAATATTTGCAAAGCACATTTTCAGCAAAAGCTTTCTTTGTAGAATAAGTAAAGAACTCTCACAACTTAACAGAAAAGAATCCAGTTGTAAAATGAGCAAAAGACGAACAAACATTTCACCCAGGAAGAGATGTGGATGGTGAATAAGTACCTGAAAAGATGTTTAACTTCATTTGTCATTAGAGAAATACAAATCTAAACCACAAGGAGCGATCACTACAAACTTATTAGAACAGCAAAAAGAAAATATATTGATGATACCAAATACCGGTGAGGATGCAGAGAAGCTGGATCTCTCATGCACTAGTGGTGAGAATGTAACCTGGTGTGGCCACTCTAGAAAATATTTTGGCAGTGTATCAGTTTCCTAGAGTTGCCATAACAAATTACCACACACTTGTCAGCTTAAACAACAGAAATTTATTCTCTCATGGGTTTGAAGGCCAGAACTCCAAATCAAGGTGTTGGCAGAGCCATGCTCTCTCTGAAGACCATAGAGAAAGAAGAATCCTTCCTTGCCTCTCCCTAGCTTCTGGAGGCTCCCCGCGATTCTTAATGTTCCTTGGCTTATAGATGCATGACTTCAATCGCTGCCTCCATTGTCACGTGATCTTCTTCCTTCTGTGTATCTCTCTCTATAAATCTCCCCCTCCTTTCTCTCTTTTTTTTTTTTTTTAAAGATTTTATTTATTTATTTGAGAGAGAGAATGAGATAGAGAGAGCATGAGAGGGGGTAGGGTCAGAGGGAGAAGCAGACTCCCTGCTGAGCAGGGAGCCCGATGCGGGACTCGATCCTGGGACTCCAGGATCATGACCTGAGCCGAAGGCAGTTGCTTAACCAACTGAGCCACCCAGGCA
>NC_138385.1:75435171-75544125 GCF_054177405.1 Leptonychotes weddellii
TTTTTTTTTTTTTTAAAGATTTTATTTATTTATTTGAGAGAGAGAATGAGATAGAGAGAGCATGAGAGGGGGTAGGGTCAGAGGGAGAAGCAGACTCCCTGCTGAGCAGGGAGCCCGATGCGGGACTCGATCCTGGGACTCCAGGATCATGACCTGAGCCGAAGGCAGTTGCTTAACCAACTGAGCCACCCAGGCACCCGTCGCTTTTTTTTTTTTTTGGAAAGATTTTATTTATTTATTTTAGAGGGAGAGGAAAAGAGATTGCGTGTGTGAGCAAGTGGGAGGGGCAGAGGGAGAGGGAGAGAGAATCTCAAGCAGACGCCACAGGGAGCAGGGAGGCTGATGTGGGCACAGTCGGTTAAGTGTCCGACTCTTGGTTTCCGCTCAGGTCATGATCTCCGGGTCGTGAGATGGAACTCCACATCAGGCTCTGTGCTCAGCGCGGGGTCTGCTTGAATTTCTCTCTCTCCCTCTCCCTTTGCCCCACACCCAAATCTCTCTCTCTCAAATAAGTAAATAAATCTTTAAAAAACCCCAATGAGTTAGAGGTGATTACTAAAAGGATAAAAGAGAACTCTGAAGAACACAGGAATAGCATTGCAGAGAGCAGCCATTATCTCTAGAGTTGAGGGAGTAGATCCGAGGACTTGAAAGAACACTGCCCCTTCCACCACCCTCAGGGTGGGACTCAGACCTTGGCACAGAGGGTGGGTTGCAGCCCACTGGATGGTGGAGAAGTCCTCTGAGGTATAGCAGGTCAAAGCTGGCCCACACCTGGCAGGCCCAGACTGGCAAACAGGGAGCTGCTCACCGGTGCTGGAGACCTGGGGCTAGTGAGCTAGGGCTGGCAAGCAGGGAGTTGCCTGTTGGGGTGCTGGGGAAATCCACTGGGCAGGGGGGTGCCACTGGGTCTCCTGTACACTGCTAGCAAGGGTGCCGCCTGCTTGGATTCTGGTGTAAATTGCCGAATGGTAGGCACCGCTTGGTCTCTTGCACACCACTGGCAGTTGCATGATAGATTCAGGAAAAGAAAACGCCCCAGACCAGAAAGATAAGCTCCTGCCTCTGCTATGCTCTACACTGTTCCTCCAGCACCCTCACCCGACAAAGCCTAACATTATACTATCCAGCTGAGGAGAAATGTTTACAAGGTCCGGTATCACAAAACAGGGCAAAGAAGGGTAGATTTAAAGCTTAAGAGCAATAAACTGATAATTGGTACATCAGGTTCTTCAGGAGGTATCACTGGACTGGGACTAATTTTTTACATTAGTTGTATAGTTTGGGATTACCAAACCATGTGGGTAGTATAAATTTGGACTTCAAACCCAGAAGAGGTATATTCTTGGAATTTTGATTTTTCAGGGAGACTCCCTCCCTTCAAAACTTCCCATATAGCATTGCCTACTCATAAAGGAGGCCTTAATCCTATGTGGCAGGGAATTATATAGCCATAATAATATTTATGCAAAAATACTTATATGTTTTAGTACTGAAAGTATTATGTTACAGATTAATTCAGATATCTGAAACCTATCTAGAACCCCTCACTGCTAACAATGCCAAATTCATTACATGGAACAAAAATCCATGGACAGAATAATAGAACATCTGAAAGAAATACAAGCACAAAACCAAGAACAACCATGAAAGAAAGCCAACTTCCCAAATGGAAGAAATAGCTAACATAGCAAACTAAAGAAGACTTTAAAATTAAGTATAATATCCCAGAGATATTTTAGACAAAAGTACATGAGAGAAAAGATATAACTAGAGCTTTTAGAAATGAAATAAACGACCATTGAAATTAAAAATTCAAGGGAGGGGCTAAAAAGAATAACAAACACACCTAGGAATGATATTAAAAATATTTACTGACTAGTATGACACAATTATCAAAAAATCAGAATATCCGCCTTAGAATAGTATGCCCTAACAATGTAAACCAGCTTAATTTCAGCCTTAAACACAGATGAAGATTGAGCCAGACAATTTTTTCAGAATACAATGCACAGGGGCAAAAAAATGAAAAGACATATCAAGAGACATGGAAAATAGATTCAGAAGTTTAAATACTCAGGGTGCCTGGGTGGCTCAGTCAGTTGGGTGTCTGCCTTCTTCAGCTCTGGTCGTAATCCCAGCATCCTGGGATCGAGCCCCGCATCAGGCCCTCTACTCAGTGGGGATCCTGCTTCTCCCTCTCCTTCTGACTACTTGTGCTCTCTCTCCCTGTCAAATAAATAAATAAAATCTTTTTAAAAAAGTTTAAATATTCACATGATTGTGATTCATGTAAAACAGAGATAGTGAGGGGCACTTGGGTGGCTCAGTCAGTTAAGCATCTGACTCCTGATCTCAGCTCAGGTCTTGATCTCAGGGTTGTCGAGTTCAAGTCTCATGTTGGGCTCCATGCTTGGTGTGCAGCCTACTTAAAAAAACAAACAAATAAAACCCCCCAAAACCCACAGAGATAGTGAAAGGAAAGGAATACAGAAATAATGAACAAGATATTATCAGAGTTCAAGATGTCAGTCTTTTGGCCACTAAATACACAAACACACATATGGATTTTTTATAAAATCCCCCACCTATATACATTATGGTGAAAACTGAGGTCTTATAATTTAAAGAAAATCCTAAAAGCATTCAGAGAAAAATTAACTGGTTACCTATACAGAAACCTATACAGAAATGAGAATAAAATTGGCAACCATGGATGCTATAAGACAGTATCTTGAAAGTTCTGAGGGAAAACATTTTGATCCTAGAATTTTATACCAAGCCTCAGTAGCATTCAACCTTGAGAGCTAAATGAAACATTTCTGTTTAGCACCTCTAAATTGTTTTTTCAGACCCTGACAATAGCAAAATTCCTCAGTGTCTAGACATGCAAACTATTTTTGAAAGAATTATTTGAAAATGTACTTTGTCAACATAAAAATGAGTCAAAAATTAAGAAAAAAGAAAACAAATCTGTGTCAATATTGCTGCATAGTGCAAAAAAAAAAAAAAATCAACAGTCCTACTAAATTCCCAGGTGATTTCTATGTGTGAGGAGCACAGGTAGCACAGGAAACTGCATGTTAGGGTTCTTGTTTTGTTGGGGTAGGGTTAGAGAAAAAGGTATAGGTATTTATTGATGGTTCATGTTTATAAAAAATACATTTAAATAATGTAACAGAAATGAAACAAACAGAACTACTCAGTAAGTTATTTGTAGCACTACATTTACATTATGTTCTCTTAGGTAGGTCCATCTGAAAATGGTCCCTCTATTCTTAGCATCTTTAATCTCAATTTGATAATGGGCTATTGGAAAATTAAGTAATAGCTAATATATATTGGGCAATTACTTTGTGCCAACACTGTTTTAAGTACTTTATATGTATTATCACATTTAAGCCTAATAAAAATAACTCTCTAAGATGGAGAAAGGGTCATTATTACTATTTTACTGGTAAGAAAATTGTGGTACAAGGTAGATATATAACTTGCTCAAATAAGCCAAGATTTGAACCCGGGCCATCTGGTTTCGAATCTCCTTATGTACTACTTTGCTGCCATACTGGCAGAGTCTTCAGCTTTACTTATTTATTTAATAACTTTGTAAGCACCTCTGAATTCCAAGGCAGTGAATGAGTAAAGGAGGGGAGCCTAGTTAGAGGTGAATAAGACTCTGTTCTTACTTTAATTTACCCTCTTGCAGCTAGTGGGTAAATAGAGAAAGCAGTATGGCATGGTTTTAAAAGAATGGATTTGGGCATCAGATAGAACTGGGGTTGAATCTTCACACTAGCATTTACAACGATGAGATTACTTCATTTTCCTAAGCTCCAGTTTCAACAACCATGGAATGAGAATAACAATAGTACCTACCTCACTGAGTGGTGGTGAAGATTGAGATGGTCTATGTAAAGAACTCAAGCCATTGTTATTTTAGGCAATAAGAACGTGTCTTTGGAGCCCACAAATTTTGAGCTGGGGAGATTAGGAAACACTTCATGGGAGAAATAATACTTGAGCTAGGTTTTGAAGAACAAGTAAGATGTTTAATATGTAGAAATGGGAAGAGGTCTATTCAGGCTGAGCTAACATTGCGAGCAAATGCATGGAGGCAGGAAATTAAATTGGGTCAGATCATACAGTACACTAAAGGAAATATTAGTAAATAAAGCTTGAACAGTGGCTTTGATTTGTATTTTGGGAAAATAAATGAAATGAGATTATGAACTCCAGGCAGACAGAACTTCTTTGATTTCCTCCTTAATTTTGCTACCCCGTGTCCCATGGAATAGAACTGAATAGCATAGAAGTTACATGCGTATCACATGTGTTGATGGGGTAACCCCATGTCTGTATCCATCTGCTTTTGCCCCCTCCTTGTGTCCATTCTAGAGGCTACAAAAAGCCTTGGTTTCCCAGTCTCCCTTGCAGCCAAGAGTGGCCATGCTTCACAGCCTGACTAATGAACGACAAGCAGAAATCTATTGGAGGGCTCCTGGGAGAGTCTGGCTTTATTTATTTATTTATTTTTAAGATTTATTTATTTATTTGACAGAGAGAGAGAGCACGCAGGGGGAGAAGCAGAGAGAGAATCCTCAAGCAGACTCCCCGATGAGTGCAGAGCCCAAGGTGGGGCTTGATCCCAGGACCCTGAGATCATGACCTGAGCTGAAATCAAGAATGGGCCACATAACTGACTGAGCCACCCACGCACCCCCAGAGTTTTGCTTTATAATGAAAAGGAGGACAAATATCCTGGGACCATCTCTTTTTCTCTACTTCATGCCATGTCTGGAGTTGCAGCAACCATCTTCTGATCATGAACTTATGGAGCAGAGAATCCTGATATAGTTAAGACATTAAACCAGTTCCTGGGGCACCTGGGTGGCTCAGCTGGTTAAGCATCCAACTCTTGGTTTCAGCTCAGGTCATGATCTCATGATCTCAGGGTTGTGGGATCAGGCCCCATGTCCAGCTCTACACTCAATGTGGAGTCTGCTTGTCCCTCTCCCTCTGCTCCCTCCCCCACACTCTGTCTCTCTAAAATAATAAATAAAATCTTAAAAAAAATTCCCCAGCAGCTGCAAATCTCCAGACACCTTGTTATGTGAGAAAAATGAACTCCCATCCATTGCTGGCCACATTGTTCTTGCACCCAGAATCATTCCTAGCTGATACAATGGAAGATATTCTGGCTTTAAGAATTTTAAAAATAAAGTAGAACTAGTTTTTACTCAGGCAGAGTTTTATTTATTCTGTTTTTCTCCGGTCAGTGCCCACAGTCCTAATGATTTTGAAACCTAATCTAGTATTTGGCTGAGGTCAGACCAGATCTGGGAAAGTCTGTAAATGGGCTGTGACAACTACATACCAGAGACAGATGGGTTTACTGTTAGGTGGCATTATTCATCAATACAGGTTTCTGCATGGGCCCTTAAATCTATTTATTATTTGTTCTATCTGCAAAAGTGTCCTGTTGTCAAAGAGAAAATACTCTGGCATTAAATAATGACCTACAGTATCAGAATAATTGAACACAACATACATAAAGTGGAAATAATTGACCAGTATGGAAATTCAGCATGACAGAACTGTTACTTTGCTGCAATGTAGTCTAACTTTTCTGCAGTGAAGAAATTGTCATGCAATGATTCCAGGGGATGATAAAAGCTTAACCCAGTATCAGATTTCAAGGTATAGATTTATCCACATATATTTTTATATCTTGGTGGCCTTCAAAATCAGATCGTTTGGGTTCAATATCATCTATACATACAAAATATATACTAAATATACAACACATACATTTCTGGTTGTTTGAGTCAGCAAAAAGATAAAACTGAAAAATTAAGAAAACACATATAAATGAAATTACTGAAGAATCAACAATCTCATAATATTTGGCAATCTTATTTTGTGCCTTTGGTTTAGTGAATGTTGCTATACCACTACCTATCTCTCGATAGTAACTAATTCAACAATCTTTTGATAACATTAGAGGAACTAATTTTGGCATCCTTCGTAAGTATCAAATAAAAACCAAAGTTATAATTCACATTTTCTTGAGGAGCATCATTTTCTCTCTAAACTTTGCTTTTAGCTTAGAGTTTCCTTCCCTTTTGGCTCATTCTCTCTTGTTCAAAAATCTCTAGAAATAATGGGCTACAGTTTTTTGAAGTAAAAATGAATCCTTTTATGAAAAAGATTTATTTATTTGAGAGAGGGAGAGAGAGAGAGAAAGAGCGTGCAAGTGGGGGTAAGGGGCAGGGGGAGAGAGAGAAAGAATCCTCAAGCAGACTCCCCGGTGAGTGCAAAGCCCGAGGTGGGACTCGATTCCAGGACCCTGAGATCATGACCTGAGCTGAAATCAAGAGTCAGACACTTAACCACCTGAGCCACCCAGGTGCCTAGTGAAAGTGAATTCTATACAAATATTTCCATTGGTTTATGGGAGAGGTAGTCACCACCGGTCTCAAGCATCCTTACATTGCCTTGCTAAGTGTTCCACACTAAGGCCATCCCCTGATACTGACTAGTTTCTATAGTCACATATACAGTAAGGTTAGTCAGGGTGACCAAAAGATGACTACGATGTGATGGTTTGCTCCCTGGAATGGGGAACAGGCTTGTTTGATGCTTGCTACAAAACATGCCGAGTTCTCGATGAGTTCCTCAGCCGTGGCACAATCCACTATGCATGTAGCCTCTCATGTCACATCGGGAGACTTGGGGACACAGGAACTGGCACTGCTATGCTGATGCTCCTACTGTTTGCTGTGCTGGAATAAAATGTCTCATTGTGATTTACTGAATCTTGTTGCCTACTTTTTTGACATCTGTGGAAGTAGGAGTTTTACTCTGTTAGCCCCCATCAGCCTACCAAAAACAAACCTATAGTGTAACAAAATCAGGTTAATCAACCCACTGCAATGAGGGAGATCACATCAGAGGAACCATGAGACATTTTATCAAATGAAGGATAAGATAGAGGCATTATAGGATTTGGGGGGAGGGTGGAGTTTAGGTGAAATTTAAATGAAGCCGTAGGCTCAAAGCAAGGCTATGTGTAAAGGGACCAAAATCAGCTCTAAGCTGCAATGTAAACCCCTGGATTCCTTGGAATCTACCAAGTTAGGATATATGTACAATGTTGAATCCAGAACCCCTCCCTGAAGCTTTGCACCTACGGTAATAATTGCAGCTGTTTCTCTAGATCAAAGTGACTTAAATTCTCCAGGCAAGAACGGGATGTTGTATTTTTAAAGATATATTTTGAAAAAGCCAAGTTTCTGATAGTCTATGATTTTAGAGAATAAAGTTTCTCAGTGAGTATGGCAGCAGTAGTCACCCAAAGAAGGTGGTTATTATGACATTTTATACCTATAGCATGTCTTTGGGAGAAATATTACTTCCTGTTAACTGTGCAATCATAATTTTTAAATGGAAAATTCAGTTATATATATTTTTAAACCACAGTAATAATTAACAGTGGCTGTTTTTAGGAATTTAAACTTAAAAAAATAAACTTTTTTCAAAATTATTTAAGAGTTTGATATAAGTACAAAAAGTAAAAAGAATATTTTGAGTTTAACAAAATATGTTCTACGATTTTTAAATAAGTCATAACAGAAACCCTCTGTTAGCAGAGAATTAGTTGGTGGTTTTACAAAAAAAAAAAAAAACCAGAACAAAAAAAACTAATTTTTTCTATTCTTGGTCAATGGACATTTGGGTTTGTTTTCATCTTTCAGCTATTGGGAATAGTGCTGCTGTGAACATCCGTGTACAAGTAATTATATACCCACTTTCAATTCTTTTTGGATATTTACCTAAGAGTGGAATTGCTGGGTCATATGGCAATAGTTAGCTTAGCTTTTTTGAAGACCAACCAAACTGTTTTCCACAGGAGCTGTGCCAATTTACATTGCCACCATCGACGCCCTGTGGGGCCCCAATACTCCACATCCTCACCAACACTTGCTATTTTCTGTTTTGTTTTGTTTTTTAAAGATTTTATTTATTTCTTTGACAGAGAGAGACACAGTGAGAGAGGGAACACAAGCAGGGGGAGTGGGAGAGGGAGAAGCAGACTTCCCGCTGAGCAGAGAGCCGGATGAGGGACTCGATCCCAGGACCCTGGGATCATGACCTGAGCCGAAGGCAGACGCTTAACGACTGAGCCACCCAGGCGCCCCTAAAAATTTATTTTTTTTAGAGATAGAGTGCAAGCTTGAGTGGGGGAGGGGCAGAGGGCGAGGGCAAGAGAGACTCTTAAGCAAGCTCCATGCTCAGCACAGAGCCTGACATGGGGCTCAATCTCACAATCCTGAGATTATGACCTGAGCTGAATCAAGAGTCAGACGCTTAAATGACTGAGCCACCCAGGTGCCCCTGTATTTTCACTTTCCTGATAATGTCTTTTGATGTGGGAAAGTTTCTAATTCTGATGCAGTCCACTGTATCTCCTTTTTCTTTCACTGTTTGTGCTTTTGGTATCATAATTTAAGAGTCCGTTGCCAAATCTAGGGTAATGAAATTTTTATCCCTATGTTTTCTTCTAAGGGTTTTATAGTTTTAGCTTTTACATTTAGGTCTTTGATCCATTTTTGAATTAACTTCTATACACAGTATAAGGTAAGGCTCCAATTGCATTCTTTTGCATGTGGATATCCAGTTGTCTGGCACCATTTGTCGAAGAGACAATTCCTTCCTCATTGAACGGCCTTGGCACTCTTGTCAAAAACCAGTCAGCCACAGATACACAGGTTTATTTCTGAATTCTCAGCTCTAATCCATTGATCTACACTGTTGCTTGCTTGTTCAGTGACTTTTCTAAACTATTTTTGTAAAGTCTGTATTCTTTGTCACATGTGGCTACCTAAGCCTCTGTTCTGTTAGCTTTGTGATCAGTTAGTGTTTTGACAGTTTCCTTAAATACCAAAAGAGAAGAAAGAGGAAGAAAAGGGAAGGAGGAAGAAGAGAAGGAGAACAAGGAAAAGGGGAAGAAGGAAGGAAAAAGAAAAAAATAAACTACTCTCCCAGTTTTCATGGATTGGCTCAATATGGGAGCACTTCTCCAATGCTTAGCCAGGCTCATTTGCAACCCTGCCTTAGCCTTCACATCCTGCTTTCGTGGAGGCTGTAGTCCAGCTGGAGGCAAAAGCTTAGGGTCTTTGAGGTTCTTCTGAGCTTGTATCCGGTCCTGGGCAAACATGTGGCCTTCTTGATTCCCAAGTATATGTGGGAGCTTCTAAAAGTCCGTATTTCCCCATGTATCTTCTTTCCTGATCTCTTCCTTACTAGGCTTTATGGTCTGTTTGTCATCCTGACTGTTGTCCCTTGCCCCCAGGCTGCTACAGCCAATCCGTAGGCCTCTAAATGCTTTGGGCAAAAGCTGTTCAGGAAGCTGCCAGTGGTCCAGGAATGCTCCAAGTTGCCAGAAACAAAGATAAACGTTGTGCAGGTCCTTCAGAGAGCCACCAGACAAGTCTAAACCCACAACCACAATTATTTGAGAATAAGGTCCATATTGCTCTCTTAGGCACTAGCAACCTGCACCCAGAGTATGAGCTGCTGTCCTCATGGGTGCTGCCAATCTAGGGCATGGGAGACCATAAGTGGGCAATTTAAAATGCACTGTGCTCTCTTTCCATAACTCAGCAGCTGTTGTCTTCACCAAGCCTTCCTCTGGTTGTTTTAATTGTTTGACTAGATTCTAGAGTTTTGCAAAAGTTGATTCTGATAGTTTTTGTCAGCTCATTAGTTGCTTCTGCGGAAGGATGCAGCCCTGGAGTTCTCTGATTCTGCAATGTTCAGTGACATCACTCCTTAATATACCTTCATATGAATGTGTTTGAATGTAAATATATAGCAATGTAAATAGACAATAAAATTAAAGGCTTTAATTTTAAGAAATAGTGTTAACATATTAAAATGTATTTTTTAAGATTTTATTTATTTAATTATTTATTTAGAGCAAGTGGGAGGAGGGGCAGAGGGAGAGGGAGAGAGAATTTCAAGCAGACTCCGAGCTGAGCACGGAGCCCAACATGGGGCTCAATCTCACGACCCTGAGATCATGACCTGAGCTGAAATCAAGAGTTGGACACTTAACCAACTGAGCCACCCAGGCGCCCCTTAAAATAGGTATTACATTGAAATCACTATTTTAATAAACTAGCAATTTCCTTAAGTAACAAATAAATCATATCTATTTTCCTGCATGCATATTCATATTTTATATAATTATTATATTGTATATAGTATAATTATTTTTATTATCTCCTTTAATCTACACAGTCAACTTTTGTTTTCTCCAGACCCAGAGAAAACTAATAGACAGGAAATCAAGAACCTCTAGCTAATTTTCCCTGCATACACTTTTTAGATTATATTAATAAATTTTAATGGGGAAAAATAAGGACATGATCTAAAGCACTGGAATGTTCCATTAACTCACAACAGTTTTATAACTTACAAGAATGAGAGTAAATTGAAACTACATTTAGTGACCAAAGTTTTATATATTTTTGTACTTAGAAATTGTCCAAGTATCCAATGATTATTTGTCAATGAATTCAATCTAACGTTTAAAACCTAACCAGATATTAACTAAAGATCTGGATAAAAGATGTCTGTTAAACTGTAATCTGGTGAAACACCATTTTTTATTTTGTAATCTTTAATATTTTGTGCAATGAAAATGTATTTGTTCCATAAGACCAATATAGGAAATTTAGGAAGTTTAAATAATGAGAAGTTTGGCCTTAGTTGCATAAACTAGAACACTGACTTGCATTAATTTTACAGACTAAAACCAAGAGAAGACATTCTTCTTACCTGTAATTATAGTAAAAAAGGCCACGATTTACTTTTCGTGTTTTTTAAAGTGAAAGAAACACAGTTTATTTTCTTTTTTTTCTTCCTCATAGACATTTATAACTATCTGTATTAGATATTCCTAGAATATGCACCTAATGACAAAATAATTTTTATTATTATCTTTAAAATTTCCCAAGTGAGGCAGAGAAAAACTGTAAAAGGAAAGAAGGAGCCAGTTTCAGAATGAAGTTAGCACTGTAAAAGCTAAACACCCATTTTGACATACGGTTATATACACCTTCCCACAAGAGTCATTAGAGGTGTTTTAACCAGTAACTTGGGGCCTTGATAATTTTATCAAGTCATACCGCTGAATAGTCAGTACTTGCTAATACACAGTGTATGGAAAAATAATGTGATTTCTCTTTTTCAGACAGGATAGTCTCCTCGTGAGTTTTTTTCCTTTTGTTCTAAAGCACCTCTCAGATGAACAATCTTATTTATGTCAAAGTTACCTAAGGTGGGCACTACAATTCCAAATTATCCTCAGGGAAGTTATGCCAGAAGTTAGTATGTTTATTAGCAAACAACTCCCTGAGAAATTACCTGACGCTCAGTTAAACATAAAAATATCACTCACAAATGACTTGGGCCCTTAACTCTAATAATGTTAAGTCACCTCAACTGCTCACTGGAAAAATCAGCAGCTTCCTGGAGGGCAGAATATTTACAAAGATCTCTCCCAAGGCCAATTTCTCACAAGTTCTCAGACAACATACAAGATGATAGACAGGAAGAACACAGAGGATAGTATTAAAAGACATATTTCAGGGGTGCCTGGGTGGTTCAGCTGGTTAAGCATTCTGCCTTTGGCTTGGGTTGTGATCCCAGGGTCCTGGGATCAAGCACCACGTGGGGCTCCCTGCTCATCGGGGAGTCTGCTTCTTCCTCTCCTTCCGCCTCTCCCCCAACCCCCTGCTTGTGCTCTCTCTCTCTCAAGTAAATAAATCCTTTTTTTAAAAAAAAAAAAGACATATTTCATCAGAGGACACCAAAGTCTGATCGGAACTCTAAAATCCCAGGATGGGATAACAAATCTGACACCAAAGGGCCAAAGAGATCATCAGAGTCCAGATTCAGTGCAAAACCCATACTATCGGGATAGAAATGCCTCAAGTAGGGGAGATACAAGGGGCTGCAGACGTGCACATTTTACGGAGTGAAGGGCCCTGGTCCAGAGCAGTGAGGGTCCTGACCCTACCTTGGTAGAAACCCCAAATTATCCTAGCCTACTCAGCTTAAGATCACCAGGGACAAACCTGTAGTCCAACAAAAATCAGTTTTTGTTGAGCCATTGTGGTGAGGACACCTGGGACCGCTTTGGCTAATGAGTGGAGAGCTGTTGAAAACCTGGCCGGTATGTCTGAGCCTGAGTGCTGTCGGTGCTCCAGACTGACTACAAAATGGACAGAATGAAAGCCCCCATGATGAGCCCTTCACTTCAGAGAATGGCTGAAAGGATGTGGTCTGCCCCACCCCCACGTTGGGTGGAAGACCCCACTATCTTTGCTTTTAGTACTTGGAGGCCCTCAGTGGTAGGCGGTGATGACACTGAGCCAAAAAATGCCTGGGATAAAGATGGGCAGCCCAAACAAGGCAAAGACTCTGCAGTGCAAGACAAAACTAGGAAGGGAATATCAAACTCCCTTCAAAGGGACCCATAAGGCAATGTGGATATGGCTGTTCAAGCAGGGGCTACCCACAGAGGAGATCGATAGGGTGAGGGAGGACCAAAGAAATTTGGTCCGGATATTGAGCCATGGGAGGAGGGGCAGCAGACAGTGAGCTGTCCACCCAGCTGGAATGGGGAGTGCCTCTATGAAACCAGATTCCTCCACAGAAATCATTCTCTCTACTGGAAGAACTAAGAAGCCAAGTGGCTGACTTACAACAAATTCCTCCTTCAGCACTTTTACTGCTTGACTGTCAACTTTGTATTCTGATTTAACTGCCTTTAAGGAGAAAGGGGACTGAGGATGGGGGTTGAGGTTTCTCCACTCCCAGGGCAGACCAGAGGCCTTAATCTCTAATGAGGGCACAGTGAGGTGAAGGGAGGGCAAGGAAGCAGGATAAAAATTTTTATGACTCACTCAATTACCAGTGCTCGTTCACAGCCATGCATTCACCTGGCCAAAATGGGAAATGAATATGAGGAAGGGAATTAACTGTAACCATCTGAGTCTTGGTTTTTGGACCCTTGTTGTACACCTTTGGCAAAGGGAGACTGCTTCTGCTCGGAGGCATCCCAGGGGGTTCTGGACTTGCTGCCACCCTGACACCTACCCACGACATTCCATTTGCAAAACAGCTACTGGTCTGCTATTGGGCAGGCACTTGGAGAGACTGAGCATCTCACCCAGTACCTCCGGGTTACACTGCACCTAGATATTCTCATCTTAGGTTGGCTCTACTCAATGCTAACAGAGTCAGAAAGGCACAGTAGTCTTTTCTTATTTAATGAAAATGGCACGCCTAGTCCCATAGGTGTGTCCTCCTCACATGAAGATATTGTGGCCACAGCTTTAGGGGCCATGGTAGCCCCCCACTCCTAGATCACTCATAGGGGCAGCCTCCAGCTACGTAGCCACTAGCAGAGTGTCCTTGAGGATGCTTGGGCTTGGCTTACTGATGGCTCAGCCAAACTAAAAGCTGATGGTGTGTCCTGGGCGGCAGCAGCTGTCCAGCCCCAAACATGTGGTAAGGACTGGCTCAGTACAATGGGTCAAACTGAAAGCCATCACTCTTGCCCTAGGCAGTACTGCTGAGGACCACCCACGTTATATTTTTCCTGACTCTTGGGCTGTGGCTTAATGCCCTAGCTCTCAGGTCAGGCACCCGGATGACGACTGACTGGTATAGCAAAGACAACCCTCTGTGGGGCTGTGAACTTGAAAAAGCCATTGCTACAGCCCAACAGGACATCTATGTAGCCCATGTGGACACTTGTAGAAAGGGTCCACACCCAGGAGAGACTGAATGCAGCCATATGGCTTATCAGGCTTCCAAGGGAACATCCTTTGGAACAGCTGAGTAGAGAAGGTCAGTACTGAAAGGGTGGGAGCAACGGGAGACTGGGTACTCCATATTTATGATTCTACCCGGACAATCTCTAGTCCCTCCTCTTTTTTCTCCTCTGGTCCTAGTGCCTGGGAAGCCTGGCTGGTTTCATCTTAAGGTGGCAGTCAGACCACAGGGGGAAGGTGACTACAGTCTTTGCTTCTGCTACAACTTGGTTTCAGTTGTTGGGGGTGGAAGAGCACTGACCATGAGGAGAACAATCAGTTGGTGACATTCATGAGCCCTAGAGTGTCGCTCCAGTGGCCTGCTTGATGACAGGGGACATCACGGTCCCACCAAGTTCTACCATGGTGCCCATCTGAAATGGAAGAAGGTCTGGGTGGAGGTGGGAGTTAGCTGAGTGAAGAGAGACGTAGTGGCTACTGACTTAGACCAAATGAACTAGGTGGCCATGGAAAGGGAACAATAACCCTGATACCTGATGATGGGATACCTTCATCCCTACAAGGTGTGTGTGTGTGTGTTCGGGGGGAAGGAGTGGGAACATGGAATGCTTTCTCTGTCCCCTTCACCCAGCACTGCAGCATCACAAAACAGTCACATGGTTCATGTGAGTCAAGCAGCAG
Organism: Leptonychotes weddellii; assembly: GCF_054177405.1. Lineage (NCBI taxonomy): Eukaryota > Metazoa > Chordata > Mammalia > Carnivora > Phocidae > Leptonychotes > Leptonychotes weddellii. Next base: position 75,449,700 of record NC_138385.1, read on the forward strand.
CTGCAAGTGACACTATGACCCTGCTGCTGGGTTTGTCATCTCATCCCTGCGCTATGAACTCATCTGGGCTTGGCCACATTGGAACTATTCTGCTGTGCCGGACACCCTCAGGATGGCAGGGCTATTCAGCTAACAAAAAAGCAGGACTGCTCAGCTGGGCCTGACATCTCAGCTCTCTCCTCACGCATTCACCAGTGCAATCTTGTTTCATTCTGACTGCTAAGAGTTAAGGCACTGAAGTGGGCCCCAGGGTTTCTCAGTTATGATGCAGCTCACTGAGCACAGGGTCTCCATCTGGGCCCATCACATCATGCCACAGGACTTGGGGGCATAAGAACCAGAGCTATCATGGTGGTGCCCCTGCTGTCTGCTGCGCTGAGGCTCACTCTGATCATATGGTCTACTTTTAGCACCAATGGATGGCAGGTTTACTCCTAACGATCCAGAGGGCGGGGTTCTTCCCTAACAAAGATAGAAGAAGGCAAGATAAGATTTTTATCTCTCTCTTTTTAAAAAAGATTTTATTTATTTATTTGACAGAGAGAGACACAGCAAGAGAGGGAACACAAGCAGGGGCAGAGGGAGAAGGAGAAGCAGGCTTCCTGTGGAGCAGAGAGCCCGATGCGGGGCTCGATCTCAGGACCTGAGCCAAAGGTAGATGCTTAACGACTGAGCCACCCAGGCGCCCCAGATTTTTATCTCTTAATGAAGAATATAACTATATTCTAAATGGGTTCCTTCTTCCTTTTATTTCTTTTTCCTTTGTTCACCCATTAGAAATCAGTTATTTAAAAGATAATGAATTTTACAAAGAGGTATCTGTACCCCCATGTTCACTGTGGCATTATTCACAATAGCCAAGACATGGAAACAACCTAAGTGTCTGTTGATGAATGAATGGATTAAAAAAATGTGGTATCTATTTATCTATCTACACACACACACGCACACACACACACAGGAATATTATTCAGCCATAAAAAAGAAGGAAACCCTGCCATTTGGATAAAACTTTGATGGCAATAGGCTAAGTAAAGTAAGTCAGACATAGAAAGACAAAGATCATACTATATGGTCACACTTACATGTGGGAATCCAAAAAAGCCAAACTCATAGAAACAAAGAGTAGATTGGTGTTTGCCAGGGGCTGGGGGTGGGGGACACGGGGAGATGTTAGTCAAATGTTATAAACCTCCAGTTATAAAATGAGTAAGTTCTGGGGATCTAGTATACAGCATGGTGACCATAGTTAACATGTGTTGTATATCTGAAAGTTGCTAAGAGAGTAGATCTTAAATGTTCTCACCACAAAATTTTTTAAAAAAGTAACTGTAAGGTGAAAAAAAAGACATTGAATTTTAGCACAGCTAGAAATTTTTAAGATTATACATTTGGAGGGGAGCCTGGGTGGCTCAGTTGGTTAAGCGACTGCCTTCGGCTCAGGTCATGATCCTGGAGTCTCGGGATCGAGTCCCGCATTGGGCTCCCTGCTCAGTGGAGAGCCTGTTTCTGCCTCTCTCTCTGCCTGCCTCTCTGCCTACTTGTGCTTTCTCTCTGTGTGTCAAATAAATAAATAAAATCTTAAAAAAAAAAAGATTATACATTTGGATAAGTTTTTGTTTGTTTGTTTGTTTTTAGAGCTCCTTGCAAACATTCTTATTTCAAGGCCTGAAACCAAAGTTGTTAAAATATTTGACACTTTCATGTCTTTTATAAGCAGGTATAATTTTAGGTTTCCTGGTAGTTTTTTTAATGTTAAACACTCTATAAATTACACAAATGTTTTAAAAATCTGAAAGATGGGGTGCCTGGGTAGTTCAGTCAGTTAAGCGTCTGACTTAGGATGAGGTCATGGTCTCAGGGTCCAGGGATCAAGCCCCATATCTGGCTCCCCGCTCAGCAGGGAGTCTGCTTGTCTCTCTCCCTCTGCCCCTCCTCCCGCTTACGCTCTCTCTGTCTCTCTCTCAAATAAAGTTTTTTAAAAATCCAAAAGATTAAATATATACTTAATTTATCACATATATTACATATTATATATATTACATATATATTAAATATACATATATATTTTTAAAGATCTTATTTATTTGAGAGAGAGAGAGAGAGAGAGAGAGGGAGCACAAGCAGGGGGAGCTGCAGAGGGAGAAGGAGAAGCAGACTGCCTGCTAAGCAGGGAGCCTGATGAGGGACTCAATCCCAGGACCCCAGGATCATGACCTGAGCCAAAGGCAGACCTTAACCGACTGAGCCATCCAGGTGCCCCTTAAATATATATTTAATTTATTATATATTATATATATATATATATATATTTTAAAAGCTGTTGGTTAGGAAAGAAAAAAATCTGGACCTTTAGTTGACTACCCATTTTCAATTATTCAAAACTTTTTACTATGCATATTCTCACACCTACAGAAGAGAAGGAATAGAGGATAAGGAACTTCCATGTATCCATCATCAACTTTAATAATTCTCAACATGTTGCCAATCGTATTTCATCTACCTCCGCCCACTTTTTTTCCCAGAGTGTTTTCATAGAAATCCTAGACACTTCATTTCACATGTAAATATATGTAAATCAATCTTAATACCAAATAAAGGAATGCAATATAAATAGAACTACAATGTACAGATGAAGGAATATACCTGTGCCATTCATTCATTAAAGCCAGATAGCTAGGCACACTATGCTAGGTGCTGGGGCTATCAGAGAGAGCTACATGAGTACAGGAAAAGACAGTAAGTTCAGAGGTTATTAGGTGAAAAAACAAATGCAAGAATTATTACTCCTAAGTGATGATGATGGTAATAGTTAATATTTATAGATCACTTACTGTTTGCAAATGTTAACTCATTAATTCTTCACAATCATCCTCTGAGGTAAATACTATTATTACAGATGAGGAAATTGAGACCCAAGAATTGAAATAACTTGCTGGAGAGCATTCAGATGGTAAGTGGTCAAGCTAGGATTTTAACCTAAGTGGTCTGATTCCAGAGGCTGTGTTCTAAGGAAAAAAAAAAAAAAGAGAGAGAGACACAGAGAGAAGACTACTTTAATCTTCTGGTAAAAACAATGCTATTTATTCACCAAACCATTTCATTTTCTACCTAGGCACACAAGAAGACTGTTATTTCCCAGCTCCCTAGCCTTTATTTTAAAAAGAATTTATTGGGGTGCCTGGGTGGCTCAGTCGTTAAGCGTCTGCCTTCGGCTCAGGTCAGGATCCCAGGGTCCTGGGATCGAGCCCCATGTTGGGCTCCCTGCTCAGCAAGAAGCCTGCTTCTCCCTCTCCCACTCCCCCTGCTTGTGTTCCCTTTCTCGCTGTGTGTCTCTGTCAAATAAATAAATAAAATCTTATAATAAATAAAAAATAAAAAGAATTTATTATTGGGGTGCCTGGGTGGCTCAGTTGGTTGAGTGTTTGACTGTTGGTTTCAGTTCAGGTCATGGTCTCGGGGTCCTGAGATCAAGCCCTGCATCTGTCTCTGCACTTAGTGCAGAGTCTGCTTGTCCCTCTCCCTCTGCTCCTCTCCCCACTCTCTCTAAAATAAATAATAAAATCTTAAAAAAAAAATTTATTATTGAAGTATAGTTGATATACCATGTTATATTAATTTCAGGGGCACAACATAGTGATTTAACAATTTTATACGTTAAGCTGTGCTCCCCACGGTAAGGGTAGTCAACATCTGTCTCCATATAACATTATTATATTATTATTGACTACATTCCCTATGCTGTACTTTTCATCTCTGCAATTTATAACTGGAAATTTGTACCTCTTAATCCCCTTCACCTATTTCACCCATCCCTCACTCCCTGGCCCTCACTGCAGCATTATTTATAATAACCAAGTTATGGAAGTAACCTAAGTGTTCATTGATAGATGAATGGATAAATAAGATGTGGTATATATACAATGGAATATCACCTAGGCATAAAAAAGAATAAGGTTTTGCCATTTAAAACAACATGGATGGATCCAGCTCCTAGCCTTTAAAAGGGCCATGTGACTAATTCTGGCTAATGGAATTTGGGTGGACATAAAAAAATCTCCCGGTTAGAGTGATGGCTTCCCAAGGTAGGAGCCTGAATCTCTGGGTTATTACTTAGAGCTTAGGGTAGTATGGGCCTCTCCATCAGGTACATCTTTCCTGAACTTTGTGAGCACGAGAAATAAACTCTTACTGTGTTAAGTCACTGAGATTTGGGGGTTTGTTATGGCAGCCTGTGTAAATTATACTAATAGAAACACTTTAATTTAAACTTTAACAAATTATGAAATCTTTAAACATACTGAAAAGTACAGAATATATTAACAATCATCTCTCCCTACCCAGATTTAATAGATATTAATATTGTCACATTTCCTTCAGGTATTTCTTCCGTAAACCCATTAAATATAACAAATAGCTAATAACCAATAATGCACCACTCATCCCTCATCCCTCCCTGTAACTACCACCCTGAAAGTGCTGTCATCCTCATTTACATTTTTTACTTTGACTACAATATATGAAATTATAGAGTGTTATTTCGTGTGCTTCAAAAATGGACAGAAGTAAGAAACAAAACAAATGAGCGAAGGAAAAAAAGAGAGAAAGAGAGAGACAAAGCAAGAAACAGACTCTCAAGTATAGAGAACAAACTGATGGTTACCAGAGGAGAGGTGGTTGGGGGGGAGGGATGGATAAAATAAGTGACGGGGAGTAAGGAGTGCACTTGTCACAATGAGCTCATATAAAATGTATAAAATTGTTGAATCACTATACTGTACGCCTGAAAATAATATAATAGTGTATGTTAACTATACTGGAATTTAAATTAAATTTAAAAAAATAAAAAAACAGGGGCGCCTGGGTGGCTCAGTCGTTAAGCATCTGCTTTCGGCTCAGGTCAGGATCCCACGGTCCTGGGATCAAGTCCCGCATCGGGCTCCCTGCTCGGCCGGAAGCCTGCTTCTCCCTCTCCCACTCCCCCTGCTTGTGTTCCTGCTCTTGCTGTCTCTCTCTCTCAAATAAATGAATAAAATCTTAAAAAAAACCCTAAAATTAATAAATAAAAATGGACAGAAATGGTATCAAAAAAGATTGGTGTTTTCATTCAGTTTTGTTTTTGAGATGTATCCACATTGGTACATGTAGGTCTAATTCCTTCATTTGAACAGCTACATAGAAATACAGTAATTTGGGGCACCTGGGTGGCTCAGCAGGTTAAGCGGCCAACTCCTGATTTCAGATCTCAGGGTCCTGGCATTGAGTCCCGCGGCGGCTCCACACTCAGCGGGGAGTCTGCTTGAGGATTCTCTCTCTTCCTCTTCCTCTGCCCCTTCCCCTGCTCAAGGGCGTGCTCATGAGTGCACGTGCTCTCCCTCTCTAAAATCAACAAATCTTAAAAAAAAAAAAAAAAGAAATACAGTAATTTACTTAGCCATTCTTCTACTGAGACAGTTAAGATCATTCACATGGTTTGGCTTCTACAATAGAGCAATGAAATTCCTTGTACATTCCTAATATCATATATTCAGGGGAGGCCTCCCTGAGGATTTTCTCATTTATGCTGATACTAGAAGGATGAGAAGCTAGCCATGTGAAGAGCTGGGAAACAAGTGCTTCCCATATTTGGAACAGTGGACAAGCCCTAACACCGAAGAAAACAGCACATATTAGACCCAGTGAGGTTACAGGTATAGTAAGTGAAGGAAAGAGTGGCAGGAGATAGTGGTGGAGAAGCAGGCAAGGGTTACTCTGTTAATGGCTTTAGAGACCACAGTAAGAAGTTTGGGTTTTCTTTTACAGGCAAAACAATTAAAGTTTTCTCATTTTTTTCTAAGGTGGTCAGACCATACTCACAGTATTGTGAGTTCCTTTCCTCAACTTTACCATGAACGGAGCATCTCTTGAATGAATGCAGTTACTGCTTTTGCTCTCTGTTTTGGAGGAACTGGCTGCAGTATCTCATAAAAAGAAAGAAAAAATTACTTTTTAATTTCTTTCCCATTCATTTGTGTCTGAGGGGCAGCTGTATGCTTCAAAATGAAACTATATTTATCACAATTTCATTTTTCCATCAAGAGGGCTTAAAAGGAAATGTTCTCTTATTTCTCCATATTTTGCAATCAGTTTCTTTTATTAAAATCAGATTGACTTCATGAAAGATGTCAAGTGTTTGGGTCAATTGAAGAGCCGAGGAAATATCATGCTGCTAGTTCTGAAACTATGTGAAGTGCGACAGAATCTGGTGATGACCAAACAGGGGAACAATTGAAAAATGTGAAAGAATTATGTATATACACTACAGTGCCAAACATTGTACTGTAGGCTTTAAAATTATACATTACACGATTCCCAAAAGTGATTCAGATGAGTCATTCCTTTAGTAACTCAGTCAAACATGCTAATATTTTTTCTCCTTCCCCGTCATTTCTTCACTAGCACTTCCTGTATTTGTCTAGCGGCTACACTATCAGGTTGGGAGGTGGGCTATCACCTCTTTGAGGAGCTTCCATTTATATTACCTCCCTTATTGCCAACAATTCAAGCATAGCACCTCTCACAGTTCTATTCCTTGATCGTTGCCCTGTTTTCCTTTGGAATATCTTTTTAACAAGTACTTTTCAATTTTTAAAGGTATCTATTGAAACACAGAAATTTCAATAGAATCTAATTTGATGGATGTGGGTGAAGTCTTCTCTATTCTAAAACCACCCCATCCAATTAATTTTTCTCTTTTATTTGCAAGTTGGTTGTACTGTCTCTAGGTAGAACCTTATTGCCAAATAGAATGTATACCAAAATACATGCTGTGTAACTGTGTTTAATATATGCAATAAGGCAGAGTTAAAATCCTATCAACATCACACAGAATCAGAATCTGAGAGTTAGAAAAGACCTTAAAGACCATCTTGTAGGACCACCTATCTTTCCTGTGTATGTGACCACCGGCTTTTTTTTAACTCAAGTCAATAGTTTTCAGAAAGGTGTGTGTGGGGGGGAACTTCAATAAAACAAATCAAAACAACTGCAAAAGAAATGGTACCATTCTAGCTAACATAAAAATGTTTGTTCCCTGAGGTAACTTGCATAGGGAGGAATAAGTCTGTGCCCTCCAGCAACTGCACCTGTAAGGGGTGTAAGTAGTCCTAAGGCATTTTGATGAGTACCATGATGATACTGCGTGTAAATATGCTTGAAGGCCACAAAAGAGGGAGCAAGCGACTATACTCCAAAGGTTACAGGTGAATGGCCTTCAAGAATGACTGAGAATCACACAAGTGGACAATAAGAGTATTTTAACCTTAAAGAACAAGGGCATCTCCTACACCTAAGAGTTACAGATATGAAATCTGCAAAAGGATGTTTCATAAAAGGGTCGCAGCAATTGACGCTTTTTAACAGTGGATTTCTACCTTAGCTGCACATAAGGAAGATTTTAAAAACCTCGAACCCAGACCTCACATCAGACCACTTAAAGCCGAATCTATGAGCGTGGCATATAAGTATTTTTTAAAGCCCCGCCCCCCGACGCCCCGCGATTCCAACGCGCAGACTGGGTTGAGAATCACCAATTTAAAGCAGGAAGCAAAATACTAGACGTGGATTTTGAAGGGGAAAACTGGAGGTAGGGCATAGAAAAAGAACTGAAAACCCTGGGAGGGCAGGGCGTCTACTACAAGAGCAGGGACAAGAACCGAGTGAGAACCAGCGGTAGAGGATTTAAGGGCTGTTTCTGTAGTAGAACTCCCGGGATTTGGGGGTCGGTAACGAGAGCGGCATATGTCCAACTCCATTAAAGTGAAGTTATTCTGCCAGCAGCCTTGCTCCTACACCCCATCATATTTTCTCACATCTTTTCCCACAGTTAAGAAAAAAAAAAAAAAACAATGACGGAAACGTCTATCCCACGAAAGGCGCATGAGCAGACTGTGGGAGGAGCAAAGATCTGAGAAGCCACAAGAGCGGCCACAGCCGCTACAATTTCTTCGCGATTCCAGAACCACAACTCACGAACATCTTGGGAGGGAGCCTCCCAGCAGCGTTTGAGCCCCACTGGGGAGCGCTGATAAATACCTCAGTGTAAATTGGAGCCTTTTAAGCACCGGAGGGCGGCGACGGCAAGGGCGGGGTAACTACTGACGTTCGCGGTGACGTACCGGCTCCGCCCCCACACCCGCTTCCGGCGACGCGCGGCCCCCGCTTCCGCTTTCCCGGCCCGCGCGCCGGCCCCGCCTCACTCCCACGCGCCCCCAAGCGTCACGGCGCCGGACAGCCGGAGAAAAAGCACAGGTTGCTGTCGGAAGTCCCCCTGCAGGTTCCCCTTCCGTTCTGCCTAACGACTTCCGCTTTGGGCCGTCAACATGGACGCTGCGGCTGCTTGCCGAAGCGGACTCTGATCGGTGGCGGAGGCGCAGCTTCTCTGCGGAGGCCGCCCCGCTTCCCCGCCCTCCCCGCCTCCCCCCCGCCCCTCGCTCTAGTCGCTGGGGCCGGCGGGCTCGTCGCTACATGGGGGCGGGCCTCCGCGGCCGGCGCACGGCTTCCTGTTCGGAGGCGGCCTGGCGGTAGGCGGCGGCGACTCTGCCCGCGCCCACTTAGGCGCGGTGACCGAGCGCCTGGGAGGCTCGAGCGCTTCATCTTGTGCCGCTGCGCCAAGCCCGGCCCTGCGCCGCCATGGCCCCAGTGCAGCTGGAGAACCACCAGCTGGTCCCGCCTGGAGGCGGTGGCGGGGCCCCCGGTGGTCCCGCGTCAGCCCCGGCGCCTCCTCCTCCCGGAGCCGCCGTGGCGGCGGCCGCTGCAGCCGCGGCCAGTCCGGGCTACCGGCTGAGTACCCTCATCGAATTTCTTCTGCACCGGGCCTACTCCGAGCTCATGGTGTTGACGGACCTGTAAGTGCCGCGAAACCCATGCCTGCTCCCCAGCACCCCCCCCCCCCAATCGCTTCCCGCCCAACCGGCTTAGAGAGGCTCGCACCTCCCCACGGGGCTGCTGTTTTTTCCTTTCCTCTGGGCTACTTAGTCTAGAATTTCTGAACTCTTGGGGCTCAGTGGAGGTGGAGGAAAAGCTTTGCATTTGGGGTCTTTCTGGAGAGGAGCAACGGAGACTTGTTAATTTTGTATGTTAGACTCACTGAAAATCCCATTTTTGGGGTTTTTGCTCGAGTTGCCAGCAGAACCCTATTGATTCCTTGGTTGGAAGCTTTTTAGCCGAAAGCCCCACGTTAGGGTTTAGGAATACATAATATTCGAATTCCCAAAGACAGGAAATCTGTTTTACAGCGTCTTGAGGGTACATTTTAAATTTAGGTTGTAATTGCTTCTGACAGTTGGAACTCAGGAGATCTATTGTGTATAAAATAATCCAAAATTTTGGATTCCAAGGTTTGTTTGTTTGTTTTTTCCTGAAATGTTTGAGAGTGTTTGAAGTCTTAACGCATTTAGTGTAAGTAAAAGATTTATTGTAACTGGTCTTCTGTTATTGTCTCTTGGAGTATGTAGGGAGTTTATAAATCAAGTTACCAATGAAATGCCTTGGGACATGATTAAGTTGTTAATCCCTTCAAAATAGGATCAGAATACACTAATTCTCAGTGTGTGAAGAAAAGACACTATAAAATTTGGGGGTATGGGGCGCCTGGGTGGCTCAGTTGGTTAAGCGACTGCCTTCGGCTCAGGTCATGATCCTGGAGTCCCGGGATCGGGATCGAGTCCCGCATCGGGCTCCCTGCTCGGCGGGGAGTCTGCTTCTCCCTCTGACCCTCCCCCCTATCATGTACTCACTCTCTCTCATTCTCTCTCTCTCAAATAATAAATAAAATCTTTAAAAAAAAAATTGGGGGGTATATATACCTTAATTACTGTTATACATTTTAAATCCAGGTTCAGAAAAAGTAAGAATTTTAAGTTTTTACTTAATTTAGTTTTTATCTTTTATCTTGTTACATTGCAGATCAGTGTATTCATTTGTATGCATTAATATGTAGATATTAGGCTGTAAAGTGGCATAGTAATTTGTTACCAGAGACTTAAAATATTTGTTTGCGGATGACTGAAAGAGTTAGAATAGGTTCCACTTATTCCTGTAAAACATCATTCTCACTCAATTTTGACATACGGTACTTTATTGAATGGAACAGAAAAAAGTCTTCCCCGTCTAATGAGAAACTTAAATAGCTGTCATGATTAGGTGTTATTAAAGTAATATACTTCTCTGAACCAATTATTTTTGGATTTCATGAAAATTTAAGAGTGTCTATGAAAAAATTTCATATATATGTGAAGATCACCTACCCAGTGTATAGCTATGGAAAAATGCTGAAAACTGCTATCAGTGATTGTATAATTTGTTCTTTCATAGAGGATTTCTAGAAATTTTTTGAATTATATTGTGTTCTTCCTATTTTACAACTTAGTTACAAAGACATGTCTATTTTATTGCAGTAGAATAAGTGTATAGTTTTAATCCTGCACCCTTTTTATGATGATGATTCCCATACTTCTGTCTCCAGCAGAGACCCCTCCACTGAACTCCAGACTCTATATCCAGATGCCTACATTTAAATACCTAATGGGCATTTCAGTCAATTCCACTTGATATATTCCCCCCCCCCAAACCTCTTCTGTCTCACTAAAGAGTATCTCCATTCTTCCTGTTGTGGCTTAGGCCACAAATTTGGAGTAATTCCTCTTTCTTCCAATCCCATACCCAGTACATCAGCAAGTCTTGTCATCTCTGACTTCAGAGTCTGACCAGTTTTCAACATTTCCATCAAGTGTGAATCCTTCTCCCATGTTGACTGCAGTAGTCTGCCAGTTGATATCTCTAACTGCTACCCTTGCCCCTTTACAGTTTTTGTCATCCATAAAATAGTCAGGACGATCCTTTTAAAACTTCTCTGCCCACAACTCTGCAGCGGTTCTCCATCTCACTTATGGTAAAAAGGTTTTATAGTCCCCTGTATTTGGAGTGACCGTAAAACTTATGGTCCAGATCAGGACACTTTTGAGCATGAAAGGTGGTGTTCTTAATAATAATGCTGGGCGCACCTGGGTGGCACAGTAAGTTAAGCATCTGACTGTTGGTTTTAGCTCAGGTCGTGATCTCAGGGTCATGAGATCGAGCTCCATCCTCAGGAGTCTGCTTGAGATTCTTTCTCTCCCTCTGCCCCTCCTGCCCATGCTCTCTCTCTTTCTAAAATAAATAAATCTTAAAAAAATAATGTCGGAGCAACAGGCACGAACCAGGACTATCTTGGGCAAACCAGGACATGTGTGCGGTCTGTGCCTTCTCCCCCTTCCCTCTTTATCCTCATTTCCTAATACTCTCCTCTTTGCTTATTCTGTTTCAGCCACACTACCCTTCTTGATGTTTTTTGATAGTGCCAGGCACACTCCCACCTTAGGGCCTTTGCTTTCCCCCCAGAAATCTGTGTGGTTTGCTTTCCTATTTCCTTTAGGTCTTTGTTCAGATAGAACTTACCAGAAAGACATTCTCTGACCACCCATGAAAAGCACTCTGCCCCTGCTGTCTATTTTTTACTCACTGCTTTGTTTTTTTCTTATCGCTACTGGGTACCATTAATTTATTGTCTACTTCCTCCCCACTGGAAGCTCCATGAGGATGGGAATTTTTATTTGTTTGCTATGCTCCCTGGGCTAGTTAGGCACATAGTTGGGGATTAACTAAGTATTATATTGACTTAGTACATTAACAAATGAATTTTTAGAATTGCCATTGTAGACCATGGAGTATTTAATGGGAAAATACATTCCTGCTCTTGATACTTGGGTATATAAAATAACTCTTTTCTCTTTTGATTTGTGCTAGCCAAATTAGTTTAGGAACTTACCTTGGAGTTCCTAAATCATATATTTTTCCTTGTTCCAGGTGGGAACTGTCAGAATCAATGTATTGATGTAAAACTAGTGTTCTAGGTTTACTTTATAAGAGTCTTATTTCTGCCATATTTGATGTTTGCTTGTGAACTATTGAAAGTAAAAAGGACCGCCTTGGCAATTTCAGTGGTTTGTTTTTGGCCACAGATTTCTGTGTTTTTTTTTCCCCCCTTCTGCTTGTCTACCCCCACCTCCTCCCCAACATGCATGCTCTCATCTAAGAGTTTATACTCTGCCTTGATTTAGGGAATTAGGTTCTACCCTTTTTTTTTTTTTAAACCTGTTTTAATTAAAATTAGAAAATGCTAGGGTCTCAGTCATGTAAACTTGTCTTATTACACTTCACTGTAAATAAGTGTCTGCGACTTCCAAAAATTTGCATTTTAGGGCTTTTGCCCCAAATGGTGGATTTGTTATCCATAAAGGAATTTTAAATAGATTAGGAGGAATTGGGAGGAAAGGGATGTAGACAACAAAGCCTAATCTTTGTCCCGGAAATGATACCGTCTTTGACATGAGATGATCCTTTCAGGATCTCTGGGGCACGTGGGAAGAGCTGGAACAATGTTTCCTGTTCTCAACCCCCAGAGGCTCTCCTCTTTTGTTTCTCTCTGGCTCTTATGCACACACCTGCATTCAAGGTTCTCATTCTCTCCCTCCCTTGAGGACGAGGGTTGTGGCTTCTCAAAGGGAGTGTTCTCGGGAGCTTTCACATGTAGAGGACCTTGCCAGTAGTTGTTTTTCCTTGCAGTCTTCTAAGGCCTTAATTTCTGCTTGTACCTAGTTTCCTTTATCACCTGGATCATAACTTCAACTTCTATCTCACTGTCTACTCTCAGAATTATTGTTAACTACAGGCCAGAACTCATTTTGATAGTTTCCCCTCTTTGTACCTCGAACTCTGGTTTTATTTTTTCTGCACCTGTGGCCTGTGGGTGGGAGAAGAGAATCTAAGCGGCTCAGTGTGTGTTCTTCAAGAAGGGATTAGATGACGGGCGCCTGGGTGGCTCAGTTGGTTAAGCGACTGACTTCGGCTCAGGTCATGATCCCGGAGTTCCGGGATCGAGTCCCACGTCAGGCTCCCTGCTCAGCAGGGAGTCTGCTTCTCCCTCTGACCCTCCTCCCTCTGATGCTCTCTGTCTCTCATTCTCTCTCTCGCAAATAAATAAAATCTTTAAAAAAAAAAAAAAAAAGAAGGGATTAGATGTAGAGGAGGCTTTAGAGTTGCTCAGGCCTTTGAATCTTGAGCCATGGGATAGAGGTTTACAGAATGTGGTGATTCAGGAGGCAGATCAGGACCTTTGTAAGCATCAGTGAATGTGAGAGTGTTAAATGGTATAATTTAACAGGGAAAATAGTGACATTGGTTGCTGGCTGTTGTACTGGAGTACTAGCAAAAAAGAAATCAAAATCTTACTGGAGCTTAAAAGTAATCATTTACATCTAACCACCATGCAGCATCATAATTACCATAAAACCCTTGGCTGACACTGGTCCTTTTGTGTGCTTAGCTTCCAGTTTTGCCCATTCTGACAAAACATGGAGAGATTATTTCTTGGAAGCAAGGTTCCATTGGATACAAGGAGGCTAGCAGCTAGTATTCTGCATCCGTGTCTATTTTGGTTTTAAAAGAATATCTTTTCTAACTCTGTGATATAGTAGTGTGTTTAATGTAAGACTTGAACTTTTCAAATGTTTGAGGTTCATGCAATACCTTTTGGACCATCTTGAATGGGGGGGAATGTTCCTTTGTTAGTTTTTTCCCTTATAGCCATATTGCTAGAAACTTGTAAAAAGGAGTAGGTAGCCACATAAGCCTGTAGTGGCTATTTATCTAGTTTTTCTGAAACACTAAGGTGTGTAATAGAATTGAAATAAAGACCGTTATCATAGTTTGATGAAGGTATGTGTATATTTAGTCAATTTCTTTTGTTTTTCTTTTTTCTCTTAGACTGCCAAGGAAATCTGATGTGGAAAGGTGAGTATGAAAAAAAACTTAAATCTATGTCTGTGTTGGTATATCTATGGGAGTGTATGTGAGAAAGAGTGTGAGTGAGTGTGTGTGTGTGTGTGTGGATGTGTATGAAGGGTAGGGCTGTGGATTGGAAACCTAGGTCCAGAGAACCTAGGGTGATGTTTTACACCATTTGTTTAGGGAACCCTGGGAAATGTGATTTCCTCATCCTTGACAGTTCTTGGTGTAGACCAGCTCTGGACCTTGTGTTCTAGAAACCTTTGTTGTTAAGTCCCTGAGGGGGAGAGGAAGATGTAGAAGGTATAGAACTTAATAGAAGAAGCTGAGGAACAGACTGACTTAAGTTGGCTGCTGATTTACTGTTTGCTATGAAGATGCTATTAGATGTCTTTAGAGAACTGACATTTGCATACTGCTATTGCTGTTTCACAGTTGAATTTTGACTGAGTTGGAGTTTGGGGCTTAAGACATAACTAAACACCACTGTGCCCATAGGCCAAAGGAACAAGATAAATTAAGGTTTCAAAGTAATCCTGTAATGGAGGTTTAAGTTGTGGCCACAGTATGTAGGCTACTTGACTGTGTCTCTGGCACTCTTATGCTCCTTGGTTAATTTTTTTTTCCCTAAATACCAAGTCACTAGGGAAGATTTATTAGTGACTCTGCTCCCCACCTCCACCACCAGCTATCTTTCTGAGGGAATTGGATCAAAAAGGGAGAGATGGGGGAGACCGTTGAAGCATACTTTTGTTATGGTTTGGCTGGTCAGTTTTAAAGGAAGGAAATGTAAATCCGGATTTCTTCTGTCCACTCAGGGGTGGGAAGGGAAACTGGGCCTTGAAAAACTGACTCATGCTGCTGATCACTTGAGATTGCATGGTGTCAAAAAAGTCATGTTACAATAGTTTACAAAGGTGGGTGTTTGCTTTCCAGTACAGGAGATCATTTGGGGAACCAAGTTAATAATAGACAGATATGTTTGCTCTAGGAGAAGAGCAGAGAGCTCACGTGCTCTGTAAGTCATTGCTGAGTTGGAGTTTGAGTACTGGGGCTCCCAGCACTGAGATGGTGCCAGGTCTTAATGTACATTTCCTATTTCTGCTGTGCTCCAGTCTTGCCTGTGATGCTCTGCTTGTTATCTCTCTTAAGATCCTTAACAGACACTGGCAAGGAGTCTTAATTGTATCTGTGCCCTTGCTTCTTCTCTTTGTACTACCAATAATCATATTGCTGGCTGAATCTTAAGGAAGCCTTTTCAGGTTTTTTTGTGGGCTACACACACATGCTCTCGCTAGGAGTTAGACTCTGTAGTCCTCAGTCAGGATTATACTTCAACAAAAGCTTTTATTTTGGTGCATTGCCTCATGGTGTTGCTATTGGTGAGATACAGAGATGTGGGTTGGATCTGTAGTCCATTGAACAGCTGTACTGAGATTAATATAGGTCAGAGTCCACTTGGAGGGAGGTTGATGTCCTGCTGGGTCCTGTCATCAGTCCCAGCCTGTCGAATATATTTTTCAGTATCTTAAAGTAAACTACGAAAGTGATTTTCAATTTTATAGCTGTCAGGAAATTGAGAGGTCTAGCTAACATACTGACAAAGCTTTTAAGGCTTTATGAGATGATAAAAATACTGATGAGTATTGAGAGAATAAGCATCGTAGTGGATATAGCATAAAAATAGATACGGACAGACCATCTAGCTTTTATTTTTAGTGCTCAGTTTAACTTTGTTTAGATGATTTAATATCTAAGTTTGTCACTGAAATTAGTTTGGTAAAGTGTTGCATAGTTCTTTGATTATTCAGGTGTTTAAATCACGCTCTTGCAAGATGGGAAATGGGCCCTTGCTTTTGTAGAAGTGAGACACTTTCAAGCTTTGGTAAAGATCTGTTTCAGTTCCTTTCTCGTAACAAAAAGGTTGCAAATTCATAACTCATAGTCTTAATTATGAAATTCCTGACTCTTAATTTGTTCCTCTCTGTGACCTAGTTAACTTTTACGTTGTACTTTTATGTCTGTGAATTGGGTATAGTTCAGTAAACAACTTTTATTGTCACACAAAATTAATTTTTAAAATGTGATGGTGGTTTATTGCTAAAACATTTTTTTGGATTTATTACTCGGAAGTAGAAAATAAAAAAATGCATGCAGTATACAAAATGTGACAATAATTCATATTTAGGTAAGTACCTTAGGCGGTTCATTTTATTGTAATGGTTATAAACAAAGATTGATTCATATTTTAGCCCAGATGAAATAAATTGTGAAATACTCTTTTCAAATATGTTGGTTCATTAAGAATTGTTTTATCTTACAGGAAAATAGAAATAGTGCAGTTTGCTAGCCGGACACGTCAACTCTTTGTTCGACTATTAGCTTTAGTAAAATGGGCTAATAATGCTGGCAAGGTGGAAAAATGTGCGGTGAGTTAAACTTTTGATTTTATTTTATATAAAATAACTTTTTGGAATGTCAATTTATAATAGACATAGCTTCTAATTTTAGCTTTAATTTATATCTGTTGATTTGTTGATTACTCACTTAAGTGAGTAATCCTATTTCTGTATGAAAATGTGTAAGGGCACCTGGCTGGCTCAGTTGGTTAAGCGTCTGCCTTTGGCTCAGGTCATGATCCTGGGGTCCTGGAATCAAGCCCCACATCGGGGCTCCCTGCTCAGCGGGGAGCCTGCTTCTCCTTCTGCCTCCCCCCCGCCCCCCGCTGGTGCTTTTTCTCGCTGTCTTTCTCTCTTGAATAAATAAGTGAAATCTTAAAGAAAAATGTGTAATATATTTCTGTAGAAACTTAGTATTTGATCACCCAAGCAGGAAAAGAGACTAGGTCGTATCTGGAGACATTGTTACTCTAGAAGACATTAAATATGAGACTTAAACTACAGGGGGGAAATAGCTTTACATTTGTACGCTTCCTTAGAGTGTGCAAAGTACTTCCTTGAATTTTGCCTATTGATTATTGAAAACCCTCTTGAGTATGGCAGAGTTGGTATTTTCTTCTTGTTTTACAGATGAGGGAATAAGGTTCTTAGGAGCTAAATGGCTTCTTCAAGGCCACAGAGCTGATAACAGCATTTATCTGTTTGTTATGCATCTACTGATTCTCCAAACCCTTTAGTGAGCACAGGGCATAGGATATGGCAGATGAGATTTAAGAAAGGCACAGCCCCTGCCCTCAGGAAGCTCATAGGCTTTGTCTGTTAAATCACTCTTGAATTCAGAGGAGTGACATGTAGTGTACCACAGATGCTAAAATCAGCCTCCCCTGCCCCCTAACCAAAAGAAAAGAAACCCAAGTTATGAGCCCATAACTTGGGGAGGATGGCGCCGTGTTAACAGACGAGGCACATGATTACTCCCTTCTGTTTTACTTCGGTCACTTCCTGTGAGGAGAAAGGAAAGAGAGTAGAGTACCCTTTCATATTGGAAAGGGTAGAGTAATCATCATAAAGTGAGTAAAGTCCTAAAACAATGAGAGCATTTATTCACTTTGAGGTCAGCTCTACAAAGCCAAGTAACCTTCTAGCCACTGTCAGTTATATTTGGAAAGTAGGTAGATTCTCTAAGCTTAACACTGATGCTCATTTTTTTTTTCATTCAGTTATGTAATAACATTAAAAATTTTTTATCAGTTTTTATCAGCGAAGGCAGAAAAACAGCATTACATTGGTTCAGTTTTATTTGAGTCCTTTTCAAATTCTCTTAAAGTTTACAAATTAAAATGAGCAGCCACCTGGTCATTATAGAGGTACGTAATAAATTTCTTTTTAGCACCCTGACAAGCTAAGTTGAAAATATTTTTATAGTACTTTTATATTTGCAAGTCTATCAGGGTTTGCCTCTTCCATAAAATCCCACATCAGAAAGGAATCTAGGACACAGTTGTGTTTCTACACGTGATTTCCTGACCTCTCCCCTCCATTGTAGCCACTGCATTCACTGTCCTCGGTTCTACTAGGTTCCTCATCATTAGGCACAGAGCCTAGGTGAAAGTTGCTAAAGTGAAAGGAGAAAAGGGGTTGTGAAGAAGTTGAGAATTGTAAATGCTAGAATAATAATTTTTTTTAAGTTAAAAATAAAACCCAATTTTCACCGAAGTCGATACTCAATTCCAGCTCTACCAACTAAGCTAGTGACAATGCTGGAAGAATTCTACCAAGATAAATTCCAGCCACATATCTTTTGTCCATAGGAGTAAGCTGTCATCCTTCTGAAATACAGCCTCGATCACAGATTTATTTAGAGGGAGAATATTTTGTACCCCATATATTGTTTTTCTCATGGGGGAAAATGTTCTTTGATTCATCTGTTGTCTGTTGGTATGATAGGGAAATTAAAGTTTGTATTCAGAAGGTCTTTTGTCCACTGAAAAGCATCATTTGAAGGATAGTTGTGATTATAAATATTAATAAACAGACTTATACCAAGCTTATTTATCAGAAAGTTTTATAATTCATTTTTCTGGAAATTTGGGACACCAAATGTAGTAAATCTATTTTGGTTGAAATGAAGAAGCATGGTATAATATTTTTGAAAAGCCTAGGGTATTTTCTTAATAATTACTTAACTTGGGGTAATCTTTTCTTAAAAATGTTCAAACTTGCAATGAAAAGTTAGGTGTCACTGAAGTATATCAAATCCAAGTGTTCAGTCTTTCAAACCTGGTGTTAAATCCCTAATCATATCATGGGTATTTCAGTTATCTGTTTAATACTACTGAGTTGTGCTTCGGTAACATAATGTCCAGGAAAATCCAAAACTCTTGGTTTTGAAATTGAGCCGTATTGTAATTCATCTTTCATTAATTCATAGTTCAGCATTCTTTTATTAGTTTTTTGAAGTGGCTGTTCAAATAAGTCACATTCTGAATAAAGTCTCATACTGAACTTAATGTAAAGTTTTGGTATTTTTGTTTTGTGAATGTAGATACCACAGATGTGTTTATGTCAGGTATTAAGTCCATCAACTGGAGAATTAGAAGATTATTCATGTTTTGATTCTTCTGTTCTCAACCTAGTGATTATTTACCTAGTCTCATTTGAGATTCTTAATAGATAATGATCTTTAGCCATACCAGACATATTAAGTGTGTAACAGTGTATAATATATAAATACAGTTTATAACTCTAATGGTAAAACAGTCTCGATCAGGTTTTATTTAAGAAAAAGAAAATATCTCTCATTCCTGGAGCTTTTTAAAAAACGGCTTTATTGAGATATAATTCATATACCATACAATCCACCCATTTAAAGTATACATTTCAGTGGTTTTTAGTATATTCAGATATGTGCAACCATCAGTCAATTTTAGAACATTGTCATCATCTCAAAAAGAAAATTTGTAGCCTTTTGCTGTCACCTCCAAGTGGCCCCCCGCCAGCCCTAAGGAAGCATTAATCTGTTGTCAATAGATTTGCCTACTCTGAACATTTCATATAAATGGAATTATAATATGGGGTCTTTTGTAACTGGCTTATTTCACTTAGCATAACGTTTTCAAGGTTCATTCATGTTGTAGCATGTAGTAGTTAGTACTTCGTTTCTTTTTATAGTTGAATTGTATGGATCTACTATATTTTGTTTATCATCAGTTTGTGGACATTGCTTCTAGTTTTTGGCTGTTATGAATGTCGCTGTAAATATTCATGTGCAAGTTTCTGTATGGACATTTCTCTTGCATATGTGCCTAGGAATTGAATGGTTGGGTCATATGGTGACTATGTTTAATCACTTGAGGAACTGCCAGACTGTCTCCCAAAATGGCTGTACCATTTTACATTCCCACCATCAATATTTGAGGGTTCCAGTTTTTCCATGCCAATACTTGTTATTGTCTGACATTTTGATTCTAGCCATCCTATTAGGTGTGAAGCTGGTATCTCGTTGTGGTTTTGATTTGCATTTCTCTGCGGACCAGTGATGTCGAATATGTTTTCATGTGCTTTTGGCCATTTATGTATTTTTCTTAGAGAAATGTCTATGAAGTGCTCAGTTAAATTTGAAAGGAGAATATTAACCATATTAACAGCTGGCACGTGAGTGCTTAAAAAAAAAAGGAATGCGATGATCATTAGGGACCTGTATAGTTTTACTAAAAACTAAGTTACTCAAAACTAAAATTTGATGTTTATTCATTAGATTTCTAAGTCAGAGGAGTATAACTGAAGCTAGTGTATTTTGAATTGAGCCAGAGTAGTGTCAAGAATGTTTCATTAATTACCCACGTTTAAGGTGGAGCAAAGTGGGCCGGATGAACTGTAGTACCCCACTAGGGTTGATGCAGGTCTTCCCAGAAGGAGGTCTTTGGTATTCTTTGGCCTTGGCTTTGGTCTGATAAGCATTTTTACAGTGACCTGGATTGGAGACTTGGGATGATCTAAATCTGAGTAAAAACCAGCTCAGAAGTTGAGAGAAGTAGGGGCGCAGTCGGTTGAGCATTTGACTCTTGGTTTTGGCTCCGGTAGTGATCTTAGGGTCATGGGATGGAGCCTGCATCAGGCTCCACGCTCGGTGCAGGGTCTGCTTGAGATTCTCTCTCTCTCTCTCTTTCCCTCTGTCCCTCCTGCTCGTGCTCTCTCTTTCTCTCTCTCTAAAATAAAGATTTTAAGATTTATTTAAATCTTAAAAAAAAAGGTTAAGAGAAGTAGGATCCAAATGGTTTTAATGTGTTAGA
This sequence comes from Leptonychotes weddellii, assembly GCF_054177405.1. Lineage (NCBI taxonomy): Eukaryota > Metazoa > Chordata > Mammalia > Carnivora > Phocidae > Leptonychotes > Leptonychotes weddellii. Next base: position 75,470,254 of record NC_138385.1, read on the forward strand.
ATCAGACAGATTACAGTCCTGCTTTAGTTTCAGGATGGAGAAAGGACCTTGCTTGATAGAGATTCACGTACAAAATATCAAGGCCTTTTAGTGGACTCCCAGCTTGCTGTGTGTTAGCACTGTCATTGCTGCTAATAAGTTAATGTTGTTGTCATTGATAGAAATCCATTTTAGTAGTCATGCAAGGTAGCTCTTCTGGGCAGTCTAAGAGAAGAAACATTTTTTGGTTCCAGTTTCTCTGATTGTTGGCTTTCTTTGGGCAGGTGTCTTAACCTAAGTCTCAATTTTCTCATATCTAAGGTGATAGTCATTATCTGGTTTTGTCTATTTCCTAGAGTTGTGAAGATCAGATAATAAAAATGAGTATGGAAATACTGAGAAAATGTAGGACATTGTGTACCGGTATTAATTGTGGGTGTGATGTGGTATTAATTCTGGATACCATGTTTTAAGTTGACCACTGATAAATTGGAGTATTTCCAAAGCAGCAGAACAAGGGTGGTGAGTCAGAAATTTGGAGATACAGACTAAATGAAGTGACTTGGGATGTTTAGCTTGGAGATAGGATGGGCTTCCCCTATTTGAAGGACATGAGAGACATTACTGCTCCAGAATAGAAGATAAAAGTTTCAAGGAAGTAGTTTTCAGCTCCGTGATGAACTCTGCTAGTTCAGGTACCCTTATGAAATGCATTCAATAGAGAACTGATGGAAAGGATTTCTGTTTGGGGTATGAAGTTGGCGTAGATTTCATATAACAGGCAACATTTAGGGAGTATTTTATGTGTTCTGGGCAGTGTTCTGAAGGTTTTGTAATGTACTAACTCTTTTTTTAAAAAAAGATTTATTTATTTGAGAGAGAGAGGGAGCACTCAAGTAGGGAGAGGAGCAGAGGGAGAGAATCTCAAGCAGATTCCCTGCTGAGCACAGAGTCCAATGCAGGGCTCCATCCCATGACCCAGGAGATCATGACCTAAGCCGAAACCAAGAGTTGGACGCTTTAACTGACTAAGCCACCTAGGCAACCCTGTATGCATTAGCTCTTAATCCTCAGAACAACCTTGCGAGGTTGGAAATCATTATCTCCATTTCACGGTTGAAAAAACTGAGGCCCAGAGAGTTTAAGTGACTTGCCTAAGGTTATTGGGATAGTAAGTTGCAGAGTTAAAATTGAGACTAAGGCAGTCTGGGTCTAGGAGTCCATGCTTTTAACTACTTTGTTACCAGCCAACTCCAGAAGTCTATGAGAGTAAAAAGCATTTTATTCTATTTATTTTTCCTAACTTCTGATAATGTACTTGTAATGTTAAGGATGGAGAAACAAATTGGAAGACCTTTTACTTAAAGTGATAGAAAGTTATTGTTTTTAATGCCAAATACAAATGTATTAAATATTTCTTCACATTACTGGGAAATTTCTTGAAGAAATGTTTCAAAATGTGGAAAACTATTAATTCCCTCAAAGTTTACTTTGGAATGAATAAATGATATTTGAAGTGCAAAGCAGCTTGTTATCAATGAAGCTTAATATATTTACCCTTTGCTTTAAAGATGATTTCAAGCTTTTTAGATCAGCAAGCCATCTTGTTTGTGGATACTGCTGATCGCCTGGCCTCGTTAGCTAGAGACGCCCTAGTCCATGCACGCCTGCCTAGTTTTGCCATCCCGTATGCCATTGATGTACTGACTACTGGGTCTTACCCACGACTGCCCACCTGCATTAGGGTAAGTGCATTGCTCACCATTCCCCTTCTTAAAAAAGTTGAAGGGTTTGGCAATGAAGTGTACTGTGTTACCAACAAAACAACTATTCTCTATTTTTAAAACAATTATTTCATGTAATTCACTTGTTTCTCTATAACTAAAATTGTGGTTTTTTGAAATAAATTGAGGGCCAGAATGTGAATAACTATCAAAATGGATGAATCTATGTGTGTGTGAGGTTAAACATGTGCACATTAACTTATATCTATTTCAAATGTGAAAATACTACATGCTAGTTGCTTTTTGGAAGGTTGTTTTTTTTTAAGTACTATTGTGGTAGTTGTTTACTGACTTGGTGCTATTGTATTTTATACTTTTAAGAAGTGGTGCAAGTCATCTAGTGACATGAACTTGGTCTCATAAATAGAGCATGAAGAAGATCGTGTTGTATTACTGACTTAGCTGGGTGACTGGTGGAATCATTGGCATTCTAAAGCATGATAGTAGTGGTCATGTCACTATTATTGGATGTAGACTGCAGAAATGAGTGTTGAGATTCTCTTGGGCAAAGTACAAAAATATTATGCTAAGACAGGCACAGGTAAAGATTGTGTCTCTTTGTAACATTATTTTAAAATCACTTAATTTTTTTTGTAGGATAAAATTATTCCTCCAGACCCAATTACCAAGATTGAGAAACAAGCCACACTTCACCAGCTCAATCAGATTCTTAGACATCGGCTTGTGACCACAGATCTTCCTCCTCAGTTAGCAAATCTTACAGTTGGTATGTACCTGAAGTTTATTTAGTTTTTTTTAAAGAATTGACTTGTTAGAATTTTTTTTAAACAGCGTTTAGGGTTTCGTTCGAAGAAATACTATTTTGAGGTTTTGGCTTGCAATTCAGGTGGTGTTCAAATCTGTGACTTGTCAACCCGATCATTTTTCTCTTTAGTACCTGGGGATAAAATGCTGGTATGTGAAGCTGGGAGCAGGGAGGAGAGAAGAAGCGCCAGAGTTACGCCTCAAGAGAAAATTGTTAGTTGATGTTAGAAGTGTTAACTGCCTTTGGTATTGCTTATGCAGGAACTACTGAATTCTTTGGACACTTAGGAAAGAACTTTCAAGCTATTTAAAATTTCTTTTAAGTTAGACTGAACGTTCTAGGTTAGCAGGAAGCTGCTTATTTTCTAGCAAGTAGTAATGTTTTTCTTCTTCTAAAAGCAAATGGCCGGGTGAAGTTTCGAGTTGAGGGAGAATTTGAAGCCACCTTGACCGTGATGGGAGATGATCCAGATGTTCCATGGCGTCTTCTCAAGCTAGAAATTCTAGTTGAGGATAAGGAAACAGGAGGTAAATCATAAATACGGATTTAAATCATAAATACTAATTCAAATGCTTGTGTTTTTATATTATTGAAACATTCTTGCAGAATAATAAATTTTAGCAGTTTATCCTGTCGTTTGAAGCAGCTATTAGGATGATCATACCTACCTACCTACCTATCCGTAGAGGCTTTAGTGTTTCTCAAGTATAATGTTCTCTGGTTTCGATAGATAACTTCAGTTGTTTTTTCTTTTTTCTTTTTTTTTTTAATTTAGTGTTAGTATACTCTTCCTTAGTTGATACTATATTATGATCTGTACACTTTTCTGATTAACCACCTTCTTTTCTCCTGCCAATGGAAGATGGGCGAGCCTTGGTTCATAGTATGCAAATCAACTTTATCCATCAGCTGGTGCAGTCTAGACTCTTTGCTGATGAAAAACCTCTTCAGGACATGTATAACTGCCTACGTATCCTTTTGAAATTTGAGACATATATTTGTAAGGAATTTGTGTGTCTCTCTCTTCCCCACATTTCCATTTGCCTCCCCCATCCTGAACTGTAGCAGACTAAACTCCTTCCTCCCCCTTCCTTTTTGGGGGTAGAAACAGGGCTGGGGAACAGGTCAGTGTGAAGAATAATTATACATTTGTAATAAACCAAATTTTAAATTTTACTGTTCACTTTGCAGGTAAAAACAAAAATGAATTAGAAATAGTACAACCTGGAGGAAAAAACCAGTGCTATTTGGTCTACTCATATTCTCTAAACTGATGAATTAGCGGGCAACCTGGACCTTACAGTTTGTTTATGTTGGTTCAAAATTAAACATAAAAGTTCTTTCTAAAATTATGCCACAAATTGTAACACTTTTTAGTATATGTCATCGGAGAAATATAATTCCAGAAATTTCTTTCATAGCCAGCTTTTGGGGAAATAAAGCTTTCGTTAAATGAAGTTTGCTTGTACTTCATTGGCTGTTGTAGTGATTTATTAAGTTTGCTTAACGAGACCCATCAGATTCTTTCTGCTTATCGCTTCAGTTAGAAGTGCTACATTCCCAAACTCTAATGTTAATCCGAGAGCGGTGGGGAGACCTTGTGCAGGTGGAAAGGTACCATGCTGGAAAGTGCCTCTCCCTCTCAGTTTGGAAGTAAGTGAAGTTGATTCTGGTGAGTTCATGCTATGACTGTTAATACTCTGTCTTTTTCTTCCTTTTTTTCTCTCATGCATCTGATTTACTATATACCAATAGCTGTGTACCTCTTAGCAACATGATTTTATATAGTAAGGTTCCTGGTATCGTATAAACCACATAGGGCATCTATAACTGACCCCTTTCTTAGAACGTGGCATGTTTTAAATACGTAGACTTTTATTTGTATTAAGATTTGCTTTCTTAAAAAGTTAGATTACTCTGGGCTCACACCAGATTGCTGAAAGACCATTAAAATTGTTGGGTATGTTTTAAAACATGCTTGCTTATCACAGTTTTACATTTTGAACTGTGCCCTTTAAAATCTTTTTTTGGGGAGGGTTTTGGGGAAAATCAGTATCAGGCTGTTTACAGTCCTTGATTCCCTGGAACTTGGCTTGATTCCCATTTTCTGTGAAGGAATCAGAGATTAGTAGACACCTCTTAGAACACAGGTTGTTTTGTTTTGGGATTTTTGTTTGTTTGTGTGCATGTGTTTTGTTTTTAAATTCTGTGTCTTTTTTTTTTTTTAAGGACATAAATCAAATACTGTGTTGGATTATAGAATAGTCTGTGGGCCTGTCATGTTCTAGGCTCTGGCTAAGGTACACAATAGATTGTTTCTGTTTTATTCCAAAAGTTAACAGGCTGTGTTGGGAAAAATTTTTATTAATATTTCTTTTTTTCTTGGGGTGCCTGGGTGGCACAGTCAGTTGAGTGTCCACCTCTTGGTTTCGGCTAGGTCGTGATCTCAGGGTCATGAGTTCAAGCCCCGTGTTGGGCTCTGCGCTCAGTGTAGAGTCTGCTTAGGATTCACTCTCCCTCTTCCCTCTGTTCTCCTGCCTGTGCTCGCTCGCTCGCTCTCTCGCTCTCTCTCAAATAAATAAATGTTTTTTAAAAAGAAAATATTTCTTTTTTTCTCTTTAGTCAACAGGTTCTTGGGAGAAAAACAGGGACGGCATCAGTTCACAAAGTTACAATTAAAATCGATGAAAATGATGTCTCTAAGCCTTTACAGATTTTTCATGATCCTCCTCTGCCAGCTTCTGATTCCAAATTAGTAGAAAGGGCCATGAAGGTAAAAGATCTCAATATATTTTAATACTGTTTTGATTACATGAATATATATAACTTAATATTTATACTTAAAACTTTTAACACAAATTCTTTAAAATACCCAGTTGTTCCTAAAACCTTTTATGAAACTTGTTTTAGACAAATGTTATGCTTTTGCATTTTTTTAATAACTAATGTTATATATAATTTTTAAAATGTTCCTTCAAATTTTTTAACTTAGGTCAGATCACCATTTTATTCTGAAGTTCTGCCATTTAATCACTGATAACCAATACATATACTGTCTTGATACATACTTGCCAAAATGTTAGCTGTGGTCTTTAAGCTACCAGTACCATATACTACTGTATATTTCTTTTTAACTTTAAGCTTGCTTGCTTTTACTGGTTAAAAAATCAGTGTGATTCTAAAAGGAACTGTCTTGAAACACAATAATCTGCTCTCAGACTTTTAAAGTAAATATGTTTAAATTGCACATACGATCCTGTTCTTTTTGTTTATGCAGATTGATCACTTATCAATAGAAAAGCTCCTCATTGACAGTGTCCATGCACGAGCTCATCAGAAACTCCAGGAATTGAAGGCCATTCTGCGAGGCTTCAATGCCAATGAAAACTGTAGGTTCTTTTAAACTGGCGTTTCTGCCTTTCTTTTGTTTGTGTTAGTATCCACTTTTATGAAGCATCTTTCTTAATCTGACTTTTTTTCCTGGTTTTGTTGTGGACGTTGGGCATTTCTGCATTTTAACTTGTGATCTACCAAGCTTGTCCTAATTTTTCTCTTATTCTTACTTTTTTAGCTTGGCCTTATTTTTGAAATGTATGTATGCATATTGAACCTCCTTAAAGCCTTTTTCCTATTGAAATGGAAGTTATTTTAACATCTTACTATGAATCTTATTTTTTTTAGGTCTTCTAAGAATAAGGCAGCTTTGCAGATACTTATTTATAAAATACGTCTCTTTGAGGGAAGCAGAATTTATCCCTGGTCTTTTTAAAGATTTTTTTTTTTTAATTGTTAATACATTAGTGGGATTCAGATAAGAAATATAGATAAACACACATAGTGCAAAATCTTCTAAGTTTGCTTACTTAGTAAGTATGTTTAGAGCTTTGGGGGACAATCATTTAGAAAGCCAGTGCTTTCATTCTAGAAATAGTTTCACAGTATCATGAACATATTCACTCTCCCTACCCCACTCGTTTTTGGTTGTGATGACCTCATGCCCACAGTGAACAGCCTTTAATTAAGTGAGCTGATGTAGGGGAAGTGCCATAAATATTATGATGTCTTTAATAGTTCTGGTAGCAAAGGGACTGCCTTTCATTGCCACAGAGCCCACTTCAGTCCATTATACTTTAAAAAGCAGCTTCTTCGGTACCACTTTGACGAATTAGGTAAAAATACTGCCTGAAGGAAAGACAGTCAGGAAGATACATTTGTATTTAGAATACAACAGTCATTCGAAGAAAGTGAAAGAAAAGAGGTGTACAAGAGGGTCTGAAAACAAACTAAAGACTGAGGGGAAGGGCAGCTTAACTTAACAAAACTGCAAGTGTTGGCCTTAAATCTTGTTTGCGGGGACATGCCCACTAGCCCCATCAGGGCTTAACAGATTTATCGGGTTTTGATAATTTTAATTTAATTATAAGATGCAGTGTTAAGTCCTCATCTCCCACCCACCTCCATTTTAATCCCTCAAGGATGTTCAATACAGACCTAAAATTTCTGATTGGAAAGTATACAAAACTTTCATTGGGGTTAGAAAGCACACATAACCCCCCTTCCCCCCGTTTTCTTCCTTTTTGTAATAGTTTTGAGAGAAAATTCACATACGGTGCACTCATTCGGTGGTTTTTAATATACTGAAGAGTTGTACAGCTAGCTCCACAATCTAATTTTAGAACATTTTAATCATCCCCCAAAGAAACTCTGTATCCATTAGCAGTCACTCCCCCATTCATCCCTCCCTTCAGCCCCTGGCAACCACTAATCTACTTTGTCTCTTTAGAATTGCCTGTCCGGGACATTTCAGATAAATGAAATCATATAATGTGTGGTCTTCTGGATATTGTTGTTAGCATAACGTTTTTAAGGTCTGTGCATGTTAAAGCATGCTTCAGTACTTCATTTTTATTGTCCAATAATCCATTGTACAGATACACCACATTTTGCTTCTCCATTCATCATTGATGGGGTTGCATCTGATGTAGTTTCTGGATATTGGTGTGTTTGGTGGGGTCCAGAGCCAATGGCCAAGAAAGAATTCTTGAGACGTCTTTGGTGCAAAATGGTGGTTTTATTAAAGCACAGGGACAGGACCCATGGGCAGAAGGAGCTGCTGCCCTGGGATTGTGAGAAGCAACTGATGATATACTTTGGGGTGGGGGGAAGTAAAGATAAGGGAAGTTTCAAAAGGATTTTCATATGCTAAAAGAAGACTGGGGAAACCTGAGGCCTTGCTATTGTCAAACCAAGGTTGTTTTTCCCTCTAGCAAGGCATTAACATTAAGACAGTTGGGATCTTTTACTCTGCCTGCCTCAAGTATTTGTCAATGGGCTGCAGGTTATAAGGACATCTAATTTTATCTACATTTCCTTCTGCCTTTGTTTCTCACATCATTCCCCCCGAACAGTTTGACCCTTACATCTTTAAGGTTGCTGAGGGTGGAAGGTCTCATCTTCCTTAACTTCCTTCTGCTAATAGGGGTGTAGAGATGTCCCTACTTGTGGGTCAACATTGGTCAGTTGGGGAATATATATATCGGAGTTACAAAGGCCAAGGCAGCCTGTCCAAGGTAGACAACATATATGAACCTCCTTGAGTAGAAAGGATCATCCTGTCAGCTAGAAGTTACGGTAGTGAAGGAGTCTTGGCACCAGGCAGGAAGATACCGAAAGAGACAACAAAAGAAGGTTAATATTATAATGAGAATGAGAACTCCAAGTAAAAGGACCTTTGATAGTTAACTAAAATTTTCCTCCAGTCCTTTATTGTCGTTTGAAAAGAAATTTGAGGTTTTCACAGGTTCACAGGAATAAAAAGGCATGCTAGAGTTTGCTCATTGGTTTCCTGTGAAGGAAATACAGGTTTTATTCTAGATACGTGAGTCCATGAAGAGTGCCCCTCTAATTTTACTGCAGTGGGAGCACATAATATGACCCGGTAGGGGCCCTTCCATTTTGGAGTTAAATCCCCAGCTGTATTAGACTTTCAGTCCTTTAAATAAACCCTGCCTCCAGGGTTTATATGGGGTAGGTTGCTAGTGACTGTCAGATGAGGTTTAGGGAGGACATGGTTTGCATATTCATTTAGAGGTTTATGAATATAACCCAGCCTCAAGAGAATAATGTAACAAAGCATTATAGTCTCCATCTATTGATAGGTTTACAGTGAGAAAAGGTTTTTCATATAGTAACTCAAAAGGACTTAACCCTATTGGTTGTTTTGGGGCAATCCTCATTCGGAGAAGCCCTGGTGGTAAAAGAGTAATCCAATTTTCTTGAGTCTCAATGCTTAAAATCTAGTATCTACAAAAATGTGTTATTGAAATATTTTCATTTTTAATCAGAGATAGCCATATCAGGACTATTTTGTTTGTAAAACAAGTCCGGTTTTAACAGACTTGGCCTAATGATTTACATAAGCTCAACAAGAATAGTGAGTGATCATAGAGATCTTTTACAGTTTGCTTTGCTGGAACTTTTTAAAAGGAACCTCTACATTTAACTTTTAGTAGCCTCCCGAGGCCAGAAGCCAAGCCAAGTGCTTGCCAGACATGCCTGCAATACCTGTAGATTTGGGCAAATTCCTCTTTCTGAGATCCTCAAAGTATCCAGAGGTTCCTGCACCTGCCAGGAAGTGATACTCTTTACTCACCTGGTAAGGCTGCTGGGAACTCTGTAAGCAAGCTATCAGGCCAACAGTTCCAAGGGGCTCTATTGGCTCCATGATTCATAAAGTCAACCTTAGTTCCTTAAAGCTGTCTGGTCATATCTGAGTCGATGCCAGTCTCTCTCAAATATGACATCCCAGTCAAAGCCTTGGTAAAATAACCACTGTTTCCAGTGGTGTCCTGTTACAAGGAGAACACATTCTTACTGAACTTAGGCAAATGACTGTAATTGCCATGGAAGAGAGAATACTTTTCGGAGACCTTTTGAATTTCAGAGGGTTCAGATAAGTAAAAGACTTCCGTTTGTTCAGAGGAATATTTATCTTATTTTTCTGTATCATAGATATCTTAAGAGAAAGTTTCCTTAGTCTGGAAGTACAAATATTAAAGAACCTGCAAAGTTTTAAACAAGAGTCAAACTATAATCATCCTCAGTTTAGTTAGTTCTGGAAATTCTTAACCATTTCAATTTTATGATCTTAAAGATGTAAAAAACCTGTATTTATCAAAAGCCCTTTTTATGATTCTCCTTGAAGATGAAACACGTTTTGCAAGAGAATAAGAACAATAACTATAAATGAAAAAAGACTCAAAAATGGACATGGTTAAAGATCTGATAAGAGGTTACAACCATAGCTGGCAAGGAAATTTGGTTATTTCTGTTCAGTAATCAGAATATTAAGTAATGGCCTCATACCAGAACATATTAAAACTTTAGAACTGCATATTGTCTCTAGAATGGTTATAGCATTTACCCAAATGTAACCTAAGGCTTATTATTTGTTTAACGTGCTTCCAGAATAACATACTAATAAGAAGGCCTAATGAGTGAAAGAGACTTTATTTCCAATTTAAATCTTTGGAAGTTTGTTAAAAAAAAAAAAACTCAAAGTGGGGCGCCAGGGTGGCTCAATTTTGCTTCCATTTTGGAGTTGAATGGAGTTAGCAAAACTTAACTCCTTTAAGATTGAGAAGTTTTAACTAAGCGATCAAAGACCTGATAAAGACAACACATAGAAACAGGTTTTCTGGGCAGGCAAAAGAGAATAAAACCTTTGTTTACATTTTCTTATCAACAGCACACCAATTAATTCAAGAAAACTTTGTCTTTTGAACAGAGAGAAAAGCAAGTTTCAATCTTATGCCCATGTACTTTTAAAATCCCTTCATTTTAGGGGTGCCTGGGTGGCTCAGTTGGTTAAGTGTCTGCCTTTGGCTCAGGTCATAATCTCAGTGTCCTGGGATGAGCCCAGTATCAGGGCTCCTGCCCAGTGGGGAGTCTGCGTCTCTCTCTCTTTCCCTCTGCCCCTCCCCCCTGCTTGCGCTGGCTCTCTCTCTCTCTCAAATAAATAAAATCTTTTAAAAAAATCCCTTCATTTTAATCTTAGTCTGTCTTGACCACATGTAAAATTCCTTTCCAGAGATGTCCCTACAACAGACCTACAACTTTTTCATTCAGAGTTGCTTCCCTTATTTCCATCAGTCTTAATTACATTTAGCAAAATTTTAACTCTTAGAAACCTTAGTCTCCAGTGAAAGCTAAGTAGTAACAAATTGTGAACTGTTATACCAAAACTCTTTAGACAGCAAATTTATGAATCAGTTAAGCACAGAGCATGTTTACTGACAGACCCAAATATCCTTAGTTTCTCTGCAATAAGAAGTCAAAAGCACAAACTGACATCCAGTAATCAGTGCTTTAGCACTTTATCCTATTTGGAAAAGATCTAGATGGCTAATGAATTCAGTCCCACTTATCTAAGCAAAACTTTGAAGTTTCAGGTTATCAAAGACTTGGAAAGCTATCTTAATTACCCATGAAAGCTTGAGACAATTAACCATCATTTTAGGTCATCTTTTTGCTAACAAATTGTAACAGAGATAACACGAGCTTATTTGACCCTCAGTAAATCTTGATAGAATAAAAGTTTCACCTTTAATGCTGATAACTTTAAAGACAGGTCTACCTTAAACCAACAAACTTAAGTTAGTTTAAATAACTGAATTATATTCCACCTGGATTCTCTTTTCAAAAGTCAGTTTGTTCTCCATTGTCAATATATCAGGAGGGAGTTTACTTGTCTGATTACGACCAAACACATTCTGCAAGAGGCCCTTAGGTTTGGGACACTGGTGGGGAAATCTCAAGTGGGTGGTGTTAAGTCCAGGGGATGCTCTTCTTCGCTCCTTGATAGTGAGGGAAGGAGGAGGAGGCACGAAGGATGGTCTAAAAGCCAGTTATGCAGGCCACACTCAAGGTGATGCAGAAACAGGAGGAGAGGGAGGCAGAAGAGGCAAGGGGCTGCCAAAAGGCAGAAAAAAGGGTTCCCAACTCTAGAGCTCATCAGCTCCAACAGAGGAGCAGATGCTGTTTTCCCACCAGCCAAAGGAAATAGGCAACCCATGGTAGGCCGGAGAAGACAGGGAATTTCCCTGAAACAAAGGTAGTCTCAGCAGCTCTTTGGGAATATTCCTTAAAGTCCCCATCCCAAGGTAGACTAACCAGAGCAAATTGGTTCCAATTATATCCATTAACCTGGGAAATGAGGGAGAAGCCCTCATGTAGTGCTAGAGTAGCCTGGGTCTATTAGGAATAGTGAGAGAGTCCCTTTGCTGGGAATGGCCTGTGTTTCCTCCAGTAACCTGGGTTTATTGGGAAGAGGCCTATGTAGATAATTATCATTCATATATCAGGAGGGAGTTTACTGGTCTGATTACGACCAAACACGTTCTGCAAGAGGTCCTTAGGTTTGGGTCCTGATTTAGAGCCCTGAAGGCCTGGATGGGTTTAGGGTACCTCCATCTATTTGCTGTTCCTTGCAGAAGAGAGCTAAATGATAGATCCTACTGAGGCCATGCAGTACCTTTCTTAAATTTTGTAATCCGAATGGTTTCCAGTGGATTAAAAGGCATTTCAAGGGAGAGTCCTTGGGGACTGAAGAGAAATGGTCCATTACCAAAAAACCCCCATACCCCCGACTCCCAGGTGGGGTCCCACGCGCAGGATACGTCAGAGGTTCCTGATGTCAAAGCAACACAGGGCGTCTCGAACAAAATCGCTATGATCACTGTCTGCCCTAAAGGCCCTGTAGGAGGGAGGCCTGCCTTCCTTCCCCCCCGCTTCCCCATTGCATTCTAGACTACAATGGGTGCCAGTGTATGGTCCCAGTTTACCTTATTTTGAAGGCCCTATCATGCCTTGGCTTGCCTTGCTGAAGGACCCACTGTGAAGGCCACACTGTGCCTTGGCTTACCTTGCCCTGAAGGCCACACCGTGCCTTGGCTTGGCACAAAGGTCACACTGCGCCTTGGCTTGCCCTGAAGGCCCCGCCATGAAGGTCACACCGCACCTAGGCTTGCCTCGCCATGAAGGCCACAAAGAACCCGCCCTTTTTAACCCATGGAAAATACTAGAAAAGTTTTACAAGAGGAAAGTACCCAATTTTGTAACTTAAGTAGTTAGAGGACATTGACAGAAAACAGTAAAGATAGAAATCCATGATGATTTAAGCGACATTCCAACACGTAGTCTTTACAGCCAACTTCCCTAGGAAACCGGTCCCAGGTTGGGTTTTAATTCAATTGGGTACTGGTTTCAGCCGGATCCCAGTGGAGGTCTTGCGGGCAGAAATGGCAAGACCAGGGATGTGGAAAGGGATCACATTCAACGAGTAAGGAGGAAACCTCACGTGGGAGTCTTAAGATTGGTAGCCATGCTAGTCACTTAGGTGGCTGTCCTGTGTCCAAGAAAGACAACTTTGTATGAGGACAGGAATAAAGAGAGGGCATCAAGTTTCTGGGTCTCGTTACCATTCCGGCCGTTGTACTAACTTCCAGCCAAAAGGCAGGCTTTCTCCTCCCTGTAGAGTAGCCACGGGCTAGAGGATTGGAGCTTGGGCAGTCGACATGAAAGGGTTCCAATAAGACTGTACTCCTTGAAGAGCCACTGAAATGAGAGTAAAGGGAGAGCAAAGTACTCCCCAAGTGTGCACCGAAGCTCGGAGTCCAGATGCCAAGACTTTTGAACCCCACGTTGGGCACCAAATGGCGTAGTTTTTGGATGTTGGTGTGTTTGGTGGGGTCCAGAGCCAATGGCCAAGAAAGAGTTCTTGAGACATCTTCGGTGCAAAATGGTGGTTTTATTAAAGCACGGGGATAGGACCCGTGGGCAGAAGGAGAGGCTGCCCTGGGATTGTGAGAAGCAACAGATGATATACTTTGGGGTGGGGGGAAGTAAAGATAAGGGAAGTTTCAAAAGGATTTTCATATGCTAAAAGAAGACTGGGGAAACCTGAGGCCTTGCTATTGTCAAACCAAGGTTGTTTTTTCCTCTAGCCAGGCATTAACATTAAGACAGTTGGGAGCTTCCTGGAGGAGCATTATACTCTGCCTGCCTCAAGTATTTGTCAATGGGCTGCATGTAATAAGGACATTTAATTTTATCTACATTTCCTTCTGCCTTTATTTTCCACATCTCTTCCACTTTTTTTTCCTATGATGATTAACACTGCTTTGAACATTCTTGTACAGGTGTTGGTGTGGACCTGTTTTCATTTCTCTTGGCCATGTACCTAGTAGTGGAAGGGCTGGGTCTTTTGGTAACTGTGTTTTACCTTTTTACATGTTTAACACCACCTTATAATCTCATCACCAGCAGTGTGTTGTGAGGTTTCCAGTTTCTTTGCATACTTACCAATACCAGTTACTGTCTTTTGGTTTCTAGCTGTCCTGGTGGGTGTGAACTGATGTATCTGCTTTGGTTTTGATTTGCATTAGCCTAATGATTCTTGAACATCTTTTCATCTGTCTTTAGTTTCATAGTTTTAGCTCTTATATTAGGTTACTTTCTGAGTTAACCTTTGTATGTGGTGTGAAGTAGGGGGTCCAGCTGTTTTCTTTTGTTTGGGGATATGCAGTTGTTCCAGTAACATTTGCTGAAAAAAAAAAACAATTTTCCCATTTAATTGTCTTGGCACCCTTGTAAAGAAGACTGTTAAGGATTTTTGCAATCTTAATTTTTTTTAACTTCTAACTTTTCAAAATAGTAAAATTCTAAAATTTGTTGGGATTGCGGAAAATCAGAGTTTGTGTTCTTTTGATAGGCTCTGGTTTATTTTAGTATCCTCCACAAACAAGGTTTATTAGTAGTAGTAAGTAAAAAAACTGTGCTTGCCCAGGGGATATTTAAATTACTTTGAAAAATAGACTAACCAAGTATTTACATAAGAATAGTTTTTTGTCTTGTTAATATAAGTTGCAAAGATTTTTCTTCAGCGCCATTTTGTAGAGATCTCACTGGTTGGGCAGCCAGAAGGTTGAGTAGAGCTGAGTAGAGCTGTGTGCTTTTGAACAAGTAACACTCTTTGGGCCCTATTCTCTTCTGTAACTCAAGGATGTTAGTCCAGGCTCTTCCTAGATCTCTACCTTTAGTGGGAGTGTGCTCCAGCAGTGGTTTTCATGTTCTACGTGTCTGTGGAGTCCTGGTGTGAGAGAAAGGTGCTTTGGAGACTGTACTGTGTTTGGGAGGAAGGAGAGGTAGGTGCTTGCGTGTGGGGTTGGGCTCCTCAGACCTGCTTTAATCAGAACGGTTCTGGAAATGAGGACTGCTATAGGAAAGGGCCTGCGGACCCACCATTTTACAACATATGCTTTAACTTGTTTTTAAACTCGTGTTCGTGCATTTGTATTCTTCATGCTGTCTTACTTGATCCCTTTTGTGATGGGAAAACATGCTTTACTCACATCCTTTACTGGGACCAAGGACTGTTCTTGGAATCCTTTAGTGCAATCACCCTTAATCACCTGGCTTTTCTTCCCACTCCTCACTGTCATAAGCCCAGGAAATGAGTAGCTTGGACAAGGGAGCATTTCAAGGGAGGCCTGGGGGAATGGACAGACAGCAGGTTTTGGACAGTCTAGATGGCAGTGTGTGGTTTCATGGGGGTGGGAATGTCTCGAAGCAGAGTAGGCAGAACTTTGGAGAGAAGGTCAAAAAAGGCAGTGCAGGGCACGTAAGGTCACGTGTCAGGTAGCCCCGTTTGCAGCATTCCTGTCTCTTGAAAGCCAGGGTAGTCTCCCTTCTGTTGCGATGCGGCAGCGCCAGAATCAGGGTCTCGGGGGCAGTTCAGAAGCGGGCTTAGTTGCCTCTCTTTCATCTTCACACTTTATATTACTGTGTATCGGTCCGTTCCTCATCTGGTCCTCAATACATAGACAGGGAGAAACAAAAGAGATTGATACATACATTCCTGCTGCAGGAAGTAGTAGTGTACCATCCTGTAGGCTTGCACAGCCTTTAATTCTTCTATATTTTATTGGTAAGTTTCGCCTTGTTTGGATACCTTCAAACCAGTTGCCTTTAAATGCTTAGGACCTTATGGATTTTATTTTCCGTAAAGAAAAATATGGACATTGGCAGTTAGAAGGGATACACATCAAAGTATTTTTTATCTTTTGGACTGTGCTTTCTATATTCTCTGCCCTGTCTTTTCAGGAGTACTCAATTTTGATAATTAGATTGAAATTATAATTGTTACCCCAATTGTCAGAATGAGCTTTACATCATTTCTCCACTTTAAAAATGTTTTTGCTAGAGAAAGACAATGATCATATGATCTCACTCATGTGGAATTTAAGAAACAAAACAGGATCAGAGGGGAAGGGAGGGAAAAATAAAACAAGACAAAATCAGAGAGGGAGACAAACTGTAAGAGACTGTTAATCATAGGAAACAAACTGAGGGTTGCTGGGGGGGAGGGGGGGTGGGGGGCATGGGGTAACTGGGTGATGGACATTAAGGAGGGCACGTGATATGATGAGCACCGGGTATTATATAAGACTGATGAATCACTGAACTCTGCCTCTGAAACTAAGAATACACTCTATGTTAATTAATTGAATTTAAATTAAAAGAAAAAAACAAAAATAAAAATGGTTTTGCTTTAAAGAATACATTTCTAATCCATTAGGACTTATAACAGTACAGATATGTGTTAAAAATCAGCAATCTTGCTTCAACTCTATAAGCACTGTTTATTATATTAACAGTAAATTCAGCAAAACATAATCTGAACTAATTTCTCACACTGCTCTGAATTATAAAATACTGTAAAAGGAATTTCTATACCTTTTTGTTCTTTGTGTTTTAGGTGATAGTTCTGCTGGCTCTGTGTTGTTAAACATTTCTTTACAAATATGTAGTAGATCTACTTGAAAGAAATTTGTTTTCATCTGATTAAATATGTCTCCTGCCATTTTTTGGCTTTATTAACTTGTTTGATAATTTCTTTGTATGGATCGCACCAACGGTAACTTCACCCATTTTAATTATTGTGCAAATTCCTAATAAGAGGTTTTGGTTTGTTTCTTTGATTCATAGAGGACTATAGATAATGTACGTTGTTGAGCACTTTGCTTTTTAAAGCACCTTCACAAACTTGTCATTTCTTCCTCCTAAGGACCCATGGCATGGACAGGAAGATGTTATTGTTCTTGTTTAACAGAGTAGCACAGACAAGTCACCTGGTGAAAGGCTAGGCCTACATTACCACTCTGCTCACTGCCTGCCTTTTCTTCTGTGCTGTAGCGTTAGAGGAGCGTGGTAACTAGAAGAGTATATTCCTCTTATAACTCCTCAATCTGAGAGGCAGGGGCTGTGCTTTGCTCCTTTACTGGGTTTTGTTACGCCAGTTTGTGGGATTAAGGGAAGAGTTAATTGGGCCTGGTGGAAATACTATGAAGCTCTAGAACAAGTACATTGGCACCTTTGGGAATTGGTGTTTAACAGTTGCTTGTGTTCTTATTTCATCTGTGACTTGAAAATGAGGTTGCATAAATAACTGGAAAAAATTTTTTCTTATATAGCAATAATGTGTAATGGTTTTCAGGTTTTTGTTTTTGTTTTTTTTAACACACAGGCCCAAATTGCCAGAAAACCTCTGTTTATGAAGAACAGCATTGAAAATATTGAGGCCTAGATGAAATTTATTCTATTTACCAATTTTCTTCCCACGTATCAAAAAGAAAATCCTTAAAAACTAACTACTTAGTAATTACTGAATGGAAGTAAAACTAGAACTCAGCTCACTGATGAAGTTCATGTTTTCACTAGCTCTTTTAACCTTTTTTAAGGAATCTGGGGATTTTTTTTTGCTGTAGTATTTCGAGAGGGGTCTGTTTGTTTCAAGTCACCTCGGGGGAATACATTCTTCCTTTTGAGCTACTAATTGACATAATAGTCCTATTCCAATTTTGCAAAATCCTGTTTTTCCTTTAACATTCAGGATTGTTTGATAGTTCATTTGTTTTTACTCACTGAGAAATATTTTTTTTTCTGTAAAATATTCAGATAGAAATATAATTTTTTCCTTCTTAACCTTTCAGCTTCCATAGAGACTGCACTTCCAGCTCTTGTTGTTCCCATCCTGGAGCCCTGCGGTAACTCAGAGTGTCTGCACATTTTTGTAGACTTGCATTCTGGAATGTTTCAGTTGATGCTTTATGGACTTGGTACGTGACTCAATGATAGTCACTCAGCGTAAAGAAGAATGCTTTCACAAAAGCAAACTAAAATTTTTCTGCCATTACCTCTGGTATTGGAGGGGGTGGTTTAGCAGTATAGAAAGTCTATGTGGAAGGGATAACTCTGGCTGATGTCTATTCCTTGAGGCCAATTTTAAGTCTCCTTTGGATTTTCTTGTATCAAAAATTAAACCTCCCAACATGAAGTGCATTCATGTTGTTTCTCTTTTTGTAAAAGTAATAACGTTGATGGCTGATGTTTTTTAGATTAGCGATATTACCACTCATAGTTGGGTGACATGGAAACAACTACAGGGGATTCTGATGTCACTCATGGCTGAAGAACAAATTTATGACAATGTAAACATCTAAATGTTAACTTAGGATACAGAATCCTGGAGAAGAGGGTTTTTGGGTTTTTTTGTTGTTGTTGTTCCTAGCCTAAACACAGTAGACATTAACGTTGGATTTCTAACATGATCTGTTACCAAGTTGGTGGTCTGAAATGATGAACCACTTGGCACTTAGTGTTTTTGTATTGCTAATGGAACAGTGTTCTTGCACATATTAGCACATTTACCGCTTGAAATTAATATTAAGCTAGATCAATGAAAATAAAAGGTTTTCTGGTTATACTGCATAAAGATAAATTTGTCTGAATTGTTCATAGAACGCTGGTCTCATTACTTTGAATCACGTTGCATTTATGTTGGCTAAATGATAAGTGGCACACTTAGGAATTACCTTTTAACTATGGTTCCAAAGCACAAGGCAATTGTTCTTCAAAAAATTTTTTTATTTGTTTTCTTGACTTTTTACATAATACATACTCGTAAATAAGGAAGATGAACGTGTAAAATGAGAGAAACAAAAAATAGTTACCTGTTGGCAGTCATTCTTGTTTTAGAGGATATATGCTTGGCTCAGTTCAGGCTACCATAACAAAGAACCACAGAGAGGTTTGCCGAAACAGTAGAATTTCATTTTGTCACGGTTTTGGAGTTTGGAAGTCTAAGATCAGGTTGCCAGCATGGTTGGGTTCTGGTGAGGGCTTTGTTCCTGGCTTGGAGATGTAGGCCTTCTCTCTGTCATCACGTGGCAGAAAGGCAAGCTCTCCAGTGTCTCTTCTTTTAAGACACCAATCACATCATGACCTCAGTCCTATATCCTCATGACCTCGTCTAAACCTAATTATCTCCCAAAGGCCCCACCTCTGAATACCATCACATAGGAGTTTAGGGCTTCAACATACGAATTTCCATAGCAATGGTATTCTGATTTTCTCCATACTTTTTTCTTTAGTTGAAATCATTTTATATTTTGCTTTTTGTGCAACATGCTATTATAACATTTTTTGGTGTCATTAAAAATTCTAAGTGACATTTAGCAAGCTGAACTTAAGCCAACAGCTCTTATGCCAGAAATTATTTGTGTTTAATAAATAAACGTTTTATTTTTTAAAGATTTTATTTATTTATTTGACAGAGAGAGAGAAACAGCAGGAGAGGGAACTCAAGCAAGGGGAGTGTGAGAGGGAGAAGGAAGCCCGATGTGGGGCTCGATCCCAGAACTCTGGGATCACGACCTGAGCCGAAGGCAGATGTTTAACGACAGAGCCACTCAGGCGCCCCAATAAATAAACATTTTAATGGAGTTTTATAGTTTTTGCACTTTTAAGGTTCTAAGTTTAGTGATACTAGGAATTTGAAATACATGTAAGTGAAAAAAATTAACTACACCAAGAGTTTTGGGAATTAAAATGTAGGCAAAGAATTAGTTCCTGTATTTGTTACTTGTTCATCCTGCTAGTGTACATTTGCTATTAATTAATTGTCTGACCTGTAACTCTCTTTAAATGTTAAAGAGGGTAAACAAATTGGGTTAATTGATGCCTGACGATACGTTTAGTTTGGTTTTTCTCTGACTCAAAAATAACATTACTTTCTGCCTAAAACAATAATTTCGTGTAAGTTTTGGGCTACCTAAATATTTTATGCCTCATGTAAGCAGTGAATTAATGAAGTGCTATATTCTATAGACCAGGCCACGCTGGATGACATGGAGAAGTCTGTGAACGATGATATGAAACGAATTATCCCTTGGATTCAACAACTGAAGTAAGCTTATTTATTTAGCTCAAGACTAAAAATGGAAAGTTACTTTGGTATGATATATTTTCTTCTCCATCATTACTCTTGATCAGTCACTGTCCTTAATGTTTATGACATGAAACTTGAGCACCTTTTGGTACTTGGAATCGAAATTCTCTTGGAATAGGGCCGAGATGGCAGTGTTTTGTACCCAGTTCCCTTCCAGAGCAAATACAGGTTTGAAGGGCATGGCACTCTACTTTTCATTCCTTGCCACATTTCCTCCTGTAAAAGCACTGTATAAATCACTTACAGTGAATTTTATTGAATCTAGTGTTCTCTGCAGTAGAGTCTTATTACCCCGGATAATCTTCATGGTATGAATCTACCAGCTGACACTTCCAGAATAGTTGTTTCTGCTTCTCTAACACTGTCATTCAATACTGTCTCAAAATCCTTTGAGTGCTTCATACTGTTAAACTAAAGAACACTGGAAATGGAACTAAAGAGTCCATTATGGCAACTCTAACAAACTCTCTTTTAAAATTAATAAAACAGAATTCCAAGGGATAAAAATAAATTTCAGAGATCAAAACCCAAACTGGCAAATGGAGAAGGGGGGAGAGGGCTAGACTGTTCAGAGAGCTCTGTTGATTTTGTGATCTAGCCTTACCCCTTCTCGCTGCCAGTTTGAGTTGTATAAATATTTGAAGACTTCACTATAATCAGGTAATGTTTTCATTAACAAGATAAGATTTTTAATGCCAGTAGATAGTGTTTTATGAGCCTCCTTTTGAACAGCTGCTTAGTGTAATTGTATATGAAAGATGATAATCATTATTCTGGGTAACACATTCCAAAATTTTTAGTGATTTAGCATATTTTTGTGCATTTGGCTAAACAAATAAGGTTTAAATACTTAAATGCTTAATAACTCACATCTTGCATGACTCAAGGTTATCTGGCAGTCCAGCTAGCAGAAATATAACATAAAACCAGAAAGCTAAGTCCCCAAAGCCTTAAACTTATCAAATGTGTCTCTGTACTTAAACACATAATTTCTGAGAAAGGTCCCCTGGTTATCACTTACAATAGTGCTTCTCAAATGATCTTTGGTGAATGACCAGTTGATTGTTAATCTATCATGGGACATTAATGTTTTTGAAATGACTTTATTGAAGTATTTCTGTACCAGAGAATTCACCTATTTTAAGGACTTGTAAATTTACTGAGTTTTGCATCCATAATCACAATCCAGTTTTAGGACATTTGGAACATTCTCATCACCTCAAAAAGGTGTTCATTTACAATTAACCCCCATTCCCAGCCTGAGCCCCAGGCAACTATGAATCTACTTTCTGTTCTTATAGATTTTTTTTTGGACATTTCGTATAAGTAGGATCATAAATTATGTGGTCATTTGTGACTTGCTTCTTTTCACTTAGCTTACTGTTTTGAGGTTCATCCATTTTGTAGCAGGTATCAAAGCTTAATTCCTTTTTATGGCTGGATAATATTCCACTATATGGCTTTGTACCACATTTTGTTGATCCATTCATAAATTGACGGATACTTGGGTTGTTTCACCTTTTTTTTTTTTTTAGATTTATTTATTTATTTTAGAGAGAAGGGCGCACACAAGCAGGGGGAGGGGCAGAGGGAGAGAGAATTTCAAGCAGACTCCCCGCTGAGCAGGAGCCTGATGTGGGGCTCGATCTCATGATCCTGAGATCATGATCTGAGCCTAAATCAAGAGTCAGCCACTTAAACCGATTGAGCCGCCCAGGCGCCCCTGGGTTGTTTCACTTTTTGGCTATTATGAATAATGCTGTTCTAAATATTCATGTGTAAGTCTATGTGTAGACATGCATTTTCATTCCACTAGGAATGGAATTGCTGAGTCACAGTAAATTTATGTTTAACTTTTTAAAGAAACTGCCAAACTAGTTTCCAGAGTAGCTGTGCCTTTTTAAAATCGCATCAGCAGTATTTGAGGGTTTCCGTTTCCCTGCATTCTTGCCAACACTTGTTACTGTTTTTTACTATAACCATCCTAGTGAGTGTAATGAGGTATTGCATTGTTGTTTTCATTTATATTTTTCTAATGACTGAAGATGTTGAGCATCTGTTCATGTGATTTCTTATAACGTGCAACGAAAACAAATTCTAAAAAAAGAAATGAAAAAACGTGTAAAATATAAGCCCCAGTTTTTTATTGTAAGAACCAACAGAAAATTACATCTCAGTAAACATAGAACAGTATAAAAATAAAAAAAATCTATACACATTTTTCATTGGAAGTGTACATAGACAGTTAATACAGAAAATTCACTCTTACGTTCAGATTTTTTGTTCCATGAAATCAAAACAAAAAGAGTAAAATGACAATTCTGTGTGCACATTGAAGAGAGTATCTTGTATTTAAAATTTATATAAATACACATTTGTATATATTTAGAATTTATATTGTATTGATACTATCTTGTATTTAGAATTTTTAACGTGACAAATGGGCTTGTTTCTTGCTTGTTGGAACTAGTCTAGATTGGGTTGATGATGATGCTAATCACAGGAAATAACATATATCTTAACTGTTTCTATTTTTCTTCAAAAACATACATAATGGAGATCCCAGTCTCACAAAGTCTCACATGTTGATGGGAATGGAAGTAGAGATTTGAAAGCAGTTTTGGCAAGTTCAGAACATTCATTTTTAACTTTTATCTAAAACATAGCAAGTATTGTTGCATCTTCAAAATTTATCTTCATTTCTTCATTTATAGCCACTTCTAGCATTTGATCCTGTGAAGTTGCAGATAAATTTAAGTTGTTTTTCAGTGAAAAAAAACTGCTTTCTAGACTTTATACATTTTTGGGTAATAGTTGACAAACTACCCTTAAAGTGTTGTATGTTATGACCTGGTTTTACTGCACGTGACTAGTACAGAGTTTGTACCACATGCAGCTCACTACATAAATTGCAGCAGCACCTGAGCTGGTCTGTGCCCTGTTCAGCGAGGCCAGCCTGCTGATCGTGAGCTTAGATGTTGTTGTAATTGTTACGTCGCTGTGGAAAGTTTCTAAATTTGTATTCTTATACTCTGTAGTTATTTCACTGTGAACCAGTGAGAGTTTATGGGACCAGTCATTTTATGACATGGTTTTGCTGCATGTGACTAGTACAGTACTTTTTCCATATATTTTACACACATATACACAGTGTCTAGCCTCAATGATAGCTAATCAAATAAAAGAAGTGAGAGGAATACTATAAAAAGCATCAAACTAAAATCTGGTGGCTTAACCGAGAGAGAGGAGGGAAAAAAGGTAATTAATACTTATTGGCACCTGCTAGATATAACCATCACTTTACACATACACAGTATAAAAACTGGGACTATATATCTCTAGCGATACTAGAAAAATTAGGTACATTTATACCTGTTTATTGTTTGTTCTATTTTCTTTTATAAACATTTCAGGCATTTTGTAAAAGATGTTGAGGTTAGTTATTGCTGTCTTAATAAACCATAGGAAATCCGTCATTTTCTTTAATACAGTGCTACAGTGTCCCAGCCTTAATACTAGTTAATTCTACCTTATGACTAAATAAAATCATTCACATTGTAGTTTCAGCTCCTTAAAGTAGAACTAGAACTAACAGACCAATGCAAAACTTGGAGAAATGATTCATCATTATGGTTATGTGTCTTTTTACTAGTTCAGTTAAACTTCAGATTGTTATTTTTTAGTGGTGAATCTTCAGTAATCAGTTTACAAATCAGTTGCACACAGTTAATCAGAAGAACTTATGATTTTGTGATGTGAATTATCTCCTTTCAATTAAGGTTTTGGCTTGGACAGCAGCGTTGCAAGCAATCTATAAAACATCTGCCTACAATAAGCAGTGAAACATTGCAGCTGTCCAATTACTCAACCCATCCTATTGGAAAGCTTTCTAAGAATAAGCTGTTCATTAAACTTACCCGTCTTCCTCAGTATTACATTGTAAGTATGCACAGGGGGGATTTGGATGATCAAGTTCAGTAATTCTATTAGTATTTCACATGATTTACTGCTTAATTTAATTGCAGACATATTTTATTGGATATTTGACTTCAGTGATTCTCAACCTAGAAGGGTAGGGATGGGGGAGAGAGGAAAATCATGTCTATGAAATGATACAATGATCAGGCAGGGTTGGGGAATATAAGGTATGTCTCCATCCCTCACCCTCAGATCTTTCCTGTAGTGAGGCCTAGTTTCTCTTTGGGATGAAGCATCTCCTCTCTATGGGAGGGAAAACATTGAAAGCAACTACTGTGAAGGTGTGTGGAGATGTTTTGGTATCAGATAAACTTGCTTGCTTTTAATCAAATGTTAACTTGCATAATGCATCCTTTTAAATACAGCTGGCTGAAGTAGCTTTATATTCTCATCCTTAACTGATTGAAGGCATATATATATAGATTTTTATTAATTGCATTTTTATTGATTGCATGTACCTTTCAGTGCACAGTAAGATCCTTTCTTATTCTTTTTTCACTCTAGATTTCTTGGTGTTTTGTAGTTAGTTTCTTTGAGATCTTTGAATTGGTTAAAAGTTGTAAGAATTTGAAATATGAATTCACCCTAAATATATTTCCCTGCTTGTAGAAATTTCTGTATATACCACATAGATATTTTTGGCTAAGAATCTTGAGATATTTGAAAAACTTAATTCAAGCTTGTTGGTTGAAGGTAATAGGAGTGAATTTTTTTAAGGTTTTGAGCTGTATTTTTAAAAGATACTATCTTAAAAAAAATGTACCCTGTCTAGCCTGACATATCTGAGGTTAGCGTTATTTGTATAGAGCAATAGGTTTGTCATTGATGTGAACTTCACTTTTTTCCTGAATTTTAAAACCCCAGCTGTTGAACTAGATTTGGTACATGACAAAGGATTGTTGTCTCCATCCTTGGTGAGCTGCCTAGTCTACATACAGAATGATACTCAGAATACATGTATAATAATCAAACCTATTGAACACACAAAGATCCTTATACTCAGCCACAGACAAAATGGTTTTATTATTTCTGACCTTATTTAGTATCAACAGAAACCAGACGTTAGTTTCAATGACTAATGGTTTATTATAAAGCAATAATTTGTTTCACGTGGCTTAGACCAAAACTGAATCTATGTTACTCTTCATCCTTCTTATTTCTCACTTAGGGGTGACACATTCATAGAAGTGGGAAAAACTGGGGACATTAAGAACAGAGGAAAGGATTGTTGCCTTTAAATGTCTGCCATTTTACTTTTGTCAGCTTTATTAAGATATAATTTACATATGGGAAAAGTTTAGACTGTGTCTGAGTTGTAATAAATGCATACACTATTGTAATCCGCCTCTCAGCAGAACACAGAACAGATCCATCACCCCCAAAATGCCCTCATGCTGCTCCTCTATAATTGGACCCTCCCCCCACTCTCAGTTGGTGACCACTGACCTGTTTTATGTCTATATAGGTTTTCCCATCAGTCTAGTTTCTTTCACTCAGCATAATGCCTTTGATTTTCATCCATATTGTGATGTGTATTATAGTTCATTCTTGTAATTGGAGTAGTAGTCATGGTATGGATGTACTATGGTTTGTTTAACCAGTCTCTGGTGGAAGGACATCTGGGTTATTTCCAATTTGGTGCAATTATGAATAAAGCTGCTGTAAGCATTTGCATATAGGTGTTTTTGTTTTTGTTTTTTAGTGAACTTAGGCTTTCACTTCTTTGGGATAAGTAACCAGGAGTAGGATTGTTGGGTTAGGTTATAATGTCAGTGTATGTTTAGCTTTTGCCAAACTGTTTTCCAAAGTGGCTGGGCCATTTTGCATTACTGATGGCAATACAAGAGAGTGCTAGATGTTCTGCATTTTTGTCAGCACTTGGTATTATAATTTTTTTTTTTTAAAGATTTTATTTATTTATTTGACAGAGAGATAGCGAGAGAGGGAACACAAGCAGGGGGAGTGGAAGAGGGAGAAGCAAGCCTCCCGCGGAGCCCGATGCGGGGCTCGATCCCAGGACCCTGGGATCATGACCTGAGCCGAAGGCAGACGCTTAACGACTGAGCCACCCAGGCGCCCCATTGGTATTATAATTTTTAAAGTTTAGCCATTCTGGGGTTACCTGGCTGCGACTCTTGATCTCGGGGTTGTAAGTTCGAGCCCCACATTGGGTGTAGAGATTACTTGAAAAATAAAAATCTTTTAAAAATAAGTAAATTTTAGCCATTCTGATAGATGTATAATGGTATTTTTTTGTAGTCTTTATGCTGCCCTAATGACTGATGATATTGAATATCTTTTCATGTATTTTTTTTTTTTTTTGGTCATCTCTGTATTTTCTCTGGTGAAGCATCCATTTTCCTTTTAATTCTTCCATTTCCTCGTGCATCAGTGTGATACTAGGTGTTAGCCTAAGAGTTTCCTGAAGAGAGTGTGTGGGGAGGGGGTGGGATAAGGGAGAGAAAGGAGGCAGGAAGAGAGACAGGAAAGCATATGTTGGTCAGAGCAATGGTCCAATGGCATTTATTTCTCCCCTTAAAGTATTTAGGGGACTTTTCTTAAATTTTAGGTAGAACTTGAAAACAGTAAACTGGTATAGTGGGTAAAAGCAAGGTCTCTGGAGCCAAACCGGAATCAAAGCATGAGTCCATCGCTTCTCAGCTCTTGAGACCTTGGGCAAGTAACCTAAGTATTTTGTGCCTCAGTTTCTTCATCAGAAAAATGAAGGCAGTAATCCTTTCTTTACAGAGTTATTAGGAGGTCTGAATGCGTTAACATGTGTCAGGTACTTGGGACAGTATGTGGCATCTAGTACTCTCTATATCAGTGTTGGCTGTTGGTGGTGGTGGTGTCATCCTCACAATGACCATATCTATCAGGGTTTATTTTTATATGCTTCCAATTGTGAGAGTTATTTGTCATTTTTCTCGGCTCTAACAGTGGAATTCTTAGGAGGTTTTATTTTTCTTTAAGATTTTATTTTTGAGTAATCTCTATACCCAGTGTGGGACTTGAACTCAACAACCACAAGATCGAGTTGCATGCACCACCAACTGAGCCAGCCAGGCACCCTTAGGATGTTTTAATGGTTAAGGGAAACAAGGCAATTTGAAATAGGTAGATACCATTCTAGAAAATCTAGCAGTTCTGCTTTACTTAAGCATACAGTGTTTTAAGCTAAGATATGAATATCCAGAACACTTAATGCTATAATAATCTAAATGTCCCATTTGCTGTAGTTTATGGTGGTTTTTGCTTTTATTCATTAGTCTGATCTATTTTTTAGAGAACAAAGGATATATTTAACAGGAATGCTTTTTTTGTTGAGAATCATGATTGATTTGTCCTCATTTAAAGAAGAAAGACCATCTACATTAGATTTACATTTCTGAGCCCTACTTGCTATAAGGTGGAAAATATGCAACACTCATTAATTATTTCTCTGAGTCTCATTTCTGACTTGGGCCTTCTTAGGTTGTGGAGATGTTGGAGGTTCCCAATAAACCCACGCAGCTGTCGTACAAGTACTACTTCATGTCTGTGAATGCTGCGGAACGTGAGGACACCCCTCTCATGGCTCTCCTGCTGCAGCAGTTCAAGGAAAACATCCAGGACTTGGTTTTTCGCACCAAACCTGGCAAACAGCCTAGGACCAGTCCCAAGCGCAAGGTAGGATCACATATAGAAGTGAGCACAGGATTGGTGTGTGTTAACTCTCTTGTGTTCTTTAACCATTTTTAACATGGGAAAGAATGAGATCTGGTTTGTAAGAGACTGGGGGACAATCAGGTTTAAGTAACAGTTTTCTACATTTTCTTGAAAATGCCTCTCTTAATTAATAATTAATTATACACCATTTCCACAAGAGAGTTTGCTAAATACACAATATTTACGTAAATTTCCAGTATTTAGGTTGAAATATTTGCTCAATAAATACTTGTTGAATGCATAACATTTGTTTTTGTTAACCTTGAGCTATAGTAGTTTAACTGCCTTAACTAATTGCATCACCTGTACTTTTTTTTACCCCAATTCTAGTTGTCTGATGATCCATGTCCAGTAGAACCCAAGAAAACAAAACGATCAGGAGAAATGTGTGCCTTCAATAAAGTTCTAGCTCACTTTGTTGCTATGTGTGATACAAATATGCCATTCGTAGGACTTCGGTTGGAGGTAATTTTTTGAAACAGTTTTGAGTACTCTATATAAAAGTAATTTTTGGGGCGCCTGGGTGGCTCAGTTGGTTAAGCGACTGCCTTTGGCTCAGGTCATGATCCTGGAGTCCCTGGATCGAGTCCCGCATCGGGCTCCTTGCTCGGCAGGGAGCCTGCTTCTGCCTCTGACCCTCCCCCCTCTCATGTGCTCTCTCTCTCTCCTTCTCTCTGTCTCAAATAAATAAATTTAAAAAAAAAAATCTTAAAAAAAAAAAAAGTAATTTTTAAAATGCCTTGCTAAAGCTACATGGATTCCATTAGGAGAACCGGAATAGCTGTGATCTTGTTCATTTTGGGAGGGATGGGGTTGAAATCATAGCATCTCATGGTGTACTTGTAAAACATGACTTATATTATTTCATTTTTCTGATTCCAAATTGTGAGCGTTCTTCCCTTTATGGAAATGGAAAGTAAATTCTTCCTAATTTAAAAAAAGGACAATTTTTGAGTATTAACGTCTTACTTGCATACCTCTTAGTAGGAACATTATCTCTTAGAGGTGGTTAGTTGATAAAGGGGTGGCTTATTTTTGAGTTGATGAAGCCATACATATTGCTTACACACCAATAAAACCGGGTTCCTTTCTGACAAACAGGTCAGAAAGAATATTAAACCCGAT
The DNA here is from genome assembly GCF_054177405.1 of Leptonychotes weddellii. Classification (NCBI taxonomy): domain Eukaryota; kingdom Metazoa; phylum Chordata; class Mammalia; order Carnivora; family Phocidae; genus Leptonychotes; species Leptonychotes weddellii. The sequence goes on from NC_138385.1 coordinate 75,498,941, forward strand.
TTTTACTCTTGTCACGTGGACTAAGGAATAGACTTACATAGAATTAGTGTCTTTCAAGAATACACAGTTGTGGTATCCAGCATGATCCCCAAACATGAGAGTAAAGGGCAGTAACAGAATCTGCATTTTATATTTACAAAAAGGACTCCGGCCAAGGATTGGCATCCCTTTAAAAGGGATACACCAAAACCTTAATTATTTCCCTCTATTTTAAAGTTTTACTTTTTGTAAGACTCCTCCCCTTTGTAAATTATTGGGAATGGAGACTTTTCCACAATAAAACTAAAAAAATATTTTTTTTAATGTTTATGAATAAAACAATTGAGGATACAAAAAAAAAAAAAAAGGAGAAGAGACCTGGGAATGTGGAAGTGGATTATTTCAGTGAAACTGATGGTGATAGTCTTGGGAAGACTTGTTGATCACTTTCATGCTTTAGAGCAGGAGTCGCCAAACTTTTTCTGTAAGGGGCCAGATAGTAAGTATTTTAGGTATTGTGGGTCATATGGTCTCTTATTATAGCTACTCAGATCTGCTTTTGTAGTGTGAATCAGCCATAGTTGATGTTTAAACAGATGAGTGCGGCTATGTTTCAGTAACACTTCATTTACAAAAACAGTCATTGGGCTGCATTTGGGCCATGGGCTGTTGTATGCTGACCCCTGCTTTGTAGGGTTTCAAGGTCTGAAGCCAGAGGGTGAGGTGTAAAACTATGAAGAAGGGAATAGCCCAGAGAAATCGAGGCCCAGAAATAGGCATCTAAAATAGATACTCATGACTGATGTCCTAGCTCCTAGAACTGTGAGCTTGATGAATGTCTTCTTGCCTGGGTACTGGCCATATAGCTCCTAAACTGTACAGACAGTGTCCATGCTTCCTATCTACTTGACTGTGTTCTTGGGCTTTTTTTATTGTGCCCTGTGGATTGATGACATGCATGTCATTCATTTACTACCTTTGTAGTGGGAAGGGAGGCTACCTGGTACCTGGGGGCAATGTGATGTGTCTCTCCCTGCCTGCCCTCCACCCTCACCACCTACAAAACTTGCAAAAACTTGTCTCTGTAGTGCCCATGTAGCCTAACACCTGTAGACATAGTCCTCTCTGTCCCCCTTCCCTGGGCTCCTATACCTGTTGCACACATAGGACATGTAAGAACATTGTATAGTAGTACTCTGTTGAAAGCCCCTCAAGCTCTTAAACAGCCTACTTTTTCTTAGCTCAGTGAAAAAGCCCTGTTGAAGACAAAAGCAAACACATTTTCTGCCTAAAGTACTTTATACTGAGATGTGAATAACTCAATCTAATCTTAACCAGGGATGTTTATATCTCTGATCCATAGGACAGAGACGGTGTTTTTGAGTCCTCCTACACTTGGCTTCCTTTTGAATCTAAACTCCTATGGCCTATTTATAGGGTTAGCAGCTATTTTTCTTAAACCTCTGCCCTTCCCAGGCCGAAAGAACAGGGCTCAGTCAAATACTTAGGGCTACTTTAAATCCTTTCTGGAACAAGGTGGGTGTAAATAAATAGCCTGCCATAGAAGACCTGTGAATATGTGCCAAAGACAAGCTTCTCTCCGGTAGATCATCAGATGACTTTTTGGCATACCTACATAACCTGGAGTTCCACTTACGGGGTCTCACGCATTCATCTTCTTAACTCACTTTCTGAATCCTCCTGTTGGGAAAGCTATCTCATTGGGTAAATGCATAAATTGGAAATCTTCTTGGGTTTCACAACAGGAAGTAGTTTAATTGTTAAAAATAAAAATGTATTCCAGAGGGGCGGCTGGGTGGCTCAGTTAGTTAAGTGTCTGCCTTCAGCTGGGATCGAGCCCCACGTCAGGCTCCCCTCAGCGGGGAGCCTGCTTCTCCCTCTCTCCCCTGCTTGTGTGTTCTCTCTCGCTCGCTCTCTTTCTCTCAAATAAATAAATAAGATCTTTAAAAAAAAAGTATTCCAGAAAAGTTATATGCTAAGAACTATTGTTTGTGATTAAAAGTAGGATGTGACTGTGACTCAGACTTTGTTTTGAACAGACATAATTAAGAAAAACATAAGAAAACCAGTCTTATTTTACACTTGCATCATTTGGAACCACCAGGATTGATTCTGGATGACTTTTGGCTCACTGCCGGAGTAGATTAGTCTCCAGAATTCTGAAGATTTGCCACCCGGGGTGTGTTGTGTTTTTTTTTTTTTTTTTTTTTTAAAAAACTAGAAGCTCTGGGTCATCTTTGGGTTTCACAGGATTTAATATAGTTGCCCAGGAAATCAGATGATGGAACTCAGTGCGCATGTCTAACATGTTCTTACTTTGGAAGAGAGTGGCCCTGAAACAGGTGCCACGAGAATAGACACTAGTACTTATAAAAGGTAGTTTCCTTTGTAAAGTTGGTGGTCTGATCTTCCTGCTTTTCTCTTACCAGTTGTCCAATCTGGAGATTCCCCATCAAGGAGTGCAAATGGAAGGTGATGGCTTCAGCCATGCAATTCGCTTACTGAAGTAAGTCCCTGTCCTCTGTCTCCCTCGGTGCCGCACGTTAGAGCCACACTGCTAGAGCTACTCCTCTCCCGTGACACAGCATAAAGCAGAGTTCAGCACCTGTGGATGTCAGATTTCTGCACAGAATTACTGTGGTCTGGGGGAGGCTTCCTTTTCACCTGCTGAGTGGAGATCCAGCACCACTTGGTATCTTAGGATGTCTTTCCTCTGCATTTCTTTTCATTCATTTAATGGATGTTTACTCCGTGTGCCTGTTTATCAGGTTGCATTCTGCTAGGGCCCTTCAGGATGCTGTGGGTTCATATAACAGGAGGATCTGAGCTAGTTCTGAAGCCAGAAAGGGTAGCCCTGAGGAAGTACCAGTGGTATTTGGACTGAAGGAGAGGTGAGAATTAGAGGAAAGGGAGATTGCGGGGGTGGGGCGGGGAGTGCTGACCAGAAGGGATAGCTGCTAAGGTGGAGGCAGTTTTTCTCTTCTCTCTCTTTCTCTTGCTTGGGGCAAGAGAAAGAAAGCTCTGTACCCGGGAACTGAAAGGAGGTCAGAGTGGCAGGAGTTGAGAGAGACAAGGCTGGAGCTGAGCTGTAAGTGGGAAGGGATCAGATCCTGGAGGGCTTTGTAAGTGTCCTTAAGGAATGTAGACTTGATCCTAATGGCAGTAAGAAGCCATCAGACGATTTGAAGCAGAAACTGACATCATTAGCTAGGTGTTTTTGAGAGCTCATCCTGAAAGCCATATTGAGAATCAATTGGAGGGGGGGACCAAGACTGAGTGGTGAAACCGGTTGCTGAAATGGTTCACACCAGAGTTGGTAGCTTAGACCTGGGAAGGTCCCACAAGGACTTAGGGGATGGAATACTCAAGGGTTGGTGAGGAGATTGATGTTGAGGGTAAGAAAGAGGAGAAGATGGCACAGGTGCCTGTTGGTTTTATCTTGGGCACGTGATGGGTGATAGTGGTGTTTTCTGAGATAAGGGACACCGAAGATGTGAGTTTGAAGGGGCTTCGCTAGGTTTGAGGTGTCTACGCATCCCTTTGGCCAGGCAGGGCTGGATCGCATGCTCTGGCAACAGGGCTGGGCAGGAGAAGTAAATGAGTCATCACCAAGGTGATAGTAATTGAGCTGGGATATTAAATAGATACAGAGGGAGATGGGCAGAGGGCTTGGCTCTAAATGGATCGAGGACTAGGGGCCAAAGGATGCTTAGAAGGAAAGCCAATATGGTGCGTGTGCTATGGAAGGCAACCAGGATGGACTTGGCAAAACTAGCGTGCCATTTACGAGAGCAACCTTTCTGGTGCAGAAAACAGTTTTTAGGGGGCGGGGTAGGGTGGGCATTTTTATTGTTTCTTAGACGTTGCTTAATAAAACAAATCACAGAAGCAGTTTTTATTTGTCGAATTCCTCTGACTACCAAGACATGGCAGCTCTGCCAGCGGAGCTTTAATTTTTGCTACTTGGGAATCAGGTAGTTTCTGTGGAAGATGGGAAGAGCTAGCCCATAGCACGCACTCTACCCGTGTGTCAAGGTGCTCACTTGAGACAGAGTTGAAGAACTAGGATAGCTTCCCTTGCTGGCTATCTGAACACCATCTCTACAAAAAGTTCTCGGGAGAGAGAGCTGGCCTTATAATGGAAATCAGTAGGAAAATGTGATACTTTTAATGGCTTTTGGTTTTGAATTACTTCTGCCTAAAGTATAGGGGCTTGGGGGGTTTTTTTTTAATCTTTTCACTCTTCTTGGCAACTGCAGATAAATAGATAATGTTAACATTTGTGTTCTGTTCTCTTAGTTATATTTTTCATGTTTTGCAGGAGTCTTAAAATATCTTGTTCTCAGCATTTTTATGAAGAAATTTCAGTCCCCTTCCTTCTTGAATTTGAGAGAACCCATAATATAGTCCTACCTAAGAAGGAAGCATTTCCTATTTTTTAAGCTTCATTTAATAGTTTTTAAAAAGTCTTTATTATATCCTGGCTATTATTTTCTTTATTTAAAACTTAAAAGGAAAAAATATAGAGAAATGGATAAATTAAAGATAATGAGTTTGTCTAGTATCTGCTGTCCATTATGAGGATTATGGGGATAGGGTATAGAAATGAAGAATGAAACAGTAAACAATAAATGTCTAAACACGATTTTACTAAGTTAAAATCTAGCATAGGTCTAATTAGTATATAATTGCTCTAATGCATTTAATCTTTAGAAAGTCTTAAGCCTTTATTCCTAGATATATTAATGGGAGTATGAGTTGATACATCAAAGCTTTAAAATTGAGCACATTTTTCTCCTCTTTGTTAAAAATATGTTCTGTTCTTGTTCAACTTAACTTTTTGAGACTCCGTTGAACAGGCCTCCTTGAAGTATCTGTGAAAGTATCATGGTAAACACCTTAGATTGCTATGGTTCATGGGCCTGTTGCCCTGTGTAGATTCCAAAGAGCCTTCATCCGAGAACACAAATGACTCCGCTTACTCAGGTCTCAAGAGCAGCATGCTCACAGTTGCCTCCATTTGAGCTCTTGAGCAAACTTCCCACCTTCTCCCGAACTAACATTACACTACTGGGCAGTGGTGCTGGTTTGCTAGCCACACCTACAAGGTTTATTCATCTTGTCCATTGTGTTTCTTTGCCTCTTGTAGCCTATGCAAATAATGCATAGGCACAGTTCATTTTTGCAAGGTGTGTGACACAGCTTCTGTCAGTTGTGTGACTCAGTCCTTCTGCGTTTGCACGTGCAACCTTTATAAAACCCTCTTCACTTTCCTTGTGGGCATAATTGCACTTATTTTACTTAAAAGCACGTTCAGTGATCTCCCCCCTCGTGCACCGCAGGGCCATAATGTGGTTACTGACGGTCGTAAAACCCCTCAGAATGAAACTGACATAGAGTATACGATGGCGGCCCGCGGCCAAAAACGAGCGGTGCTAACACACATCTGCCCTGAAGACCAGAGCCCAGTTCCTCCATTCTTCCCATACTCAGAATTACAGGAGAAACATCAGTCAGGAATAGCTGTTTAGATCAAAAACCTCTTTTGGACTGCTAGAAATTTTCAGATAAGGTTAAGCCATTGTCCAGGAAACATCTTCCTCAGTTCTTCATTTTTTGGTGACTCTAATAGTATTTTGCCCTATCTTGAGTTTGTAACAGTTTTGTTTCAAAAGTTTCCTTTTGGGGAACTATCTATTTTCCTTCTCACATGGGAGAGCATTAAAGTTATAATTGTCTTTTATTCTGTTACATTTATAAACCTTAAAAGCAAGTAAATAGTTTACAGGTTCCTTGAAGCTGAGCCAATTACTTGTGTATCGCAGATGAAGAAGGTGACATAGAATGCACTGTTAGGGTCGTGCTGTCCCTCAGAGCATAAATTGAAAGGAGTCTTACTCTTTACTTGAAGACATGCTGGCTTCTCTGGGTTCATTTTCTAACCAGATGGATTTCACGAAACACCTATTTATGTGAGAGGAAGATAATTATGCATTTATATTTTCTAAACCAAGATTTAAAAATCGATCTGAATTGGCTGCTTTATAACTCCTATGGGTTGGGGTTATGTTTTCATGGATAAGGATAAGCAAAAGTCTTCGGTATATCTACGGAATTGACAAGCATATATGCAATGTATGTGATTTCTTTAATTTACCACAAATAATATTGGACAAAATCTTTCTGGTTGTGAGTGATAAAAATTATGTAGTATGAAAGATTAACTTTTCAAAAAAAAAAAAGATTTTATTTATCTGATAGAGAGCGAGCACAGGAGCAGGGGGAGGGGCAGAGGGGAAACAGACTCCTGGCTGAGCAGGGAGCCCTACTCCGGGCTCATCCCAGGACCCCGGGATCATGACCTGAGCCGAAGGCAGATGCTTAACTGACTGAGCCACCCAGGTGCCCCAAAGATTAACTTTTGAAATGTTGGGGGAAAAAAAAAAAACCACGCTATACATTTAAGAGGAGCTGTGGTGGAATTTTTAATTAATTGACAAAATTTTAGTACTATGTTGATTTTCTTTTTATGCAACCTATGTAGCTGTTTTCTCCCCTACAAATTTTTTTTATCATCTGCAATCTCTGTCTCTCTTTTGCCCTCTTAAATTGTTTATTCTAGGCAAGTGGTTCTTAACCCCAGGGCGATTTTGCCCTCCAGGGGGACATTGGGCAATGTTTGGAGGTTTTTTTGGTGATCATTAACTGAGAAGAGGGGGTGGGAGATACTACTGGCATCTGGTAGGGAGAGGCCAAGGCTACACAGCAAAGAATTACCCAGCCTCAAATGTCAGTATTGCTGATGTTGAGAAACCCTATTCTAGGTGTTTCTGAATAAGAGGCCTGAATCAAGATTCCATATTTCCAATTTTTGTTAGACTTAGATGTAGATAATCATTATACCAAGTCTGAGAATTAACCCACCATCCCTAGGAGTTAAAGGATAATGTCTAATTAAAAAATAATATTGTCTCATTATTTCATCTGTTACTGAAAAAAACAGTGAAAATATATTACTTCATAATGTTTTATGACAAGGTAGTCCATAAAGCTGCAAGAGGAAAATGGATAGGTAGGTACTTTACGACACCAAAGCTAATACATTCCTCTCCTATATGTGACATATTTAAGTGAAAGTATGTTAAATGAGTTAATACATGCAAAGCTTTATCACATGAGTATTACCTCTACTGGAGAGGGGGAGAGAGATAACAAACCTGGCATTTTATCTTGGCATCAGTGAGACTTGGTTTTACCACAAAGGGAACTAACATACACGAATACCTATTATATCAGCTGCCATGAACACTTTACGTATGGTGTGCCATGTTTCAAAATCAGTGACCCATAAGGTAATTATCTCCATTGTGTAGTTGGGAAACTGAAATTCAGAGAGGTTAATGTGGCTGGGTCAGAATTAAAATGCAGGTCCCTGATCCAAAGCCTGTGTTCTTTCCACTGTATCATTCTGTTCTCAAGGGTGGTTTTACACCTTAGCTTTTCCTTGAGGATGTTCTAGGTAGATTTCATAGAAAGCCAGTATCTTTGATTTTCACTCTGAAGAATCATAGTGTTTCTAATGATAGGAATAAGGATGAAGACAGACACACTTCGTTAAAACACTCAAACACTTCGTTAAAGCAAGAGGTCCTAATCTGTGTTGATGTGAGTAGAAGTGGGTTCAGTGCTGTGAATTGCCATGAATTGCTATGAATCGCTTCTTTTGCAGAAAGCACCTAGTAGTGGAGCTTGAACTGAAGCACTAACATGATACCCCGAATGTTGTTGTGTAGATTGTACTCTTGTCTTTCTGTGATGCAAAGTACACTTCATATGCTCTGTCTTTCATTGCCAGAATTCCTCCCTGTAAGGGTGTGAATGAGGAAACCCAGAAGGCTCTGGACCGCTCTCTTCTCGATTGCACTTTCCGATTGCAAGGTAGAAATAACCGCACGTGGGTGGCGGAGTTAGTGTTTGCGAATTGTCCACTTAATGGCACTTCTACTAGGGAGCAAGGTGAGCTGCTTCACACATTTTGTCTTTGCGTGTTTTGGGGGTTTTCTTTTTAGTATTGATAGCTATTAATCCTCTTTTTTAATCCTGTAGGGCCATCGCGGCATGTTTATCTGACATATGAAAACCTGTTGTCTGAACCTGTTGGTGGTAGAAAAGTGGTTGAAATGTTCCTTAATGACTGGAATAGCATTGCACGATTATATGAGTGTGTGTTGGAATTTGCACGTTCTCTACCAGGTACATGTGATAATCTTCCTTTTGGGGGGGTACCCCCCCTTTTCTTAACTGAAAAAGTAAAACATCGTAAAAAAAACTTTTGTTTCAAAAGAATATCTAATGAAAAATAAATTTCCCTTCTACCTCAGACTTTTGCCCAGAGACAACCACTGTTAAGTTTCTTATGTATCCAGAAATTTTTTACTCCCGAGCTCTACCATATTATAGTAACAGGGAGTATTTATTGAGAGTCTACTATGCACCATGCAGTGTAACAGTTCGCTCTTGTTAACCCATTTAATCCTCACAGTCACCCTGTGAACTAGTTGAGTTATTCCTCATTTCACAAATGAAGAAAACAAGTCGCAGAGACTGCGGAACTTGCGGAAGGTCGCACAGCTAGTAAAGGGTAGAGCTGGAATTGGAACCGCCCCACTGCTGTGCTGTACCACTTCAGTGCTCTGCCCGTGCCCTGGACCCCTTCTGTGGAAATGGGCATGGAAGCCCACTGTCTATGCCATCGCTTTCCTTTTTTTATTTTTAATTTTTTTAACAAAATCATGTATCTAGAGATCTTTCCAGCTAGGCATGTGATACTGCCCAGATGCCCTCTTCTCCAAATATGTGTTTTAAAGTTTTGCATGTATCATCTGAATCTCCTTTTTGCTTCCTTTCTCTTTAGACATACCTGCTCATCTAAATATTTTCTCAGAAGTCCGTGTTTATAATTACCGAAAACTTATTTTGTGTTATGGAACCACCAAGGGAAGCTCAGTAAGTCTATGAACTAATTAAAACTGAAATTCCTCTCATAAAGCCTTTAAAAATGAAGAATTCAGAAGTTATGCAAACTGCCTTGAACTAATTGAGGACTCAAGTAAAAATTAGGGTTAAAATGGTAAATTTTAAATACTTTGATGATATATAGTAGACTAGTATACTAGAATGCTTAACTCTTTAAAATTGAAAGCGAAAATTATGCCCTCTTTGATGGGATATATAATCTTGATGAGTTTTGGACCAGGTAATGTACTTTTGGTGTTTGTATTTTTTTTTCTTTACAGATTTCAAATCTGGTTAGCAACATGATTACTATAATGAAGATTATGAATGGTTTTGAACAATACTGTACGTTTATGCTTTTGGTCATGTGATTATTAATGTTGTTTGATCCTGTCCCAGTCTTGAAGGCATTCCCCGTAATCTCTGTTTCCTCATTTTCTTCCCACTCCATATGTAAAGTCCTAGAAATTTAGTATAAAAATTCAGCCAGCTGGCTTCTTTCTGGACTCTTCCACGTCAAGTAATATCAGAAATTGAGTGTTTAAAATCTATAAACTGAAAGCATCTGTGTTAGAAGTGGCTTCCTTTCCCTTTATGTCAGTGCTCATGTAGAGGGTGACTTTTCTTCAGTCCTAGATAAAAATGAAAAATAAGAAACACCAATGATCATTTTCAAATAAAGTTTAATCCAGATTTTTTCTTTAGCACCTTCTCTTTCTGTTTTATTTGGTGGAAGTGGACTAATACACACCTACTTCGCGAATGTACCGGTCCATAGGAACGGCACTTCTGGAGTTTTATAGAGTCCAGTCTTCTGACTGGCTTTCCCAAAAGACCTCATGTTGATCTTTGGCATTTTGCCTTACTGGTTAAACATTGTTTTTTCTTCTACTTGAATCTGTTACTTTCTCAGTTTCTGAAACATGTAATCTCTTTGATTTAGATTAGCATCCAGTGGAATTCCATACATCAAAAATTTCACATTTCTTTGGGCACTGTTGGCCCAAACTCAGGTTGCAGTAACTGTCACAATACCATTCTCCATCAGCTTCAGGAAATGTTCAACAAAACACCAAATGTGGTTCAGTTATTACAGGTAATTAAGTTTATTTTCTGTGTAAAAATATGACTCCGTGGCTCATGTAAAACTAAAAATGATGTGGGCTTAACTTGTCTTCAGTGACAAGGGTGCATGTTTTGTCTTTTATGTCTCGTACTCTTCTTGGAGAATTTTTTTTTTTTTTTTAAGATTTTTAATTTATTTATCTGAGAGACAGAATGGGAGACAGAGAGCATGAGAGGGGGAGGATCAGAGGGAGAAGCAGACTCCCCGCCGAGCAGGGAGTCCGATGCGGGACTCGATCCCGGGACTCCAGGATCATGATCTGAGCCGAAGGCAGTCGCTTAACCAACTGAGCCACCCAGGCGCCCCTTGGAGAATTTTTTTGATTCAAAGTGGATGCAGTGATGTAGTTTGCATTCTCTTCAAGGGAAAGGTACATGGAATATGCCAGGAAGACCTTGGCTCATTTATGACTGTTAGACATGGAAGATTCTGAGACTTCAGCATTTGTACGGAAACCGGCTGGCTCTCACTGTGTGTGTTCCTTTTAGGTACTCTTTGATACTCAGGCTCCGTTAAATGCCATCAACAAACTCCCCACTGTGCCGATGTTGGGCTTGACCCAGAGAACCAACACTGCTTACCAGTGCTTCTCCATCCTGCCACAGTCGTCCACCCACATCAGACTGGCCTTTAGGAACATGTACTGCATCGACATTTACTGCCGGAGCCGAGGCGTGGTGGCGATCCGGGATGGTGCCTATAGTCTTTTTGATAATAGCAAGTTAGTGGAAGGTTTTTATCCTGCACCCGGACTAAAGGTAACCAACTTTAGTATTCTAGCATAAATAAACATAAATGTCTCTAAAACAATTCCTTTAAAAGGGGGAAATAATGGGGAAAAGCAACAAATTCCTGTTTAATAAGCAGCTGTGTTAGTTTATCACCTCTGCAGCGTCCTTCCAAAGGAACAGGAATTTCTTATAAAGCGCTGTGCCTACATGTATGAGATGATAAAATCTCCTTTCCTTGTAATGCATATGGTGAATGATACCGAAGAGAGTCCTGTTTGCTAGTTGGAACTTTAAGGAACTTCAACAATGTCTTTCTCCTCGATTATTGAGAAAGTTTGATTCATCAGTTCAACCATGAAGTTTTTTTAAAATGTAGGGTCCTGGGCCACAATCCCTGCAGATTCTTGTATAATAGTTCAATTGTATGTGCTTATAGTTTAAAGTCAAATAGTTCCAAGGCTTGTTTTGAAAATTAGTTGCTTGCAACCCAGTCTTGCCCTTTTCCTGCTCTGTTTTCAACTCTTAGGTGGTGATTCTCTTGGTATTTACATCCTTATCTCTAAATAACATGCTTACATTGCTGTTTATGGACTTCTTAGTTGAGGGCATTATCTGATCCTCACAATGGAAGATGAGGGTTGAATTCTGTTTTAATTCCTGTATGCCTCTTCATCCTCCCAGGCTGCTCCCAGTATACCTTTTTTCTTTCCTTCTATCCGTGCAGTATGGTCAGGCAGCAATTTTGATCAGATAATTTTTCGGTATTCTCAATATTATAAATATGTAAACACTATACACCAAGCTTACTATAATTACTTTTCCTTTCTTGTTCAACATTTTATTTTTCTGGGAGTTATTAATTTACTTTTTTTGCTTACCTTTTTGTATACTTAACCACTAACTCAACCTTAAAATCTCTCCCCTGTATATAAACTCTCCCCTCTGTGCGTTCACATATCAGAAACCTCATTGGTTTCATCTTGAAGAAATCTCTTCTACAACCGTCTGACCTCCAATCTGGAATGGCAGTGCCCCATGCCCTTTACACAGTGTTGATTTAGGAATCTGTAGAAGGATGGGGAAGAGGGAGAGTCCTTGGCTTCTCTCTCATGTGGCATGCCCTGTGGCGTGGACTGCAGGTCTTTTTCTTGGTTTACTCCATTGTTTTGGTAGAATACCTCTATGTAGTTTCCTGGGAGAAGGTATGTGGGAGATTATTTTGAGACTTTGTGCGCCTAAAAACATCTTTAGTTTACCCTCATCTAATTGAGTGAGAGAATGGCTAGGTGTAGAATTCAAGATTACAGTCATTTTCTGTAAGAATTTTGAAGACATTGCTCCATTGTCTTCTAACGTCTATTGTGACTGTTGAGTTGTTCAATCTCGTTCTAGTTCTTGAACCTTATGTAACTAAGTAGGTTCTTTCACCCTGGAAACTTACATCCTTTGGCTCTGGGAATTTCCTTGTATTATTTCTTGATTCTTCTTTGTTTTCTCTGTTAGCTCTTTCTGGTTACCACTCCTATTCTGAGGCTTGGTATCCTGGACTTATCTTCTGATTTTCTTATCTTTTCTGTTTTTATCTCTTTGTTTCTGGGAGATTTCCTCATTTTTTTCCTTTCAGTCTTTGTATTTTTGATAATTTTTTTGCCATCTTTAAAAAAATTTCCAGGAGCTCTCTTTTGTTTCTAAGTGTTCATTTTATGACATCTTTGTTGTATATGGCTATCTTATCTTCTCTTACCCCTTTTCTTCCTACATAATCTCCATTTCATGCACCTTGCTTTTTTTTGTTGTTTTGATCTCTTTCATGTTAGTGATTTTTAACTCTCAGCTCTTACTAGAAGGTGAGACTTACTGACTGTGGTCTTCATTGCAGGGTGATCTGCTTGGGCCATTTCTTAGGGTAACTCCCAGTGTCAGTAGATTTAGGTCTTTTTGTTGGGCTGGTACGAGTACCAAGAGAGGAATATTCAAGTCTCTGCATAGATGGTGTGCATCTGGCCCCCAATTTTTGGCAGATCAAATAAGAGAAGGAAACTACTATTTTCAGCATTCAGTATATAAACTTTAATCTTCTTCTTCTTTTTTTTTTTTTTTTTTAAAGTAATCTCTACACCCAACGTGGGGCTCGAGCTCACAACCCCGAGATCAAGAGTCGCATGCTCTTCTGACTGAACCAGCCAGGTGCCCCATAATCTTCATTTTTAATACGGCATTCCTCTCGATCGACGCTAGAGTCCCCCTAGTCAAAGACCCTCCACCAGAGTGGTAGAAGTCAACCTCACTCAGTGAGAGTGACAGAGGCTCTGGGAGGCTTTCAGTGTCTCTTAAAGAGACTTTCGACCAGTCCTATTTTTAATCCCACTTTCATCCCCACTTCCAGAGGTGTCTAGTGCTGCCAGTTCCTACATGTCTTGAGGATCTGGACGGAAATAGCTTTGCTTCTTGGCTTTCCCCAGTGCTAGCTTTAGGATACAACTTCCTCACATTGGATAGTTCACTTACCACTCAGCCATCTGCTCTGCAGCCTCCAGAATTCATTGCTATTTTTTTCTTCTCCCATTCTTTCTGTATTTGTAACTTATTGCTTTAAGAAAATTTTTTTAGGAGTTTCAGTGGGGTATTGGGGAAAGATAAAATGTGTGTTGTGAATCCATCATCTTTTATTAGAAATCAGGCAATGTACTTTTAAAAGCTTTCTAGCGATCCTGGTAAGCTTTTGATCTATGTTTTTGAGGATGGGGAAGGTGGAGAGTATTAAAAGGAAGAGAATGCTTGAGACACAAACTCTGGTAGCCTTGCTTAACTTTTGATGACCTATCCCATAAAATGAGATTGTCCCACTCTTGGTGGTTCAAGATTTCAGTCACGTAAGATAAACAGAGGAAAGATGGCTTAGTTTCTGCATTCAGTTTTCCTCTGTCGTATTTTCTAGCTTACAAAATGACGACTCTCACCCAATAGGAAATTTCCCAAGTCACTGGAATTGCTTAGATGGCCAACATACAACTTTTCTTTTGTTTCCTGCATTTCTGGTTCAGAAATTAGTAAGGAAATACTTTGACCTGGTGTGAGGAGGTACCAGGGTGTACTTCTCTCTTCAACTTTGTACTTGCACAATACTTCTTAATGGACAGGATTTTTAACTTAGATTTTGTTTCTGTTGTTGCAGTTAACCAGTTTCCTCAGTTTCCCCCCTTCAAAATTATCAATATATCTTCCAGGTTGTCCTCATAATAGTGGCTGTATACCAAACTTCTATTTTAGAGATGGGTGTAGTATATTTGTTTCTCTTAAAATAGTCTAAATGATTAAAAATACCTTAGTAAAGTTAAGTAAAATAATCTGAATTCTACCTGTTTATATCCATAGACATTCCTGAATATGTTTGTTGACAGCAATCAGGATGCTCGAAGAAGGTCTGTAAACGAGGATGATAATCCCCCTTCTCCCATAGGAGGAGATATGATGGATTCTTTAATCTCACAGCTCCAGCCACCACCCCAGCAACAGGTGATGTCTAGCTGAAATTCCAAATGGTATCGCATTCGCGTCACTTAATGGGTTCTTCAGGTGTCTGAGCATCTTTATTGAAAGGCAAGGAGGTCCTTGGTGGGCCCAAGGTGTCCGAGAAGTCCATATGAAAAAATAGTGACAGAGGGAGAGAAGGTGGCTTCTAGTGATGGCAAGTGAACAGTACCAGAAGTAGCATTAACCTCAGACTCGTGCATTTAAAATGACGTGAGGTGATTAGCCATGCGATCATGAAAGAGTATGATATCCAAACGGCTGGTAAGCACAGAAAGGGTGTTCAACGTCATTTGGCATCACAGAAATACAACTTAAAACCACAGTGAGATAATACTCAAAACCCACAAAAACGGTTTTAAGAAGAAAATTGATCATTCTTGGCAACATTTGGTATTAGCAGCAACTGAAACTCATTTACTACTGGAGGGTGCATAAAATGGTATAACAACCGTGCAGTGGTGTTTAGCAGTATTCCAGAGCACTAAATCTGAACATTAGGCATACCTGTGATTTAATAATTCTACTCTTAGGTATATGTACAACAGAAATGCATCCAAAAAACACAAGAATGTTCACAGGAACGTTATTTATGTAAAAAGTGTAAACTAACCCAAGTATCAAGCAACAGAATGAGTGAATAAACTGGGTCTATTCAGTATACAATAGAATACTTTATAGAAATGAAAAAACAAACTACTACATGGTGAATCTCGCTGACGTAATGTTGAACAAAAGAAGCCAGACACTCAGAAGTACATTCAGTATTTATATGAAATGTGAAAACTGGCAAAATCAAGCTTGAGTGACAGAGGTCAGAATAGTGCTTACCTTTGGGGAAGTGATAAAGCCTTGGAAGGTGGCTGAGGGAGGCCTCCGGGGCACTGGTGGTGGTCTTCAGGGTCTCGATCTCTGTGGCGGTGACATTTGTGAAAATTCATCAGACTGGACATTTTCTAAGATTTGTGTCCTTATACTATATGTGATTTGTACCTCAAATGAAAAACTAGGAAGGATTTCATTGTCCTAGGTTTTTCATTGCTGGAGATGAAGGTAAAGGTGAGGAGAGGTCAGGTTAAACAACCGTATTTCATTGCCTTTAAAAACTCCACCAAGTGTAAGATGCACTACTTTTTATGAATTGCCAGTTAAACTGTGCCATACCAGGAATCAAAAGATACACCTGACTTCAGAAATACTAAAGGGGTGGGGAGAGACTCTTAGAATCCGGGAAATGGGAGAGAAACGATACAGATAAATCAGTGATATGGTAGATAAAATAAGCAAAAAACATCTTGAGGGATAAAAGCAATGGTATTACAAGGTCAGGAGTGAGTTCTTGCTGTTTTTTAAACATTTTGAAAGTCGGGGAGTTTTTAAGAACTTGTGTTACTGATGTGTATTTTGCACATTTTCACATCTTGTGTTTCCTCTTGGTAACCAGTGAACTGTGTAAAGGTTAACTCTTCAGCCGTATGTACTATATACTATACGCACATGGCCCGTTTGACCAACATGTACTTTTTTTCTTTTCAGCCATTTCCCAAACAGCCGGGATCATCAGGTGCTTATCCCCTTACTTCACCCCCTACGTCTTACCACAGCACAGTTAATCAGTCTCCCTCTATGATGCACACACAGTCTCCAGGTAAGATATTACTTACTCTTTTGTTGTGTTCAACTCTGACATCCAGAACATACACGGACACACCCAAGCACCACACATGTAGCCTAGACCTTCAGAGACCACTCCCTTATCTGTGGCTAGGTATCTGCCATTCGTTCCTTATGGCAGGGTTGTGAAAGGTGCGTTCGTGACTCGGGAACATGTTGAAAGGTTTGAATTAAGTGGAGGTTTTGTCACCCAGAGCCAGGCTCGTGGCACAGCTCCAAGGAGAGCTGATCACAACACGATCCTGCCCATCACCTGTTTTTGTAGTTTTGGGGGAACGCAGCTACACCCATTCATGCAGTGTCAGGGGCTGCTCTCCTGCTAGGACGACCCCTTACAGAACAAGTTTGCTAAGCCCTGGTATATATGAAAGGTGCTGTGCCCCGCAGAGTGGGCCAGTGCAGAGCCTGCTTATCCAAACAAAATGACTCTGTTGGCAGCCCCATGGAGTGCACTATAAAATTGCTTGAGGATGCCTAATTTTTACTTTTAACTGAACAATTTGCTGGTATCGCTTGAGTTCTTGCCCTGGGCCAGATGCTCCATGGCGCTGGGGATACAGCAACAAGCCACATACCAGTCCTGCTCTCAAGCATATCGTCTAGCAAGGAAGACGGGTATCAGATTTCTTGGGTAGATGACCCCTTACCTGCTCAGCAGAGATGGTGGAACCACAGATGAAGATTTGGAAGTCATTGTCATGTCACTGAAGGTCATTGAAGGCTGAGCTGGGTGGGTGAGCTCTGCCCCTGCGGAGTACCGGCAGCTGCTTCCCAGTGTAGGAGCCTGAGAAGGAGCTGCTTAGGGAGCAAGGAGCAAAACGGGAGATGTGGGCAGAGAACGCAAGGGGCATGTGTTTCTAGGATATGAGTGAGGTCTTATGTAGAAGGAAGTAGAAATAATTATTTTGAAATGATTATAGTAGCAGACAGGTATATAGTGCTTGCTGTGTGCCAAGCCGTGTTCTGAGCACTTTATCCATTTAATCCCCACAGCAAACCCACAGCTGAATATCTAAACATGACACTTAAAGGTTAATCGAGTTGGTGAACATACTGCACGTAAGGCACTGCATTAGGTATAGAATGTAGGAAATATGAAATTCTCTTAGTAGTAGAGAAATTGAAACATGTGAAAACTGAGGATAGTGATGGTAATGTAGCAAGTGTCTCTGTGTCGCATTTATTCATAGTTTGGGGAGCATGGTTCCCTCTTTCCTGATCCTCAATTGAAACTAGTCCTGTGGCTAAATCCCATCTTTAAGCTCACTGCTCTCAGTTTTTTAATATCTGCCATCTAGACCTCTCCCCTGAACCTAAGTCCTGTGTTTTCCAGCTGTCTGGTCAGCATGCCCTTGTTAGATGGGTAGACAATGGCTGAGCCTCAACTCCTAACACCTGCCCGCCCACCCCCGCCCCCGCCCCCTGCCCCCCAAACTCCGGAAACGGCAGCCCCTTCCTGCCTGCTGCTTGGCCAGAGCTGTTGGAGTCATGCTGGACTCCTCTTTCTCTCACACCCACTTCAGTCAGTCCCAGATACTGTTCCCTCTGTACTGAGAATTTATCCAGACTCTAACCCTCCTCAGCCTCCACCCTCACCCAAGCCATTAACCATCTCTCACTTGGATTATTACTGTTGCCTCTAACTGGTTTCCCTGCCCTTGCCCTGTAGTCTGTTTTTTACACAATGGTTAGGGTGATCCTTTCAGAACAGAAGCTAGTTTATGACTCCTTCACTCCAAACTTGGCAGTGGTTTCCCATCTCATTCAGGGTAAACCCTAAGTCCTTAGAGTGGCCTACGAGTCCCCGTGTGATCTAGGACCCCCACCACCACCTCTCTGTCCTCAGCTCCTCCCACTTCCCCGTGGCTCCCACTGATCCAGCCACACTGGCCCCCTCCCTGTTGTTTTTGCTGCTGCCTTTGGGGCCTTTGCATTAGCTCTTCTTTTGGCCTGGAATCTCTTACCCCCTGGGTATCTTCACGCCTTACGCTTCACTTACCCACATGCCCCCTTCTTAGAGCGGTCTTCTGGGGTTGCTTTATAGAAAGAACAGCACCTACCTCTGCCATTACATGATATTGCCCCCTTTCCTTGCCCTGGTTTTCTCCATAGCACTTATCACTACCTGACATACATTTGTTGTCTTTCTCATTCTACTAGAATAGAAACTCCACAAGGGCAGGAATTTTTGTCTGTCAACTGCTGCATCCCCAGTGCCTACAGCAATGCTTGGCATGAAATTAACATTCATGCCCACTTGCTGAAAGAGTGAATGAGCGAACACAAAAGTACACTGGATTTTTTTTTTTTTTTTTAAACTCAGGTCAATATAAGAGCTAGAATTTGGGCCCCATGGAATCGATCCCTCTCTCTTTTTCAGTAACAAAATCATTTCAGATTTTCTCTGTGCTATTTAAGGGAGCTTTACTACTTATTTCTTTAATCCATAGAGAGAGTCTTAACTTGAGGTCCTTGGCCAGGACATGCTATGTGTCCTGCAAGATCATCTGTAATTATTTTCCTTTATTAGGAAATCTGCATGCTGCCAGCTCCCCCAGTGGGGCTCTGAGGGCCCCTTCACCAGCGTCATTTGTTCCAACTCCTCCCCCATCCTCGCATGGAATCTCAATAGGACCAGGGGCCAGTTTTGCTAGTCCACATGGTGAGTCCATACGTGGAAACCGCGATAGCATAAGAATTTGATGTGGAAGTAGTTTTTTGGTAAATAAATTCTTTTCGTATTGCAAAATTAGCACTTTGTTCATTGGGGAAATCGCCAAAGAAAATGAATTTGTCCTCATCCCACCACGCAGAGATCTACCAGTTAGTCCGTCTGCTTTGGACTCTCTCCCCCTCCCCTCGCTTCTGCCTTGCTCTTCCCGTCACGCACCCCCTGCTCACCTGCCTGCTCGCCTCTCTGTTGCTCTCCACCTGTCTGCTTGTCTCTCCTCTCAAACACCTCCCCCCACAATTGGGACTATACCATATGTAGTTTTGAGACTTGAATTTTTTAACTCAGAAATTTTATTTTGAATTGGTTCAACTAAAGAATAAAAGAAGTAGCCAGGGGAGTGTTTCGATGCCACCAACCACCCAATTCCTCTTCCCAGAGGCATTCAGTCTTGTTAATTTCTTATGTGTCCTTGCAGAGATGTTGTCTGCATACACAAGCAGATGCCTGTAAGTGTTCTCACCCCTTTTACACATACTTCAGTGCCTTACTTTTTTCATCTATTTTTCCTGAATGCCGTGCCAAATCACAACATAAAGGACTTCCTCAGTTTTTACAGCTGTGTAGCGTCTGTGGTTTTGTCTACTATTAATATTTGTAGGGACATTTCTATCAGTAAAAACTCTACGTCGTTATACTAAATGGCTTCATAGTATTCCCTTGTCTTGACATAACATAATTTAACTGCCCTCCTATTATATGTTTAGAATGTTTCCATTTTTTTGTTTTAACAACTGAAAATGGTATCATCTCTGCTCACATGATTATTCCCTTAGGTAAGTTCCTAGACATGGAATTGCTGTCTCAAAGGGTTTGAGAAATTCTAAAGCTTTCGAAACATACTGCAAATTGCTCACCTGAAAGGCTGTACCAATTTCCTCTAGCTTCAAACAAGAATGCCTATTTTCCTGCATCATTGCCAACGCAGGGTATTACGACTTTCAGAAATCTTGGTCATTTTGATAGGTGAAAAATGGTATCTTTTTGTTGAATGTGCATTTCTTTGATTATTAATGAAGGTAAACCTTTTTTCTCTCATCGGTCTTTGGTATTTCTTATTTTATGCCTGCCTATATGTTCTTGTGTTTTTTCTTACCAATTTATAAGACTTTTAAGTTAGGATCATTTACTCTCTGATATATGGTAAAAGTATTTTCTCAGTATCCTTTGGTTACAGAGGGGTATAAATAATATGTTAAAAGTAACTGCAGAATGACATTTAAATATCAAATTGTTCAGGAAGTTGCTGCCTTTTTTTTTTTTTTTTTTTAAGATTTTATTTATTTGTTTGACAGAGAGAGACACAGTGAGAGAAGGAACACAAGCAGGGGGAGTGGGAGAGGGAGAAGCAGGCTTCCCGCGGAGCAGGGAGCTCGATGCAGGGCTCAATCCCAGGACCCTGGGATCATGACTTCAGCTGAAGGCAGACAATTAACGAATTAGCCACCCAGGCGCCCCTGGAAGTTGCTGCTTTCAAAACTTGATTCTTGGTTCATTTCTCAGTCAGTGTAGCATTTACTAAAGAAAGAAGAGGGAAAATTTCCCTCTCCTCAGCCTTGAATAGAATGAAAAACATAATTTGTCAGGGTTACTTGAAAAATATAAGATTTCTGCCCTGAAGTGAGCTTTGAGATTTTTTTGCTTAACATTTTTAAAGACGTTTGCAAATGGGTTTTGAAAATAGTAGGTGGTTGCATAGTGTAAAGTAGATTGTTACACATTGCATATGTTGAAGCTTGTATGAAGGTAAATTTTATCCTTTCTCATTCTGTATTTTTCTAATTTTGTATCACGTTAAAAAGTACATAAACTATACAAAATAGACCTTCAGATGTGCCATATGAAGAAGCATCATACTTCAGTGAAATAGCGAAAAGAAAAATAAAATGAGCACCTTGTAAAGTGTCAAGCATTTCAGCACCGTCAAGTACCTTTCAGTTATTAAAATACAGGTTTTGAAAACCATCTGTTCACTTGTTTACAGGAACCCTGGACCCTAGTTCTCCATACACTATGGTGTCACCAAGTGGACGAGCCGGGAACTGGCCAGGGTCTCCTCAAGTGTCCGGCCCCTCACCAGCAACACGCATGCCTGGAATGTCACCAGCCAATCCATCACTACATTCTCCAGTTCCAGATGCTTCTCATTCCCCTCGAGCTGGAACAAGTGAGCGTCATCACCATTTTTGTGTTGGTTTTAGTCTAACCTCCAGATGACCTATTTTTTTTCCATCCTCACATTTGACGTTGTGACCTACTTGTTAAATGGGGATACTTAATAACTTAAACTTTAATCCATTTAGTAAATTGGTTAACAATAGTTAATTTGCACAGTTAAAGCAAAATATAAGAAAGGGAAATGTCTCCTCCAGAAGTCTAGTGAGGTGAGCCCCAGTACCTTTGTTATGTCTACTAACTTAGCTGCAAAACTAGACCTTGAGGGACACCTAAAGTTAACTGACAAGGTTGTACAAATTAACACAGAACGGAATTGTGCACATATGTTAGTTAGCTTTGCCAGGTAACGTTTAATGACTTAGAACAGCAATCTTATTATTAGCTCACCATTCTATAGGTGAGCTAATAATATAGGCGATTTGGGCTAAGCCAAGCTGGGTGATTTTTCTAGGCTCTGCTTTGCTCACTCATGTGTCTGTGGTCAGCTCCTGTGTGGGCTGGGGCCTGGCTGGTCTAAAATGGCCCCAGCCGGTGTGGCTTCCTCTGCTCCATGTGGTCTCAGACTTGATCACAGGCTTGATCACCTGGTGGCTGGACGGGGTTTCAAGAACGTGAGTGAAATCCTAAGTTTGCAGCTGGTACCACGTCCCTTCCACTGCATTCTTTAAGTCACAGCAAGTCACAGGGCCAGCCCAGATCCCAGGAAGAGAAATAGACTCATCCCTCTAAGGGCTTGCTACAAAGTCACTTTGTAAGGAACCTAGCTACAGGGAGAAGAAGAACCCTGGCCATTTTGCTAAAAGGAAGCTAACATATGATTGTTAAGCCACAAGGAGTAATGAAAACAGTATGGATTGCTTTAGAATATCAAAGATTTATAATAAAAACAAAACAGAACAGTGGGACCGTATTCATTTGTGACTGAAATGACATGTTTTCCTTCCCAAAAGGTTCCCAAACTTTGCCAACAAACATGCCTCCACCTCGTAAACTACCTCAGCGCTCCTGGGCAGCCTCCATACCTACCATCCTCACTCACAGTGCCTTGAACATTTTACTGCTGCCCTCTCCAACACCAGGCCTTGTGCCTGGCCTGGCAGGTAGTTATCTTTGTTCTCCGCTTGAGAGATTCCTTGGATCGGTCATCATGAGACGGCACCTTCAAAGAATTATTCAACAAGAAACGGTATGGGTACCTAGTGAACTCCTCAGTGGTGGTTGTTGAAGGCGGGTGCTGATAAGTTTCCCCACAGAACAGCATCTGAACTAAAATGATGTTCCCTCACTTCCTTTAACTAGCTCGCTGGAACTGTGCTTTCCACCCTGCTCTAGCATTAAAAACGGACTCCACTGTTTTCTTTTCCATTCTTAGGTTAACATGTTCCTGCGTTTTATAGTTTGCTGTGCTATGGCTAACGGGCCCAGAGATAGGTCCCACAGGGTCCCCACAGCGCCATGGGACAAATGCTCCCAGGATCTGCCTTTGCAGAGAGTAGCATACAAGCAACTATGGGCCTTCTGGAATCCCCTTGCAGGCAGGCTGACTTTGAACTGGATTCTCCATTGAAATAAAATTATTTTTGATCACAAGGTTGAAAACTCCTTTTTAAATTCATGAACAACTGAAGTGATTTAGAAAAAGTCAGAAAAAGATGTGTCCTGTGGTGATACCCTCAGGAGATAGTTCAGAGTTGATAGCCCCAGCTCCAGAGTCTGACTCTCTGGGTTTGTACCCAGGCCATGCCACCAGCTAGTACAAGCTTAGGCAAATCCCTTTACCTTTTTGATAATGGTAGATAATTGTATTTACCTAACTCATAACAATTGTGGGAATTCGAGATACTTCATAGAAAGCCCTTAGCATAATGTCTTGGTATTATTCAGTATCTGTTAGTTATTTATAACTCTTGATATATGTATGTGTTAATGAGGTAGAATGGTGAATGTTTGAAATATCTACTCCACGGATGGCACCAAGCTATTTTGCAACCTTTATATTCAGATTTGAAAATAATAGAGGTTTTAACATAAGTTGAATAAATTAGCATTTTATAAAATGATTATTATGAGACCTGTGATCTACCCTCCCTCTGCCACTTACAAGCCACGTAAGCTTTCAGCTCTTTGAACCTCATTTTGCTCCTCTGCATAATCAGTATGTTACGATAGAGCAGGGGTCAATAACTACTGGCCCTGTAGTGGGGGGTGGGGAAGGCAAGTCCTACGCACCACCTGTTTGTAAATAAAGTTTTACTGGAACATAGTCACACCCATTAATTTATGGATTGTCGGCAGCTTTCAACTACGATGGCATCATTGAGTAGTTGCGACAGAGACCATGTAGCCTAAAATATTTATTCTCCATTACTTTACAGAAAAATTTACCAACCCCTGGGCCAGTGTAAGGTCCCAATCCAGATCCAACATTTTGTAATGGTACTCTTTATTCTTTTCTTCTACTGTGCCATTTTTTAAAAACGTCTTGTGGAAAATTTTTAATCATATATAAAAGTTGAGAGTGTAACAGTATAAGAGAGTATAATGAACTTCTGTGTTCTCATCACCTACCTTCCAACAGTGAACCCCTGTCAATCATGTTTATTCTATAGCTCCTTCCCCAGGTGGTTTGACAGCAAATCCCAGACATCGTTTCATCCATGAAGACAATTTCTTTATCATCAGATAGCTAGTTGGTGTCCAGATTTCCCATGTTGTCACGGTTTTTACAGTCTAAAGCAGAACCCAGACAAGTCTTTTAAGTCCCTTTTATTATTGAAGCAACTATATCCGTTGTCTTGTCGAGTTTCTCACAGTCTGGATTTTGCTGATTGCGTCCCTTTGGAATTATTTAACATGTTCTTGTGACCCTCACATTTCTATAATATTGGTCCACCCTGCAGATGTAACTACCGAATTCCAGCTCAAGTTTGTTGTTATTTTACGAGAATATTCCATAGGTTGTGTTCTGTTCTTCCATTGAGAGGCACATAATGTATAGTTCCTTCTTTGGGATGTTAGCAGTCCATGGTGCTCAGTGCCTAGATATTTTTGTTTGGGAACGGGTATCACCTTTTAGTTGTTTTCCCTCTGAAACAGTTCTCTGAGCAACGTTTTCATTTCCTCTTTGTCTTACATACTAACTTGATGCATCCTTCATGTTTTGCAGCTGCAGCTGATAAATTCCAACGAACCTGGAGTGATCATGTTTAAAACTGATGCCCTGAAATGCAGAGTAGCCCTTAGTCCCAAAACCAACCAAACACTTCAGCTAAAAGTGACACCTGAAAATGCAGGACAGTGGAAACCCGATGAACTTCAAGTTTTGGAGAAATTCTTTGAAACAAGAGTATGTGTTTCTTAATGCATAGTTTTAATACGGGCATACCTCGTTTTATTGCTTCGCAGATACTGTATTTTTTAACAAACTGAAGGTTTGTGGCAACCGTGCATGGAGCGAGTGTCAGGGCTGTTTTCCCACCAGCATTTTCTCACTTCATGTCTCCTTGTCACATTTTGGTACTTCCCACAATATTTCAAACTTTTTATTATGGTGCTCGATGATTGTGACTCACTGAAAGCTCAGGTGGTGGTTAGCATTTTTTAGCAATAAAGTATTTTTTAAGATAGGTACATTTTTTTAGACATAATACCATTGCACACTTACTAGACTACAGTATGGTATAAATAAACATAACTTTTATATGTACTGGGGAACCAGAAAACTTCATGCGATACTTGCTTTATTGCGGTGGTCTGGAACTGAACTCCCATCGCCAAGGTATGCCTCTACAGTCAACAAAAGAGAAGAGTCAAAGTAGAATGCAGAGTAACTTGCTTTATTCATCCCTGTAGGTTGCAGGACCGCCGTTTAAAGCCAATACTTTAATAGCCTTCACCAAGCTGTTAGGAGCTCCTACACACATCCTCAGGGACTGTGTGCATATTATGAAGCTAGAGCTGGTAAGTTACAGTGAAATGCATACTTCTGTATATAGCAAGGTCTCTGAAGAGGTTGGAGTTGGTGGGAGCAGTATTTATCGGTTTTCACCTATTTATGTACTTCCGTTTTTCTCTTACACTCTTTTTATTTTTTAAGATTTTATTTATCTTTGAATAGGTAACACAGTCCTCCTGTATCTTTTGACCTGAGATCAAGATGTGATACGGGGGAAATTTCCCATCTATCCCTGTCCAGGTGTCTAGTCTCCCTCCCCACAGGCAACCTGAGTTACCAGTGGCTTACCTCTTATAAAAGCAAATACATTTGATTCACTCTTCCTGCTCCTGGATACTGAAATGATGTTCCCATGGCTTCTTTTAATACTGTTATGGCTTCATTTTTTAAATTACTTATTTATTTAAATTTTTGATCCGTTTAAAATCTACCTTGGTGTCAAGTGTGAGGTGTGGATCTAGCTTTTTCAGATGCCCCCCAATTGACCTAATGTCATTTATCAAAAAAAATCTGTCCTCCCTGGGGAGGTGAATTCCTCCCCTTTCCTGTGAAAGCATACAGTATGGAATCCAGGTTGTGGCTGATTATATTTTTCCAAGCCTACAGGACTTGGGTTCAAATGTTTCTAGTATTGCTTTGGGTAATTCCAAATACCTCACTCCTTTTTCCAGTCGGTGTTTTACTGCTAATACCGGGGACAGCAGTGTTCCTTTGCTAATAGTCTCAACATTTGGCTTCTGCTCTGGTAGCCTATAGGAAACAGTATTTATAGCAAAAAGATACCCATTTGAGTTTTTGAAGGAGTAAGTATTCATGTGGCTAAAAAAAAGCACCAGTTGGGGGCGGCGCCTGGGTGGCTCAGTCAGTTAAATGGCTGGCTCTTGATTTTGGCTCAGGTCACCATCTCAGGGTCCTGGGATCGAGCCCCGCGTTGGGCTCTGCACTCAACAGGGAGTCTGCTTCGGGGTTCTCTCTCTCCCTCTGCCCTTCCCCCTGCTCGTGTGCGCTCTCTCTTTCTCTAAACTAAATAAATACATCTTTTAAAAACAAAACAAAAGGGGCGCCTGGGTGGCTCTGATGGTTAAGCGTCTGCCTTCGGCTCGGGTCATGATCTCAGGGCCCTGGGATCGAGCCCCGCATCGGACTCCCTGCTTGGTGGGGAGCCTGCTTCTCCCTCTCCCTCTACTGTTCCCCCTGCTTGTGTTCTCTTGCTCTCTTTGTCAAATAAATAAATAAAATCTTTAAAAAAACAAAACAGAACACCAGTGAATACAGTTTGAAATTATTAACATAGTTTGACAAGTATGTTTTAGGGAAGGAGCTGGGAATGAGGTTGGGAAGTCTAGGTTGGCACTAGTTACTGTGCTTTAAAGTTAAAGGGCCTTGAATGCCAGATCTTGGTCCTGGCGGGGTAAGGGAAGGGAACAGCATGTGTCACTGCACATCACTAAACATTTGTGAGCTCGATTAGAACTGTGCTCGAGGACATTGTCCTGGCAGTGGTAGATGGAGGAACTGGGAGAGGCAGCCACTGGAAGAGACCGTTAGGGGCCACAAGAGAAGTCCTGAATCCTGGAGCTTGGTGGCATCCGTGAAAATAGAGAGGTGGGAACAGAGGTCAGAGACAGCAGGGAAGCAGAATCCATAGGCCTTGGGAATTAATGGAGCAGGAGGGAAGGAAAGGGGAACATGTCACATAGGTCTGGAGTGGATTTTTCATGTAGGAACGTCACGTATGCCCTTTGAGATAATGCAGGCTGTCATCTTTATGTTCTGTTAATAATGGATTGTATAGGGACGCCTGGGTGGCTCAGTTGGTTAAGCAGCTGCCTTTGGCTCACGTCATGATCCCAGAGTCCTGGGATCGAGTCGCACCTTGGGCTCCCCGCCCAGCAGGGAGCTTGCTTCTCCCTCTGCCTGCCAGTCCTCCTGCTTGTGCTCTCTGTCTCTGACAAATAAATAAAATCTTAAAAAAAAATAATGGATTGTATAAAATAAGATTCTGACCTTTGAGACTCCTCTACTAAAATGTAATTTTAAATGTTTATATGACTTTATCATGATTTCACGAACAGTTTCCTGACCAGGCAACACAGCTAAAATGGAATGTCCAGTTTTGCCTGACGATCCCTCCCAGCGCACCGCCGATTGCACCCCCAGGGACGCCTGCTGTGGTGCTGAAATCCAAAATGCTATTTTTTGTAAGTACCACCCAGCATGTGTGTGTGGGGGGGGAGGGGGTGGTGTGTGTGCGCGCACGCGTGCACAAAACCCCTAAGGAAAAAGCATGCAAGGGTAATAGAACAACTTTGGATTACTACAGAGTAAGTAGCACCCAGCATATATATGTGTGTGGTGTGGTGTGGTGTGTGTGTGTGTGTGTGCGCGCACATGCGCGCACAAAGCCCCTGAGGAAAAAGCATGCAAGGATAATAGAAAAACTTTTGGATTACTACAGAGTTAACCGTCACTGCCAAACACAGGCTCAGATTCCTTAATTGTCAGTTTAGACGTGATGTACTGCCGGTTCCTTTAGTAATAACAGAAATGTATTGAATTAGATAATTGTGTGGCACGGTTGCATCGTTAACCATAATATTCAATTTTTTGTCACTTTTCTTGTGATCTCTAGTTTTCTTGTGCCCGAGGTATCTTAATCTGATGGAGTAAATAATAGTACCTTTGATAAATGTAGGCAAATGTTTTATTTTCTTATTACGTTTTTATTCTCTTTGTATGTGTTGTGTGTCTTCAGCTTCAACTAACTCAGAAAACATCGGTCCCTCCCCAAGAACCTGTTAGTATTATAGTTCCAATCATTTATGACATGGCTTCAGGTACAACCCAACAGGCAGACATTCCCAGACAGCAGAACTCTTCTGTTGCTGCTCCCATGATGGTCAGCAACATTCTGAAGAGGTTTGCAGAGATGAACCCGCCACGACAAGGTACATGACCAGTAGATAATATTTTATTGCCTATATGTTACAAAAGTTCTTTTGACAGATTCCTCCTCCTTCCCTCTACTCCCTCCTTACCCCGCTCTCCCCCCCCCACCAATCCTAGTAACAGAGCGCTGATTGCTGTGGCCCTGTTAATGTCTGCCTGTCGCTTTCTTCCTTTCTCACTGGTTTCTTCATTTTTGTCCATGTCTCTGCTGCCTGGACCTCATTTTTGTTAGTGATTTACTATTGGGACTGACCCAGTTGCTAATGCCAGAAGCTTGTATTTCTAGCACACATTGCCACAGAGCCGTAGGTTAGGATGATAGACTTTTTCATGGCTGTGAATTCCTGCCCTACCATCGATACCTGCCACTCTGTACATCACCAGTTGAAATGCATGTCGGTTTCTCATATTTCATGGTTCAATCATGAATAGAATATTATCATTCAAAGTTCTGTATCTTCTAAATGTTTTGTGAAGAATAAAAGCTGATACAAATGGCATCACTGCTTTTTGGGCTTCTTATATAAGTGTCAGGCGGGTGCAAGTGAACCTTTTCACCAAGTGCACAATGAAGCTCTCAAACAACATTTTCGAGGAACCCTGAATGTTTCTGGCAGGTAAACCAGGTCCCTTCCATACTGTGGTAGCCTACACGGAACACACAACTCCTGGCAGTTTTGAATGTTTCGTCACAAAACCTAAAGCTCAGCAAAGAGAACTTTTCTTCCATTTTGCTTGTTGCTAATCTTAAGGAAATTAAATTTAAATTAAAATTTGCTTATTTCTACTATTAAGGAAATCCTCTGTAGCTTTCTGCTTAGAGTAGTATGATAACAGAATTACATTTTTAAATGAGGGAAAGTTGTTCTCTGAAACATTTTTTAGGTACCACAGTGTTAAAATTTTACTAGAAACAGGAATCATGGGAGAAATTATATTTTTCGCTGTTTATTTCTCCATATTGTATATAACATAGGCAAGTTTTCACTCACATAGAGTTTACAAGGAATGCACCGGGCAGTAGAGAAGGGTACGCTTCTTTTGTTGTAAGACTTCTTCCACTTCTTACAGTTTTCTGCTTTCATCCTTTGACTTATCTCTTCTTTCAGCTAAAAATAGGTCCTTCAGAATCGGAAGTTTAAAGCTAAAATAATTTTCAAAGTAGCAGTCCAGTAGAACTTTGATGATAAGACCATTCCTTCACAAGCAGATGATTATCATTATTATGTCTTGTGGAATTTACAATTTAAGGAAAGAATGTTTTGATCCTCTTGGGATCAAACACGTTTTTCTGTCTGTCAATAATCAAAATGTGTTTTTGAAAAGGAAAAAGAAGGATATAACTTTTCCTTTTATTTGAGAAATTGTTGGGATGTTTTGGGAGTGTTTTTCTTTTTCTTTCCTTTTTTTAGTCTTTTTTTTTTTTTTTTTTTTAATGTCTACCTTAGACTGGGCAAACCTGGGGCTTCATTTTTTTTCTGTACCGGTTGGAGGGAAGCTTGCAGTAGCTTGCACAGGGTCACTGCACATCCTGCCCTTGGCCAGAAGGCCATTCTTCCCTCGAGGCCTCCCGTTCTCTCACTCGCGGCCACCGTAGCGTTAGGCCACATACCAGGAAAGGGACCCAGCTTTTGATTTATATTATTTACAGCTGTTTGGGTTTATTATATTTAAGTCTATGTAATGTTCACAAGAAGTACGAGGCAGGGTCTCTGGGTTCTTTGAGCAAGGGGGGAATTGAAAGGATGAGTCATTAGCCCCCACCCGCAAACAAGTCTTGTTTTTGGATTGTCGGTGTGCCATACTTCACCGCCCCCCCCCACCCCCTGAACCCATCACTTCCTCCCCTCCCAGTGAAGTGCTTTTAAGAAAAGTCACTCTCTTTTTATTAATTGATACTCATGTTGAACTCCAGAGGTTGATCATTTCCTTTACATTTGAGAAAACTCCAATATATGTCATAGAAGTGCACTGCCCAGTATAACTGTCACTAACCTCATGTGGCTATTTAAATTCAAGCTAGTTAAAATTAACTTTTTTGTATAGTTCTTCAGGCACACTAGCTACATGACAGGTACTCAGGAGCCACAGTGCACATACAGAATATTTCCATCAGCACAGAAAGTTCTGTTGGACAGTGCGATCATAGACATTTTTATCTGGCTTTTAAAGCAACATTAGAAGGACATCGTTGATGTTGTAACGGATGCATAAATAAATCTAAACTAGATCTTTTCATTAGATTCAAAATACATAAACTGTCAGTAGTCTTGAAACCCAACTTTAAAGGCTTATTCACTGCTCCAGTGTTTTCAGTGGAGAAACTCAAGGCATATCTCCTTAAATTCAAACCTAACTGGGACTTACCCAGAATTTCCCCATGAGAAGAAAAGCAAACAAAACCCGAACCAAGTATTTGATACTTAACACCAAAGCTTAATCCCCAGTAACCTGTGCAGTTAAAGTTTAGTCTTTTGACCCTTGAAGTTCTTGCTGATTTTAGATTTAATTATCCCTACCCCCACCAGTGTGTTGACAGCATCTTTCCTGTATTGCGAATAGCTAATGACCATTTTTCTCTGTTGCAGGTGAATGCACAATATTTGCAGCTGTTCGTGATTTAATGGCTAATCTTACACTGCCCCCTGGTGGGCGTCCATAGACACTATTGTTTTTAAACCAGGAAGGCTGACAAATGAGACAAAACAGCAAAAAAAAAAAAAAAAAAAAAAAAATCTGAATTTAGCCTTCAGTTTAAAAAAGGACTTTTTTGACTTTAAGAGCTAATATTCTAAACTGGCAAAAATTTTCAGGGTGCACTTCTTTCATCAAAAAGACCATCAGTCTTTTTTGTATAGTGAACTTGTATAGTGTGTTTAAATGGGACACATTTCAAACTAGGTAAAACATCGGTGTCCGCTTGCCAGTAATAGATTTAATATTGTTTTATACTATAAAGTTATGGAAATGCCAAACTTGTTTATTTAATTGTTTTCTTATGTTTTGGGTGTAATAGTCCTTTTTTTGGTTTTTGTTTTGTTTTTTAAGGCAGGTCTGTCATTTTTGAATACTGTAAAACTGTGATAAACTTTATATTGAAGCTGTATTTTAATATGCCCGCTTTGAATCCTTACATGAAAATGTTCTGGGAGTTGTTATAAACACATCCCAAAGAAGCAATATTTAATAAAACTAGGTTTAAAAAAACAAAAAACAAAAAACAGTGACACTCACTTGTGTGTATATCAGCTCTCTAGACTTCTCCTGGCCTCCCTTCATCTTTCACCTGGTGGGGCCAATAATTAATTTCTGATGATACATGTCTGAAATTTGACCAAAAACATCATCTTTGTTTCAAGTTTAATTTATTTTCTTCGAACATTCCTAACTTGACTGGTGGTGAATGTTTAGCACCGTAGTTGTCTTTTAGTGTAGGATTTGGGTAAAAAAGAAGGTGAACCCGTCTTTGAGAAGAGACAATGAGTAGTTCATATTGATCAAGGATCCCAAATACTGCAATCATTCTCATCTGTTGAAGATACAGAAACTTTTCTGTTAGGCAAATTTAGTTTACAGGATACTTCTGCATACAGCATGAATTAGGAAACCTAGAACTTGAGTGTTCCACCCTTGCATGAAATTTCTGTGACATTTCTTTATCTTGCTTAACTTCTCCCCCCTTGCCTTCCCCACCACACTTGGGGTTCTAAACAATCCCACCTTAATTCATTGTCAACAAAACGGTAAAATGTTTTGCTTGGAAGAAACCTGATTACAGTGCCCTCACTTTGAAGAATCCAAGATCCAGTGCCCGTCCAGGGTCAAGTGGAGTTTCTGGTACTGACACATCTCAGCAGAGTTTCTTTTTGGAGCACCGTGTTGTCTCTCCCCGTGAGTCAGGGACTTTTTTAAGCTTCAGAGAATGTGATCAGAAGCAAAGGTCTTCTGGTGACCTAATGTTATTTGGGAAGGTTTTTTATATGATAATACTGTACTGAGTTATCTGGTCACTGGAATATTGGCTCTCCAGTAAACTGTAGACACTCTAAGTCCACTTTAAGGTGATTTGAGCTTCTGTTAACTATCAACTACCAAATTCTAATTTCAGGCATCTCACTGCAGCTATGTCCTATCTGTTCTCAACTTCGCTTGATTCTCCATTCACTTCTGGTCAGAGTCGAGGCCTTCTTTGCCTTTCTTCGGTGTCTTATTTCTACTGTTATCCCCTGCTTCTCGCCCAGCTCTACCGCTGTTCAGGAGCAGGTGACTGGACTTTATCCTTCCTTTAACTTACCTTTATCCTTCGGTTTTCGGTTCTCCTTACAATGGGAATCACATCAGTTTGGCAATCTAACATGTCTTTATATCAAGGGTCAGCCCTTTTCTGTCGGGAGCTGAGTCCTTTCTTTCATGTAGAAATCTACATGTATATACAAGAAATGTATTTTTATCTGCAGGATAATACTGTCTCAAATTTTATGAAAAGAGTAAACTTTTCGGGTATTCTCCTTTTTAAGTGTGGTTTTGAAACGTTAATTGTATTTTTTAAAACACGATGCATTCAGTGGATACTTTTTTCCTGATTATAACTCATCTCTGAATGCCTCGTGCAAATCAAAATAGGATTCAGTGAGCAGAATTTGCTTTCGATGCTTAAGAATAAACCCATGAATATGAATTTTGATATGTTTGGTACTTGGAATTGGTATATACTTTATTAAAGCTTGAAAACACTAGCATTCAAATCTTAGGTTTCAGCATAAACCATGTCTTTTGCCTCTTTTGTTACCCAGGTTCAATCAAAGGGACGGGATGCCCATAGTGATTTTTTTTCTGATAGGTGGTTGGGGTCTTTTAAGGTGTTTTCAATGTGATTTTAGTAATCTCGGTAATAAAATTTATACAAGTTTCAGAGAACTACCAACTCTCTCTAGTTAATTTGCACGGAGATGTTTTGGATAGTAGTCTGGTTTAGCATTAGTTTGATCTCGAAAGAAGAAATGGGTCCTGATTTGCCAACTTCTTTTTTTCATTTGCTGAAATGCCATTTCAGAATGTATAGAAGTACTTTCAGAATTAGGAAGAAAGTGAAAAATTCAACAGAACATATCAAGTTATTAATAGCAGGGGCTGAACCTTATGTTTGAAAGTTAACTCTGAGCTAGTGCAAGCAGAAACTAAAATATACATGATTTGAATTTAAATACCACTAATAACTGTGTTGCAGTTAATACAGTAACTCATTCAGCCACAGGATACTAACCGTTAGTCATTTGGACCATTATTAATTCGGTAACTTCAAAAAGTAAAATTTTGCTACTCAATTCAGAATCCAATTTCTACATTAAAAAAGTTCCTTTCTTTCATGATTTTTCCCACAAAGAACTACCCATTATATTTTACTTTAATATTTATTATCCAAGTTCTTGGTATAAAATCAATATAGAGAAAATTGTAAGAGAACTTATCAGAAACTTAAAGGACAGAAAGGAAAACTGTTACTATATATTTCGTTATTTCTTGGGGAAGTTCCTTTTTCATTTGGTTTGATGGGAGTGGACAGTATGTCTAAGGAAATGATTTGAAATTTACTTAGGGTGGATTTAGTATTGAGGTTATTAAGAAAAAGGCAGCAGAGGTCAGCCAGCATGCTGCTGCACAACCCCAGGAGACTTCCAAGTAGCCAGTGATTTGTTCAAATACCTTGCCCAGGAATATGAGATTGGTGGAAGGGCACGTTTAGATCAATGTAAAAATAATAGCTAATATTTACTGAGAGCTTACTATTGCTAGGCACTGTCCTAAGTATTTCAATGTGTATTTAAACCTCACAACTCAGTGGGGTAGGTATTGTTATCCTCCTTTTACAGATGAGTAAACTGAGGCCCAGAGAAATGAAGTAATTTGCTGATATCAAAATTAAGTTTGCTTAAGATCAAACAGTTAAAAGGGGGCATTTTAAATTCAGAGCTAGAGCTCCTACATACTTGTGCCACTTTGCTCTTAACCACGAAGTCAGGGGAAAGTTTTGTTTAGACTCTTCCCCCAGAGCCCTTTGACTACACACAATTTTAACACTCTTCCAAGCTCAAGAAGCTCACTAAAACGCAACTAAAACTGAGAGGACCTCTTGTCATACAGAGCTGACAGTCCATTGCCTTCTGATGCTCATGGCACTTACTTGGAAGTTAACTAAGACTGCCTTATGTAAGAAGCACTAATTATAACCAAGAGTATTAAATAATGATCTAAGCTGGATTCTTCAGGACCATAGTGGAAGAAGCCCTTATCCGGCTCCGGGCGGTGCAGCCCTCCACAGAATCCAGGGGATGCGTCGTCCTGTTCGCTTCTGCTAGATGGCCCAATGGCGGATGTTTTTGAGCTTTGTGTCACCTTGGCACTGCAGACGCATGGTAGATGCGTGCACACTGCACTAATACCCTTACTTGCTACAGCCAATCTGTTGGGCTTAGGGATAAAATAAACTTTATAGAATTGTATAATGCAAGGAACATAACGTAATTCAAAAAGTGTGCGTTGAGCATCTTCTGTGTTTTTACAATAAAAGAGCACAGACAGCAGGAGAGGGAGTCGAATCGGGGACTGGCAGGGTCTCAGTTTGGGGGAACAGACAAGAGGGCGTTAAGAGTTTCAGGTACAAGTTCTCTGGGCAAGCACGGGATAAAGGAATTACACATCTGCTGTCACCTAACACGGGTGGGGAAGGCGTACCCTTGAAGCCAGAAGGCTCCGCCCCGGGATCCAGGGCGCAATGCGGAGAGCTCTGGCCCCGCCCTTCGCCCTGCACGTAGGGGCGGGCTCCGGGCGGGGCCGGCGGCACCGCCCAGACGTCCGCGTCTGCGCACTGCCGCTCGCCCCGCCTCTCGCCCGTGGTCCCGTACCCTCCCGGGCCCGAGCGGGACATGGTGCTGTCAGAACTGGCCGCGCGCCTCAACTGCGCGGAGTACAAGAACTGGGTGAAGGCGGGCCACTGCCTGCTGCTGCTGCGCGGCTGCCTGCAGGGCTTCGTCGCCCGCGAGGTGCTCGCCTTCCACCGCGGCTTGCTCGCCGCCGCCCCCAGCCTGGGCCCCCGCGCCGCCTGCCGCAGCGGCTCTCGGTGTAACCCGCACGCCCGCCAGGTGAGCCCCTGGCCCCAGCGTCTCCCGTCCTGGTCCCCGAGCGTAGGGTCCCGAGCCCTTCCTGGGGCGGGGCGGACCGCAACGCTCCGGGGTGACTTGCCCAAGACGCCGCCCCTCCCTCCCGGGCCCCTTCTCACCCCCGCCCCCTGTAGTTTCAGCCTCAGTGTCAGGTTTGCGCAGAGTGGAAACGGGAGATTTTGAAACACCACACCAACAGGAATGGAGACGTCCACTGGGGAAACTGCCGGCCGGGCCGCTGGCCCGTCGACGCCTGGGAGGTGGCCAAGGTAAGCACCTGCTCAGGAGGGTAGGAGGTGACCCACCAGGCAGCCGGTCACCTGGAGCCCGGAACCCCATAAACAGATGCAAAGATAGAAAGAGAGGAATGGGTGTTTGATCTAGGGTCTAGTGTCCAGGCGGTTCAGAGCTGCTGTCTGGATCCGATCTAGCTTAGCGAAGTAGAAGCTTGCTTCTTTTACTTCTAACAAGGCATTTAAGTTTGCTACCCCTGCTTGGACAGCTGTAGCAAAGATTTCAACAAGAGACGCTGACCCAAGATGTAGAGCGAGCATCATGAGCACAGGCCCAGAGGGAGAAACACATAAGGGTTTTTGAGTGTAGGCTCCCTGAGTAGCTCATTTTGGCTGTAGGGTGCCATCAGGATGGCAGAGGAAGCCAAGGGAAGTTAGAGCTAAAACAGAAAGGACTTTAAGTGGCCAGGTAAGGAATAAAACTTTGGGGAGGTCGGGTGGAGTGGGCAGCCAGATAGAAGGCTTTTAGATCTTGCCACTCTGACTTGCCAGCTGGGCCAGTTGGGGATTTTTTTTTTTTTTTAAATGTTTTCCAGAAGCCCAGTAAGGGGTAGGGCAAGGCAAAGTCACCTCCTAACACACATTAACTTTTGTAGTCCGTCTACATGCTGATTAGCAACAGGCACAGGGTTGGTGCCTTGGAAGCAGGGATCAGAGTCCCAGCTCTGCTGCTGTTGTGTGACCTTAGGCCAGCCTCTGTTCCCTAAACCTCAAAAATGAGGAAGTTGGACTTGAGCAGTGGCCACAGACTTGTGGCTATCGTGGACCCATAAACCCACCGCATCTACACCCTCATCCCAATTTTTTTTGTTTTTGTTGTTGTTGCCACCATAGAATTGCCAACGCTTACTTTTACCTACAAAAGAAAGAAACTTAAAATTCTGCCCTTTACTGTGACTGTCCCTCACCTGTTTGGTCTTTGTTGCTGCTTTCATACCCTTAGAATCCTCTCGAAGCCCATGTCCCCTGCCCATGCCCCTTTTTGCTGCTGTCACCCACAGACCTTCTAGTCCAACCCCGGTGTTTATGTTTTCCAACCACATCCTCCTTTTTTTCCTCCTTTCTCTGAACTTGCACGGCCCAACGGCAGCCCTGATGACACCATCACCTACTTGTGCTCAGGGGAAGAATCTCACAAGGGAACTGACTGGTTTCACTTTTAGTTCTTGATCCTGTGCCCCAGTGATCTGGCCGCGGCTCTGTAGAGGGCTCCTGTTCCTGGGGACAGCTGTTGCTGTCTTTCCCTCGCCAAGCTCCGATTCCTCCACCCTCATTCCCAGCTGCTGACTCCGTGCATTTTCCCTGCAGTTGATGCATGCCCCCACATACATGCTTCCTCATCTTTTTACCAGACCTGCGAACCTACCTCCATGTGCACCATCTTCTTCCTTCTGCCACAGAGGAGGAAGGGTGTCTCTCTTACCACCTTGGCCCTCCACTTGTAGGTCGGACCATATCCCCTCCCACCTGCCCACAGACTTTCAGGCCTCAGGTATCCACTCTGTCTCCCTCGCAGTTTATTCCCATCACCATACAGATAGCTTTAATATCGCCTCGGTTTATTCAGTTTTTTTTTTTTTAAAAGACAAGATTAAACACAGGGTTACTATATGACATAGCAGTTCCACTTCTAGGTTTGTAGCCAATGAAATGAAAATACACATCCACACAAGAACCTGTGCTGCATGAGTGTTCATAGCAGCACTATTCATGACAGCCAAAAGGTGCAAACAACATAAATGTCCATCACCCGATGAATGGATGAGCAAAATGTGGCCTGTCCATACAATGAGATGTCATTTAGCCATGAGAAGGAATGAACTGGGGAGCCTGGGTGGCTCAGTCGGTTGGGCGTCTGACTCTTGATTTCGGCTCAGGTGGTGATCTCAGGGTGCTGGGATCGAGCCCTGCATCCGGCTCTGAGCCCAGCAGGGAGTCTGCCTGGGATTCTCTCTCCCTCTCCCTCTGCCCCCCCTCTAAAATAAATAAAAATCTTAAAAAAAAAAAAAAAAAAAAAAAGGGCACCGGGGTGGCTCAGTCGGTGAAGCGGCTGCCTTTGTCTCAGGTCATGATCTCAGGGTCCTGGGATCAAGCCCCCATATCAGGCTCCCTGCTCAGCAGGAGTCTGCTTCTCCCTCTGTCCCTCCCCCTGCTCATGTTCTCTCTCTCTCTCTCTCTCAAATAAATAAAATCTTTAAAAAAAAAAAAAAGGGAATGAAGTACTAATACATGCTAGGACATTGGATGAACCTTGAAAACATTATGCTAAATTAAAGAAGCCAGTCATATATGATTCCATTTCTATGAAATATCCAGAATGGGCAGATCTATAGAGACAGAGATGAGTGGTTGCCAGGGCCTGGGGGTAAGAGGGAGATAATAGCTAATGGAGGTAGAGGGCTTCTTTTTGGGGTGATGAACATGTTCTAAAATCGACTGGTGATGGTGGCACAACCCTGTGAATATACTCAAAACCACTGAACTGTACATTTTTTTTTTATTGAGGTATAACTGACATATAACATTGTATCAGTTTTAGATGTACATCATAAAGGTTTGATATGAGTATATATTGAGAAATGATGCCACATCACTATACATAGTTACAAAAAGTTTTTTTTCTTGTGATGAGAATTTTTAAGATCTGTTTCAGCAGCTTTCAAATATGCAATACAGTATTACTAACTATAGTCACTGTGCTGTACATTACATCCCCATGACTTAACGTATTTTATAATTGGAAGTTTGTACCTTTCGACTCCCTTCACCCATTTTGCCCACCCCCACCTCTGACAACCACTGATCTGTTCTCAGTATCTATGAGCTTGAGGTTTTGTTTCATTTTGTTTTAGATTCCACAGAGAAGTGAGATCATACAGTATTTGTCTTTCTCTGTTTGACTTGTTTCACCAAACACAGTGCCCTCAAGATCCACTCACTTTGTCCCAAAGAACTGTATGCTTCAGGGGTGCCTGGGTGGCTCAGTCAGTTAAGCGTCTGCCTTCGGCTCAGGTCATGATCCCAGGGTCCTGGGATCGAGTTCCACATGGAGCTCCCTGCTCAGCGGGGAGTCTGCTTCTCCCTTTGCCTCTGCCCCTCCCCCTGCTCATACACACACGCTCTCTCTCTCTCAAATAAATAAAATCTTAAAAAAAAAACTATGCTTCAAAGGGGTGAATTATATGGTATGTAGATTATATTTCAAGCCGTTTTAAAAAAAAACCCTTGAATAAATATTTGGAAAATAAAATTTAAACAGAAAGAAAAGCTTCCCTTGAGCCATTCCCTCCAGCTCTCTCCCCATTTCTGTATCTGCCTCCCATACCCGTACCCAGTGGAGCTTCTCAGAAAGGGTTTTATGCCTGCTCTCTCTTCCTCAGCTGCCGGTGACTCTTCAACCCATTCCAGCCTGGCTTCTGCCCCTGCCAGCCCACCGCGTCTGTCGTGTCGGGCATGCGTGACCTTCAGTTCTCCAGCCTCCTCTTCCTTCCTCTCAGGCATTTGGCATGACTGGCCCCTCTTCTTGAAACACCCGTGGCTTTGTGACGTCATTATCCCCGCACGGGCTCCTCCTCTTCAGCCTCCTTCCCGTCCTCGGCCGGCCTTTCTCAGGCCTCTTCTGTCCCCCTCTTCTGCTCTGGCCACACTGCCCTGGCCCATGGAATTGACCATTAAATACTACACTCATGCTGATGGCTCCCCAATTTGTCCCTCCAGCCCTGCCCTCTCTTCTGAGCTCCAGGTGCCCCTCTCCAGCTGTGTGCTCCACCCCTTTCCTTATTCCCGCCTGGGCACTTTTGAGTTTATTTCTCAAGCAGGATTCGTCATCTCTACTCCCCAAACCCACGGCTGTGCCCCAGCAGCCACGACCTACAACCACCCTCGCTTCATCTCTCCCGCTCACCGCCCCCTTGTTTACACCTGCAAACCAGTTTTGGATTCCTTCTCTCTGCCTCCTGCCTGGCCTCTGGCGACAGCCTCCCGCCCGGCCACCTCTGCCACTGCTCTGGTTGCCTCCGGTCGCTTCTGGTCGGTTCTCCACACAGCAGGATGTGTGGTCTTCAAGGGGGAATTAGATTTAGTTTTAAATTAGCTTCCCTTGCGTAAAACCCTTGGCTGGCTTCCTGATGTCCTTTTTTAAAAATTTTTTTTCTTAAGATTTTATTTATTTATTTGACAGAGAGAGACACAGAGAGAGAGAGAGGGAACACAAGCAGGGGGAGTGGGAGAGGGAGAAGCAGGTTTCCCAAAGAGCAGGGAGCCTGATGCGGGGCTCGATCCCAGGACCACCTGAGCCGAAGGCAGACACTTAACAACTGAGCCACCCAAGTGCCCCCTGATGTCCTTAGAATAAACTCCAAACTCCTTTCCAGGGCCAGTAAGGCCCAGCGTGATCTGGCCCCTGTTTGTTTCTGCAGCCTCATCTCCTCCTACTCACTGAAGAGGCAGGAGAGGGTAATGGGACGCAGTAACATATGTTTCCCACTGCTGTGCATTTGACATCTGGAACACAGTGGCACATGATACCATTTTAAGAAACTCCTTTCGGTGGCAAGGAGGCAGCAGAGCCTCCCTGTCGGCTTCTAGTTCGGAAGAAAGGGAATAATTGCAAGAATGAAATGTGAGTGTGGAAAAAACAGGTCTGTATTGGTGAGAAAAGGCCAGGTGCAGGACATACCTTGTCATGGAAAAGAAAAACTATGCCTGGTTTTGTGGCACCTAAGACCCCTCTAACTTTGGGATCATCCTCCCAGCAGGAGCTGAAGTAAATTTTTTTTCCTTCAGTTTCATTGCATTAGTTTGGCTGTGATACAGGAGTTAACTTGTGTGTTAACATCATAGCATCCATGGGCGCCTGGGTGGCTCAGTCGGTTGGGCCTCCGATTCTTGATTTTGGCTCAGGTCATGATCTCGGGGTCATTTGATTGAACCCCGCGTCGGGCTCCGTGCTCAGTGCTGAGTCTGCTTGGGATTCTCTCTCTCCCTCTCCTTCTGCCCCTCCCCCTGCTGGTGTGCTCTCTCTAAATAAATAAGTAAATAAAATTTTTTTAAAAAATCATAGCATGCATCATAGACTTTCAGAGGCTCAGCATGTCAGTGGCTGTTAAGACATGGAAAGAGTGATGGTACTGGCTACTGTACCTTCTGATATGGGCCATTCATGCATACAAAGTTCTTTTTTTTTTTAAGATTTTATTTATTTGAGAGAGAGTGCATGAGAGAGCACGAGGGGGTGGGGCAGAGGGAGAGGGAGAAGCAGATGCCCCGCTGAGCAGGGAGCCCGGTACGGGATTCGATCTGAGGACCCTGAGATCATGACCTGAGCCAAAGGCAGACGCCCAACCGACTGAGCCCCCCAGGCGCCCCTACAAAGTTCTTCTTAATTATGAGAGGCTCCAGCAGAGGATTCCACCGCTGTGAGGAACGTAGCCCTGACTCTCCTTGGGGGGTGTGAGCCCTGACCATAGCCCTTTTTGGAATACCATTACAAGCAGCACTGTAGGGAGCATTGTGGTTGCTTGCCTGCTGAGATGTGTTTCTTTTCAAGGGAACAGGTCTCTTTAGAATTCTTATTGCAAGCAATCTTCATATGTCATCTTTTCTAGTCCCTTGGCAGGAATGTACTGGTGAGCTTCCGAGCTTGGTAAAGTTTTTGCATTCAGGTGTAAATTTGGGACTATTTCAGGAAAGAAACACACCCAAGCCTTGTGGTGACACCATTTTGGGGGTCCCTGCCTTAAAATCCTACAAAAGGCAAGATCATGCTAGAACAAGGCCCTTCTGATATATTGAGCATCTCAAACCCTAGGACTCATCTGTAACTCCTGGGAAGGTCATGCTCACCTTGCACCATCAACATAATAATTGCCAACATTTACGGCCTCTTGGTTTACCATTTGCCAGGCACCTTGCAAGTGCATCCCCTGCATTAACTCATTTAATTCTCACGATGTCCTTCGAGGTGGATGAGGACACTTATCCCCTACTTACCGATGAGGAATCTGAGGGTAAGTAACTTGCCCAGGGTCACACAGTTGGCAAGTGGCAGACCTGGAATTTGAACCCAGCTGTGTCACACTGCAAAGCCCAGGCTCTTAACTTTATGCTACCACACGAACTTGCTCGAGTCATCTTTATTTTTTTAAAAAAGATTTTATTTATTTATTTGAGAACGCACAAGCAGGGGGAGCAGCAGAGGCAGAGGGAGAAGCAGGCTCCCCGTGGAGCAGGGAGCCCGACACGGGGCTCCATCCCGGGACCCTGGGATCATGACCTGAGCCGAAGGCAGACGCTTAACGACTGAGCCACCCAGGCACCCCTTGCTTAAGTCATCTTTAAAGTGCCCATTTGGGAGTAACTATTATTTTTAAATTTCAAATCTTCTCCACAACTCAGCCACTGAAACTTCAGTGCTTCCTACCCGTGCAGCCTGCTTCTACACCATTAGGAAAGGACAGGAAATCAGTTCTGTTGAGTGTTTAAGTATTTCCGATAGCAGAGGGGACAGGCAGAGCAGCCCTTCGGTTACCACCCTTGGCCAAGGCTTAGCTCTGACACCAGTTCCGGAACTTACATTTTGGACTCACAAGACTCGACCTCGAAACCTCAGTAAGAGAATTTCAGTCATCATTTGGGAAGCGGGCAAATGACACCTGCCCCTCTAGCTCCTAGGGTTGGAGGAGACTCAGGTGTCCCTTGTGCGTCCCCTATCGTAGGCCTTCATGCCCCGAGGACTGGCAGACAAAACCAGCCCTGAGGAATGTGATGCCGTTGCTCTTTTAAGTCTCATCAATTCCTGCGATCACTTCACGGTTGATCGAAAGAAAGTCACAGAGGTAAGAGCCGGCGGATTTAAAACCATACAGTGAGGGTCAGTCGGGTCGGTACTGTGAAGACCAGCTGAGAGACGCACCCTGTGGTGCCAAAGCAGCCGTGCACACATAGCACACAGGCTGGCCCCAAAACAGTGGTGTGCAAGGAACGTTAAGCTTTGGTTCAAGGTTGGCGTCACTAAGTGGGCTAGCGGGGCTCACGGTGCACGCGCCTTCTATATGTCCGAGAAGCCCCATGCAAATGCAGGCAGGAGATTGACCCCTTAGTTCTCCCTCACTGAGGTTTCCCAGCACCTTGATCTTATACTGTTTGCTACTAAAATAGATAAATCACAAATTTCTCTTCCCTGGTATGCCATAAACAGAAGCAAAGTAATCTTCTATATTAAAAAAAAAAAAATAGAAAAGCAGTGCATCACTCTGTCCATCATATGCCAGCATCTGAATCCTGCCCTTCTGCATCTCTTTGGCTAGACAATTGCAAGACCAAGGTACACAGAACTGAAGGAAATATAAACACTAATGGACAATGTCAGAATAGATCACGATGCTTGTCAGATTTCCTCTGGGGGATTTAGACTTTCTCTGTTTCACCAGAGAACAGCTCTTGCACATTTATTACTCTGAGAGTCATCAAAAAGAGTATATAACATATCTGGATTATATATAACATGCAGAGAAATGCATGTGTATTTTACTGGCATACCAGCAGCTGAAAGGACTGAGAATCTTGCTTAGTATCAGCAGAGGCAAAAACTGTCACAGTACCAAGTTGACCCCTTTGTATCTTTTAACCAAGAATGTCGAAGACTTTGTGAATTATATATTAATATATGAGACATGCGGCGCCTGGGTGGCTCAGTCGGTTAAACGTCCGACTCTTGATTTCAGCTCAGGTCTTTGTCTTGGGGTCGTGAGTTCAAGCCCCATGATATATATTTAACCCCTTGACCCAGCTTCCTGGAGCTCCAACAATATTTAAAAGATTTTCGTATTGTCTGCTTCAGCCTTTGGGTGTACCCAGAGCCAGAAACCAATACTCTTGCTCTTTAGCAGGTGGTTTTAAGTTAAGAGATTTGAGGGATTGTGTAAGAGTTAACCAGCCAGTCACAAGATTTCAAGAGCTAACAGTAGTTGTAGGCTTGATTGTATTTCTTATTCCAATGACTCCCAAGTAGCAAGCGGTCGAACATCCCCTCAAGCCCTGGTAGCACCTATAGGCCACGCTTGTGGATTTTGTAATTAACAAAGCCTTTCTGCAGTTTTTCTTTTCTTTTTTTTATTCCATTTGACATATGTCATGTGGCATAGCTCTTTTTTTTAAAGATTTTATTTATTTGAGAGGAAGAGAGAGAGAGAACGAGCACAAGCAGGGGGAGCGGCAGGCAGAGGGAGAGGGAGAAGCAGACCCCCCCCCCCCCACTGAGCAGGGAGCCCGGTGTGGGGCTCGATCCCAGGACCCCGGGATCATGACCTGAGCCCAAGCAGACACTTAACCAACTGAGCCACCCAGGCGCCTCTGTAATTTTTCTTCA
This sequence comes from Leptonychotes weddellii, assembly GCF_054177405.1. Classification (NCBI taxonomy): domain Eukaryota; kingdom Metazoa; phylum Chordata; class Mammalia; order Carnivora; family Phocidae; genus Leptonychotes; species Leptonychotes weddellii. The sequence continues at coordinate 75,542,649 of NC_138385.1, forward strand.
GAACTACAAAATCTCTTGTTTACCCCATCGTTTGACTTTGAAACCTTCTATCCTTTTTGGCCTTTCGGTAGGTGATTAAGTGTCGTAACGAAATCATGCATTCTTCAGAGATGAAAGTGTCTTCTCTGTGGCTTCGAGATTTTCAGATGAAGATCCAAAATTTCCTGAATGAATTCAAGAATATTCCAGAGATTGTGGCAACATACACCAGAATAGAACAGGTAAAAATCAGATTTAACAGTTCTGGCATAAAGAATTAAGGGGGAAAAGACAACTGCAGCCACTCATTAAAAGTTGAAGTTTGTTAGATTTAAATGAAATTTTAGAATGTAAGCAGAGGGGAAAATGTTGATATGAAATCCATAATTGTGCTGGGCTTGAGAAGCTTTTCTGTGGCCACAGGATGTTGCTAAAGTGGATCCAGTCAAAGATGTTTAGTTACAAGTTCTTTGAGCAACCCAGTGGAGCATCTTTTCCATTCCATCATTCACACATCTGTTCGGTAATCCAACAGCTGCTGACATCTGACTGGGCTGTTCACATCCCCGCCGAAGATCAGCGAGATGGGTGTGAATATGAAACAGGAGTTTACCTGAGTGAGAGCCAAGTCAACGAAATAGAAATGGAATTACTAAAGGAAAAACTTCAAGAGATCTATCTTCAAGCACAAGAACAAGACGTGTTGCCTGAAGAGGTAAAAAAAAAAAAAAGAAAAGAAAAGGTATCATATGCTTTGTGTGAGTGAACAAAACAAAGAAAGGCGTCAGGGAGGAAGAGTCGCTCATTTTAACAGCCAGCCAGCTATGTTTCTGATTGAGAAGTCAAATCGTTTCCAGAAATGAGTATGCTTTTGGCACAGACCGATATTACCTCTCCACAAATATTTTCACTCAATCAGCAAACAGTTGAGTGCCTAATGTGTGCACAGAATGGACCAACACGGTAAGGGCTACAGCAGGATTCCGAACAAAGGCTCAGGAGGTTCTCGGCAGGTCAGGGGGGATTGCAAAAAAAAGACCTTGCCAAGAAGATGCCGTTGAGCCAGGACTAGCAGAATCACACAAGCGTGTGGCAAACTGGCAAGAACAGAAGGCTGTTGTTGGCCAAAGGAGCAGCACTTGCAGAGGTATGAAAGAATAGCGGGGCCGGAGCAGTGACAAGGCAAGTGTAGGAGGGAGGGTCCCGTGAGCTTGGAGCCGTATTTTGAAAGGTTTGCTATGCTGCTCCAAGGGGCTTGGGCTTTGTTCCCAAAAAGCAGTGGGGAGCCAACAGGTGTTTTTAAGCAAGAAAGAGTAAATCGAATCGATCCGATGTGGCTTTTAGAAAGTTAACTCATGGTAGTTGGAGGCTGGAAACTAGCAGGAGACTAGCAAGAGGCTGTCACAGCCGTGTGAGAATGGAAAAAGGACAGAAACTAGAGGTGCAGCGGAGGGGCCGGATTCTGCAGGCATTACTTGGGCAGAGCTGATGGCTCTTA
>NC_138385.1:75544225-75563334 GCF_054177405.1 Leptonychotes weddellii
CCTTTAGGTGTAGGGTTAGGTTGTGTATTTGAGACCTTTCTTGTTTCTTGAAAAAGGCTTGTATTGCTATATACTTCCCTCTTAGGACTGCCTTTGCTGCATCCCAAAGATTTTGAACAGTTATGTTTTCATTTTCATTTGTTTCCATGAATTTTTTAAATTCTTTAATTTCCTGGTTGACCCATTCATTCTTTAGTAGGATGCTCTTTAGCCTCCATGTATTTGAGTTCTTTCCAACTTTCCTCTTGTGATTGAGTTCCAGTTTCAAAGCATTGTGGTCCAAAAATATGCAAGGAATGATCCCAATCTTTTGGTACCAGTTGAGACCTGATTTGTGTCCCAGGATGTGATCTATTCTGGAGAATGTTCCATGTGCACTAGAGAACATGTGTATTCTGTTGCTTTGGGATGGAATGTTCTGAATATATTTCTGAAGTCCCATCTGGCCCAGTCTGTCATTTAAAGCCCTTATTTCCTTGTTGATCTTTAGCTTACATGATTTGTCCATTTCAGTGAGGGGGGTATTAAAGTCCTCTACTATTACTGTTGATGTGTTTCTTTGACTTTGTTATTAATTGGCTGCTCCCATGTTAGGCATAAATATTTACAATTGTTAGATCTTCTTGTTAGATAGACCCTTTAAGTACGATATAGTGTCCTTCCTCATCTCTTATTACAGTCTTTGGTTTAAAATCTAATTTGTCTGATATAAGGATTGCCACCCAGCTTTCTTTTGATGTCCATTAGCATGGTAAATGGTTTTCCACCCCCTCACTTTCAATCTGGGGGTGTCTTTGGGTCTAAAATGAGTCTCTTGCAGACAGCATATTGATGGGTCTTATTTTTTTTATCCAATCTGATACCCTGTGTCTTTTGATTGGGGCATTTAACCCATTTACATTCGGGGTAACTACTGAAAGATATGAATTTAGTGCCATTGTATTGCCTGTAAAGTCACTGTTTCTGGATATTGTCTCTGTTCCTTTCTGGTCTTTGTTACTTTTAGGCTCTCTCTTTGCTTAGAGGACCCCTTTCAATATTTCTTGTAGGGCTGGTTTGGTGTTCACAAATTCTTTTAGTTTTTGTTTGTTCTGGAAGCTTTTTGTCTCTCCTTCTATTTTCAATGACAGCCTAGCTGGATATAGTATTCTTGGCTCATATTTTTCTCGTTTAGTACCCTGAATATATCATGCCAGTCCTTTTTGGCCTGCCAGGACTCAATGGATAGGTCTGCTGCCAATCTAATGTTTCTGCTGTTATAAGTTACAGACCTCTTGTCCCAAGCTGCTTTCTGAATTTTCTCTTTGTCTCTGAGATTTGTAAGTTTTACTATTAGATGTCGGGGTGTTGACCTACTTTTATTGATTTTGATGGGGGTTCTCTGTGCCTCCTGGATTTTAATGCCTGTTTCCTTCCCCAAAGTAGGGAAATTCTCTGCAGTAATTTCCTCCAATATACCTTCTGCCCCCCTCTCTCTTTCTTCTTCTTCTGGGATCCCAATTATTCTAATATTGTTTCGTCTTATGGTATCACTTATGTCTCGAATTCTGCCCTTGTGATCCAGTAGTTGTTCATCTCTCTTTCTCCCAACTTCTTTATTCTACATCATTTTGTCTTCTATATCACTAATTCTCTCTTCTGCCTCATTTATCCTAGCAGTTAGAGCCTCCATTTTTGATTGCCCCTCATTAATAGCCTTTATGATTTCGACTTGGTTAGATTTTATTTCTCCAGAAAGGGATTCTCTTGTGTCTTCTATGCTTTTTTCAAGCCCAGCTAGTATCTTTATAATCGTCATTCTGAACTCTAGTTCTGACATCTTACTAATGTCCGTATTGATTAGGTCCCTGGCAGTTGGTACTGCCTCTTGTTATTTTTTTTGAGGTGAGTTTTTCCATTTTGTCCAGAGAAGAATAGATGAATGAGAGAATAAGATGCTAAAAGGGTAACAACAACTCCAGAAAAATATACACTAAACAAATCATAAGAGACCCAAAACCAGGGAGAAAAGAAAAAAAAAAAAGAATATGATCAAACAGGTGAATAGAACAGGGGCACACACTAGATTTGGGGTGTATTTTGGTCTGTTAGAAGAAACTGCCTCTCAAAATTTTAAAGAAAAAAGTACACACAAAAATAAGGGTAAATATGAAGGAATGGAATATGACTGTAAAAATGAAAATTAAAAAAGATTTTAAAAAAGGAATTGATAAGTTGCTTAAAAAATTTTTTTTAAAAATTAAAAAATTTAAAAAAAAAGAGAGAATGTGATCAGGCCGGTGAATAGAACAGAGCCATACACTAGATTTAGGGTATATTTTGGTCTGTTAGAAGGAACTGCGTCCCAAAATTTTAAAGAAACAAAAACTTATATATATATAAAACTAAGGGTAAATACGATGAAGGGATGTAATATAACTGTAAAAATGAAAATTAAAAAAGATTTTAAAAAGGAATTCATAAGATGTTGGTTGAAAAGGAAAGAAGAAATATTCAACTAAAAAAATAGAAAAAGAAAAAAGAAAATTTTAAAAATTAACTTTGAAAGACTAAAGCATCATGGGAAAAAAGCCCCCCTAGCGCTGGGGTTTTGTAGTTCTCATTGATCGGTAAACTTGGTCTTGGCTGGCTGTTCCTGCTGATCTTCTGGGGGAGGGGCCTGTTGCCGTGGTTCCCAAATGTCTTTGCCGGAGGCGGAATTGCCCAGCCCTTGCTGGTCCGGGCTAAGTAATCTGCTCGGGTTTGCTCTCCAGAGCTTTTGTTCCCTGCAAGCTTTCTGCAGGGCTTTGGAGGATGAGAGTGAAAATGGCGGCCTCCCAATCTCCTTCCTGGAGGAGCCGAGAACTCGGGGCCCTGCTCCTCAGTGAGCCCCAGAGAAAAGCAGTCAGTCACTCCCGTCTCCCCGGTCTCCGGCTGCACTCCGTGCTCACCCGGCCTGTGACCGCACGTTTCTATCTCTGGCACACGACCCCGTGTGGAGTCTCCAAACCCAGCAGATCCCTGCGGTGCGCTCCTGCGCCGCTCCTCCCAGGGGAGGAAGGTGAGTCTCCCTGGATCTGCCACTTGTTGGGTCCCTGCTGGAGGAGCAGTGGCCCGACTATGCCCCAGATCACGGTTTATGACAACCCCGAGCTGAGAGCCTGCGCCTGGGCTCCGTCTCTGCAGCTGGCTTCCCCGCTCCGATACCTGGGAGCTTTTCCGCACTCAGGCACCCCCTGTCTTTCTGTGACCCCGAGCATCCTGAGACCACACTGTCCCGCAAGGGTTCCACCCCTGCTTAGCCACTGGAGCGACGTCCCTCAGCGGAGCCGACTTCTAAAAGTTCCGATTTTGTGCTCCGCGGCTCTATCACTTGCTGGTAGCGGCTGATGGAAGCCCCCTCCCCCGCCGTCTATCCTCCCGAATATCGCCTCGGATTCACTTCTCCGCATGTCCTACCTTCCAGAAAGTGGTCACTTTTCTGTTCAGAGAGTTGTGCTGTTCTTTTCTTCGATCTCCTGTTGAGTTCATAGGTGTTCAGAATGGTTTGATTTGATTTGATAGAATGGTTTGATCCCTATCTAGCTGAATTCCTGGGACCAGACGAAATTTAGGTCTCCTACTCCTCCGACATCTTGGACCAACCCCTTCTCTAGTAAAGTTCAGACATATTCCAGTACTTGCTGGATTAGAGTTCTAGATCACCAGGAAATCTTGGACGAATCATTTTACCTCTCCATTCTACCTTGTCTCCAAGGAAAGTAGTTTTGCTGGTTACCTCTTTAAACAGTGTTTATTTAATACAACATGTGTGTTTCATTCATTAAGCCATGCTCCTCACTGCTCCATAGGCCTCTGTTAACCATTTTGACCTTGACCTAGCTGCTTCATTCAACTTGGTGAGCTCCTTTAGCAGGACTGAGAACCACTGGTTTTTGGATGCTCCCACCCCAGCACACCATAGGCGTTTACAGTGATGAAAAAGATGGTTGTGTCTTCTATTCTTTAAATCCGTGTGTTTTATCTGACTTTATTTTAAAATACCATTAGAACCAGCCCCAGTTTTGTTTCTGCTACTTCCATCAGAAGCCGTGTGGAACAGGGGCACCTGGGTGGCTCAGTCGGTTAAGCGTCTGCTTTCGGCTAGGGTCATGATCCCAGGGTCCTGGGATTGAGCCCCGCATCGGGCTCCCTGCTTGGTGGGGAGTCTGCTTCTCCCTCTCCCTCTACACCTCCCCCCTGCTTGTGCTCTTTCACTGTCTCTCTCACACACTCTTTCGCTGTCTCTCTCACACACTCTCTCAAATAAATAAATAAAATCTTAAAAAAAAAAAAAGGCCATGTGGAACAGGAGAAGACACAACCAGATCAGGCTTAAGGCCCCAGAGGTGTCAGTAGCTCTGTCTTCTCTCTTGAGGGAGCTGTAGTTCTTTTTTCTGTTTGTGTAACAAACAACAAAATGCATCCATAGCAGCGCACTCAAGCCAGGAGTCTATGTAAGTTAGAAGCTGTCAGGGAACCTGGCAGGGACCAGATCCCCCAGCTTTCCATGCGAGGCAGCAACTGCAAGGGCAGGGGCTGACAGACTCCAGGCCACATGGCTGGCGAGTGAGGGCTGGCCCCGGGGGTCTCGCTGCTCTGGTCCTGTGCCTTTTTGCATGCAGCCCTGCAGCTCCTGTCTCACCAAGGAGCTAGCTACCGTAAATTTTGAACCCTCATTATCTCTGTTTCACAGACAGGAAATTGGGTGTGGGCTTGTCCTCTGGGTCCCCAGAGTCTCTAGATAGAACTGATAAATTCTCATTTTTCATGCTTTCTGTTCAGTGGCATCTCTCTTGATATTTCAATTGATCAAAATGTAAGTTAGGATTGATTAGCATGTTATCGCGAAGAAGTTGAAGGTTGGCTTTCCACAACGTGTGGAACTGCTCTCTTTTGAAAGTTTGGTACCATATACGGGCTTCCATGTTCTTTAGCGTTAGTCTCCAAAGTCAGAGGATTTAATAAAGCAAATTTCAGTGAATCTAAAGTGCCATCAACTGTAAGACACCATGAATCCAGTTACTTCTAAGAAAGAAACAAACAAAAAACACCACTGCCGATTTATTGTAAGACACTATCAACGGTAAGGTGCCTTCTCATCTGAGATGCTAAAAGATGAAGAACCAGGCATCCAGGAATTTAGAAACACCATGCTTATAGTAGGTGTTTGTGAAAACAGCATGGCTAACATTGGAAAGCCACGTTGAGAAGAAATGGTTCGTGGTGGTAATTTAGGGTGCCAGTTTCCGGCAGCGCATCACGGAGCATGGGGGTGCCAGGGACCGCATAGCAAACAGAGCTCATCACCTCCGTCCTGTTCTGTTCAGGTGACGAGCCTCAGTGATATCTCGCATTATGAAAAGGGGTTCCTATTAAAATACACTCTGCCTGTAGAACTGTGATTGTGAAATGCATTCTGCTCCAGAGCCACGTAGGAGCAGCAGCTGCTCAAGCCCTCTGAGACATGTGTGGACTGTGTCTACCACGGGCCCATCCGCAGCAGCCTCTGGCCGCCGCCCAAGACCCCTCCATGTCGCCCTCCCAGCCCTCAGTGCTCTGTTAGGATCCAGCGGATTTAACCATTCAGCTAAAGCACGGCAAGTGCAGTAAGGGGCTGAAAAACATGTAAGGAATTTGTGCATTCTTTAAAATCATTACTGATTTCTTAAACCCTGGTGAGGGAACTGTCTCACCCCTGGGAACCTTGAGCAGCAGGGGCAGGGACAGAACGTACCTGCAGCAGTCGGGGAAAGGGTTCAGCGTAGTAAGTAAACGACGCTCGTTAGCATTAGAAGAAGTGCTATGTGGAGCACGGTGTGGGGGATCAGGAGTTAGCAGAGGGGGGCCGAGTAGCAGGTTGCGTTCTGGTGGTCAGGGGGGCCTCGTGGAGGATTAGCCAGGCGCATATCTGGAGGAAGGGCCTTCAGGCAGGGAGCACAGCAGGTTGAGCAGGGCAGCTGGTGTGGGGGTAGAGAAAGAAAAGTGGGTGAGGACGATAGAGAAAGGAAGGTGGAGGAAGCAAGTCCTTGTGGCCCGTGAGCCACTGGAAGGGTGGAGGCTCTTCCTCCTGACGTGGCAGCCATAGGACGAGAGCGGGGAGACCCAGGAGGAGACTGCTGCCCGTACCAGGTTCAGACCAGGGTGGAAGTGGAGACATAGGGTGGTGAGAAGGGGCACAGAGACACGTGCAAGACAAGCCCAAGAGTTTGGGAGAATGGAGGCGCTAAGCCTCTTTTGCCTGGAGCAGTGCATGGCTCGTAATAGACTAGCTCTGGATAAATATTTGTGGAATGAACATAGAAAGCAAGGGATATACTGGACACAATGCTAAGCCCTTGGAGTAGATTATTTCTAGTCCTCATGAGAATCCTAGGTGGTGTTGGTATCACCATCTTTCATTTGCATATGTGCAAGGAAGCTCAGAAAGATCGGGTGTCTGGCCCAGAGTTACACAGCTGGTTAAGTGGTAAAGCTGGGCTTCAAAATCCAAGTCTGTCTGACTACATTCCATAAGTTTTCTAGTACTTTCAGTTTTTCCACCTCTATTTCCTCTTCTCCCTTTACCTATAAATGTGCATAAGTCTTCCCCGTTCTTAATTTAAAAAATTTGTTTTGACTGTGTCAAACTGGATTTTTACTTTGTTCCCATGTGTTCATTTTGAATTTTGTACCTGTACGCTTACTACTATTAAACATATGAATATTTTATAAATATTTAATAGTAATAAGTGTATACATATATGTAATAGTAATAAATGTGCAGGTACAAATGCCAAGTGAAAGGGCTTCATGTTATTTTATTTTTTTAAAGATTTTATTTATTTATTTGAAAGAGAGAGCGAGCATGAGCGGTGGGGAGGGGCAGAGGGAGAGGGAAGGAGAGAATCTCAAGCAAGACTCCCCACTGAGAGCAGAGCCCATCAAGGGGCTCAATCCCACAACCCTGAGCTCATGATCTGAACCAAAATCAAGAGTCGGCTGCCCAACTGAATGAGCCACCCAGGTGCCCCTTGTTTTTATATATACATATATATGTATGCAAATATGTGTGTACATACACATATAGAGATAGAGATAGATATATAGCCCTTTCCTACAAATGTAGGAGGTTTTAAAGCAAAAAGAATTTTTAAAATTGTTTCCATTTTTATTGAGATATAATTGACATTGCACAAGTTTAGGGTGTACGGCATGATGAGTCGACCTACATATATTGTGAAATGATCACCACAGTAAGTTTAATTAACATCCATCAGCTCATCTAGGTACAAAAAAAAAAAAATCTTTTAAGAGATGCGACCACTTGGGATTTACTGTCTTAACAACTGTGTATCACAAGCAGTGTTAGCTATAGTCATCCTGTCGTACGTTCCATACCTAGTACTTACTTATCTTATAACTAAAGTTTGTACCTTTTGACCACCTTCTTCCTATTCCTCCTCTGCCTACCCTCTGCCTCTGGTAACCACAAGTCTGATCTCTTCTTCTATGACTTTGTTTTGGGGGGCTTTTTTTTTTTTTTTAAGATCCCACATATAAATGAGATCATACAGTATTTGTCTTTCTCTGACTTCTTTCACTTAGCATAATGCCCTCAAGGTCCACATACATTATCACAAATGGCGGAATTTCCTTCTTGTAGATGGCTGAATATCCCATTGTATATATATACCACACCTATTACCCATTCATCTATCAGTGGTTGCTTAGGTTGTCTCCATGTCTTGGCTATTATAAATAATGCTGCTTATGAACACAGGGGTGCAGATAATCTCTTTGACATGGTGCTTTCATTTCCTTTAGATATGTTCCCAGACGTGGAACTGCTGGATCATAGGGTAGCTCTATTTTTAATTTTTTGAGGAACCTCCATCCTGTTCTCCATACTGGCTGCACTAATTTACATCCCCACCAACAGTTCACAGGGGTTCCGTTTCCTCCACATCCTCTCCAACGTTCATTATCTCTTGTCTTTTTGATGACGGCCATTCTAACAGGCATGTGGTGAGATCTCATTATGGTTTTGATTTGTGTTTCCCTAATGATGAGCGATGTCAAGCACCTTTTCATGTATCTGTTGGCCAATCATACATCTTCTTTGGAAAAATGTCTATTCAGGTCCTTTGTCCATTTTTAATTGGATTATTTGGAGGTTTTTGGCTATTGAGTTGTACGAGTTCTTTATCTCTTTTGGATATTAGCCCTTAAAAGCAAAAAAATTTGGGATGCCTGGGTGGCTCAGTCGGTTGAGCGTCTGCCTCCGGCTCAGGTCATGATCTCAGGGTCCTGGGATCGAGTCCCGCGTCGGGCTTCTTGCTCAGTGGCAAGCCTGCTTCTCCCTCTGCCTGCTACTCCCCGTACTTGTGTTCACTCTCTCTCTATCAAATAAATAAATAAAATCTTTTTTTAAAAAAAAATAAGCAAAAAAATTGGAGGAGACAAACACCCCCTTGTGTGGTCCCAAAACCATCTATTGGCGGACACATGAGCAGGAGCCGGTCTCGGACCTAGTAAGTTTTCCATCTGAATTACAAGACTGCTATAAAATAATCTAAGCTGTACATTGTATGGTTTCCTCTTGCAGATCTTAAATCGACTGCAAGTGGTGAAAGAATTTCTGAGAAGCAACAAGGATCTTAGAAATGGTCTTACAGAAGATCTGCAGAAGCTAGACAGCCTCCATCTACAGCAGCAAAAACCAGATTCCGAGGAACCTGGGGCCCAGAAACCTGAAGGGAAGGCCTGAGGTAAGTTTCCGCATATGAAGATAAGTAAGGACTGAATAACCTCATCACCTTGATGCTTGTTCTTTTATATAAGGCCATGATGAACACACAATTTAGTCTAACCTGAAGTTTCCCTGTGTCCTTATTATTTGAAAGAAAGGACACTGAGCTTTGTGCTCTAATTGATGGTTCTCACATCTGTGAAATAATTCAACATAATCTCCCTGTCAGCTTTGTTTAGTCCAATATACCTGAAGTCACTGGTCTAGTCTTAAGTAAATCAACTTTCTAACTTAATTAAAGGCCTGTCAACCCTAAAACGATGCCACTGATGCCTAGCTCTTAGCAACTTGTTCATTTCCATAAGAAAAACTTGTTAAAATGACTGTCTCTGATGTTTCACAGTTTTCCCTTCAAATAAAGAAAATTAAGTGTTTTAGGTTGCCCTTTGACAAAAATCAGGCGTGTTATGTGAAGGTCAGTACGACTTCAAACTCAGCTCTTCTTTTCTATGCAAAAGGAAACACCAGAGTACCCCGCCCAAACAAAAAGGAATTTTTGTTGTCTTTCCTGGACTTCCTTTGACTCTTTGGGAATATATATATTTTTTAATATTCATAAGCTTGGTGTCATGTTATCTGTAACCGCCCAAAAAATGTTAGATATTGCTATGTCAAAACTTGCTATCATCCAGGGGTTTTTTTGTTTTATTTGTTTGTTTTGATTTTGGGGTCTTGAGGTTTGGGGTTTTTGTTTTTGTTTTGTTTTGCTATTCAGAAGATGAGATTCTTTTCTGGTCCTAAACTTAAAGGTGCCTCACACAGTAAGGTCTGTGTTTGGCCCGGCCTGTGTGAAGGGTCACACAGAGTTCTCTGCCCCCCGGCACCCAAGCCCTCTACCCACACCCATTCCTGAAAGTCTCATTTACGAGGATGCCCAAGGGGTGGGCTGTGATATAAATGTTGAGATATAAATCCTTCCTTTTTGGAAGAAGGCAAGAAAACAAATCCCCTGAAAGGCCATTTCCTAGCCTTTTCCAGTTAGTACAGAACTGTTGCTCCCTGTTTCTGGTAGGCCGGGGCAGGAGGGCGAGGAGGTGAGCCCAGGCTGGTCAGGGGGCACCGGAGAACACAGTGACTTGACTGACCAAAGCAGGCAGAGGGCCCAAGCCAGCATCACAGACGGGGACGTTGGGGAAAACTCCGCAGTTGCTGGCTTCTGTGTGGTACTCCTGGGAAGAGTCACCTCCCGTGGCCATCGCAGCTCTTTCTGGTCAGTTCTATATATTCCGAGTGCCGAGCACAGGGCCCAGCCCTCGTGTGCTCTGTGGCTATTTGTTGACAGAAGGATACACCGACAATTTATTTTTACACATGAATGTGTGTCATACTGTTAAACTAAGCCTGGTCCTTTGTTAATGAGATTTAAGGATGAAATGTCACCATTCTTACGGAAATTCAGAGGCATCAGTCTCTTTGCACAGATTGACAAATTCATTTGTGACTGCCTCTATTGCTTTACCCCAAGAGTCTTCCACTTCTGACTTTGTCCTGTTTGTTTCCTCAACTGCAGAACCCCTGTCCAGTCGTTTGCAGTGGTCCAGGGGATCAGCCTCACCCTCCCCTCCATCTGCTCCTTTTCAAAGCCAGCAGCACTTAACTGGGCCAGGTCACCCTCTGGACCTTCGGGGACAGAAGTGCCACCTGCCCCGCTCCCTGGAGGAAGTGCTTCCACTCCAAGCCCAAAGGAAGCCATCCTTCGCTTGTCCAGCTGCCCATCAAGGACGTGGTCTGTAGACACTGAGCAGGGGGTGGGGGTATATTTGGTATGTTTTTACATTAAAATGCACGTATGTAATGCTGTAAACCCCGGATGAATGCAAATGTGCCTGTAACTGACTATTTGGTCTTGAATCGTACATTTTCTTTGTCCGTTCACTTCACGCCGTTCCTTCAGAAGACTTCCATAGTAAAGTGAGAATCTTCATTCATCTCGCAACTATGCCCAAACTAAGAAATTTGCCGAGACGTTTCCCAGCTTCTAGATGTAAGGTATATCTAGAAGGTGGGATCCAATTAAATCTTGATTCACTAACCAAGTTAAGACCTGATTTCTAGCCTTAGGAACTTGCGGTTATGAACACTTTCGTTTCATCCCCCCTGTATCCAGTTAGCTTCTCCTTCTCTCCCCAACATTTATCAAGTGTCCGCCACAGCCGGGCGCTGAAATGGATGCAGATGTGAGGATTTATAAGATGTGGACAATGGTATACATGCCATCATCTCTGGATTATTGTCTGCTCTGATAAATGAAAGATACTGTGCAGAAAACATTATACTGGCAACAATTTAATTACCTTGAAATCGAAGAAAGGGAAGACATGTCCAGAGAGGGCTTTAAAGCAAATGGAGCGTGTACAGGGACATCAGCCTGTGGGCCTCTCCTCTACGGATCTGTGCACGTGGCGCAGGATGTGCACACAAGGGTGCTCATAGCAGCGCTGGCCGCCGGGCATCAAGAGACGACTGGGTAAATCCCAGCGCATCCATGCCACAGAGCATTATGCAGCTATAAAGAAGAATGTCGTAATGCTGCAATGCAGTAGTATGGAATGCTCTCTAACACACACGAAACGTAAAAGCAGAATGTTTAACAACGCATGGCATGCTGTAAAACTATTTGTCTTTTTCAGTAAAAGGTCTGGAAAGTTGTGTGCCTTTCCCAGGCTCCTTTGCTGGGTTACCTCTGGGAGAGGAATTGGGGTCGAGGGGGTTGGTTAGCAGAAATCTGGCTTTTCTGTTTTGGGCCCCATCTCATATGAAATTTGTGCAACAAACACGTGCTCCTGGTATTTTGAAAGTTCTTAATTACAGTTTGTTCGTTTCAAGACAAGAGACATGAACAATACAAATTCAAACCATAAGACTTAACGTGTCACATTTCCTGGAATAGGTTGTAGCCTCCCATTTTTGTAGGTGTCAGCTCCACCTCCAGGGGCACTTGGGAGGCGTCAGGGTCCAGAGAAGCCCAGGAAGTGGTCTCCTTTCCACACAGGGCTGTTTTGTCTCCGAGGGCCTGGTTTTCATTCAGCAATATGATTTACTCTCTCCGCCTCTCCCTGCGACACAATATGTGGAAAGAATAAGAGGAGAAAAAGTTTTGGCATTAGGGTTGCAAAGGTAAGGCAGTTCTTTGCATTTTAGCCTGTGCTTTGCCAGGGAACTCAGAGGACCTAAGGAGAAGGACGTTACTTATTAAACTCAGTATAAAACACGAATTCTGGGGCACCTGGGTGGCTCAGTCATTGGGCGTCTGCCTTCGGCTCAGGTCATGATCCCAGGGTCCTGGGATCGAGCCCCGCGTCGGGCTCCCTGCTCCGTAGGAAGCCTGCTTCCCCCTCTCCCACTCCCCCTGCTTGTGTTCCCTCTCTTGCTGTCTCTCTGTCAAATAAAATCTTAAAATAAATAAATAAATAAATAAATAAAAATAAAAAAACACGAATTCTGGGTAATAACAAAAGTGTGTCAGTAACAAAAACTTCTGGAAAAATAGCTCTGCCAATTCAAAATGTTATTGGCTTCATAAAGTAGCAGAAGAGATCTGTGGACAGGTTAAACTGCCAAGGCCAGAAAGGATTGTGTTTGAGAGTTTGGGGAGATTATGAAGTGATTGTTACCCTAATGACTTGGAAGGCTCATTTTTATTAAAGTATTAATCACTTATATGGCTTTAAACATGAATATCCTAGGCAACAAAGGGTTAGACCTCTTAGGTGGGCATACTACAAATTAGATCCTGTAAGTGGAGCATTGCCTGAGAGTTGGAGGCATTGGAATCTTTTGGATTTTTTTTCTAATCATTTTGCCCTCTAAATTATAAATGTAGAGTGATAAGGAATTATCAGTAGGGATTATTACCTACTTTTCCCTTACCAGGTTAATTAGAAACCTACCTGCCTTTGATTGAAATATACTCAAATTACAAAATACATGTTGTAAGACAGATCTAAAAATATATTATTTCTATTCACATAGTAGTGAAGGGAAAAATTCAAGTTTTAATAAAAACCTTGATAAAAGGTTATGGCTCATTTCAAAACTTTAAGAACTGGTTTTTATTATTACATTATAGTCTGAACTATCTAAAATATGAAAATACTATCTTCCAGAGACTTCTTTCCCTCTTCTCAAACCCATGCTTCATGATATATGCATGTTAGTTATGACCACAAAACTGTAAACTGAGCATTTTGTGATGTCTTTAGGGAAGGTGGGTGATGACTTGACATGCTTTATTATTTTCTACTGAGTTTCAGAAAGGCATGAGAATTTTTATTTCAGAACCATATGTGGTAGCCAGCCTCCAAGATGGCCCCCCAAAGATCCCTGCCTCCCGGTATTCCCATCCTTGTATTTTCCTCCCACAATGTACTGGGGTTGGTTCATGTGGCCAATAGGACACAGCTGAGTGATGGTATGTCACTTCCCAGATGATGCTATAGAAGACTATGGCTTCCATCTTGGGCTTTCTCTCTCGGAACACTTGGAGGGAAGCCCTGTCGTGAGCAGCCCTGTGGCTCCCGTGCCAAGGGACTGCAACCTGCAAACAACTGTGTGAGTGAGCTTACCGCAGGCAAGTCCAGAGACTGCAGCCCCAGCGGACAGCTGAAACCCTGAGCCAGAAGCACCCCGCTAAGCCACTCCCAGATTCCTGACCCTCAAATTGTGTGAGATAGTATTTGTTGTTTTACACTAAGTTTTGGGGTGACTTACTCCATGGGAATAGATAACTAATACACAGTAGTTTTCCAGAGTTTTTCTCCCCCATATGCAGAATGTAAAATGCAGAAACTGCCTACAAAGAGGACTACTGCTTAGATGCCATAGAAGATAAGGGGAGGGGCGCCTGGGTGGCTCAGTCGTTAAGCATCTGCTTTTGGCTCAGGTCACGATCCCAGGACCCTGGGATCGAGCCCCACATCAGGCTCCCTGCTGGGCAGGAAGCCTGCTTCTCCCTCTCCCACTCCCCCTGTTTGTGTTCCTGCTCTCGCTATCTCTCTCTGTGTCAAATAAATAAAATCTTAAAAAAAAAAAAAGATAAAGGGGAATCTTCCAGAGTTCCACTAACATTGTGCCTGTCTTATCCGAGACCTGATGTCTTCAGAACCTTTCAGAGAGTTGTGTTCAATTTCTTTGCATTTGAAATCTTTTTTTTTTTTTTTTAAAGATTTGTTTTAGAGATAGAGTGAGTGAGCGTGGGGAGAGGCAAAGGGAGAGGAAGAAACTTTAGCAGACTCCTTGCTGAGCTTGGAGCCCAGTGAGGGACTGACTCTCTATCTCAAGACCCTGAGATCACAACCTGAGCCCAAACTAAGAGTCAGATGCTTAACCAACTGCGCCACCCAGGGGCCCGTCTTTGCATTCAAAATCTTTAACAAAAGCAGGGTTTAAGCACTCTTCACCCAATAAACCACTCTAGAACTTCCTGCATCCTTCAGAGGCAGGAAATCTGGGGTCAAATCCTAGAGGGCAGCCTCTGCTGCAGAGACAATGGCCTTACACCCACAGCCCCACCCTTCTCTTTCCCCACCTCATGCAACCGGGTTTAAGACAAGTCCTTAGCACCCATAGGATTTCTAGGGGGACACTGTGAGCTAATAATGTTGACCACTGACCCTTACCCCCAACCCTAGCTAGCGTTCAACACAGGGCAATAGGCTTACCAGTTTTACCAACTGCCATTTCCCAAATTTTTAGGCATGAAGAAAAGAGGAAAGGATTGTGATTTTGTCGTTTTTATTTTCCGTTTACCTAGAATCCAGGGTTGACAGCAACTAACCTCATAGTTATTTATCCTGTTTCCATGGTAGATTCTATAATTGCTGTCCAATCACCAAGAGATTCTAGGTTCTCTTAATAAGTACTTTTTAAAAGCCTAAACTGGTTTTTCACTGAATTCATTTAAACCCACTTCGAAGTATTTCCCTCAGTAGCAATAACCCCCGACTTATTTTTGCTGTAAAGAGATTAATGCCCGTACCAAGTTTTAAAAATCATTTATGCTACCAAGCAGCGTTATTTGGCCTGGACACCCGAAACAAGGAACAAAACACCATCCCCGGAGCACTTTTCATTCGGTTTTCCTCCCCCTGTAAAAAACTAACCCTCCAGGTGAGGGTCCCATGAAGAGGAAGACCAGCCAATCTACCCTCACCCAAAGACCATTTTATTTCCAGATCACGAAATAAACAACACTCAACACTTTCCGTTCTGTGCTATTTTCTACTTTTTATTAACCAAACTGCAGGTTTCAGTCGGACTCGCACTGTTTTATTAGAGTCAAAACCAAACTTCCCTGGTGTCTTCTTCAGGGAAAACAGTTCAGTGCTTGCAAGCTGCAAAGATTCGATCGGGCCCTCCCAGCCACGTTTCGGGGACCACGGGTTGGTGCAGGCGGCTGCCTAGCAGGAGTCGTCATCCTCAAAGCCGCAAACAGCCACAGGATCGCTGGTGGGACCGGTGGTGGCGGCCTCGGTGGCGGCCTCGGTGGCGGCCTCGGTGGCGGCCTCGGTGGCGGCCTCGGTGGCGGCGGTATCAGCAGCCGGCGCGGCGTCCCCGCCGTACTGGTGATTCAGGTAGCGGCTCAGCTGCACACTCTGCGCCACCACGTTGGTGCTGTGGCACGCCAACAGCAGCAAGTTTCGAGGCTGTACGCGATAGGCGAAACGCATGAAGGCCATCGAGTAGAAGATGAGCGCTGTTGTCATACGGCCACTGATGATGTCAGGCGGTTCGTTCATGTCCTTAAAGGCAGCCACCGGTAGGCCGCAGTTGGCCACAGGACCCCAGAAGTGCGTGCTGGTCAGGTATTCCCGGAACTCCTTGGTCTTCATGTAGTCCCTCGCCCTCCGCCACAGTGCCGCCACCATCGCCATGATGGCCGAGCCGTGAGAGCACCAACGAAATAACAGCCAGCCCACGATGACGTAGGACGCAGAGCCTACCCCGCGCAGCATGGGCCTGTGACCTCGCGCCTTCGCGTGGCTGCCAGAAAGTGCTCCACACTGCACGTGTGGATGTCGTGCGTGCCTGTGGGCGCGGGAGGTATAGCCACGCCCCCGCGCTTTTGCGTGACTGCCGTAAAGTGTGTCGGACAGGCACGTGCCGCTGTCAAGTACGCCTTTGGGGGCAAGAGGCGTGGCTTCACCCTCACGCCTGAGGAGGATAGCCGTAAAGTGTGCAGAGCGTGAATGCTCTCCTGTGTGCGCGCGTGTCTATTTCTCTAGCAAGGGTGAGACCACAGCCTTGTCCTTCGCTCGCCATTGGGCTGTGACCACCGTAAAACTCTCAGGGCTCCACGCGCCACCCAGGGAGGTGAGTGTCCAGCTGTGTGCTTCTCCTCAACTATCCAAAGGGAAAATTTGCCTGTTCTGCCCAGTCTGTGGGCAGTGTTGACTAGATGTTGATACAAAATCCTTCAACCGGGTACAGAGTTTTAGTCCTTACACAATTTGCCTGAGTGTTGCAGATATAGTGACATTTCACCCGTAAACATTTCCGCATCTGGCTCTCAACAAGGACATTCTCCTACTTAACCACAGTACAATAATCCACTCAGATACTTAACATTATGTACAGTGCTATTTAATATGCAGTGCATACTTAAATTTTACGGTTTTGTGGCTGTTTTTTTTTTCTTTTTTGTTGGAGAGGGGAGATCCAGTCAAGATTCACGTTTAGTTACCTCTTTTAGATTAATCTCCCTTAATCTAGAGGAGTTCCCAGCGTTTTTTCTTCCATGACATTGACATTTTTGAAGAGTACAGATCAGTGGTTTTTCAGAATATCCTTAATTTGGATTTATATGTTTTCTCATAATTAGACTAAACATTTTGGGTCAAGAATACTACACATGTGATGGTGTGTCCTTAGTGCATTACAGTGGAAGGCACATGATGCCACTTTGTTCCATCATTGGTGATATTAAGTTTGATTATTTGCTTAAGGATTTATCTGCCAGATTTCTCCCCTCTGTAATCAACAAATAATCCAAGGGGAGCCTCTTTGAGAGTGTATGGAAGTTCTACTCCAACAGTCTTTCACCTAATAGTTAATATCCATTGATGAAAATTCTTAATGACAAAACTGATGATTATTTTCTAAGTGTTTTCTATTTTTCTAATTGAAAATAATAACTATTGAAAAGTAGTTTTCATACATTGAGATACTAATACTTCAGTGATTTATAAACAAGACCATGGTATCTTTAAAAATTAATACATTCATTATCTTTATTTACATCCCAAATATTTCACAGATGTAGCTTAAAATATATAGTATAATCATTGCTCAGAAGGAAAACAGCATGATTTTTAGATAACTTTTTTAAAATGCTGGGCTTCCAAATATGGATGAGTGGTATACCAGTGTAAATTAGTTCAGTATAAGTTTGGATTAATAAATCAGCAACCATGAATTGAAAGACATTTTAGGCCTACACTGTCAGATGCTCGATGCTCCAGTGTCCTAAAAGAAAGGTCAGTTACCACTCCTGTCCGCAAAAAAACTTTCAGTACTTGTAGATCATCTCACTTGGGTTGTTAATTCATTTTGATTACCTATCGCTGTGTAATAAATTACCCTACAACTTAGTGGCTTACAACAACAGTCCCTTATTTTATTCACAAATTTGCAGCTTGGGTGGGACTCAGTAGCTCTCCTTATCACCAGCTGAGGCAGCTCAGTTTAGGACTGGAAGATCCGCTTTCAAAATGGCTCACTAACATGGCTAGAAAGTTAATACTCGGTGTTGGTTAGGAGCTCAGCTGGGACTGTTGGCCGGGAGACCTCAGTTCCTTTCCACAAACTGCTTATACTTCCTCACAGTATGGATGCCGAGCTCCAAAAATAAGCATAACAGGAAAATCAAATAGAAGCTATGTGGTAGGCAGAATTTTACCCCCAGTGATCCTTGCCCGGGCATATCTCCCCTTGAGTTGGGTGGAACCTATGAATATGATTAGATTTCACTCCCATGATTATATGACAAAAGGGATTTTGCAGATGTAAGTAAGGTCCCAAATCAGTTGACCTTAAGATAGGGAGATTTTGCACGTGAGCCTGATCTAATCACTTGAGCCATTTTAATCTGGGTCCATTCTAGAAGCCAGAGACAGAGGATGTCAGAGATTTGAAGTGTGAGAGGGATTTGATGTGAGGGAGATTATCTACAGCTGGCTTTGAGGGTGGAGGTGGCCACGTTAGCAAGGAATTTGGGTAACCTTTAGGAGCTGAGCGCAGCCCCTGCTGACAGCAAGGAGAGGCAGACCTCAAGTCCTGCAACCACAAAGAACTGAATTCTGCCAACAACGCTGGGAGCTTGGAAGTGGATTTTCCCCTATACTGTCTGAGAACTCAGTCCAGCCAACCCCTTTAGTTCATCCTTGTGAGACCTTGAGCAGAGAACCCAGCCATGCTGTGCCTGGAATTCTGACCTATGGACTGAGCTAATTAGTGGGTATAAGCCACTAAGTTTGTGGGTAATCTGTTGTGCCGCAGTACGAAACCAGTATTAGCTAGACTGACTTCTGTGATCTGGCCTCAGAAGTCACATAACATCGCTTTCTCCAGTCACACGCCCACCCAAATTCAATGAGAGAGGACATAGACCCACCTCTCAAAGGCAGGAGTATCAGAGTCCCTCTTTAAGAAGAGCATGTGGGATGGGAAATATTGTGGCCACCTTTGGAAAACACAGTTTACCTTATTACTTAACTTGAAATCACATAATTCTAGACCATTGGAGTTGAAAGGATCTCACGGATTATCTGTAAAATGGGGATAGTGGCCCCTACCTCACAGCAGTATTGTGAGATTTCAGTGTGTTAATCCTTGTTCAGTGCTTAGTATAGGGCCTGGTATATAAGTGCTCCGTACATTTCTATCATCATTATTGTCATCCACTCCAACCCCCTCATTTTACAAATAAGGCATGAAGCCTTAGGACATCGTGTCTTTTGCCATGGTGACACTGAATTTGCAGTAGACCGGGATTAAGGTTTCCTATTTCTCCCATCAGTCCTCTGCACAAATCACTTTATTTTTTTAAATTTAAATTTAATTTATTTGACAGAGCGCACGAGCACAAGCAGGGGGAGTGGCAGGCAGAGGGAGAGGGAGAAGCAGGCTCCCCGCTGAGCAGAGAGCCTGATGTAGGGCTCAATCCCAGGACCCCGGGATCATGACCTGAGCAGAAGGCAGATGCTTAACTGAGCCACCCAGGCATCCCATGCACAAATCACTTTAACATCTGATGTGTTTCTGTCTTTCCAACTATGTTGGAAAGACCAGGGAAAATATCACC
>NC_138385.1:75563834-75587502 GCF_054177405.1 Leptonychotes weddellii
GGCTCTATCACTTGCCAGAAGCGGCCGACGGAGGCCCCTCCCCCGCCGTCTATCCTCCCGAATATCTCCTTGGATTCACTTCTCCGCATGTCCTACCTTCCAGAAAGTGGTCGCTTTTCTGTTCAGAGAGTTGTTGCTATTCTTTTCTTCGATCTCCTGTTGAGTTTGTAGGTGTTCAGAATGGTTTGATCCCTATCCAGCTGAATTCCTGGGACCAGACGAAATTTAGGTCTCCTATTCCTCCGCCATCTTGCCGATATTTCCTCTTTTTTGTTTGTTTACGGCTACTTAGTACTCCATCATGTGGATATGTCATAGTTTATTTAGCCAGTATCCTTCATTTAGACATTTAGGTAGTTTCTACTATTTTGCAATTATAAATAATAGTGAATATCCTTGCACATGTATATTTTCTTGTTATAGGTGTATTTTAAGAGTAAGGCCCTAGAGGGGTGCCTGGCTGGCTCAGAAGAGTGTGGGACTCTTGATCTCGGGGTTGTGAGTTCAAGCCCCATGTTGGGTATAGAGATTACATACATACCTATATACATAAACTTAAAAAAATTTTTAAAGATTTTATTTATTTATTTGACAGAGCACAAGCAGGGGGAGTGGCAGGGAGAGGGAGAAGGAGGCTCCCCGCTGAGCGGAGAGCCCAATGCGTGGCTTGATCCCAGGGCCCTGGGATCATGACCTGAGCTGAAGGCAGACACTTAACCAACTGAGCCACTCAGGTGTCCCACTAAAAAAGTTATTTATTTATTTATTTAAAAGATTTTTTTTTATTTATTTGAGAGAGAGAATGAGATAGAGCATGAGAGGGGGGAGGGTCAGAGGGAGAAGCAGGCTCCCTGCCGAGCAGGGAGCCCGATGCGGGACTCGATCCCGGGACTCCAGGATCATGACCTGAGCCAAAGGCAGTCACCTAACCAACTGAGCCACCCAGGCCCCCTAAAAAATTTTTTTAAAAAAAGAGTAAGGCCCTAGAAATGTTACTGCTAGGTCAGAGAGTAAATACAAATTTAATTTTGTTCGATATTGCCAAATTTGCCTTCCATTTTGCATTCGCACAATGTACAGGAGTGTCTCTTACTCCACAGCCTTGTCAACAGAGTATATTGTAAAGCTTTAGAATGTTTGCTGATGTGACAGTTGAGAAATGGTATCTCATTGTAGGTTTTTTTAAATATATATAACAGCTATATTGAGGTGTAGTCCACATGCTGTACAGTGCACCCATTTAGGGTACACAATTCAGTGGTTCTTAGTATATTCACAGAGCTGTGCCTCTGTCAGCACAACCGATTCTAGAACACTTTCATCACCCCAGAAAGAAACCCTATACCCAATAGTAGTCTGCCCTTACTCTTCATTCCATAAAGCCCCTGGCAACCTCTAAACTACTTTCTGACGCTAAGGAGTTGCCTGTTGTAGACGTTTTGTATAAATGGAAGCAATAATGTGACTTTTATGTCTGGCTTCCTTCCCTTAGCATACTGTTTTCAAGGTTCATCCTGCTGCGGCATGTAGTAATACTCATTCCTTTTTCTGGCAGAATACTGTTCTAGTGGGTGCATAGACTACATTTCACTTGTCCATTCATCCATGGATGGGCATTTGGGTTGTTTCCACTTTGGGCCATAGTGAATAATGCCACTGTGAACATTTGTGTACAAGTTTTTGTGGGTACATATGTTTTCATATCTCTTGGTTGAATACCTAGGAGTGTAATTGCTGGGTCATATGGTAACTCTGTTTAATCTTTTGAAGAATTGCTAGACTGTCTTCCAAAGAGGCTGCAGTATTTTACACTCCCGCCAGCAGTGCACAAAGGTTCGTTTCTCCACATCCTTGCCAACACTTGTTATTACCTATCTTTTTTTTATAGCCATCCTAGTCGGTGTTCTCAATACAGTTTTTTTTTAAGATTTTTATTTATTTATTTGACACAGAAAGAGCGAGAGAGAGGGAGAGACAGAGCGTGAGCACACGCAGGGCAAACGGCAGGCAGGGGAGAAGCAGGCTCCCCGCTGAGCAAGGAGCCCGACACGGGGCTCGATCCCAGGACTTGGGGATTATGACCTGAGCTGAAGGCAGCCGCTTAACCGACTGAGCCACCCAGGAGTCCCGTCAATACAGTTTTAATTTGCACTCTTTATTATGAGTGAATTTCTTTTCATATGTTTAAGGGACATTTTAATATCTTTTTTTAAAAAAGATTTTATTTGAGAGACAGAACACGAGCAGGGGGAGGGGCAGAGGGAGAAGAAAAAACAAACTCCCTGCTGTGTGGGGAGGCTGGCATGGGGCTCAATCCCAGGATCCTGTGATTGTGACCTGAGTTGAAGGCAGGTGCTTCACTGAGCCACTCAGGTGCCCCCATTTTAATATCTTTTTAGGGGAATTGTCTATTCATGTCTTTGGCTCATTTCTAAATAGGAATTTGGGGCTTTTCCCCTCAAATTTCGAAAGCTCTTTATTAGAGATATTAGTACTTTATCTGTGATGTATGTTGCAAATATTTTCTCCTTATCATTTGTCTTTTGACTTTTTTATGGTGTTTTTGGCAGCATTATTCATTTTGTTTTAAAGATTTTATTTATTTGAGAGAGTGAGTGTGTGTGGGGAGGGGCAGAGGAGGAGGGAGAAAGAATCTGAAGCAGACTACGTACTGAGCACAGAGGCTGACTTGGGGCTCGATCCCACCACCACAAGATCATGACTTGAGCTGAAACCAAGAGTCAGATGCTTAACTGACTGAGCCACCCAGGCGCCCCAGCAGCATTATTCATAATAGCCCCAAATTGTGAATAGACAAAATGTATATCCACATAAGGAATATTATTCAACAATAAAAAAGAACAAACTATGGACACATGCTATGACATAAACAACCTCAAAAACATATGCCCAGTGAAAGAAGCCAGACACAAGAGACTCCATGGCCACATGATGTCATTTATATAAAATGTCCAGAAAAGGCAAATCTGTTGAGACAGATTAGTGGTTGTAGGGTTACGGGAGGATAGAATTAACAGTACATGTACATAAGGGATCTTATTGGGCTAATGAGAATGCTCTAAATTGATTTATGGTGATGTTGTACAACTTGGTAAATTTATAAAAACATCATTAAATTATACACTTGAAATAGATACGTGATATTTAAAACATGCGTCAATAAAATTTTTTTAAAGATTTTATTTATTCATTTGACAGAGAGACACACAGCGAGAGAGGGAACACAAGCAGGGGGAGTGGGAGAGGGAGAAGCAGGCTCCCCGCCGAGCAGGGAGCCCGATGCATGGCTCGATCCCAGGGCCCCGGGATCATGACCCGAGCCGAAGGCAGACGCTTAACTGACTAAGCCACCCAGACACCCCTCAATAAAAATTTTAAAATTCACATTTTTAGATAGCCAAATTTATCAACATTTTTCTTCATTGTTATCTGGATTTTGATGCAAAAGAAACAGAAAAGCTGTTTCCTGCACTTGGGCTATGAAATAACCCTGTTTTCTTCTAGTACTTGTGTGGTCTCTCTCTTTAAAATTTAGATCTTTAATCCATTTGGAGTTTATTCTTGTCTATGCTGGGAGATCTGGATGTAGTTTTATCTTTTCTCAAATGGGTATCCTGTTGTACCAACCTCATTTATTAAAAAGTCTACCTTTGCCCACTGATTTGAGATACTACCTTTATCATCTACTAAATGTCTCTATTTCTAGATCTTCTGTTCTATTCCATTGGTTTCTCTGTTAATGGACCAGTACCGTACTGTTTTAATCATAGAGGCTTTAGGTTTCCATATCTGGTAACGCTAGTTCAACCTTGTAACTCTTGCTTTTCAGTGTTTTCTTAGTTTTCCATATATAAACTTTAGGATCTCCTTGTCCAGCTCCATAAAAACATTTTTATTTTCATTGGGATAGCATTAAATTAACTTAGGGAGAACAGACTTTTTTAGGATGTTGTCCTGGGTTGAATTTTGTCCACCAAAAAGACATGTTCAAGTCCTAACCCCTTGTACCACAGAAATGACCTCATTTGGGACTAGGGTCGCTGCAGATGTAATGAGTTAAGAGGAGATCATACTGGAGTAGGGTGGGCCCTTCATCCAATATAACCGTTCTTCTGGGAAGGAATTCTGCCTCAAGACTGCAACAGAAATACTACGTGAGTTTCCAGCCTGCTGGCCCTACCCCCACAATCACATGACTGGATTTCTTAAAATACATCTGTGCGCATGTATGTATATATGCGCGTGTAGAAACATATTTTTTTCATTTATTCTCTGAAGCACATGGACTGGCATACATGTTTTCCTATTCAAAAAGATGTCTTTTCACTTGTCAAGTCTATTTTTGTGTCTTTTTAGGAGTGTTTCAAAGTTGAAACTTGTTTCCTATATACATGATTCTTCAAGGGCAGCCAGAGTAGATAAACTATTCTTGGCTTGCATTTTCTTTCCTTGGCTTTCTTGAAAATGCTGTTCCATTCTTGTAATACTCTGTGTATTATGCTTGAGAATTCTGACGCCAGGCAAATTTTCTTATTCATATAAGTAATTTGATCTTTTGCCTGGAAGCCCTGAAGATCTTTTGTCCTAAAAGTCTAAAATTGTATTAAGGTATGTCTCAGAGTTGATAGATTCAGGTCAGTTTTCCCCAAGTACATGGTGGGCCCTTTCAATATGCAGATTTGTTTTCTCTTATTTCTGGAAAGTTTTCTTGAATTAGAGTTTTAAAAAATTCTCTTCCATTGTTGTTTTCCTTCAGGGACTTGAATTAAGTGTGTGTATGTTGGAGTTTTCTTGCATATTTTCTATTTCATAGCCACTTTTTTTCCTGACCCTTTTTACTTTTTTATCTGCTTTTCATTTTCTTGTTTTTTTTTTTCTCCCCATCTTTATTCAGTATTCTTTATTTTCATTTGACTCTGTTCTCCCTTGGGTGCCTTGTAATTTTATTCATTTATGAGATGGTTGTCTTTTACTTTGACTCAATTTCTTTCCTGAGTTCACTCAGCTCTCTTGCATTTCTACCTGGTTTTTTTGTGTTCATTCTTATTCTTAGTTTTTACATTTTTGATTCTAGGATTTTTTTTTTATATATTGAAAAACATGTTTGAAAGCATTTAATTCAGTTTGGATTTTTGTGTTGCGGTTTTCTTCTGCTTCATGGTTGGCTTTTATGGGGAGA
The DNA here is from genome assembly GCF_054177405.1 of Leptonychotes weddellii. NCBI lineage: Eukaryota > Metazoa > Chordata > Mammalia > Carnivora > Phocidae > Leptonychotes > Leptonychotes weddellii. Next base: position 75,569,035 of record NC_138385.1, read on the forward strand.
ATTTTCATCAGCTGATTTTTGTTTTGTTCTTAAAGTATTTTGCATTGAGTTAGTTTAATTCTTTTTCTACTCCCAGGCATTTTGTGGACAGAGTTCCTAGTTCCGGAGCACCTTCATCTTCCTCTCAAAGAGCAAAGAGGGTTGAGGACACACCAGGCAGGAGTGGGGAGGAGGGACAGACAGGGGTTCTCTTGGGGCAGTGGTTCTGTGCTACCTGTGGGAAAGGACCCGTTTTTAATTTTTTTTTTTTTTTTTTTTTAGTATACGTGCTGCTGAAGTGAGCACCCAGTTTTTAATTTTAATTCCAAATCCATTGTGGGCCAGTATTTTTGTAAAATACAGTGAAAATGAATTACTCTGAAAATGATTATTTTTAAATGACCCCAAAAATACAAGCCTAATTGTTTAACAGATAAAATTGCATTTTAATCAGTATAATCAGAAGAAACACAAGGAAAAAATTGTAAAAACTGTATCCATTAATTGAAAGTGAATATATAGGGACGCCTGGGTGGCTCAGTTAGTTAAGCAGCTGCCTTCAGCCCAGGTCAGGATCCCAGGGTCCTGGGATCGAGTCCCACATCGGGCTCTTTGCTCAGCAGGGAACCTGCTTCTCCCTCTCTCTCCCTCTGCTTGTGCTCTCTCTGTCAAATAAATAAAATCTTAAAAAAAAAAAAAAGAAAGTGAATATATAGGCAGTTAGTAATCACTGTTATATTCATAACTTTATCATTACACAATTATAACTAAATAATAGTTAACAGTTATGAGACAAAGCAATTCCCCCATATCCAATACCTATATGTACTTTGAACAAAAAACATGTATATTATTATTTAAAGTTTTAAATGTGACCAGTAAGTTTGGTTGCTTGTTAACTTATCTAATTCAGGTTGGACAGAGGACAGTGCTATATGTAGGATGATACGGAGCTGAATGACTTCTCTGTTCTTATATATATTTATAGTAGAGAAACTAGAGTCTCGCAGGGCTATGTTGACAGAAATGAAAGAAGATATTTTAAAGTAATCCAGCAAGCTCAGGATATTTATTTTTAATTTTCATCCAAACTAAAAGGAAGTGATGACTTACTCCCCAAAATAGGTCTTCAGATCTTCAGTACTAACAATTTATGATGTCAGAGTTAAATTTTTATACTTTGGGGTAACAGTGGGCAAACTGACCTTCAAATACCCTCCACGAGGACATGGTTTTGTTGTGCGTGACTGGGACGCGGCTTGTTCTGTATGTGGCTCACCGTGCGGGCTTTACACCCAAAGTGCTCTGTGGTCTGTACCATGTTCATTTGAGAGGAGTCTGTTGATCATGTGTTTGGATATCATGTAATGTCAAATTGCTATAAAAACTTACTAGCACAGATCTCCATTTTTGTACTTACCACATCACAGACTGGTAACAGCCCACAGATTGGCGCCAGTCTGTGGGCCACTTTGAGCAGCCCATTTAGTCCCCTAGCAATTTACTGGACGATTCCTTCAACCTTCAGGGACAACGGGTTTCTGCGATGAGTGAAGAACTAGCTGAGATGTTAGCTGAAGGTAACGGGAACATGAAAGGAGTAGGAGACCACCAAAAGTCCTCCCAAATCCAACTCTGACCTTGTTATCTTTTGAAGCAACAAGAACAGCTACCCCTAATCCCTCATTTTGTTGTGTATATGTTTACATATTCCAAACGATACCACTGTTTCTTTCCTTACTTGCCCCGTTCCCCACCCATCTTTCTCTACATCATGTAAAGGTATGGTGGTGGTGAACTTGAAAATTCAGTCCATAAATATGTGGCGCCAGAAAGTAAAGAAGTGCTCAAAAAATGATGGGGATCTGTCAAGAGGACATAGGAACCAACCAAAGGGTCTCCCAGTAACCAAATCTGGGACAACTGAGCAACAAAAAGGACAGTGTTGGATTGTAACACAGAGCCTCAAATATCCGTCAGTTGATGCTGGTATAAATAATGGAATAAATAATGGGGAGAAGGGAAAGCTCTTCTTTACAGAATTCCAATTAATATAGAAGGAATGATAGAAATAAAACATCATTATTTGGCAAAAACCACAGTAATTCTTTCAGGCAAGAATATCAGTAGATGCTAGAACGGGTGAAAGATGAAAAATGAAACGTTAAGTCTTTTAAAAAGATTTTATTTATTTTAGAGAGAAAGCATGAGTGGGGAGGGAGGAGACAGAATCCTCAAGCAGACTCCCTGCTGAGTGTGGAGCCCGAAGTGGGGCTTGATTTCACTACCTAGCTGGGATCATGACCTGAGCTAAAATCAAGAGTTGGGCACTTAACCGACTGAGCCACCCAGGGGTCCCCTTTGTGTGTGTGTGTGTGTGTGTGTGTATATATATATTTTTTTTTTTTAGGTAAACTCTATGCCCAGTTGGGGGGCTTGAACTCACAACCCTGAGATCAAGTGTTGCATCTACCGACAGAGCCAACCAGGTACCCCTGAGTAATAGTTCTAATTATAAAAGAAACATAAGTAACTGTATAGGGGAGAAAACTGGCAGATACCACCTTCACCAGTTAATGTCACCAAAAATGAGACCTTGACATCCATATGCCTCCTGATTAGAACACAAAGATGGACACACCACTTCTGTGGTATTCATTTTATTTATTTGAGAGAGAGCACGCGTGAGCAGGGGATGGGCGCACGGAGAGAATCTCAAGCAGACTCTGTGCTGAGTGTGGAGCCCAACGTGGGACTTGATCTCACGACCGTGAGACCATGAATGACCTGAGCCCAAATCGAGTCGGACGCTTAACCTACTGAGTCATGCAGGCGCTCCACTTCTCTGGTATTCTTTCCAAAAACATATAACCTGAATTTCATCATGAGCAAATATCAAACCCAAACGGAAGGACAATTTGTCCATTACACTTCAAAAATAAACTGTCCCAGATCAAAGAAGTCTAGGGAAACATGAGAACTAAATGCATTGTGTGCTCCTGAAGTGGATTCTGGGCTAATAAAAGGCCTTAGTAAGACAGTTGGTGTAATTTAACCAAACTGTTACTGTTGTTTGCAACCGAGAAAACTGGGTAGGACACATCCGTGGTACAACCATGGGTCCAAGCAGAGCTCCTTGAATTTAGCAGTTGTTATATTAAGCATTTGCAAACCTTAGAACATGCTAGTGCACTGAAGGCTCATTTCCACAAACCTGGAGTATTACCATCCCCATGATGTTGATTTAAAACTCTGATTCGGGGGCGCCTGGGTAGCTGTCGGTTAACATCTGCCTTCGGCTCGGGTCATGATCTGGGGGTCCTGGGATTGGGCCTGCCTCAGGCTTCCTGCTCAGCAGGGAGTCTGCTTCTCCCTCTCCTTCTGCCCTCACCCCCACCCCCCTGCTCATGCTCTCAAATAAAATCTTTAAAAAAAACCCAACTGATTCAGAGAGAGTGAGGGATTTGCCCAAGACCGTCCAGCTATTAAATGGTGACATGAAGAAAAAAAAAAAAAATGGTGACATGGTGAACTGAATTCATCTGTAGGACTCGAGGCATTTTAATCCTAGTGCGTCTTACTACTGGCCTTCTCCAGCAACTCTGTTGTTCTAAGAAACCATTGCATAGTCATTCTGTCACAAAAAGGCTACAGAGAAACTCTGCCTAAGCCCAAGGTTAGGAGAGGCTTGATGCCACTGCAGGACCCAGTAGGCCTGGTCACTGACCCCAGTTCCTGTGTCCCTTAGAAATTGTTGAACATCTATTAAAAAGTAAGTTCATGGCTTCCACATTATCTGGTACCAATGAGAATGTATTCAGATGACCATTCCTTCAAAACAGGCATAGCCAAAGAGAATAAAAATCAATTCTGTATCATTCCTAATCGAATTAGGCCATAAGCAGTACTTAACACATGTAGAATCTCAGGTATTTTATAAACCAGGAATATTCTACCAATTAGATATAAAGTGATGGGGGTCTTTCAGCTTGTCAGAATAGTCTGTCATGAGTCTAGCTTTCCTGCCTCTCACACAGATCCCGACACTGTGATTTATGTTCCTGAACAGATTAGACTTAAGAGCAAATCATCAGCAACAGGTATCATCATCTTGGCAGAACGTTTAATTAATTGCTTTCTGCCTAACCCAAGGGTGCTGGTGCCATTTACCCTACAAGGACTAGTGCTGTCTTGCGATTCTTTTCTCCCCTAGAACATGGTCTCATCAGTTTTAAGTTACAGACATTAGTTCACTTCATATGTAATCACAGTCTTCTGTGGCAATGTTTATATAAGAAACTTGTGAAAGAAACATGGATTTTTAACTACTCTGTAGCCTTATGGATTCCTGGCTTCCCAAATAGAGGCTCTGTTGGGTTCTGTGAGGGGTTAGTGTTCTGGGGCCAGGCAGCTGAAAACCCCCTGCCCCCCATAAACTTGCCAGGGAGTAGCAGTGGAGAATATGTAAGTGATTTTGGAACAGCGTCTGTGGTCTCTCCTCCCAGTGAAGGTGATGACCAGCTGGAAGGTATCTTGCATTAAGTGGTAGAAGACACAACTAGCTGACTGCATCTTCTCAGACCTGCCAACCTCAGTGTTCTTTAGAAAGGATTTGATGATCTTTCTAAAGAGGCACAGAAACGGCTCATACTAAACCCAAGCAGGGTTCCCAGGGGCAGGGCAGCACAACTCTCAGACTGATTTTGCTACATAATCATGAAATTTAAAATTCTAATAAGTCTTTAAAATTATAACCTTTAAGACTTTCCCTTAGATAGTCCTTATTTTGACCAATTACTTACTCATCTTTTAAATACTATAGGGAAATTTAAGCTTTTCCTACCTAAAGTCTAGTGTGAATTAACCACATATTCTGTATAAATTCAATAACAAGAATGGTAATTAAAATGTCTTCCTTGTCTTGATACTGAATCTCAGGAGGCAGTGAGAATAAACAAATGTAAAAAAAAAAAAAAAGCACGAAACCGTTTGTTTAACAGCCAATTCTGATTAAATAGAACCCTGTTTAGTTAGGATTTTACAATATAAAATAGATTTAGTATTGAAATGACACAAATGTGGAATCAGTAGTAACTTTATTTGTCACTTTATAATAAAGACATTGGTCCACTTCCACATGAAAAGTAGGGAGCATCTACTTCCACTTAATATTCTAGAGAATGACGTTGTACCACAAACCATTAATAGTAACTTACACAGGGAGGAAAGTTGACTATAAAATAGTCAAGCCCCAAGATGTCCGCCCCCCCCAAAATTGGTTTTTGGGTGTGTAATTACAGATATCTATTAACTCCACAAAGCGAGTTTCTTTTTAGATCAATGTAGTATTTTTAATATCCACCTGGTGATCTGGATCACCAAACTTTCAGAAGAGGTTAAAAAACAGCCACCCTCTGTCAGTCAGATGCAGTTCTCAATCTCAGTCACTGTAAGTACTCCCAAATAGCCCACTTTGGGCTATTTGAAGTTAAATACCTTCTGTTTCAGAGATTTACATCAAATTAAGACATTTACAAACGGTTCCTGGTATAGAACAGCCCAAATGTCATTTTCACCTGTCCTGTGTAAGGAAGTTAAGCACTCCTAAGTTTGTCTAATAAATTCAATGCATTTTCCCCAACATAAATAACACAAGTTATTCTAAATGTTTTACATTTATTTCAGTGCACATTTCCAAATGTTAATTGGAATGAAATTATAGTAAATGGAATCTACAACACACAAATCAATTCACATCAATACTATAATTCACTCTAAAAGAACATCACAGGCACACGGAGAACAAAATTTGCTTTTTTTTTTTATAAATTTAAAGTGTACCATCTACTTTTAAACTACACTAAAAGATTTAACAAAACAGCCAATTTCCAAACCCCTTTTCTAAGTTTGGCATGAGGAGAGTTCAATCCATTCGAATCTTCTGGTTTGTCATCCTGTAAATAATGCTGTCATATCCAGGATCCATGTTCCAGATATTATAAGAGGTGATAATCACGGCCAAGGACAAGGCGATCATTATCCAAAGTACCATGTTGAAAACCACTGGATACTCAAGGTTATACTTATATGCGAGGTTATAGGGGCTTGATGGGTTCTTCTACAACGAAGAAAAGAGGGAAGAATTTTAAGATCAGAAATTATCCCCATTTGGTAGCTCTAATTCGTTTATCAAACATTTATTCCTAGGTGGCATTAAGACATGCTTCTCCTAGGAGGAGCCAAGAAGAGGAGCCTTCCAGGAAAAGGGGAAGCACACGGTCATTGGAAGTATAAACCAGTCCAACTGCTTGAGAAAATGTGGCAACACCAGTATGGTCAAAGATCCAGCGAGTCCACACCCCAGGGAAACCTTGTGTGTGTGTGTACCCAGAGCCACGCACAGCGACCTACGTTAACAGCACGGACAATGTGGCACGTCCACACAATGGGAGCCCTGGCAGTGAGGATGGACCTACGGCCTGTGTGCCTCTGAAACAAGACTGGGCAGCAAACAACACAGAAAAATGCATTCCATTCACATACAATTCCAGTGCAGGCAAAACCAAACACCAGTGTTTAAGGATGAATCCATTCTGCGGTCAAGCTGTAAAGAAATCAAGGGCATGACTAACGAATCGGGACAGCAGTTCCCTGCGGATGGCAAGGGCACAGGGGTAAGACCGGGAGCTCAGAGGAACAAGTACTGTGCTCCCTTCCCCACGTTATACACTTATGTGTGCTCTACTTGGGAAAACCGTTCATTCAACCCCATCTTCATCCTGCCGGGCCTTGGTGCAGGTGGAGTCTATTCCAGGCCCAGGCAAAGGCACTGTCTTCTTCTCAAACAAAGCGAGGAGGAAAGGAAGCTACGGGCAACCTGGCCTTGAGCCTACGGGCAAGGAGAAGCCGTGGACAGGTTTCAAGCAGGAAGCGAGTGACAGGATCAGGTTTGTCCTAAAAGGACACAGAAGACGATGTAGCCCCAGCACCTGGCATGTTGTAGGCACTCGGATGTTTCCTTCAACTCACTCTCCCTCAGACTGAAGAGGGATTTCAGTGGGGGAGAGGGTGGGTATTCCCACGTGCAGGGAGCTTAGGAGGCAAACGCGAAAGGATTTCCCCCTTGAAGACCTCTTTCTTTCGGGGGGTAAGTGGGTTCTTTCTCCCTGCGCACCACTCCCCGCACGTTAGTATATTCCCAGAGCTGCATAGTCTAGCTGTAGAACATTCCCATTCCCCTACTAAGACCCTCAAGCTGAACGCCTCGTTGCCCGGGGGAATGGGGAGCCCGTCCAGAGCCGAGAGGCAGGACGGTATTCCCGAGGATGCGGGGCACCAGCCTCCCATCTCCCAGTGCTTTAGTCTATTAGAATGAACCAATACGACACTGTAATTTTCAGATTACATATGTAAAATGTTAACTCAGTTCGAGTTCCTCTTGCTCCTTAGGAATGTCTGTCTTGAAAGCTAAACTATGCACTCAAAAGCTGTTTATATTTTATCAGTACTTCTAGACGCTCTGTAGTGGGAAAATTTTGGGGATTGTCTAGCCTGCCATGTGGTCTTAAATACAGGTCCTCCCACTCCCATTAGAATGAAACCATCTCAAACCAGCCACGTCTAGATTATCTCGGGCAGGCCTTCCACCTCTGTCCCACACGGAGATCAATAAATGGGTCCAAAGGGCAGTGTCTATAAATGACTGGGTAGCAACTATAACTAAGGTTCTTGGCCACAACTATAGGACCCTCTAAATGCTTAAAATCAAAGCAAGATCCAGGCCAAAACCTTGTAAATCAAATTCTCAGGACTATAAACAGCAGATCCTGGAAAATGAGGGACTGGGCCACACAGACAACATACCTCCAGGAAAAGCAGACTCCAGGTGCTGAATCCTACATCCTACTCCCTCACATTAACTTCTGAGGTCTGCTTGTAAGAGCAGTATTTGAATGATCTCACTCAAATTCTTGTATCATCTGATCACAAGCAGAATGAGCATCACTGGCAAAACACACATGCCTACATGGGTAAGCAATCTCAGTTTTCACTGAAATTGTTTCCCAGATTGACCGACCGCTCGTCCATGTCACCCACAGGTGATCGAGGATTTAGTGGTTTTTTTTAATTTTACAGTTTTAAAGCAGGGTCTAAAACCGTACTCACCTCTTGTTTTGCCTCAAGAATAGTCCTTGTCTTCCTGATGAGAGATGTGTCAAATGACCGCACGGTCACTAACTCCACCACTGCATTCCCGCCATAAAGGTTGTACATGTCATCTGCGAACTGAAGACTTACTGGTATTACTATTGCGGACACGCACTTACTCAAATGTTAAAGCTGTGCACCTAGGAGAACATACACTCGCCTACTGGCTAATGAAATACGCTGTCTTAAAGGTTTGATTATGTCAAAATATTCAGAAGAATGTTCATCTTCAACATATTCAAATGTTCAAAATAGAATTAAGAGACAGGCTGTTGGCATGTAAACTGGGGGAAGGGAAGTAGAAGAGGGAAATGAAAATTTTCCTAAGTGGTCTCTGATTAATCACGAACACCTATAAAATTTAACTCACTGAAGAGCTGCAGGTGAGCAACTCCAAGGGCAGAGAGAAACGCGCACTTATTACGTGTCTATTCAATGTCTGGTACTGTGCTCAGTGTTTTCCTCCCATGATTTCATAGGGTTGATGGGGACAGTTTCGGGTAGGAAAGAAGAAAGTTCTGGCAATGGATGGTGGTGACAGTTGCACAACAATGTAAATGTACCTAATGCTACAGAACTGTACACTTAAAAATGGTTAAAATGGTAAATTTTACGTATATTTCACCACAATTAAAAGAAAAAAGTATAGTGCTGGAGTTACTGATCATTTCCCCTGCCGTCTGCCAGCATGAGAGACATCCCAACGCACACCTGTGACCCACTCCACCCTTTGTCACTAAAATTAGAGGTCCTCCAAAGAAGGGGAGATTTCCATCAACAGTATTTCACTAAATAGATTTTTCCATTACGAAGCTAAAAGTGAAATCGTCATACTCTAACTTCTCATACCCCATTGACAATTTACCTTTTGCAGAGCATCAACAAGGATCTTGGAAGCATCTCTGAATTGTTCAGAATCTTCCCCATAATGTTTCCCAATTTCATCTAAACCTGCCAGCTCCAGCGAATATAAATCAGGAGAATGATCCTTGGCTAGATGCTTATGTCGAGACAACTGAGAAGAATGAACGAACGAACAAAAGGAAGTGCGTAATGTCAGACGCAGCCACTTCAAGTTTTATACGTAACTAGGCTGAAAGGGCCATACCAGCGTGCCACAAGATACAGTTTAAAACGGTGGCAAACAGAACTAGTTGAAATGGGAGTTTCTGATAAACCCAGCACAAATCTCATTTTTAAGAGCAATTATAAGACTCCTTGAATATTTAATAAAAGCTCCTAAAAAACAACAACAACAAACTCCTTAGTTAAAAAACCTCAGATACAAGGGGCGCCTGGCTGGCTCAGTTGGTAGAACATGTGACCCTTAATATCAGGGTCAGGAGTTCGAGCCCCACACTGGGCCTACATATAGCTTAAAGAAACAAACCAACAGAACACCCTCAGATATGGGCCAGGGTATGAAAGAACAGATAGCTGGACCAGTTCGATCCCAGGAGAGCATGAGCCATCAGTGCTCAGAGAGCAGCTAGCTCCCCACGGGTCCTCCTAGAGCACCTGGCTGGCCCCCAGCAATACACCTCTAGACTCCCCCAAACCAACCTGCTGAAAGCTTCGGGCAACAACTTCAGAAAACAGCATACAGGTAAGCTTTCTTATTTTAGTCAAAGGAGGAGTGTTTTTTTGTTTTTTTTTTTAAATCACTCACACAAAATACACTGCAGGTATATTTATTTCCTTCCTGACCTGATTGACAGCATTATTAGTCCAAACTTATTTCTAAATTTTTTTCGTTTGTTGGTTTTGTTTTTTTTTTAAGATTTTATTTATCTGACAGAGAGAGACGGAACACAAGCAGGGGGAGCGGAAGAGGGAGAAGCAGGCTCCCCGTGGAGCAGGGAGCCCGACGTGGGGCTCGATCCCAGGACCCTGGGATCATGACCCGAGCCAAAGGCAGTCGCTTAACCAACTGAGCCACCCAGGCGCCCTGTTATTTCTATTTTAGACCCAAAGATAAGATCTAGGAATTAGGTCTTAACGTCTTTCAAGAAATCAACAGCCAAGTCAGGACTCCAGTGAGGGCGGCCTTACTCCCAGACCTGTGCCCTTGAGGACATGCAAAATAATTTCACTGTAACAAGAGAGGAGTTCACAATTCCCATCACCACCACTAATTTCTCAGCTTTCGTGGTACGTAAATCTAGGGCATAAACAAACTTTAAGTGGTCTCCCTATCATTTCAGGATTCTCGGGAAATGTCTTTTGGAACCAAAATAAATGAAACAAATACCAGAGTAGCCGACTTACCAAACTTGAAATATCACGTAGCACTTGCAATTCAGAAAGAAAGAGCAGATCAACCTGCAAAGGGCCAAAAGCAGTATTATTTTAAATATGCATCCAAGATCTGTATTTGCCATTTACCAAGCAAGGCACAGGACAGGATATTACAAATGTTAAGCCCAGTAAGTGATTTTATGCAACAGCTGTCCTCTATTTGGTAGGTTCATCTCAATTGAAAATGCACATAAAAACACTTCCTAATAAAAAGGTGATGGTCATTCCCGGCACAGTGAGGACCACTCAATAGCTAGATCTTTGATAAAGGTATGACAAAGCACCCAAACTCTCAAGTGGTTTTCCCTCAGGGCATCCCAGTCTCTGACACACTGCAGCGAGGACCTGCCAGTGGCCCAGCCTGCTCACATTCCTTGAACATGTTCCACATCAGAGAAGAAAAGATGGCGGTTCTGGTCATCCACAGGTCAGGAAGAGAGGCCGCCACAAAGGTGGCATGCCACGTGGGGAAGATAGTGGTGAAGGTGACAGGAGTCAAAAGTAAGAGGGCCTCCCTCCACTACACTGTTGAGAATGAACCAGAAAGAGGCGGCAACGCATCAGAGATGGCAGTGAATAATGGCCTCTACATAACCAGACCAACACAGCTCCGCCAGCCAAGTAGTCTGTGTGACTCCTGGCCTGTCCGCCTTAACTGGTGGCAGCCCCTGCACGAGAATGTAATACTATTTATTCAAGTCACACAAAAAAAGTCTATTTGTTCATGAGATTCATTTAAAAATTACACTAAAGAATCTACTCCAGCACAGTAAACCTGTAAAACCTGTCATTTCCTGAAATTCCAAGTCTGCTCTAAAGTCAGGGAGCATAAGACCTGGAAAATTAGTAATGATATTCATGTATTCATTCAATGACGGCACTTCTTACTTCATTGTTCCTACTCAGAGAATTGAGGGGAAGTGAATTGAGAACAGAGTTTTCCTGGAACAGGCGACTGCGGAGCTGTCGTAACGTTACGGAGAGATCTTCAAACACCGAGTTCGCCTTCCCCACCATATACACTCTCTGCAAGAAGATCCGAAATTTTGTTACAGCCTGCAGATTAATTCCAATATACGCAGTACATATGAAATACACGTACGTACTATAATATAGGGAGAGTATATACAATTTTTCATAAAAGTGGTTTTAAATTTTCATTAAGGAAAGCTTATTTTTTTTTTAAAGAATTTATTTATTTATTTGAGACAGAGAGAATGAGAGACAGAGAGCATGAGAGGGAGGAGTGTCAGAGGGAGAAGCAGACTCCCTGCTGAGCAGGGAGCCCGATGCGGGACTCGATCCCGGGACTCCAGGATCATGACCTGAGCCGAAGGCAGTCGCTTAACCAACTGAGCCACCCAGGCGCCCAAGGAAAGCTTATTTTTTAAAGCATTAAGTAAAAACTTATCACTTACCTCCTCACTGGGAGCCAACTGCAAAACTACAGGAGTTTCTTCGGAAAATAAGGAGTGAATGGAATTTGCAACGCTGTCAAGACTAAAAGGAACTGCCTGAAATATAAGAGTAAGACCTCAATTATTGTTGGAACCCAAGGGGTAAGAAAAACCACTCAGCAACAACCAAAGAACCTTAAGAGAAAAAAACCCAAAAAACAAAAACCCCCATCATTTATGGAAATTCAAAAGACCCAAATCATTTCCAAACACAGCCCTTTGGAGGGCGCGGATGAAACAGCCCCTAAGCGGGCCGCGAGTCTTATCTCCTATATGCCTAGATGGGAAATAACTTGCCAACATGAAGGACACAACACTCTTGCACAAACCATTTTCTGGTGGTAGTTCATGTACTTTAAGCAGCAATTCATTTGGTTTTAATATTGTGTCACAATGAATGTATATTCTATAATAAAGTATCAACTTGTAAGAGGAGGTCTGAAGAATCTGAAGAATTAAATTTCATTGAAAGAGAACTAGACCTCATTTTTCATTTCAGAATTTAAAAAATGTTGGATTTAGGGTTTATCTCCAGATAGACTGAAGACTCAGACAAAGCATAAAGTATGTCACAAGAATTTTGAAGCCTCTATCTTGGGACCACATGATGGTATCAATTGAAATAACCAATTGTAGTAAAATCTACTTTTCTCTTGAATTTTTTATTGAAGTGTAACACACCTATGGCAGACTGCACAAATCTTAGGGTAACAGCTCAAGGAATATTCACAAATGGATACACTCATAAAGCCTAGCCCGAGCAAGGCAGAACATTATCGGCACCCTAGAAGGCTCCCGCTTCCATCCTCTCCACACCCAAGGGTAACCAAAACTTCTGACTTCCATCTGCATAGATTTGTCTTTATCCCACATTATTTTTTAAAATAAGTTATGGTCACTCTTCCCCTCAAAAAATTATGTTATTCTCAATATTACTGTAGTAAAACAAGCAGTATAATGGTGTTTAATGGAGATTTCTTAGTGATTTTTTTTTTTAAAGATTTTAATTTGTCAGAGGGCGCACAAGCAAGGGGAGCGGCAGGCAGAGGGAGAAGCAGGCTCCCCACTGAGCAGGGAGCCCGATGCAGGACTCGATCCCAGGACCCTGAGATCATGACCTGAGCCGAAGGCAGACGCTTCACCGACTGAGCCACCCAGGCATCCTTAATTCCCTTTACTATTGAAAGGTTAATGTTTGTAAGTAGCAAATAATGCTAACATGGTACAGGGAGAAATAAATGATTAATAAATCTTTGATAAATTTAATTTTGATGCTGGGATTTCATCTAGTTCATGATACTGTGAAATAAAGCCAATTCCTTCTTAATCAAGATGTGTATTGGGTGCCTGGGTGGCTCAGATGGTTAAGCATCTGCCTTCGGCTCAGGTCATGATCCCAGGGTCCTGGGATCGAGTCCCGCATCGGGCTCCCTGCTCAGCGGGGAGCCTGCCTCTCTCTCTGTGTCTCTTATGAATAAATAAATAAAATCTTTAAAAAAATAAAAATAAAAAAAAAAAGATGTGTATTAACTCTTCACAAAATTCTCTTAAAATAAGTTACGGAGTAACCGAAGAAGGGGGAAGAGAGGCCCACTTGCAAAAGCACACCATCACAGTGCCCTCTCCTTGGCCGTCCCTCTCCGGAGGGAACACGAGCACGGGGACACTCTCTGGCCTCCTTTCACCTAGTGAAATGGCACCTGTGGCAGGAAGTTGAAGATTAAAGGTAACATATCCTTAGCAATCAAATTGGAGAAGCTGCTGAGTCAGATGAGAGCCAAACTGTGACGGAAAAGAAAAAATTATACAGACCACGAAGCTCAAAAAGGAAAAAGCTCAACAGCTTAAGATCTCCTGTTTTCTTCCACTGTAGTACAAGGGTATGTGTGTGTCCTGGAGAGAATCAAATTTATCTATAGGACTTGAAATTCTAATGAAAGGAGCTAATCAAATAGAAGCTTCATTAAGGGGAATTCTAAGACATTCCAGTTTGTTTTAGATTTTGTGGATTTTGCCCTCTGAGCCTTGTATTTCATTCACCACCCACTGCCAGGAAAAGTATTAGCAGTCAGTCAGCGTCAAGCAATAACATGAGCTCTTTTCACAGCTTGTACTCATGGAAAATAAGGCTAGTCTGTTAAAAATGCTGAGTTTTGTGGGGCGCCTGGGTGGCTCAGTCATTAAGCGTCTGCCTTCGGCTCGGGTCGTGATCCCGGGGTCCTGGGATCGAGCCCCGCGTCGGGCTCCCTGCTCAGCGGGAAGCCTGCTTCTCCCTCTCCCACTCCCCCTGCTTGTGTTCCCTCTCCAGCGGTCTCTGTCAAATAAAATCTTTAAAAAAAAAAAAAAAAAATGCTGAGTTTTGGACTGTATGCAAATTAAAATCTTAAGAGCATTTTGGATTTTTATATATTTATTTTAAAGGGATCCTCAACAATGATTTTCACAGAAATTACTTTAATATTATTACTAAGATTATTTTTTAAATCTGCCTTTTGATTTTTGTTGTTTCCTTTCTTCCATTTATTCTGAAATTCTGGTTTCTTTAGCTCATTAATTTCCTGTCTTTTAAACTGTCTAACGTGTGCATTTAAGCTATCAATTTTTTCCTTTTCTTCCTTTAGCTGCACCCCACCACTTTTAAATATCTGGTACATTCACTGATATTCAGTTCCAAATAATTTCAAAACTTCCACTGTGATTTTCTCAACTCATGAATTATTTGGTAGTCCATCTATTCCAACTAACTTTTCCTGTTGATTTTTTCCAAGAGATGGGGCACCTGGGTGGCTCAGTTAAGCATCCAACTTTTTTTTTTTTTTAAGATTTTATTTATTTATTAGGGAGCGAGCGAGAGAGAAACAGCATGAGAGGGGGGAGGGTCAGAGGGAGAAGCAGACTCCCTGCCGAGCAGGGAGCCCAATGCGGGACTCGATCCCAGGACTCCAGGATCATGACCTGAGCCGAAGGCAGTCGCTCAACCGACTGAGCCACCCAGGCGCCCCAAGCATCCAACTCTTGATTTCAGCTCAGGTCATGATCTCCGGTTCTGGAGAACAAGCCGTGGGGGGTGGCGCAGGGTCCCACACTCAGTGGGGAGTCCACTTCTCCCCCTTTCCCTTAGCCTCTACCCTTTCTCCCCAGCTCACATGCTAAGATCAAAAATTTTTTCAAAAGTTATATAGAAAAAAAAGATTATACAGTTTAAAGACATGCAGAGTTCTATCAGACTTTCTATGAAAAATAAGTTTAAAGAAAAAAGTTTGCCCCCATTTCCCATTCCCAAGGACCCCACTTTCAAAACCTGTTTCCTTTTGCCACCATCTCTAAATATGTTTATATCACATCTTGATTCTTCCATTTTAGAGATTTACTGCTGAGTATAGAAAATGACGATTTAGCTCTCTCATGTCACCAACCACAGCCCCCCCCCATAAGGCACTCCGTTTCTAGGTCTTCACCTTCTCAAGAGTCCTGATTTTCATTGGATCCGTATCATTTCATTATTATGACAATGTAAACTGTATTCTTGGCCTGGCATTATACTAGACAATCCCTCCTTTTCAGTTCTTGCTCTTCCAGTCCTTAATGGCAATGAGAAATCTGCTTTCTACTCTCATTCCTTTGTAAAGACAATGTCTTTTTTTCTGATAGCTTTTAAGATTTCCAGTGCGCTTTAAACCTGAGGAGTCATCTATTTTGTTTTTACCGTTTCCAAATACGTTTTTCTTTACTTTTTACCGAAGTATAGTTGACATGGAATATTGCATTAGTTTGCAGGAGTACAACCCGGTGACCCAACATTTATACACATTAGGAAAGGACTAATGTGTATAAATGTTTCCATCTGTCACTAAGTTAGGCGACGTCACAGCGTGTACTCCCTGTGCGGTAACGTTTATAACTGGAAGTTCGTACCTCTTCCTACCCTGCACCTATTTCCCCTCCATCCTCCCCACCCTTCCAAGTACATTTTTAAGGTATCGTTTTCAGATTTAACTGCACTGTGGTCAGAGAGGGTGGTTTATTTGATACTAATTCTTCATTATTTGTTGAGATTTGCCTCGTGGCCTAGTACATGGCCTCTTGTAACCATGTTGTGTGTGCCTGGAAATAATTTATACTAGACCACAGAAGTCTGAAAAACTCCCCCCAAATCATCATACAGACTAGTCTTCAAGTGCCATGAAATTAGAAGCTGAAAAATTAAAAATTTGAAAAGAACCCACACGTTAAACACTTCTAAATAACTCATGGGTTAAAGAAATCACAAGATAAATTATGAAATATTTAGACGTATTAATGAACGCACCACATATCAAAAAGGTCTTCTACCTGCCTCACAGTTTCTATCCCTTCCTTGAACTCCTTTCACAATTGTAACGTATGTATTTTCACATCTCCTGGAGATTGGTCTATTATCTGTAGTTCTAAGGGGATGGATTCGGTTTGTTGCACCTGCGCATTCTCTCACAGCACTCCTTTCTTGCAAGTGCTTTGTAAATTACTCATCTTCGATTTTTTTTTTTTTTTTTTTTTAAACCAAAGCAGCCCTGGGCAGTGGAGGTGTCCAAATGGGGTGGGTCGTGTGAATTGGGCACGCCAGGAGCCTGGAGTTCCAATTTCTCTTAGGGGACCCTTTGGGTTCCCCCGCCAAGAGAGGTAAGCCAGCTGCTCTGTGGCAGCCCTGGGGCAGCTGGGGTTTTCCTGGTCCTCCTTTCGAGAACAAGCTATCATTTCATAGCCCCTGGCTTTCTGCAAGAAACATGGAGCTCCGGCTCACCGCTGTGGCTCTTGAGCTGTCTGTTCCCATCTGGCAGCTCTGTGTATCCCTGCCTTGCCCGCAAGTTCAGCTACATGATGTTCTGGGGACTTCCCTGCTGGCAGCGGACGGAGGGCCTCTCAAGACAGCTCAGCCAGCCATACTGCCTGAAAAGCCAGTGAAGGCGTAAGTGAACCGGCAAAATAGCCTCCAGTCTCCTACTTACACCAAGTAGCAGGTAAAATTCGGACGGGAAGGTGACAAGATAATGGACAAGAAAATGTAGACAAGAGAAAGGTGTTTAGAACACAATTCATAACGACAGCAGACAAGATTAAAAATGCATGCCTTTAATTTTTTATAATAAATACTCACATTCTCCAAAGGGTACGAAATGACACTGCCTGGGGGTAGAGCGAGTTTGTCTACTCCCTTCACCATCACCATAATGGTAGCCCGAGGACGATGGAACAGGTTACCCACCGCAAGTCCTGGCCAAGACAGGTCCTAAACACCGGAAAGCATGAGATGGTGCTTAATTATCCGCTCCAGAAACCCCTGCCCCAATAACGGGTACTAAGCAGAGTCAAGGGGTTCCAGGACGACACAAACAATGAAAATTCCATTTATATATTTATTTTAAAGGGATCCTCAACAATGATTTTCACAGAAATTACATTCTTAATATTATTACTAAGATTATTTTTTAAATCTGCCTTTTGATTTTTGTTGTTTCTTTTCTTCCATTTATTCTGAAATTCTTCTGGTTTCTTTAGCTCATTAATTTCCAGGGGGAGCAAACGTTTCATTGAAGGCAGCAGTTGCAAACTCCTAACCAGGGACAGGGATTTCGACCTCCTTTGTGTTCTTAAACTTCCACAGATCTACAACAACAAAGTCTTACTAGTAAGTCCTCTCAAACCTTTTGTGGAAGAAAGCAGACAAGGAAACAAAATGTAGGTCCTTTTCAAATCTCAGATTACAAACTCTTCCTCACCATCACCTGCCCTTGTGGACGGCGTGGCTTTTGTCTTTCATAAGGACACAGCAGAACTGCCGTTAGAAGTCTTCTCTTTAGACTAAGCTTGTCATAAATAAAATTCCTGCTCAAAGTAGCTCACATTAATTTACTAATAATTATTTCTCAGGGTTACTGTGACAGCCACTCGTAGTCAAATTTAAGTCTGTGAAGGAGGAGGTACAAATTTCATCCTTAAATGTAAAGCAACCACTCATGTTCCCACAGGGAGCTCAGGGGCTCCAGCCACAGGCCCTGCAGAGAGGGAGCTCCCTCGCACTGCTTCTGGTTTCAAGGGCACTCAGGACCTGGGAGGAAAGTTCCTTTGAGTGACTGGTGATTATCTAGAGACCATGTCAAAAGTACAAAACTTATTAAGTGCCAAGAGCTAACGATAGCAAGACGGCAGACTGCATCCCCTCTCTCCATGCCTTTCACTGCAGACCCCTCGTCCTGACAGGATCTACACCCCCTCCAATACATCACAGAAGCAGCCAGTTACTCAACAGCTTATGGCTTCATTCCCACAGCTGCTGACTGCACTATATTCTCAGACTCAGGCAAGATGCATGCACGTTTTATCATTCATAATAAATTGCAATAGACTGAACGTGTGTGTCCCCCCCAAAATTCACATTGAAAGCTATCCCCCAATGTGACACTATTAGGGGCGGGCCTTAGGGAGGTGATGAAGTCATGAGGATAGAGCCCTCACAGTGGGGTTAGTGCCTTATAAAAAGGGACCCCAG
>NC_138385.1:75587602-75608398 GCF_054177405.1 Leptonychotes weddellii
CGAGTCCCACATCGGGCTCCCTGCTCGGCGGGTAGCCTGCTTCTCCCTCTCCTACTCCCCCTGCTTGTGTTCCCTCCCTCGCTGTGTCTCTGTCAAATAAATAAAAATTTAAAAATCTTAAAAAAAAAAAGATTTTATTTATTTGGCAGAGACAGTGAGAGAGGGAACACAAGCAGGGGGAGCGGGAGAGGGAGAAGCAGGCCTCCCGCGGAGCAGGGAGCCAGATGCGGGGCTCAATCCCAGGACCCTGGGATCACGACCTGAGCCGAAGGCAGACGCTCAATGACTGAGCCACCCAGGCACCCCCAAATAAATAAAATCTTAAAAAAAAAGGGGACCCCAGAGAGTTCCTACCCTCTCCCCACCATGTGAGGACATGAAAAGAAGTCAGCAATCTGCAAACTGGAAGAGGGCCCTCTCTAAGAATCCGACCGGGCTGGCACCCTGATCTTGGACTTCTCGCCCTCAAAACTGTGAGAAATAAATTTCTGTTGTTTATAAGCCATCCAGGCTATGGTATTTTGTAACAGCAACCCAAACTAAGACATACATCCATTGTGCACTGAAAAAGAAAAAAAAAAAAGTAAAACTATACATCCTATTAATAGGACAGATGTGTTCTCATATACAAAGAACATCACTACTATGAATGATTACATGGTTAATGATTTATGATGATTTGATTTCATAAGCCAAGACTGTAGCATGTCTCCAAATCTCCCCGACTACAAATGAGCTTTTTCACTTTTGTAATCTGTACCAAATATACCTATGTCTGCTTCTTGCTTTCTTGGGCCATTAGCAGAAAAATCAAAAATACTTTCAGAAGTAGCTCCCAGTATCTTTTTAAAAATACACATACTTCTTGGGGCGCCTGGGTGGCTCAGTCGTTAAGCGCCTGCCTTCGGCTCAGGTCATGATCCCAGGGTTCTGGGATCAAGCCCCACATTGGGCTCCCTGCTTGGCAGGAAGCCGTTTTCTCCCTCTCCCCCTGCTTGTGTTCCCTCTCTCGCTGTGTCTGTCAAATAAATAAAATCTTAAAAAAAAAAATACACCTACTTCTTTAACAGAGAAGCCCATGGACAACGCAGCCACGTCTGGGATTCGCTCTCCTGGTATAGGCCAATTTCCATCTCGGAAAACAACAGACCCTGGTGATCTTAATATACTAAACTCGTTCCCCAAAACACCTGGAAGAAAACAGATTAATAAATGATCAACATCATAAATCTTTTGCACCCGTGTAGAAAATTAAATATAAAACGTTTCCCCATTCTCCACTGACTCAGCATACTACATATTATTGGACAAAATGCTGAATCCCAAACATCAACAAATTCTTTTTCAAAGTACTGCTCTACGAACCAAAGTCCATACATTCTGCTAACAGAGGCACAGTGATGAAACAGGATTCTCCTAACGATCAAGATGCCTTCCTACAGGTGGCCCTTAAAACAGAGGCATTTGGGGTCGCCTGGGTGGCTCAGATGGTTAAGCGTCTGCCTTCAGCTCAGGTCATGATCCCAGGGTCCTGGGATCGAGCCCCACATCGGGCTCCTGACTCAGCGGGGAGTCTGCTTCTTCCTCTCCCTCTGCCTCTCTCCCTGCTCATGCTCTCTCTCTCTGCATCTGTGTGTCTCAAATGAATAAATGAAATCTTAAACAAAAAAAAAAGGGGGCATCTGCCAAATCGGCAAGAATTAGAAATCAATGGCATTTCTCCAGAATTTAAAAAGCAAATGAGGGGCACCTGGCTGGCTCAGTCGGAGGAGCATGAAACTCTTGATCTTGAGGTCGTGGCTTTGAGCCCCATGTTGGGTGTAGAGATTACTTAAATAAATAAAACTTTAAAAAATAAATAAATAGGGGCCCCTGGGTGGCTCAGTCAGTTAAGCGTCTGCCTTCGGCTCAGGTCTTTATCTCAGGGTCCTGGGATTGAGCCCCGTGTCAGTTTCTCTGCTCAGCGGGAGTCTGCTTCTCTCTCAAATAAATAAAATCGTATCAATCAATCAATCAATCGCTAGCAAACAAACCCCTGGCACAGACTAAAACGAAGAAACCTGAAATCTCTAAATTATTTCTGCCATCGACCCTCTCTTCAAAATGCAAATTCATAAAACTCCTAGTATTTCACTCTAAAACTTGAGCAAGTTAGCAAATCTTAGGATAGAGGAGATCTTTCTTGACATCCCATAAGCAAACCCAGTGAAGTGAGAACTGTCAAAGGCAAGGGGCGGGCATGTTACTAGTCAGAATATAAATATTGCAGACTCTAGAAGCCAAGTAGTCTAGAATCCAATGGGTGTATCAAGAGGCTGAGAACAGGTATTCTGTAATAATAAAGCCAACAAGTCTAGAGGTAGGGAGCCTGAGATTAACAGAGCAAGGATGAGAATAAAGGGCCTATTTGATAAACCCTCCAAGGATGAGGTATCTGGCCTCTTCAGCCATTTTGTGTAAACCCAATGATGTCTAGCTCGCACAAAGACAAGTAACTTATGGAAACTTTCAGATTCCTACGAAAAGATCAGCTCCGAGTCCAAAACAAATCTTGGCCATGCTTACCCAGTATGGGAAAATTAGACTTTATTTAATAAAGCATCATTGTTATTCTCTTGACCTAAGGAAAGTACCACTTACAGGGTATGGGAATAAAGTTAGAAGCAACAATAGATGTTTTGGTGTTGCAGTATTGAGAGTAAATAAAAGGCCTCAGGATGGTGCTGATACAACATGAAGAGTTATGAGTTTCAATTCAGCGCAGCTGCCAGAGCAGGAATTTCCAAAATGTTCTAGCCGAAGGCAGGCAAAAAAAAAAAAAAAAAAAAATTAGCGGAACGGAAGGCTGTCTGTAACTGATAGACATCTTGGTTCACTACAGTAGTGGTTATTGCAAACGCTAAGGAAAATGGGGCAGCAACAGTCCTACACTTTCCAAGTACCATACACTAATTTGAAGAACCATATTTGGATCTGGAGATAGTCCTGTTTTGCAGCAAGGCCCTAGTCACTCAGTCCCAGCAAGGAGAGCTCTGCTGAATTACTCTGCCCCAACACTGTAGGTAGAATGCCCACTTCGGTGCCTGCACCACAGTCCTGCGGGAGCCTCGGGCTTTAGAAAACCTTACTGCTGGGGCCTCCTAGACTGAGACACTGCTGCTTAAGCCAGGTTTCCCCTGGAGACCTGACAGGAAGTCACCCATTCCCTACCACAATACAACCAGTCAAGGGAGACGCTGCCTCAACTTACAAACCCGACGCCGGCCAGCAGCCATCTCCGCCGTCCCTACCTTGCAAGCCCCCGGAAAGGCCACTGCAGTACTCAACTGAAATGAGCTTCCCGACTTCTTGCAACTTCTTTTATCACCCCTGCCTCAGACTTACCAAATAACCTCACCTCCAGCTTCGAAAGAGAGCACAGGAATCCCGCCCACTGCCTGCTTCCTCTCCCCACCACAAATTTATCTGCACCAGCCCCTGGCCTTCTCTCCTCTCCCTCCAGATGCTGGCTGGGCCGTCCCTCCTCCAGTCTAACATCATCCCCGCATTCAGCCTTCTTAGGGGCCTTCATTCACTCACCTATTAGTCATTCAGTGTTTATTACACGCTGCTACTCCGGGAAGACAAGGATCAGGAGCTAGGTGGCTATGCGGTTGTATAAAAGCTGGCCCTGTAGAATAGAAGCTCCACGAGGGCAGGGATTTCAGTTTGTCTTGTTCACACAATATCCCCAGGAGCTGAGAACAGTGCCTGACACATGGGTGCTCAAGAAATAGTTGCTGAGGGGCGCCTGGGTGGCTCAGTCAGTTAAGTGTCTGCCTTCGGCTCAGGTCATGGTCCCAGGGTCCCGGAATCGAGCCCTGTATCGGGCTCCCTGGTCTGCAGGGAGCCTGCTTCTCCCTCTCCCACTCCCCCTGCTTGTGTTCCCTCTCTCGCTGTGTCTCTCTCTGTCAAATGAATAAAATCCTTAAAAAAAAAAAAAAAATTTGCTGAGTTCATGAATGAAGCCACGCCTCATGCTACCAACTTCCCCTTTCCAAATGGCTCTTTCATTTCCTAAAAATACACTCTGGGTGCTCCCATTCTAAAATGACGATCACAAAACCCCTGCTTTGGTCCTACCAGCCTCGGCTTCCCTTCAGAGGAAGGATCCTGGAAGAGCAGCCAACGACCCTTAGCTTCTCTACTTCTTCATCTCAGATTACCACCCAACCCATCGCTCCCAACTCTACCGTGCCACCGAAATGCCTCACCAAATCCAAAAGACAATTCTCAGCCCTTAATTTATTTAACTTCTCAAAGCACCTGATCCTGGGCAACTCCCTCCTTAAAAGTCTCCGCCCTTAGCCCTGGTGAAACCCGGGCCCCTGGTTTTTGTTTTTGTTTCTCCCTAGTCCCTCTGGCAGTTTTCCGTTTCTTTCCCTTCCATCCCTTAATGCAGAGAGGTCCAAACTTCTTAGATTTCAACGCTTTGGGTACAAAATTTGAAAACAGCCCCAATATAGATATATTTATTTATAAAGTACACACTTGTAGAATAGACTGTACCTTCATAATATATTTCAAAGCACACAAAAACAAATTTTTTAAAAAGGATGAGATACTTGTGTAGTATTCTTCCCAATTTAATCATGAGAAAACATCAGATAAACCCAAATTGATGGACATTCTACAAAATATCTGATCGTTACTACTAAAAAAAAAAAAGATTAAAAAAAGCTATAGATGGAAGTTCTAGTACCTTCTTCTGGCATCCCAAGAGATCACCTAGCATACTCCACTTTTGAGATCTGAGGGCTCCATTCTTGACCCTCACTGCTTTCCTATCCTATATCCCTCTCCCTGGCTGAGCCTATCTACTCCTCAGGCTGCAAACACCAAAAACACAATGGCTCCCAGATTTTTATTGCCAGCCTAGATTTCCCTTGAGCCTTAGACCTACATATCCAACAGCCTGCTAAGCAGTTCCTTCTAAGTCCCATGGGTCCTTCAAACTCAACAGGTTCCGAACTGAACTGACCATCTTTCCACATGCTCCTTCTGCGTTCTCTATCTCCAAGGATGACCCCATCCTTCAGGCAGCGGCTCACACTGGTCATCTTTAAATCTTTCCTCAGCACCACAGCCAATCAACCACGGAATTCTGCCCATTTTTTTTTTTCCTTCTTATCTCACAAATCCTTTCCCCTCCAGGTCCAGTGCACACTCCCAGTCCCTTTCCAGGCTTGCTAGAACTGGGTCACCTTACGACCTGTCACACCTCTCTGAGCCAGCCTTTCTAGCACCTTTTCAAAATACAGGTATGTTCATTCACCCATCAGCTTAACCACCTTCACTCGCTGCCCTGAGCTTTTGAGACAGAACCCAAAACATAACACCCAAGGAACCTCACCAACCTTACTTCTGGGAGCTCCCCAACTTAACCCTTATACATTCTAGCCCCACTGAACTATTGGCTCTTTTGCTCTCACATCTCTGTGCTCTTACACAGGCCATTCTGTCTAAACTTCCCCCCCACCCCAACCTTTTTCATATATTTGCCCATGAGGCATCTCCCCCCAGGGAATTTTCCCTCCGCCTCCCCATTCTGGGCTAGGGGGTAAGTATCCCTCCCTTTGGGAACTCCCACCGTACTATGCTGTGATCCATGAACGGTGGATGGAATCAATAAGGGAAAAAATAAATAGGTCCTACTTTTGACTTCTGGGACATCACTGACCACATCAAATCCCTCTTCCACATGACACTCTGTCAAATTCCACATGTTTGCCCTTGGCCTTTCCTCTCCAGGGTAAACATCTGAATTTTTTTCAAATACTCATGACATGGTATTCATAACCCTAGTTCCCTTCCTCTAGTTCTCTCTCGGCTTTAGTTAACACCAGTTTAAAGGACTTATTTATTTCCTCAAATAGAGAAGTCCAATCTGTTAGAGATGTTTTCCACTAAATTAAACTTAGTCACTATGGAAAACAGTAATTTAACCTCATGTGACAAGACCAAGCACCGTAGAAACTGAAAAGATCAGATTCCAAGCCTGCATGAACTAGACTATTCTAGTTAGGAAAGCATGTTCAAACTGTGTACAGAAGCAATTACTTTGCCTCAGACCAAAACAAACAACCCCTAAACCTCACTGAATCAAAACAGTATCAGTCAACATTAAAAGATGGAATTTCAACAGATATTCAGTTAAATCACAGTATCAAAGGGAAGATTTTTAAATTTCAAACACTGAATTTAAAATGAAAGAAAAACACCCCTCAAAATAACTTACTAGATGGATCAGGACGACCCTTCTGGAGCCAGCAGCAGAAATGAAAGAACAAAACCTTAAAACCTTGGGGATGTGAAAATAAGTGTAATTACCATCAACACACAACTCTGAGCACACCTCCAGGGATGGAGAAGACCTGCAGATTTCAAGAACGTCAGTGGTCTACATACACTCATGCAGAATTAAACCACCATTCCAGGGACGCCTGGGTGGCTCAGTCGGTTAAGCGTCTGCCTTCGGCTCAGGTCATGATCCCAGGGTCCTGGGATCGAGTCCCGCATCGGGCTCCCTGCTCCGCGGGGAGCCTGCTTCTCCCTCTGCCTCTGTCTCTCTCTCTGTCTCTCATGAATAAATAAATAAAATCTTTAAAAAAAAAACAACAACAACAAAAAAAACCACCATTCCAAAAGTGGGTCAGGTCATCCCAACCCCTCACACACATTTTTAAGCTATAGGTTTTAAACAGACAGCCCCGTTTCTCCAAGTTCTCAACTTGGCCTCTTGTTCGCCACTGTCTGAGCCTCCTATCCAGGCCCCCCATCATTCCCACGCAGGCGCATTTCCATCACCTGTGCCACAATACACATAACGGAAAGACCCATGCTTTGGAGCCAGCTGATCCGGGTTCAATTCCAGCTTTGCTGCTTACTACCTGCGTGTTGTTGGATAATTTATTTAAGCTTGATCACCCTGTAAATCGAGGATGATGTCCTCTTCTAAGGACTACTGTAAAATTAAATGAATTAAATGATACACAGTAAGAGGCCAAATATTAGCGGACTTGCTGAACACTAGGGAACCTAGGTTCCACTCTGAAAGCTACCATTTACTTAACATGTGACCCTAAGAACGTGACTCACATCTTAGTTTCCAAATCCTTAAAATGGAGAACCTTGACAAACTACTCAGAGGTACGCTGAATTTGCCTTTAGAAAGAATCCTACAAAAACAATTACCCCATCTCCAACTTTTGTATTCTGAAACATAAGGGAGGAGACGTCACCAATTACTGATGACAACCGCTAGAAAGGAAGACACCAGAAAAATGCAAGGAAACGCAGCATCTGATGACAGCTCAGAGAAGTCTGCTTTCCCTTTCTCGCGGAGGGCTGCGGTTCCACAGTTAATTGGGAAATGCACCCCCGTGCCTCCGGAGCCGGAAGAGACCGGCGGCGGAACCCGCGGCCGCGCCTTCCTGGAAGAGGCGGAGGGTGGAGGCCGGCTCAGGTGCCCCCACGCAGCCCGACCCCGCCCCGGCAGCCCGCCAGGCCTGCCGCCACAGGTCGGTCCGACGAGAAGGCCGAGAGGAAGGCGGCTGGGGCGAGGCCGCCGCCGGTTGCCCGCACTGCGGCACTCGCCCCGCTGCCGCCCACCTGCGGCCGCCTCCAACCCCCCGAGGCTCCCGGCCACCCCGAGCGCGCCCCGGCCGCCCCGCCCTCACCCGCCGCCAACAAGGACAGGAGCACCACGAGCGCTGCCATGGTCCCGCGGTGGCCGCAACAGCAAAGGGCGGCACGGACCGGGACGGCGGAACGCGAGCGACCACCGCAGCCGTAGGGGGTGACGTGCTCCGGCTCGTCCCGACTGCCGGAGACCGCCCCGTCGTCGCCTCCGCTGGGACGGCTGCCGCCTTCTCCACCAATCGCCAGCTACGTCGCGGCCTACGGGAGAGACGTAGGCTGGGGAACGTCAGCCTCGTGGGCGGAGCCTAACGTGATGGATGGAAGGCCCTGCCAATGGTAGGCAGCGACTGGAGAGCCGGGCAGCTCCGCCCCCCGGCCCGTGACCACCAGTCACGAGGTGGAGCGTAGGGCCGGGTGTCGGGGTGTGGGGGATGACGGAGCTTGTGGAAGGATCCTGAGTACCCACGGGGTGGGGCTGCCTCCCAGGTGCGGACCCCTTGGCCAATCTCCAGTGATGGTCTCCAACCGGGGTGTCTGTGTCTTTCCCGGTGGCTTGGCTCCGCCCCGCTACGGGTGCAGCTGTGGAAGCTGCGGGGCTGGTTTGGAATTCGTTCTAACAATTGCACAGATGCTGAGCATCTGCTGGGTGGAAGCCAGGCGCCTCCGGGAGTCCCTGCCCTCCAAGCAGGAGTGCCAGATAAAACACAAGACGCCTAGTTAAATTTGAATTTCAGATGAACCATGAATACTTTTTAGTATAAATATGTCGTGAATATTTCATGGGACATGCTTATACTTTAAAAAAAAAAAAAGGTATTCGTGGTTTACCTGAAATTCACATATGACTGGGCGTCCTATATCTTGATTTGCTAAATCTGGCAACCCTATCTCCTAAGACTCTCCTCTCCACCAGGAGTGACGGGACAAGAACATTAATTACTTCCTTCATCCATTTGCTCAGTGTTACGTGAGGGCTAGACCTACTAATTAGACCAGGATCCTCTCTTCCGACTTTTAAGTTTTTTTGCCTATGATATATTTTCTTATATTTAAATTTTAGTTAACATACAGTGCAACATTGGTTTCTGGAGTAGGATTCAGTGATTCATCATTTACATACAATAACCAGTGCTCCTCATGTGTTTTTTGGAGTAGCGTTGTTGGGGTCCAGAGCCGTGGGCCAAGAAAGAATTCTTGAGACTCGGGTGCAAAAACGTGGTTTTATTAAAGCAGGGGAATAGGACCCGAGTGCAGAAAGAGCTGCTGCCCTGGGATTGTGAGGAGCGACTGATTATATACTATGGAGTTGAGGGAGGTAAAGAGAAGGGAAATTCCCAAAAGGATATTCATACGCTAAAGAAGGCTCAAGAGATAGTGGAGGCCTTGCTATTGTCAAGCTAAGGTAGTTTTTCCCTCTAGCAAGGCATCAACATTAAGATAGAAGGGAGCTTCCTTTATACTTAGCCTGCCTCAAGTATTTGTCAGTGGGCTGCAGGTTATAAGGACCTTTAATTTTATCTACATTTCCTTCTGCCATTGTCTCCCACATCAGTCACAAGTTTTTTGCCTATGATATTAAGCAAGAAGTGACACTGTGTAGCATCCAAGATCAGAAAACAATGCCCCGGCCCATGACCTTGAAAGATGTTTGTGGTTTCAATATGCAAGTACAGGAGAGGGGGTGGTTCTGGCAGGTAGCAAAAACTGTACGGTGCAGCATGGAGAAATCCTGTCAGTTGAGCATTAACTGTTAAATTTAACCAAAGAGGAGATTATATGGGGGAGGGGCACATAGGGCTAAAATTTTCAATTAGGGACATGTTTATTGAGAATGTTAAATGTTAAATAAAAAGAACTACACATCAACTGACAGGAAATGGGGAGCCAATGAAGGTGTCTGAGCTTTGTAAAGTGCACAAATGCCAAGACAGACTTGTTGGGGGGGAAATGCCCTACTGCTTACACAGTTTCCGGTCTGTTTTCTTCTTGGGATTAACTGAAGGAGAAAATAGGAGATGGCTTGAAAGCGGTGATCCCAGGAGTTTCTCAGGTAGCAGACCTACACCAGGAAAAACTTGCCCAACTCAAAACAGGAATCAGAACACTCCCCAAATACTCAGTTTTGAACTTTCTAGAACCCACTATGCTTACCAAAGCCACTCTCAATTTATGGAATGGAATCTGGATCTCCTCATTCAACTTCAGGAAACTCTTGACTCAAATTTGCATTCTTTCAGAGAAGGATTTGCACAAATATGACTTTTTTTAAAGTTTTTATTTATTTAAGTAATCTCTACACCCAATGTGGGGCTCGAACTCACGACCCCAAGATCAAGAGTCGCATGCTCTTCCGACTGAGCCAGCCAGGTGCCCCTGTACAAATGTAACTTTAAACAAATCTGAAAGAAGAAGGGATAGTTTTCCATTAGGAATGTGAAATTATTAGATTACCAAAAATGTCTAAAGTAGCTAATTTCCAAAGCATCAACTCTGAAATGACTGGCTTGGAAAAAAAAAAAATCAGTAAGAATTTAATCATTTTTAAAAAATTCATTTTTAACCATGATGGAGTCATTTCTCTTTACATCAACTAAAATTTTATTCTTTGTCCATCTTGCTGCATATCCTAAAACAGATTCTAAACCAAAGGACCTGAGTTTGTCTAAATAAACCTTATTTAGGGGCATAATCAACTAAAAGTGGAGCAGAACTCCTGCCATTTCATCCAGCCTAAAGAAACAGGAAATGGAGTGAATTTTTCTATTCTTGAAAGAGTTCTAGAACATTCTTATTTCTTTTAACTTGAAGAAGACCAAAACTATTATAGACAGGAACATAAAATCCCTCTTCTTTCCCCTCCCCGCAAGAAAACCTCAAAGTCTCTTTTATACTCTTTGTCTTGAGAAATAACAGCCTTTTTTGAGCTAGGGGTGAATATCTTAGCCTTTAAATCTAAAGCCCCCCTTTCCTCAGAGGTCTCCAAGGAGCATCACTGTTCCTTATAGCCTTGGAATTCAGCAAGATAAACACTGTAGGAAGCTTTCTCTTTGTTTCATAGATTGAGAGATTGAAACCTGCGGAAGGGCATATGTACTCAAGGTCACATTTTGGAATCGTCAGCAGTTCTGCTTCCTATATGTAGCCCTCCTGATTCAATCTTTAGCGCTCAGTAAACAATCGGTGATGTGCGTGTGGTTAACTTTTTCACTGAAGCGTTTAGAGGTGGATTTGTGTGTGGCAGGATAATATATGAAGTAATGACCCACATTTAGCCTAAAAGAAGCCTCCTCCTCCACCTTTATCACACCTCTCCTCCCAGGCCAAATAGCCAAGACTCCTGTCGTTCATTGCCCCGTGGGGGGGATTCTCAGAGAAGAACTAGGAAACAAAGATGTCAAATTCTTGGCTCTTGAGTTTTAAAAGGAGAGGTCCAGATACAAGATTTGAAAGAATACACAATTCAGTTTGTTTCCCTAATTCTGTCCCCCTGCCCCATGAATTCCAGGAGTAAGTTCTGAGTGATCCCCAGAGGCAGCATTGAGATGGCTTGGTTCCTGCCAATCAGCCATCAGGGAGCCCTGTGGAGGACAAGATCATGCCGTGCCCCTGCCGCTCAATTAAAATTAAGAATTTCTTTTCAAGGGCGCCTTGCTGGCTCGGTTGGAAGAGGGTGCGACTCTTGATCTTGGAATCATGAGTTCGAGCCCCACGATGGGTGTAGGGACTACTTACATTTAAAAAACTTTAAAAAAGGGGCACCTGGGTGGCTCAGTCGGTTAAGCGTCTGACTTCGGCTCAGGTCATGATCTCGGGGTCCTGGCATCGGCCTCTCTGCTCGGCGGGGAGCCTGCTTCTCCCTCTCTCTCTGTCTGCTGCTCCCCCTGCTTGTGCTCTCTCTCAAATAAATAAATAAAGTCTAAAAAACCCACAAAACTTAAAAAAGAAACAAACTGAGGGTTCTAGAGGGGAGGTGGGTGGGGGGATGGGTTAGCTTGGTGATGGGTATTAAGGAGGGTACATACTGAATGGAGCACTGGGTGTTATACGCAAACAATGAATCATGGAACACTACATCAAAAACTAATGATGTAATGTATGGTGATTAACATAACATAATTTAAAAAAACTTAAAAAATAATGTATTTTCAAAAGATACCATATACAGAATGTAAAAGCGGGGGGGTGAGGGGAGAGTAACTCTACAGCAGAGAAACCTGACAAACACTACCTCAGCCAGGTGATCAAGGCCAATGTCGGTAGTTACCAACGATGTTGATGGTGTGTACTCTTGATATGATGTGATGAGAATGGCATTTTACCTATGGCCTACCTCCCCAAACCCATAATCCCAATCTAATCATGAGAAAAACATCAGACAAATCCCAATTGAGGGACATCCTACAAAATATCATACAAAAGTATGGAGAGGCAGCTTTTAGGCAAACAGCCTTGAGCAATGGAATGTGGAAGGGCCCACAGCAACCCCCTTGCTGAATACAGACAGGACCATCAGGCGACTCACCTCAAGATATCCGTAGGCCCTAACTGACCAATGGGCTACTTGCAACCAGGCGCAATTACCAGAAAAGGGAGAATTCCGTACACTGCCCTACCTCCTCATCTCCACCTTTAAAAACAGCCCCCTCCCACTGCCTCGTTGCAGACTGTCTCTCCTCTGCCGTCCTGCCCACAGCTCCCTTGCAGTGTATTCAATAAACTTCTGTCTCCTTTGTTCTGCCTCAGGTGCATCCTTTTACCGCTCATGCCACCGGCTTCCACCCAATCGTCACCCCACATTTGGGGGCCCCCACATGATCGGAGAGACACCACATTTAGACACCACAAAGTACTCCTCAAAACTCTCAAGTTCATCAAAAACAAGAACAGTCTGAGAAACTGTCACAGCCAAGAGAGCTTAAGGAGACATGACAACTAAACGTAATTGTGCGTTCCTGGATGGGATCCTGCAACAGAAAAAGGAAATCTGAATAGAGTATGGATTCTACTTAATAATATATCAATATTGGTTCATTCATTGTCACAAATGTGCCATACTAATGTAAGATGTTAATAATAGAGAAAACTGAGTGTGAGGTATATGGGAACTCTCAAAAAGCTTCTCATTTTTCCTCTAAATCTCAAACTGTTCTAAAAAGTACAGTCAGTAAAAAAAACCATAAAGTAAATGAAAATACAAGCCAAAAACTGGGAAGATAAAAGATGAATTGCATCCAGACTACATAAATTATTCCTACAAATCAATAAGAAAAAGTCTGCCTGATAGAAAAATGGGCAACAGATGTGAACAGATAGTTTACAGAAGAGGAAATACAAAAGACCAGTAAACAGATAAGACACTCAACCTCATTAGTTGATAGGGAAATGCAAATTTGAAACCATGGGACATCACAACATACCACCAGATGGGCAAAAGTTAAAAGGTCTGACCATGCCAAGTGTAGGCAAGGATGTGAATCAACTGAAACTCTCGTAACATGCTGGTAGGAGCATAAATTGGTGCAATGATTTTTTTTTAAAAACATTGCCTAATTTATTAAAGTTGAAGATATACATGCCCTATGACCCAGCAGTTCCATTCCTTGTAATAAATATGATATGAATATGCACTTACATGTGCCAGAATACATATATGAAATGCTCATAACATTCATTTGCTCACTGGGGCATCTGAGTGGCTCAGTTGGCTGAGCCACCGACTTTGATTTCAGCTCAGGTGGTGATCTCAGGGTCATGGGATCAAGCCCCATATTGGGCTCCACACTCAGTGGGGAGTCTGCTTCTCTCCCTCTCCCCCCCCTTTCCCCTCCCCCCACGTGTGCTTTATCTCTAAAATAAATAAATAAATCTTTAAAAAAAAGAGAGGGGGCACCTGGGTGGCTCAGTAGGTTAATTGCCTTTGGCTCAGGTCATGATCTCAAGGTCCTGGGATTGAGGCCCACATCGGGCTTCCTGCTTGGCAGGGAGCCTGCTTCTCCCTCTCCCCCTGCCTGCCGCTCCCCCTGCTTGTGCTCTCTCTCTCTTGCTGTCAAATAAATAATAAAATCTTTCAAATAAATAAATAGAGAACATTCATTTGCCTACTATTCATAATAGCCAAAACTGGAAGCAATTTAAATATTCATTAACAATAGAATGGATAATAAATTGTGGCATATTCCATACAATGGAATACTATACCACAATGAAAATTAAGAAATGTAAATAATATATTTTTATATCATATATATTATATTACACATAAATAAGAAGTAAGCAATGTAATTCCATTTATATAAAGTTCCAAAGCAGGCAAAAAGAAAGTATATATATATATATATTTTTAAAGACTTTATTTATTGAGGCACCTGGGTGGCTCAGCTGGTTAAGCAACTGCCTTCGGCTCAGGTCATGATCCTGGAGTCCCAGGATTGAGTCTGCTTCTCCCTCTGACCCTCCCTCTTTAAAAAGATTTTATTTATTTATTTGAGAGAGAGAGAATGAGAAAGAGAGAGCACAAGCTGGCTGGGGGAGGGGCAGAGAGAGAGGGAGAAGCAGACTACCCACTGAGCAGGGAGCCTGATGCTGGGTTCCATCCCAGGGCCCTGAGAGCATGACCTGAGCCAAAGGCAGACACCCAACCGACTGAGCTACCCAGGTGCCCCAAAAGTATATTGTTTAGGTATGTAGCATAGGCATTCAAATTATATAGAAAAGCAAGGAAGTGATTACCATAAAAATCCAATAATGGTTACCTGTGGGGTGGTAGAGAAAGGGATGTGTCTAAAAGGGACATGCAAGGGGCACCTGGGTAGCTCAGTCAGCTAGGCATCAACTCTTGATTTTGGCTCAGGTCATGATCTCAGGGTCCTGAGATAGAGCCTTGAGTTGGGCTCCATGCTTAATGCAGAGTCTGCTTGAGATTCTTTCTCCCTCTGCCCTTCCTCCTGCTTGTGCTCTCTAAATAAATAAATAGGTAGATAGATAGATAGATAAATAAATAAATAAAATCTTTTTTAAAAAAGGGGGACATATACAAGGCTTTGGTGATGCTGGCCATTTCTGAATGACCTGGATGGTGGTTGTTACACTAGTGCTCATTTCATAATTATCCATATTCTGAACATTGATGTTGTACGTTTGCATGTTATATTTTACAATAAAAGGTTTTAAAAATCTAGTTTGCTTTTTTGGATCTTGAGAAAGTGTATCTTCCTTTGACTTGATAAGAATCATTTATATGTGATTTCAATGTATGTTTGGAGAATCTTGTGTTTACAACACAAGTCTTCAGTGAGTGTGGAAGTTTCCAAAGAAAGGCCAGAGTTAGGTTGGCCTGGTAATGACTGTCTTCCAAGACATTTTAGAGGTGTTATCTATCATGGGAATTTACCATAGGACAGTATCTAGGCCTTGGCCTGCCAGCCTGAGAACCCCAGTTCCGTCAGTGTCTCAGAGGGAGTCTGACTGCATGACATTGACCTAAAACAATAAACTCAAAAGATCTTACTGTAGAAAATAGCATTTTGTTCACTTACAATGAGATAGAAGTATGTGGTAGTCTACATATTCATGTCAACCTGGTCAGTGTATTCTCTCCAAAAACGGAAGTGACACAGGAATTCTAGTTACTCAAAATCAACTTGGTGAGCATGCAATCAGAGCAAATATTTAATGCATGGTGCTCTGTTGTACCTATCTCTACAGCTAGAATGTACTCCCTGGGCAGGCTGGATATTTGTGTCAGACTGACAGGACACTGGAATAAGCCACCTTTTTGGCATAACTGCACAGACCATACCTTTCCATTCGAGAGAGCTCCCCACCCCCTTCTTTGGTCCCTACCATGTTTGTTTTTCCTGATTAAACCTTGACTGAGACATGGCGATCTTCTTTCCAAGCTTTCATGGGCACTTCCTCTCACTGAGCCACTGGATACTGACTACAGTGACTCTGGATAGTTCTCTTCAGCTCCCCCTGAAAAACCTAATCAAAAGCACTAGGTTCTCTGAATCTATGAGGATAGAAGTCAGAATATTCATTATCTCTGAGGGTGAGGGAGGTAGACTGAGAAAGGACCCAGGGGAACTTTCTGGGGTGATGGAAACGTTCTCTATCTTGATCTGGATGGTAGTTACATGGAGGATACGCACAGATGAAAATACAACAGGCTGTTCACTTGAGATTCATGCATTTTACATGCAAATTACACCTAAAGTATTTTTAGCATATTCTCAGTTTGCACCTAGTGGATGATCATATTTAAACCAACATGAATAAGAGCCGTTGTTCGTTTAGTTTGTTCATTCACTCACTCATTTATTCCTGTATCCAACGTTGTGCCTTTACAAAGTGCTCTGTGACCTCTGGGCTCTGCTAACTTGGAGCTGAATCTTGGGGAAATAAGCCGAGAATTTGTATCCCATTTGAGGGGGGAAAGGGGAAAATGCTTCCTTTCATATATTTCACCTCCATGTTAGCAGGGACCCATGTTCACAGAGCACATTGTAAACATAACATTGGATGTATGAATGAATGAATGAATAAGTGAACAAATTAACAAATGATGGCTTCTATTTATCTATGAAGAATGAAATTGAGGGAATCTTCTGCTAATGAAGTGATCACAGTAAGTTCAACTTCCAGGTAATTACAAAGGCAAAAACAGGGCAAGACTTGGGTGCCTGGTTGACTCAGTCAGTGGAGCATGCGACTCTTGATCTCTAGGTCATGAGTTCAAGCCCCATCCATGTTGGGGGTAGAGATTACTTAAAAAACAAACAAACAAACAAGAAACCAGGGCAAGACCATGCCTCAGCCACAAGTATTTTCAAGACAATCTCTGGAGCTCACAGGAGCTGGTTGGGATGCTTGATCACCTGAACAGACCCTTGGTCCTCTATTTCTCCTATCACCTCCCCTTCTGTCTTTTCTGCCTTTCCCATCCCACTTCGGACCTATGGGCCACCCCTCCTCACTCTTTCTCTTTACCACACCCTGATTCCCTTTCCTCTCTCTCTTCTCTTCAACGTGTAGGACAAAGACCTGGTCCTGGATCCATGTGGCTGCCTACCTTCTCTTCCCATCACGGGCTGCTGACTGCTGCTGTGGAAACTCCCCTACCCCTAAGACTGGCTCTCAGCTGAGCCCTCCAACCTGCCTGACCATCCTTTCCTCTGACCTAGTCACTGCCTTCCTCCCTTCCTCCCCCACCTCTACGGCTATTTAAGGCTTCCAGCAATGTCTTTAAGCCCCTATCCACCCTCCAATCCCTTGGGAGACCACAGTCCTAGCTCCAGCCAGCTGTCGGGCATCCATCGTCCTGACCATAAGGGGAAAGAGTCTAGACTGAGAAGCGTGAATTGGTCATTACTGATCCATTACCAGCATCAGGAAACCAACTGTGCTCTGTCTCCTCTCATCACCCCTGGCAGCTACTTCCCCTTCTTTATGAATGCGATGACTTATGAATGAAAAATCTCCAGTCTCCAGATACCCTCCTTTACCCTCGGGAGGGCCCCCCCAAGAACCCTGCACACGGCAGCCTGTGGGGCGCCTTGTACTGACCCACCCTCAGAGGTCATTAGTGAGATTAGTGAGAGTGGAGAGAGAAGCATCTGAGCTTGGCTCTGCACTGTTGTGTGCTCACACCTGGCCCTGCCTGGGTCTTAAGTTTCCCGTGCTAGGTGTGGTGCCGGGTTTGGGGAGAGAAGTGTGGATCAGACTCAGCCTTATGTTTCTAACTCACTCTGTGTTCGGACATTTGGGTTGACTCTCTCTTTCATCCGTTGTCAGACTGTCTCTCAGTCCCCGGTTCAGCTATCCAGTTGCAGTTTATTTGCTTCTTTAAGTACATTTAAAAAAATTTTTTAAAGGTTTTATTTTTAAGTACCCTCTATACCCAACATGGGGCTTGAACTCACAACCCCAAGATCAAGAGTCACACGTTCTACTGACTAAGCCAGCCAGGCGCCCCAGTACGTTTCCTATTTTAGAATAGTTTTAGGTTTACAGACCTAACCCTAACCCCCCATGTCCCATATCCAGTTGTTAACATCTTATTTTCCTGTGGTATATTTGTCACAACTGATGAACCAATATTAGTACATTATTATTCACTAAAGCCCATACTCCAGATCCCCTCACTTCTTACCTAATCCAGCTGGAGCTTTGATTTCTTTCCTTCCATCCTCTTCCCCTGAATTTTTTTTAAAAGATTTTATCTATTTATTTGAGAGAGAAAGAGAGAGAGGGAGCATGAGTTGGGGGGAGGGGCAAAGGGAGAAGCAGACTCCTCGAAGAGCAGGGAGCCCGATGCAGGACTCAATCCCAGGACTCCGGGATTATGACCTGAGCTGAAGGCAGCCACTTAACCGACTAAGTCACCCAGGTACCCCTCTCTTCTCCTGAATTTGCCTTGACCTAGGCCTGATGCTCTGCACCTGAGGCCCCTCTCCTCTCTCAGCCCTGTACATCCACGGTTCTCTCCTCCTCAGCCCTAACCCCAGGATTGAGACCACCAGCAGGTGAACCTGAACCCTAGAAGCCCCAGTGACCTGCACTTCTGACTGGCGCTTGTCCCTAGAGCTATCTCAGTGTTTCCTGCAACCATTGTGTTCTTCCCTCTGGAACTCATGCTAAGTCTAGCCATATCACATTCTACCAAATTGGAATGGTCCTGTACATATTTGGCTTATTCAGAAATCATTTGGTTTCAGGTGACTCATTTACTCACCTTAAGATCTGAACAAAAACAGGGGTCATTTACTGGCAGGTATATAACAGTGTTGGATAAAGAGCTCCTAAGAGCACAGACTCAGTTATTCAACAGCCTGTTGGGGCGGGGCTGGGGTGGGGGGCGCCTGGCTGGCTCAGTCAGAAGAGCATGCAACTCTTGATGGTGGGGGTCGTGAGTTCAAGCCCCATGTTGGATGTAGAGATTACTAAAAAATAAGTAAATAAACTTTTAAAAAAGGCATCGTTCAACTGCTTGTTGGACAAGTTAGTTTACCTTTCAGGGCTCAGTTTCCTCATCTGTAAAATAAGGATAATAGTGGTGTCAACTCCATACATCGGGTGAGGATTAAAGCTAACACACCCTCAACACTTAGAACAGTGTTTGGCACAGTGAACACTCAGTCGTCCTTAGCTATAATGAAGATGATGATGATGATGATAACGGTATCTCTAGGAAGAACCAAGAGGTAGGAAGAGTATTAGGAGCAGTACAGAAAAATAGGAAAGGAGGTTCTTCTCAAATTTTCTTTTAAGGCTACAGGATCTCCCTCTCCCTTGCCCTTCTCTGAGTGTTTGATTCCTTCTGCTGTCCTCTGCAGGCTGGGACATAAGGTAGAAAATGAAACTGAAGTGTCCAGCGTCCCCAAGCTAGGAGACTCGGTGTCAGTGTTCACATTCCAAATTTCTGGAAGAGAGAAACAGAGAACCCCTATCAGGGTGGGGCAACCTCCAGGGGTCCCACAACTGTGGGTATGTGTGCGTGCTCCTGTGGAGCCAACAGATTCTAAGGTTTCCTCTCCCAGGCTGAGCGAGTGGCAGGTTCTCTCAAAAGAGGGTGTAGTAGGGGGCGCCTGGATGACTCAGGGGGTTAAGCGTCTGCCTTCGGCTCAGGTCATGATCCCAGGGTCCTGGGGTGGAGCCCCACGTCAGGCTCCCTGCTCAGTTGGAAGCCTGCTTCTCCCTCTCCCTCTGCCCCCCGCCCCACTCGTGCTTTCTCTCTGTCTCAAATAAATAAAATCTTTAAAAATAAAAAGGGGGGTGTAGTAGTTATCTATTACACCCCACAAGTAACCCCCAAACTCAGTGGCATCAAACAACAATACTCATTTATTATCTCTCAGGGTTTCTGGGAGCATTTGGGAGCAGCTCAGCTAGGTGGTACTGGCTTAGGGCGTCTCATGCCCGCAGTCAGATGCTGGCCAGAGGTGGTATCACGTCAAAGACTTCTACGTTCCCGTGTCTGGCGCCTGGGCTGGGAAGACTCAAACAGCTGGGGGCTGGAACAGGGCATCTCTCTATTTCTACATGGTCTCCCCACATGGACATTCCAGCATGGCAGCTTCAGGGTAACCAGCTGTCCTATATGGGGACTCAGGACTCCAATGGCTCAAGTATGTGTCCCAAGAAGGAGAGAAAGCCCGATGGAAGCCCAATCACCTTCTAGGATCTAGCCTCAGAAGGTCACTGAACATCACTTCTTTGCTTATTTGTTTGGGCAAGGCAGATAGAAAGATCTGCGTAGGTGTAAGGGGAGGGAACAGAGACACGACCCCCCACCCCTCTGCCTGTCAGTGGAGGCCTGTCGAAGTCACATTGGACGAAGAGCCGGTGGGTTGGGATATTTATTGGCCTGGCCATCTTTGGAAAATACAACCTGCCACATGGGGTTTGCATACAGATTAGGAGACAATGATTGTCACATCTAATATAATACCACCTCATGTCTTCTACCCAAGAATATATTATAAACATTTCTCCACATAATTATTCTTCTACAATATCCTTTTAGAAGAAGTATGCATTTTTAAAATTCATGTAATCAACTACATACTCATTGTAAAAAAATCAAAATACAGAAATGCATAAAGAAAAAAGTAGATGGTTTCCTCTTCTCTTCCCTCCAATCATACTCCCTAGGGGTAACAATAGGTTTTATATCTTTCTACACTTTCCTCTCTCTCTCTCTCTTTTTTAAAAGGTTTATTTTAGAGAGAGCAAAAGAGAGGGGAGCTGGGGCAGAGAGAGAGCGTCTCAAGCAGACTCAGTGCTAAGTGCAGAACCCGATGTGGGGCTCGATCTCACGACCCTGAGATCATGACCTGAGCCGAATCCAAGAGTCTGTCGCTTAACCGACTGCACCACCCAGGGGCCCTGTATCTCTCTCTCTTTCTTTCTCTCTCCCTCTCTTTTAAAGATCTTATTGTTTTAAGTAATCTGTACACCCAACATGGGGCTCGAGCTGACAACACCGAGATCAAGAGTGTGTGCTCTACCAATTGAGCCAGCCAGGTGTCCCTGTAGTACACTTTTTTTTTTAAAGATTTTATTTATTTGGGGCACCTGGGTGGCTCAGTCGTTAAGCGTCTGCCTTCGGCTCAGGTC
>NC_138385.1:75608498-75622015 GCF_054177405.1 Leptonychotes weddellii
ATTTATTTTTTGACAGAGAGAGAGGCAGCGAGAGAGGGAACACAAGCAGGGGGAGTGGGAGAGGGAGAAGCAGGCTTCCCACTGAGCAGGGAGCCCGATGCGGGGCTCGATCCCAGGACTCCGGGATCATGACCTGAGCCGAAGGCAGACGCTTAACGACTGAGCCACCCAGGCGCCCCTATACTTTAAATATAGGCAGTGTGTTATGAATGTGTGTGTTGTTGAGTTTACGCTCTGCTTTCCAAAATGGGCTCTTACTGTTGAATTAAGAAGTATTCAAGGTATATGGATCAGCTGAACTATTTTAGAGACGCTCCTCATACTTGCACAAACAGGGTGGTTGAATCTAGGCAGGCATGTGGCCTGGGCTCAGTGGCACCTAAGGCTTGATCTCTAAAGGGGCCTTATCCAGCCGTGAATTTGGACATTCTGGTTGCTTGATGCTGCCTCCAAGGCTAATGGAATCCTGCTTCTAGAATACTACAGTCTTCGCCTCAAATGAACCTTGAACGCGAGGACCAAGCTGGGACTCCTTTGCATACACAGAAGAGGTCGTGCTGCTATTGCTAGGTCTGCTTGTTAATACATACCTGGCTGGTTTGGGCCTGAGACCTACTCTCCTTAAAAGCTGGTGGCAAGGGGCGCCTGGGGGGCTCAGGCGGTGAAGTGTCTGCCGTCAGCTCAGGTCATGATCCCGGGGTCCTGGGATCGAGTCCCACGTTGGGCTCCCTGCTCAGTGGGGAGTCTCCTTCTCCCTCTGCCTCTACCCCTCCCTCCCCTCCCCCCCCCACGCTTTCTCTCTCTCTCTCAATAAATAAATAAAATCCCCCCCCAAAAATAAATAAAGCTGGTGGCAAGGTGAGGCATAAATAGGCCCCACCTGCCTCAGATTAATGGCTGGAGCAAGAGAGCCTCATGTGAGTGCCTTGACCAGATTGGCCTTGGTCAGTTCACAACATTATGGATGTATCATAATTTAATTTTCCAAACCTGTCTCAACAGACATTTAAAATGTTTCCAATGTTTTGCCTTTACATGAAATGCGGCAGGACCATCCCTTTAACAGCATATCTGCGCACATCTTTTCAGTAATTGTATATTTCATTGTGTGGATGCCCCCTAATTTACTAATCAAATCCCCTATTTTTGTATCTCAGGTTTTGGCAGAATCTAGATCTGAATTCAGGTCTGGTTGATGGAGAGAAGCCCAAGTCTTTCCCAATACTTCTCGACAGAATTTTCGAGAAGACTGAACCTGGGAGTGAAAGTGCCAGGAGCTGATTGTGGATGTTGCTCTTCTTCCGGTTCCTATGTGGGCATTTCATCCCAGACCTCAATTGACTTTTCACCTCTCGGGGTCCACTTGAAATGATTCTCCACCCTTGTTACAGGTATGATTTTCTGAACAAACACAAGAAATCCTGTTGTTACAAATCTAATTCTCAAACCCAGGAAGGTGCAAAGCTCAGATTGTCAGTATATGGAGTTAAATATAACCTCATGCACTGAGCAATATATTTAACGTCCTAATTAATAATTCAGAGCATCAAGTGCAGTGTGGAATGATATTATGTCTGTCTGCACTGCGTGTTTGTGGGAAAATTTGCTACCCTAACTGCATTACAATCACCTTTCACCCACCAACCAAAAGGCAAACCAGAGACATTTGCCAAGAAGGGGCAAGCATATATTAATGACAAAGGGCAGGAATAACATTATTCTAATAGACCAGTGATAACGCTACTGAATAGGGAGGGAACTTCTTTAAATTCCATTTTCTGAGACAATGGAGATTTTGATGTGGATTTTTGCCTTCATTATAGTGTTTTATAGTCTGTGTTCCTGAGAACTGGGTCAGATTTTGCATTATGTCTGTAATTTATTTTGGAATGCCTGATTTTTACATTCTTAGGCAAGCAGTGTAGATATAATGCCATGTGAATACTAGAGTTTTTAAGTTAGAGGAGGGTTTGTTGTTTTAATTGAAATAACAACTTGGCCCCTCCTTATCGGACATTCTATACATAGTTCAGTGTTACTTAATTTTTTTTTCCTCAGTGAATTCCTCTGTGAATTCCCCTCCTGTAGATTCAATCTTCCCTGCCCCACACAGCTCTTCTCCATGGTCCCCAGACAGCTAAGAGTAAGTTCTATCTTTGTGATTCTCCAGAGTATTTTATCATTCTTTATCTTATACAGCAGGGTGCCTACTTAGTTAGAATTTTAATTTGTTTCGAGGCAGGAGAAGTTGCTTGTTAAAAGCTGTCTGGGTCCTGTTTATAAGTTCATTCAGTACGGTGTTATTTGTAATTGAAAAAGATGGCAAACAACCCGAGAACCTACCAATATAAGACTTTAGGTTGAACAACTTACAGTGTATTCACACTTTGGAATACTCTGCAGCTGTAATAGGAACAGAAAGCCCCCTGGATTGATTATCAAGATTATACTGTAAAGTGAAAAAAAAAATCAAGGAGCCAAGCACTGTGTATTGTATGCTATCATTTCTGTAAAAAGGAGGGGAATATATGGAGAGAGATATATATTGGCTGGTATGGACATGAACTGTTTCTGGAGGAAGCACAAGAAACTGATAAAACTGGTTGTTTGGGGGAGGATCTGGGTGACTGAGAGCGGGTTGGGGGGGGAGAGTTTCTCTACATATCCTTTGGTATCTTTTGAATGTTGAACCATGCAAATGTCTGAACTGTTCAAAACATAAATCCACGACATGGAAATTAAATAAACAAAAGGAAGACACAACGACACAGGCTGTGGACGAGACAGCAGGTCACCTTGGAATTGACAGACTCCAGTCTAAAGAGATCCTTAAACCACCTCTCTTAGTTATGTAAATGCACGGTGACGGGTAGCCCAGGGGAGGGGTCTAACAAGACCTTTCTTTGTGGCTGGAAGTGGCCAGCCTCTTCCCCAGAGATTGTCCCAGGGCCGGTTGTGTGCGGCTCAAGGGATTCCTGACGTTACAGGGAACTGGGTCTCAGTCCTTCACTTCTGAGACATCTCCCTTCTCTGACGGGTTGAAAGGGTCCTGCTGGGGGTCTGTTGGCCGGAGAGGGGACATGGGAACATTTGGGGAAATGTACCAAGAAGGAAGAAGCTTGACTAGGATCAATACCTTTGGTGTTGGCTGTTGTTGGGGAAGATGGATTCTGGCCAGGGGTGGGGCTGGGCCTGCAAGCTCCAGGTGTGTTGGGGAAATAGGGGCTGAGTGTTTCAGAGGAAAGTAAAGAGCCAGATACTTGATATCCCCGCTCTGGGCACCTATCCCAAGGGCTCCACAGAGGAAGAGGGTCAACCTTCCTTCGAGAGCCACTGGGGCCTAGACAGGAGCTTGATTAGCAGTGAGTCAAGGTGGTTGGACTGACCAAGATCACTGGTTTCCATCGGCAAGACCCCCGGGTAGCCACGGCAGCAAGTAAAGAGGGTACCTGTTGGGGGATGGCTCAGATTCTCTAGTTCTTTCTCCTCCAGGTGTTTGGAAGCAGGACCGCAACGGAATTGGACTGGCCTTTTGGATAATTCACCAGAAGAGGAGCCGCAAGAGAGACACTGGGCTTTTTATTAATCTGGGTATGTGGACCCCCAAGCAGTCAATTTGAATATGTAAGTGACTTGAAGGGGAGCAGAATCTGTCATCCCAAAATATGCTTTGGCAAAAGGGTTACATTAGGCTGATTATTTTTTTTAAGAAACAGCGGACAGAAGAAAAACTTTGAAAACCCAGTGAAAGTTACCGTTTTGTAAGATAAAATTACATGTATAAGGGAACTCTCCATTTGTAAGGGTGTCTCCCTCTCTGTAACAGGATGACTCAATCTCTAGAAACTCTGATCAGTGGAGAAGGCAATGACCTAAAGCTGCACGACGACCATACTCTTGATTACTGTGCTTTGTCCGATAACTTCCCATAACTGACCTTCCCCTCCCCCGACTTTTTTTTTAAAGATTTTATTTTTAAATAATCTGTACACTGAAAGTGGAGCTCGAACTCACAACCACGAGGTCAAGAGTTGCATGCTCTACCAACTGAGACCGCCAGGTGCCCCCACCCCAACATCTTCTTTTGTCTGTAGCAGGAGATGGTATTTAAGGTCATGATTTGGACCATTTGGGGGAGTTACTCAGTTTTCCTGGGTCTCTCCCACGCATATAGGAGGTGTACACGTTATTAGACATGCTTATTTTTCTCCTGTTAATCTGTCTTTTATTATTATTTATTATCTGCCACAAACCTAGAAGGGTAGAGGGAAAATTATTTTTCCTCCCCTACAGACTGAATGATTATTAAGGTGTCATTGTTAATTATTTGAGTAGGGGTGAGATACTGGTATTGCTGTTATGGTTACAAGGACTCCTTGTCTTTAAAAGATACATACTGATGTATTTGTGGATAAAAGAACAGGGTGGCTGAGATTTGCTTCAAAAAAATCCAGTAAGGGGGTGCCTGGTTGGCTCAGTTGGTAGAGCATGCAACTCTTGATCTCGGGGTTGTGAGTTCGAGCCCCATACTGAGTGTAGAGACTACTTAAAAATAAAAACCTTTAAAAAAATTTTTTAAATCCAG
Organism: Leptonychotes weddellii; assembly: GCF_054177405.1. Classification (NCBI taxonomy): domain Eukaryota; kingdom Metazoa; phylum Chordata; class Mammalia; order Carnivora; family Phocidae; genus Leptonychotes; species Leptonychotes weddellii. The sequence continues at coordinate 75,613,084 of NC_138385.1, forward strand.
TAGGGAGGAGGTGGGGGAAGGAAAAAGTGGGTGGGGCATAGAGGAACCGAGATTGGTGGTAAATTGATAGTATAAATTACATTGGGTGGTTGGGTGATGGGTACATGGGGGTTCATTATGCTGTTCTCGCTTCTTTTGTGTAAGTTTGAACGTGTTAAATGTTAAAAACTATATATATATATTTAAAGACAAAGGCCACATGAATTTATTTAACCCCAAACTGGTAAAAACCTGCCCTATCAAGTATGGTCTATACTATTTGTTCCTTGGCTAGGTTGACCTGTTTGATTTCTTCACCCTAGAGGCACCTCCCTGGAGTGAAGAACTTGTCTTCAACATCTCTCCATCTCAGCAACGAAGTTTTTTGCCGGGCACATGGAGGCAGCAGAGGACAGTGGTTAAAAGAAAGAATACTGGACATACCCACAGCTCACATCTGGGTGCGGCCACTTAGTAACTGGGCAAAGTAGCTTCTCTCTGCCTCAGTGACCTCATCCGTCCTCACCTGGGCAACAGCAATAAAAAAACCAAAAAACCATATACTTGAAAGGCTATTAAAAGGATCAGACAAGATGATACCTATGGTATTACATAGTCCCTGATACATAAAAAGACTCACTGTTTGTTATTATTTATCTTGGGCACTCAGAGTATTTACTGAATATGAATGCCTGAATGAATAAAGGTGAGTGAGAGCCAGTATTACTACGAAGTCTATAATTTTGTAATTTGTCTTATTTTGAAAAATGTATTCAATATTTCCTAATGCCCTTAGTTTTAAAGAAAATTGTGAAATTAGTTAAAATGTACCATCTTTTTTTTTTTTAAAGATTTTATTTATTTATTTGAGAGAGAGACTGAGAGAGAAAGCACATGAGAGGGGGAAGGGTCGGGAGGGTCAGAGGGAGAAGCAGACTCCCTGCTGAGCAGGGAGCCCGATGCGGGACTCGATCCCGGGACTCCAGGATCATGACCTGAGCCGAAGGCAGTCGCTTAACCAACTGAGCCACCCAGGCGCCCCAAAATGTACCATCTTTTTAAAAAAATGATAGAACATTTAATTTGGGGGGTCTCATTTATAATAATTGTGGGTGTCCAGAAGAATTCATTCTGAAAACTTATTATTTAGCATATCTATCTTGGTATTCTATAGTCTCAAACTTCAAGGATTTCTTAAAGAGAAATGCAAAGCTTATACTTTCAGCGAATTTATTTTTGAGAAGATTAGATACTTGTTAAACATAACATAGGGATATATTTTTGGCCTATGCTTTGTTAATTAAAAAAGAATTAATTCAAGTAAGAGGCAGCTTTGGAAGGAGGGGACAATGGGGAGTTACTCATCAATGGGTATAAAGTTTCAGTTACACAAGATGAAGAAGTTCTAGAGATCTGCTGTACAACTATAACTAATAACTCTGTATTGTGCACTTAAAAAACTGTTAAAATGGTAGATGTTATGTTAAGTGTTCTTAACACAATAATAATAATAATAAAGACTCAACTTTAAAGCTTCCAGTAGAAGTCTGTCCATTCTTTTTTTTTTTTTAAGTAGGCTCTACGCCCAACGTGGGGCTTGAACTCATGACCCCAAGATCAAGAGTCCCGTGCTCCACCCACTGAGCCAGCCAGGTGTCCCAAAGTCCGTCCATTCTTAAGTTTTTCAGGAAGCAGTAAGCACCAAAAAGTGTTGAGCTAATGAAAATACTTTCACAAACATCAGCTTTCTTAGTCTTGGCCAAAATGTTGCAGCTAAAGAATGCACAACCTCATAGGGGCCACCCCTCTGGTGGAGTCACTGAAGTGGGTTGGGACTCAGCATTAGAGCCTCTAAATGTGATGTTCTCAGTTTACCCAGGGAGAATGTGGCTGTTGTGGATTGAATCATATTAGGTGAACTTGAAGGAGACTGATGGATATAACAACCCCGATATGGCTCTCAGTATGGAAGATACATTGGTGCTTGGTGCCCAGTAGACTGGTTTCAGAAACCTGTATTATCTTTCCTAGGACCCCCTCCCAACCACACACCACACCACACACACACACACACACACACACACACACACACAAGCTTGGAACCTTATCCTTTCTGAACGACCAGGATAGCATCCCTACTCTGCTCTTTGTGCTAGGAAATTGGCCTTTGAAATAAGGCAGCAGTTTTCAGTGACCTATGGCTGCCTAACAAATCATCTTAGTGATTTAAAATAACAACAATCATTTTCTTATTATTCCTCATGGTTCTGGGGGTTCACAGGGCTCAGCAAAGAGGGTGAATAGGAGGGTTAGAATACAAGCATGACTGTAGCCTATAGCCGGGCAAAATTTCTATGTTGATATGAACTGTTCAGAATAGGCAAATCTATAGAGAGAAAGTAGGTTAGTGCTTGCTGGGGGCTGAGGGGACAGGGGAACAAGAGGTGACTGCCAGTGGGTAGTGGGTTTTTTTTGCGGGGGGGTTGGTGATGAAACTGTTTTGGAATTGAATAGTGGTGATGGTTGCACAACTTTGTAAATATATTAAAAAACCACTTAATTGCACACTTTAAAAGGATGAATTGCATGGTGTGTGAATTATATTTTTTTTAAAAAAGCATTCGGCTGTCTTCTGGTTTCCACTATTGCTGTTGGCAACTATGCTGATGTTCTAATTGTCATTCTTTTATAGGTAATTGTGTCCCATTCCATCCCCACCCCTCCTGGCTGCTTTTAGAAACTTCTCGTGGTTTTTTGTGTTCAGGGTTTTTTTGTTTGTTGGGTTTTGCTGTTGTTGTTGTTGTTTTGGTTCTACAGTTTCACTGGGATGTGTTTCGATGTGGATTTCTTTTTATCCTATGTGAATTTGTGGGGCTCTCTGGACCTGAAGATTCATACCTTTCATTAATTTTGGAAAATTGTCAACCATTATCCCCTCAAATATTGCCTTTCTTCCATTTTTCCCTTCCGTGACTTCAATTAAACATTTGTTAGACTGTCTCATTCTCTCCTCCATACCTTGCAATCCTTCTTTGATATTTTTCATCTTTCTTTGCCCCATTTTGGGTAATGTCTTAGAACTTTATATTAATACGTTTAGCCACTTTCTCCACCTTTCCACCTGCATGCCCAGTAACATCTCACCTACAGCACGTCCAAAATTAAACTCCTACCTCCCCCAGCCTCCACCTCCTCCCGCCTCTCAGGAAGTGGTAATTCTGTTCTTCCTGTTACTCAAACCCAAAGCCCAGTGTTATCTTCACCTTTGCTCTTCCCCCTCACACCCGACATTCAGTCTATCAGCAAATTCTGTCTCCTCTACCCTTAGATCTTACGTATAGAGGAGAAAATGTACCCATTTGTTCCAGAAGGAAGAACGTCAGCCAAAATGTGAAAATGGGACCTAATTCCTTAGCAGTAGAGCAGGAAGTAAGAGGAGCGTGTATTTTTTTTTAAGATTTTATTCATTTGAGATAGAGAGAGAGCACAAGCAGGGGGGAGGAACAGAGGGAGAAGGAGAAGCAGATTCCCCACTGAGCTGGGAGCCTGATGCAGGGCTCAATCCCAGGACCCTAGGATCATGACCCGAGCGAAAGGCAGTTGCTTAACCAACTGAGCCACCCGGTGCCCTAGGAGCATGTATTTTTGACTGGGTATTCCTGTCTGGGTTCTGAACACAACTGTTTGATCTACACAGAACATTCTTCCAGGAGGGTTGATCTCCTCAGCAGACCAAAGTATAGACCAAAAAACTGTTTAGGAAGCAGAGAATTAGAACAAACAAATTTCTATCAAGGTATGGAGGTGCAATAGACTGGTGGTCTTCGCTCCAGGCCTCTGTCTAAAGGACTCAGGCCAGTCATCCAGGATTAGTCATCATCAGGCTCCCATCCCAACATCCATCCCTTATGCCCCAGAAATTCTGCTTACATCTGGCCTCTTGCCTCAGTCCTCACCCCATGCCTTGGTTTGTGCCTCCTTATCCCTTTTCAGGACTCGTGCAATGGCCTTCTACCTGGCCTGTCCCCAGTCTCTCTCCTGCCACTTCATCTTCTACCCTCCCACTGGAGTTACTCTCCTAGAAAGACTTGATTTTACGCTACTTCTCTGCTGGAAAACCTCCTTTGGTTCCCCGGGTTTCAGCATCTAATCAAAATGCCTTAGCCTGCCTTTTACACTCCAGCACCCTGTGTTCCAGCCACTCTGAACCTCTACACAACACCTACAACATTTGGTATCTTTAGAGGTGTGCCTTCCTCTGCCTGAAAAGCTCCTCTGCCCCCATCTGCTTAGTAATCACTTACTTGCCATTTAAAAGCTAATTGATATATCACCTCCTCCAGGAAGCCTCTCTGGACTCCAGACAGTATTCCCCTCCCTTATAGGGATGGACACATTATATTGCAATTATGTGCTTGCACCTACCTCACCTGTGACAAGTGAACACTTTGAGGGCAATGACCCTGCTCATTCATCTTTTAATCCCCAGAGCCTAACACGGTGCTGGGCTCATGAAGGATACTCAAAAAGGATTTGATGAATGGATGAAAGCATGAACAAATGAGTGACTATTGGACCATTGCGGTACACTACCATTTGGTGATGCCTAACGAACCTCACCCCTCTGTGTTCATGCCCTTGCGTTCTCCCTCCCACATTGAGTCTGGGCCAAGAAGTGATACCTGTCATTTCAGCTCATTACTCAGTGGGCAGAACCAACCACGTGGCCTTGCTAATTGGAAGATGGAGGGGCAGGGGGTGGCGGGAGAGTGTGATACCAGTGCTCGAAGTCAGAACTGGGTAAACAGTGACAAATTCTAACTCTTTAGCTCTCTTCTTCCTAGATTTCTAACCTTTCTAATAATGAAAATTATTTTTATAGACCTCTGCTTCATATGGGGTCTTCTCACATATATGATCCTTGCAAGAGTACTCTGAGATAGATAGCATTGTCATCATCATATTTTAAGGAGGAGAAAACCAAGACACAGAAAACTTCTCAATCTCTCAGCTAGTTAATGAAGAGGGTGGGGTTCAAGCATCAAAGCCAAGGGCTCTCCTCAAGCACAGCAACCTTGGGCTTGCCACAGTCTGGGCATATCATCATGAAGACATTCCTGAAAGAGCAAATACTGGGAACAGATTGGGCTTGGGCCAATTTTCAGGCAGCCCCAACTTTTCTCTCTCTCTCTCTCTCAACTGATTCACTTAAATCATTACAAAATCCAGAAAGAAAGATGGATGGAAAGAATCTGACTGGCCAGCTTGGGTCATGCGTCCATCCCTGTAATGGGAAAATGGGGTCATGTTATTGGCAGCTGCATGGACAGGAAGGATTCATTCTTAAAGGAAGAGGAGTGCTGTTACCAGAAGATTGGCAGGCGTGCCATACTGGCAAAAATCGGAGATGCCCACCCTGAGTCTGGAATCAGTAAGTGTTACGGATTGAATTGTGTCCCCCTACTTAAAAGATACGTTGGCATCCTAACCCCCAGGACTTCCAAATGTGACCTTATTGGGAGTAGGGTCTTTACAGAGGTCATCAAGTTAAAATGAGGTCATGAGGCTGGGCCTTCATCTAATATGATTGGTGACCTTATAAAAAGGGGACATTTGGACATGGGCACACACAGGGAGAACACAATGGGAACATGAAGGTAGAGATCTGGGTGATGCTTCTACAAGCCAAGGGATGCAAAAGTCTGCCGTAAAACCACCAGAAGCTAGAGGAGAGGTCTGGAACAGAGTCTCCCTCAGGGCTCTCAGAAGGAACCAACCCTACTGGCACCTTGATCTTGGACTTCTGGCCTCCAGAACGGTGAGACAGCGCATTTCTGTTGTTTAAGTCCCCCAGCGTGTGGTACTTTGTGGTACTAATACTCCAGGCTGGACAGAGTAGGATTCTGACAAAGGCTGTATTATCCCTCTCTATCTCTGACCCATTTCTGTCTCTCCTGTGTCCTTTGTCCCTCAGCATCTACATCAAGGTTCTTCCCCAGCCTATCTGTTTCCGTCCAATGTCCAGCCAGCAAGGCCACTGTTCCCAAGCCACTGCTGTATGTGTGTTTGGATCCCAGAATCCTGTTCCCTCCAAATGAAAGAGCAGCTCTCCCCTAAGGAGGGGCGGGAGGGAGCGTGGGTATGTCTGGGCCTTACCTGTGTGGGTTGTCCTCTGTGTCACTCATCTCCGGATGGGCTCTGGGGCTGAGGGGCTCACTAACCCCTGCCTGGTGTGGCTGTGGGGCCTGGGGGAAGGCGGTGAGTAAGAACCTGAGAAGACAAAAGGGGGGGTCTCTGAATCAGGATTTTGATTCAGCTTACTGATGCCCAGAAAGCTACCGTAGGATGAGAAAACCATAGTTTCTAAGTGTCATTAATGTGCTCGAATGCTCTTTGTTTCCCTTGTAAATCTCCTTAGGTTTTGGTAAGATTCTTTTGGACCATTACAATCCATCTTTTTTTTTTTTTTTTAAGATTTTATTTATTTATTCGAGAGAAAGAGAGAGAGCACACGAGCTGGGGGAGGAGCAGAGAGAGAGGGAGAAGCAGACTCCTTGATGAGTGCAGACCCGGACTCAAGGCTCAATCCCAGGATCCTGAGATCATGACCTGAAGTCAGATGCTTAACCACTGGGCCACCCAGGCGCCCCTGGATCATTACAATCCATCTTAAAAAATGCTAAAGGATATGGTGGGGCTAAAAGTGGTGGTAGGAGCAATCTGTGGCGGTGATGGGCAGAGTGGGGGTCCGAATAGCCCACCTGTGGTCTAGAAAGGAAGTTGCAATGTCTGGCTTGGTTGAGGCAAAAGTAAAAGATCCCACAGCCTTCGTCATGGGAACAGCTGGTCAGGGAGCTCCTATAGTGGGCTCTGGGAGCACCTGGAACAGCCTGGTAATCTAGATTCGGACAGAGGCTCGTTTTTTCCTACATGGTCTAAGAGAGGACCCAGCTTAGGGGGAAGCTCGGGGCTGCTGCAAAACTTGGAGCCCAAAGGAGGCAGCTTAGCTTAGTAGCATGGCAGAAATTGCAGCTCTTGGATTGCTCGCTTTTCGTGGTGGCTCTGTCACTCATTAGCTGGAAGACCTTGGTGTGGTGGGTACAGCGATGTGAAGAGGCCAAGGTCCCCCTTCAAGAGAAGATGTGTTGCTCTGACTGTCATCAGCAGTGCTGTTGGCGGATAGCCCTCAGCTCTCGGCCCCTTCAGGGTCTGTCTGGGCTCCAGAGCGCACCTTGCCAAGGTCATGGCCTTCTGGGGCTGGGCCCCCTCTATTGAGTGACGGCTGCCTGAGTGTCAAAATCTGGCCATCTTTGTGCAAAACTCAGGACAACCCAGAAGGGCCTTTCCTGTTCCAGAGCTTCCTGCAGGGGTGACCGAGGCTGTCACTGGGCCTGCATCACAGCTGACTTTGCCCTCTGCCCACTCTCCCCTGTTCCTTTCTCCTTTCCACGGGCCCTAATAAACATCCTGCGTCCTTGCCTCTGCCTCAGAGTCTCCTTCCCTGAGAACCCAACCCTGTGACACTTAGGCCAGTTAATTCGCCTTCCCCAAGCCTGGCTTCCTTCGTCTGTCAAGTGGTTGTGGCAAGCCTTCCCGGAGGCTTGTGACGGAGATTGAATGAGAGACTGTCCGGGCCGTCCTGTTCCAGGCTCCGCCGCCAGGACCGGGGATGGATTCGCATTAGTATGTTTAGAGGCCGGAGGCTGCTAGCTGGAAATGACAGCAAGTTGCTGCAAGGGACTGTCTCCTGCTTTAAACCTGCACCTCACTGAGTGCTGCCAGGCTCCGCGTGTTCCTGGCCAGCGTGTCCCGTGTTTGCCAGAGTCCCTCCCGCTGTGCCAAAGGCCGGCAGTTCAGCGGTGCTAGCGGGCTGTGTGGTGTGACAACCTACAGGGTGGCCCGGAAGGGAAGGGGAGGGCAGGCTGGGGGCCCGGGGTGACCAGCCATCCCTGCAGGAGCCCTTTCTAATCTTGTTGGAGCCCCAGGGTGGGGTAGTGGCCTGGAGTGGAGGCAGGCGAGGTATCTAGGGGGAGCTGTTGTCCTCAGGGGGCTCCAGCAGGACCTTGGTCTTCTGTAAATGCCCTCAATCCCTTTGAATGTAAAGAGAATGTACCCCGTGCTTGAAGTAGAACACATCATTCCCCGCCCCCTGTTTTCAGGATATTTATTGATTTATTTGAGAAAGAGAGAGAGCGCACAAGCAGGGGGAGGGGCGGCGGGGGGGAGAAGCAGGCTCCCCACTGAGCGTGGAGCCCAATGCGGGGCTCGATCCCAGGACCCCGAGATCAGAACCTGCGCCCAAGGCAGACGCTTCACCGACTGAGCCCCCCAGGCGCCCCCCAGGTCATACACTTACGTTCTTTATACACACATGCCAATGTGCATCAGCATCACCTAAACTCCCTTTCAAGTATGGTTTGGTGCCAAGTGTACACGTCACAAAGCAAGAGCAAACAATGTAAATAATAGGGGGCTATTCTGTTCCTGGCCCCCCCCTCCCCGTTTACTCAAAAACTGAGCTGGAGGCCGAAGCCACAAATCTTCTAGTTCCTTCGCTGCTTTCCATTCAAATATGTCTCTCCAGTCTCGCCAAGGTATACCGGTGTGTAGGGCACACATTTTTTCACAGAGTATGGCCCCTGCGTGCAAGCAAACTACTGACTGCATCAGGAGCTCACCCTGAGAGGCAGTGACCTTGCCGTGGAGGATTTAGTGCCAAGCTCTGGTAGGGAGGTTGCTGTCCAAGTCATTTTCTTTTTTTTTTTTTTTTAAAGATTTTATTTATTTATTTGACAGAGAAAGACACAGCGAGAGAGGGAACACAAGCAGGGGGAGTGGCAGAGGGAGAAGCAGACTCCCCGCCCAGCAGGGAGCCCGATGCGGGACTCGATCCCGGGACTCCAGGATCATGACCTGAGCCGAAGGCAGTCGCTTAACCAACTGAGCCACCCAG
>NC_138385.1:75622515-75675544 GCF_054177405.1 Leptonychotes weddellii
TTTTTTTTTTAAAGATTTTATTTATTTATTTGACAGAGAAAGACACAGCGAGAGAGGGAACACAAGCAGGGGGAGTGGCAGAGGGAGAAGCAGACTCCCCGCCCAGCAGGGAGCCCGATGCGGGACTCGATCCCGGGACTCCAGGATCATGACCTGAGCCGAAGGCAGTCGCTTAACCAACTGAGCCACCCAGGCGCCCAGTCCAAGTCATTTTCAAGGGCAATTTTGGCTCTCGGTGATTTCCTCTCACTGCCTGTCTTTAGAGGCCACACCCTCCAGAGGGTGCAGTTTCACTACACATCTGTTGGCAACACTTAGGATCAGTTCAATTTCCCAGCAAGAGCTAAGATGCTGAGATAAACATCCTTGTCCATAACGCACCGGCCCTCTTGTCTAGTCGTTTCTTTATGATGCCATTTCTAGAAGGAGATGTGATGGTTAATTCTATGCATCAAGCTGACAGGGCCCCCCGGGGGTGCCCAGATATTTGATTCAACAATATTTCTGGGTGTATCTGTGAGGGTGTTTCTGAATGAGATTAACATTTGAATCAGAAGACTGAGTGAAGCGGATTCCCCCCCCCACCTCCTTGAGGGTGGGCCTCATCCAATTCGTTGAGGCCCCCCACCCCAAGAGAATAAAAAACCAGAGGAAGGGAGGGTTTGCTCTCTGTTTGACTGTTGAGCTGAAACATCGGTTTTCTGCCCTTGGATTGGGACTTAACACCGCTGGCTCTCCCGGGTCCCCGGCTTGCAGACAGCAGATCGTGGGACTTCTCAGCCTCCAGAATCATGTCAGCTGATTTCTTATAATAAATCTCTTTTATTGGACCATCTGTGTTCATTCTCCCTATCTGTATCTGCTAGCTTTGAAGGCAGACAGAATCGGTTCCAACTCAAGTCCGACCTCTTACTAGCTGGCCAGCTTCTTAACCTCAGAGCGTTCATTTCTATGTCGTAAAACGGGGTCCACAGCACGTTCCACTTGGAGGTTTTCATGAAGATTAAAAGCAATTAACCCAGTACTGATATAGTAAAAACATTGTGTCATTTAGATGAACATTTAAATGAATATCGATTATGTAATTTATATATATATAATATATATATATATATTTCTTTCCTATTTGTTCTGTTTCTCTGGAGAACCCTGACCAATACAATATAATGTCAGTCCATACACTCAGTACATAAAAGCAATACAAAAGGGTTTATGGTTAAAAGTAAGCTCGCTATGCCCCAGTCCCTTAGTTCTCCTGAGAGGCAACCCCTGTTAACTGTTCCTTGAGCCCCCTTCTGGAACCAGCCTAGGTCTGCGCTGCCTAATATGGTGGCCACTCTCCGCATGTGACTATTGAGCACTTGAAATGTGGCTATTCTGAATTGCAGTGTAAGTATAACACACGTAAGTCACTGTTTGTATGGATTACATGCTGAAGTGATAAGATTTTGATATATTGGGTGAAAGAAAATGTCTTATTAAAATTAGTTTCCTTTAAAAAAAAAGGGGGGGGGAGGTGCGCCTGGATGGCTCAGTCGTTAAGCGTCTGCCTTCGGCTCAGGTCATGATCCCAGGGTCCTGGGATGGAGCCCCGCGTCGGGCTCCCTGTTCTGCGGGAAGCCTGCTTTCTCCCTCTCCCACTCCCCCTGCTTGTGTTCCCTCTCTCGCTATGTCTCTATCTGTCAAATAAATAAAATCTTAAAATAAAAAATAAAATAAAATTAGTTTTACCTGTTTTCATCGTACTCTTTCCAAAGGTGGTTATTAGAACTTTTCGAATTACAACTGCAACTTGCACTGTTTCTATTGGCCAGAGCTGCTCCGTGCTTATTGAAATGCTTGTTTATAGGTCTTCCTCCCCCTTTATTTACCCAAATGGTGGCATCTCAGGCACATAGCAGGGGAAACACATAAGCCAGGCTGTGATTTGTACATTTCTGGGTGCTTCTGGGCAGCCCCCCAGGCCGAAGCTAAATCTCCATGGGCTGGGTAGCAGGCAGAGGTGCCCTGCTGACCTTGGGCCAGGTCCCCAGGGTCATTTGTCCCCTCCCAGGCTGGAGCCTCAGGGCCAAGGTGCCATCTTGGAATATCTGTAGCATTTAGCTGCCCTAACTCAGGTTTTTTCTTTAAAAACTAAATAAATTTTAAATCCACAGTGTCCTCTGGGCCACTAAATTGTCAACCTGACGCTCCAGGTGGGGCAGGAATGGACCTTCATATTTTCTGTCTCATTCTGAGAGGTTCTGTTAGGTCAAGTCTCCTACATCCAGGGAGGCCAAAGTCGGTTTGGTCTAGGACTATGAGGTGAACTGTATGTCAAGATCAGTGAAATGGAAAAACATGATTTTTTTATAATTGTCGGTGCTTTGCTTCGAGGTTACATTTTGTCTTAGAAAATACAGGCTATTGATTTTTCCCTGTGTATATACAAATCCATTTATAATCCTACTATTTCAGAAAAGTCAAAACTTTAAAAAAAAGATAAAGAAAAAAGAAAAAACCAATTTGGCTACCAGGGAAAAGATACAGGAAGCTAGAGCATGTGAGAATTCCATTAAATTCCACATAGAGGCAGGCAGGTTTGGAGTGTCCGTGCAGGAAAGACTGGCAAGGAAAGATCAGTTGAAACCATCTGCTTCTAGAAGAGGGCCAGGTGCCATCCTGACAGATGGGCATGAATGCTAGCTTGGCATGGAGCCAGCTGATGCTCGGCCTAATGGCAGAGAGCAGAGACTCAGCACGTGTGGCGACCACCCAAACCTGGTCAAGGCAGGGCCACAGGGGCCTACAACCCCTGTCTGGCTTTCTGAAGTGTAATTCTACGTGGAGGGCCCTACGTGGAGGTTACCAGAAAGAGATAGGCAGGAGGATGCTGTGGGCTACTCGCCTATGTGTTGTCTATGAAGGGGTGAACTTGAAAAGGTTCCTGCTTCGTACTCTGTCAAAATTGCCCATTAGAGCTTAGGCAAACATTTCCCATGGGGCACCTGGGTGGCTCAGTCGGTTAAGCGTCCAACTCAAGTTCGGCTCAGGTCATGATCTCAGGGTCGTGAGATCGAGCCCTGCATCGGGCTCCATGCTGAGCGTGGAGCCTGCTTAAGATTCTCTCTCTCTCTCCCTCTCTCGGCCCTCCCCTCACTCTCTCTCTCTCTAAAAATAAATAAATCTTTAAAAAAAATTTCCCGTGGTCTAGGAACTGTTCCAAGAGGTGGGGTTTGGAAGTGAGTTGGCGTTAGCTTGGTGTTGCCAGCTGAGAGCACTTTTTCTCAATCGAAATGGATGCAAACATCGATGACATTTATTGTTTTTGCCCTTTCTTTCCTTTTCAAGAAAACTATTCTAATCCATTCTCACCTGTGATAGCTCACACAGATGGCCACGATTCTCATCCCTCGTTTCATCGGTGTCCATTCAGCCATGTGACTTTGCAGGGCCTTTCCCCGGTGGGCGGGTTGATTTACCACAGCCGTGGACTCTGAGCTCAGCCAGATGACTCACTTTGGCCAATGGACCGTAAGCAAGCATGCCACAGGCTCGAAATGGCTCATTCGTTGGAGTTTGCTCTCTCTTGGGCATCTGCCACCTCCATGTTGATACACCCAGGCTAGCCTGCTGGACCATGAGAGACATGTGGAGTGGAGTAGAGCTGAGGCCAGCGTTGATCAGCCACCAACCAGCTGTCGGTGAGTCTAGCTGAGATTAGCGGAGCCACCTGGCCAACCAAAAGGCTAGACAGCCTGAATTTGCCTTTGGTATACACAGAAAGAAAAATCCATTTTCCAGCCAATGCTGCCCCACCGATAATATTTATAGAGGAATTGGTGCAAATTTGTCTCTAATTGCTGCAGCCCCAACAGCACAATCCTGGGAGATTTCAGTGACCCAGAGCAGTCATAAATTATGCCATATTAGAACTATGTATGATTTTATAATCTGATCACCCATAAAACCTTAAGAGCTCCTTTAGAAAAATGTTCAAAAATCACGTGTGGGCAAAAAGCTCCACATATGTAACTAGAGCCAGCTAATGTTTGTTTTAGAAACTTCCATATTTCCTGACTTGCAAAAGTTCACCCTTGCCGACTCAGCAGGGTAATAACATTGGTATCTGCATTAATGTCCTGTGCCTATAACAAGAATCTCTTGCATCCACGTAGAGGTAATTTCAGAAGTTCTCACAGCAGGGTCGTAATTCTTAAATACTTAAAATATTATGTATGTTGTCTTTCCTGATGAATAGAACATTTTTTCATCTTGCTGTTAACAAACTTAGATTTTCTCAAGTGATTGAAAAGCACTCTGCAAGCCTAAAGTTCTATAAAAATTCTAAGTAATAGCAACAATAAAACCTTATTAGCCATTTCGGGCTCTGAATCAAGATTTCCAATCCTTGGCATCTAATTAAACGTTTTACATTCTAAGGGAACACGTAGCATTATACCTCTCTCCAAACGCTTCCTTCCCTGATTGGGATTAGAATATTGGTCAAGACTTTGCACAAGATGCACAAATGCAGCTCGAAATAAAGATGTCTGCGGTACTGCTTTCAAACCTTATGAGCCTCGGTCCCGGCTGATGTTGCTAACTGCTGGTGGAATTTGGGGGGCCGGTAGTAAGAAAGCCACGGGTTTCAGATAACCTACGGGCATGCCAGGTGCTTTAGGGATGTTACCTTGTTGAAGTCCCCTACCCGCGTTATGAGGCAGGTACAGCATTATCTCTAATCTATGGAGAAATGAGAGCTGAGGGTCAGCAAGAACCTTTGAGTTCACACTTCAAACTCAGCAGCGCTTGGAACAAAAGTGGTGGGCTTCGAAATCCCAGGTTCTCATATGGCTCCTTTTGCAACTCTCCTCCCATATAATCCGTGACTGCGCTGTCCAATATGGTCACCACAGCGACCCCGCACGTTTGCAGTGTGACTGGTCAAAGTCGAGAGGCGCTGTGCCAAACACACACCAGCGTTCAGACTGAGTATGAACAAAAAGAATTTAAAATACCAAATACCTCATGAATGATTTTCCTATTGATTACCTATTGAGCAGATAGTACTTTGGATGTATTGGGTCAGGTATATTATTGCAATCAATTTCACCTGCGTCTTTTTACCTTTGGGCGTGGCTACTAGAAAATTTAAGATGGCATATGTGGCTTTCCCCTGGACAGGGCTGCCCTCTAGGAAGAGAGAGAGTGAAGGGCAACCCTGGACAACCTCCAATGGGAGTGGACAACCTCCCAGGCCTGTCTCTGGAGTTGCAGAGACTGAGTGGGAGAAATGATTCCTCAGAATGAAGCAGCAGATGGGCTTGAAAACCAACCACAGCGGCACTCTTAGAATTTGGGTTGAGAGCCAGAGAGTCTCAGTACTGCTCCCTAGCCTGCCTTCTGCATGTGAGTCCACCTCTGTGACTGGGTTCGCCAGCTTCTGAAAGTTTGGATTCTTTGCTGAGTCCAGTTGCCAAGAGCTGGTGGGATCTTTAGTGGTCAGCTGTGAAAAATGAACCCGGAGGGGGTGGCATTAAACATAGCTCCCCGGCTTTGGCCACGGTTCAGGCACGGTTCAGAAGGGGTCTTTACCTTTCCCAAGGTCACCGTCTTGGGCTGGGTGCCCCAGAGGGCAGACTCTGAGATGGGAGTTTTGCATGCAGAAGGTTTATTAGGGACCCACCCTGAAGGAAGGGAGGGGAGAAGGCAAGTGTGGATGGAGGAATATGTTGAGCTCCAGTCTTCAGGGCAGACTTTGCTGACTCTATGGGGAATGTGAAAGCGGAATGACCCTCGGAGCCACTTGGAGTTGTCAGTCAGTCGGCAGAGGCGGGCTACCCCGGGAAAAGGTGTGGCGTTGGCCAGAGGGTCTCCCCTGCAGCTGGGGGGAGTCCTTCATTCCTGATGGGGGATACTACAGCTACATAGCTGTCATCTGAAGCTAGGTCCCCTAGTCCCTTGTCCAGCACTGCTCTCCTCTTCTGCCCCACCAGAGAACCCGAGGTGCTGTCCGGAGTGGGATAGTCGTTCAAGACAGAACAAAATAAATCAATGGGAGCTGGAGCCAGAGAGGCACTTTGCAGGGGAAACAGGCCATGATGTTTCTGATTCCTCTACTTGCTTCGAAAAAGCACCCGTTGTCCCGTGGGATATCGCAATGCTGGAGGACTCAAGGAATGAGGGAGATTTACTAAAGGGTCAGCCAAGAGCTGCTGTGAATGTGGGCCAGTGAGCTTTGGTATGTCCTCTTACACAGATGTAATCTCCAACCTCAGTCATAAGACAAGCTTATGACTCATCAAAGACAAACATTGTGATTCCCACTACTGGAGAGGGAGCTCATGCATCTGTGCGCTCAGGATAGCAGTGTGCTGGTGCTGGGGTTGTGACTTTGCCCTCTCGTCGGCCTGCTTTTCCGGCAAAAGCCCCCAGCAATGAGCCAAGTCCATGTCTAGGTCAAGGACCCTCCGTGAAGGCAAAGTTCTCAGAAGAGGTCTAGAAGGCGGTCAGTGCTGGTCACTGGCCCACGCTTTCTGCACAATGCATTCTGAGCTAATGGTATTGGCCTACAGGTCTGCCACAGTCCCGAGGGGGAGCTGGTGATAGTGTCCAGTGGAAAATGGAAGAATGGATCCAGGAAGCTTGACTCGATTTCTATCATCATCTTCCGTAGACAAGTTGCTCCGTTTATGGTTAATGTAGGAATAAGTCAACCTTCACAGGACCCCGTAAAACTAGATGGAACCATATCTCTCTCAGACAGTTGGGAATGGGGCCCGGTGTTCCAGATAGCGCTCTGCACAGAGCCCTGACTGGGGGGTACGGAGCAATGCGCACAAAATAGAAGCCAGGTAATGAAAGTTCCAAGCACAGCAGCAAATAATCAGGCGATTATTGAGCCAAGACTATAGCTTTAAGTCCTGAAACTTCTGAGTCAGAAAATTCTTCTAATAATAGTTAATAAGAACATAATCCTGAACCATAAGGAGCAGGAAACGTTGTCTAGAAGACGAACTGTGGGCTACAGTTGAGTTAACAAACAAAAACGCAGATTTGTGACGACTTCAACCAAAAAGAATGGAACAATAGTAGGTGCACTGAGGCTTGACAAAGGGGAGAAGGCTCGGGCAGGAAACACGAAAAACCCCCTTTACCTTGATTAGCTCTTAATGAGTTTTTTGACTGAGCCGAGGGACCACTCTTCTACCTCCATCTTGTGGTCAAACGCAGAACTGCAGCCCACGCTGGGTCTTTCCATCCCCCTCCTCTTTTTCTATTTGCCAAACATTCCTGGGCCTCAATCCCCCAAGTGGGAGGCGAGGCGGCTGATTGAATTTGCCCCACCGGGTCACCTCTGCGGTTTGCAGGTCCCAGCTCTATTACACGATAGAACCATCGCCTGTTGTATTTAGCCCTCTCTTCCCTCTGTCAGGAGCTACCTCCCAGCATGGCGGGCTGTGGAGATGTGCGTAGGGAGCAGCCGGTACCAGATCCGAGACAATAGCAAACACAGGCAAACTCGAGGAGGAGCCAGGCTTTGTGGGGCCTGAAACGTATACAGTTTTGGGGTCCATCTTTAAGGAAAAGAATGTAAGAGGACCGGTGCAAAACGAGGTATGACAAGAAATCCTGACTTTGAAAGAGTTGACAAATACCTACACCTCACAAAATCCAGACAATGCAACAGAATATTTTCATTAACTGCCTGACACACCTTGATAGTGCTTTTTATCTTACGATTTTGGGCTGCATACTCGATCTGTGATCGATCTTTGGGTTGATCAATAATTCCAAAAAACATATCGAAAGTTAATCTGAAATTAGGGCATACAGGAGCAATTCAAATGTCTGCTTAAATTGCCACTACATTGTACCGGGCTACATAATTACGTAACTGAATTACTCTTATGGGATAAAAATGGACTCATTGGTAAATATGTTTCTTTAGGGTATCTGGCTGTGTCTGTCAATTTTGCCTGCCGTTTCGTCTGGAACTGCCAGCCTTCACTGGAACAAGAGGGCATCAGAAACTCGAAGATATGGTCCAATTCACTGCAGTGCATAAAACATGCGACTTCCCAGACAGACCTACTCCCCATTTGTTGTACTGCTATAGGTCTGGGCCCCACAAACCAAGAATTCTGATCAGTTCTATTCCGTATACATTCCATGAGAAAGGAAAAAATATATATGATGCATTCATAATTGTACACATTGCATGGCTGAATACATTCCTAGTGGGAGAGAATATCCTTTGTCTAGGCATGAAGAACTAACTCCCTGGGGCGCCTAGATGGCTCAGTCAGTTAAGCATCTGCCTTTGGCTCAGGTCATGATCTCAGGATGCTGGGATCGAGTCCTGAGATGGGCTCCCTGCTCAGCAGGGAGTCTGCTTCACCCTCTGCCTCTGCCCCTCCCCCCCAACTTCTACTCTCTCCCTCACTCTCTCTCAAATAAATAAATAAAATCTTAAAAAAAAAAAAAAAGAACTAAATCCCCTGTTTGCAATTTTTCACATCTGATGATTGGAGGAATTTTCCACAGAGTAGAGTACCGTCTGATTCCATACTTCTCAAGCATTGTTTGTCCTTTGCTACTCATATGCTTCTGGTTCTGGGCACCATAGGACATGTTCACATTGAGATACAACCCCTGAACCCCTGGACCTGAATCTTCATGTTACATCACCTGGGGAGTAAACCCAGTGGGTGCGAGAGTGTTCTTGGAAGCTATTCTTGCACTGGAATGGCTAGCGATATCTCTCTCTCTCTCTCTCTCTCTCTCTCTCTCACACACACACACACACACACACACACGTCCCACTAAACCCAAATTAAATATATCTCCAACTCAGTTTCCCCTTAGCTGGATATAAAGAAACCCCCTAGCTACTCCTATGCTACCAGATCTTAGGGGAAATATGGCCGACAGGAAGTAGGAGTGGAGACAGTGGTCACAGACAGACAGACAGATAGGTGAATAAGATATAACACTGCCTTCCAGAATCTGGCAGACCAGTATTTAAAGATGGCATGTAGGGCGCCTGGGTGGCTCAGTCGTTAAGCGTCTGCCTTCGGCTCAGGTCATGATCCCGGGGTCCTGGGATCGAGCCCCGCATCGGGTTCCCTGCTCCGCGGGAAGCCTGCTTCTCCCTCCCCCACTCCCTCTGCTTGTGTTCCCTCTGTCGCTGTGTCTCTCTCTGTCAAATAAATAAATAAAATCTTTAAAAAAAAAATAAAGATGGCATGTAAGCAGCTACAGTATACAAGGAAAGTGATGGGAAGGGTAAAAATAAAAAACAAGAACAATAATAATAAAAAAATACGCTGACCATCATTGACTACTTACTATTCGCCATATACTTTGCTAACCGTTTTACATGGGCGATATCTTTTAAACCTCACAGCAACTCTAAGAGAGTAGGTACTGTTATTAACAGCCTATTTTATAGATACAGAAACTGAGACTAAGAGAGATTCAACGAGCAATTCCAGGTCACTTGGCTAGTGGAGGACAGAGCCTGGGAGTGGGCGGTCTGATCAAGGGTGAGGGGTGGGTTTGCACCAAGACAGGAAAGTGCTATTGGGCCAGTGGGGAGATGGGTAGGAGGTTAGGTGAGTCCCAGAAAGCTGGCTTTGGGGTTAAGAAACTGATGCTGTTGGTTGACAGGGGGAATGTAGGAGAAGTTGGCTTAGAAAAAGTCAATGAGCTCAGTTCTGCCATATTGCTTTGAAGCATCTGTGGGACACCCGTGTAGAGATGGCTGGGAGGCAGTTGGCAGTTGGATATATGAGTCCAGAGCACAAGAGAAGTGATCTGGGCAGGACACAGACAAGGTGGGTCATCCGCATGTGGTGGTGGTCGACTCCAGGGGAGAGTGACTGAGATCCCCTGGGATATGTTGCATGTGGAGAAGCCAAGCTGGAATCCAGGGAGTAGGCAGACGAAGAAGGGTGGGCCAAGGAGTGGGCAGCAAGGGGGCAGGGAACCCAGCAAGTCAGGGGGGAAAGCATGTCAAGACGAGCTCTTGGTCACAGTAGTACCCTGTCACAGATAAAGGCTGGGACTCTGGAGTTAACAAAAATAGTCACAATCATCCTGGTGTCTGAGTTTGGTTGTCCCCAAGGCAAGGACTTGCAAGCAAGTAGATTTTAGGAGATTCAGAGAACATGGGGAGTGAGGAAGTGGGACAGGGGAGGGAAGGCAGCCAATAAAGGGAGTGTTACCAAGGCAGTTCCCACCAGGGGCAACTGGTGCTCAGTCCCATGGAATCTCTGGGAAATGGTGTGGGACACACAGCTCAGGGGTATCTGTCGCAGATCAGGTTCTCTGGAGGCAGAAGCCTCGGTGTGGGGCATTTGGTATGTGAGGTAATTATCAGGGACAGCACCTGTGGAAGGAGGGGGAAGAAGCAGGAATGGGCCGAGAGCTGGCTTGAACTGCAAAGCTGGCCTGGCAAAGCCGGGACCGACCCCCTGGGGACCCCTGTGGCCTCTGATGGCCCATCAGAGTTGTCCCACAGTAAGTGAAATGACCCGTTATCGGACGTGGGCTACCTCGGGGCAAGGTGGTTTTCAGCAGTTGGAGACTGTCTCCTGACACCGGGGCAACAAGTCCCTCTGTGAAGGGGACCTGGGGGTGCATCTCTGCGGCCACCGCATTTGCCCTCTCCCGCAGGCCGTGCCCTTTATACACCCTGAGGTCACGGCCGAAGTGAGCTGGAGGTGCGCTCATCTCTCGGCATCGCCGACCTGCCGTATATGCAGGCAGAGCAGAGCTCGCTGGTTTTGGGCTGGAAAAAGCCCGAGCACGTGGACGTAAGGCCCGAGCCTCGTGGGTGAGGCACCAGCACTTCCAAGCAAGTGTTGTGGGGAAGAGAAAAGCCCGCTGAGGTGCTGGCTCAAGATCCCCCGCTCTGAGCTTTTGTCTCTGCTCTGTCACTTTGCCCCCCCGGGCACACTGGCTCGTTGATCCCTGGGAAGATACCTGACCCAGGCCGGACCAATCAGGATCCTTCCCTGGGATTTTCAAACCGGCGTGAAGGGGAGCCGCCAGATAGAAGGCTCTGGAGCATGTGGGAATCACGTGGGGGGAAAGAATGACATCACTCCCAAAAGAGCAGCTGGGAGAAAGAGCGTGGGGGCCACAAGAAAGGAGTCCCGGGGGCTCTGGTGGCCCGTCTGCATCCCTTTCCTTCTTTTCTTCCCACACCCTGTGAGATCCCCTGCATCCTGCCAATAAAGCCCCCATTGTGCTGAGTGAGGCTGGGTGGCTTCCGCTCTGGGAGCCGAGAGTCCAGCCTTGGGTGGGATGTGAAGAAATACCACGAGAGCCGGCAACTCCTGGAGAGCTCACGATGAAGATGAGAGAGAGAGAGAGTGAATGCCAAAACTCAAAGAGAATGCAGGGTCAAGGAAGGGTTTTTTATTTTATTTTATTTTTCTAAGCTGTGGAAAACTTAAACGTGTTTATGTGCTGAGGGTAAAGAGCCAGTAAAAGCAGCATAAATCATAACAACAGAATATACTAAAACGAGGCAGCGATACAAAGCTATAAAAGCTTTAAAGATAAGGAAAATATGCCCTCCGTAAAAACAAGGGGAAAAGGCAGAGGGAAAATCAGCCTTGCTGTGGACAGCGGCTGTTGGCTTGGGTACGCGCGATACATACACAGTCCTGGGCAGCTGCTTCCTCTGCGGTCAGAACAGTTCCATGCCCGTGACCTCCTGTGTCCTTCACCTCTGGGGCTCGCTCACCCAGGCCACTGGGCAGGGGCCCTTTAGGAGCTGCGCCCTGGGGATTAGGACAAGACATGTGCACTCCGGCCAGTACACGGGGCCTTGGGTGCTTACTCAGGACCACAGCTGGGAAGGGGCTGCTGGAGAGCAGGAGACCGAAGATGCAAGACAGAGAGAGAGAGAGAGGCAGAGAGAGAGAATGGCTAGGGAGCTCCCTGCAGAGGGGTGGGCCTGGTGTCCAGAGCCCAAGGGAGAGATTAGTCTGAGATCAGATCAAAGGCTCTTGGCTAGGACATGAGAGGGAAGAGAGAAATCTTGTGTGTCAGGGGGGTGGTGGGCAGGAAGTGGACTCCATTTTTCTCTGCAAGTTGAAGGCGAGGATGTCTGCTGAGAGTTATCAGGAATGGGTTAGAAGTGGCAGGAAGGCTTTTGGCTTCAAGTGGCCCCAAACCCAGCTAATAGTGGCTTAAATCTTAAGGACCTTTACTGCTTAGCTAGCAAGAAGTCTGGAGGTAGGCAGTCCAGGGTTTGTCCATGGTTCATCGACTGCATGGAAAACCCAGCTCTGTCAGCCACTCTGCCCTGCCGTCCTTAGCTGGTGGCCTTTCCTTCCCATTCTCGTCACCCTGTGGTGTCAAGATGGCGACTAAGGCTCCAGCATCCAGGGCCTGTTCTAGGAAAGGAAGTCCTGGGCACTCAGACAATGAGAAAACTCCCCCCCGCCTCCGCCCCGACTCTCTCCTCAGGAAGAAAATTTCTCTTCCGAAGCTTCCCAGGAGACTCTTCCTTTATTAGCCGGGGCTGGGTCACAAACCCATCACCGAACATATTACCTAAAATTAAGAGATACTTGCCTAATACCCACACAAAATTGGGTTCTGTTAGCAGAAGGTTGGGAGCTCAAGTAGAGGGGGAAATTTTCAAATAACTGTGAGAGGGAGAGGAGAGAAAGACCCACTGCCCGACAGCAGTGGGAGTCCAGCTGCCGCATGGGGCCCAGTGTAAGGGGACCAGGTGAAAGCGGGCAGATGGGAAGAATGGCCCCATTTACACAGAAGGCTCCCAGCACAGTCCCGGAGAAAGTCGAAGACGCTGACCTCTATCAGCCGCCACCAGAACCTCACAAGACGGAATCATCAAATTCTAAAGCACCCGCTGGCCTGACCATCACGTACGACTAACACTCGGGGTTTGGTTGTAGGAGAAGGAAATCACTCCAGCCATTTTAAGTGGAAAGGAATTCGAGTCAGGGTATTCGAGGTCAGGAATGACTCTCAGGATGGCACCACAGAATGACTGGCCTGCCCGGGGAGCTACTTTACGTCTACCTTAATCAGGAAGGTTGAGAATTAGAAAGTTCTGAGGGGACGGGTTGCTTCAAGAGCGTGCTGCTTTAGCTGTGCGTGATCCAGGGATCAGGAAGGCCCTTATGCTATTGCCTCAATTGCCAGTGGACACTCCCGAGGCCAGTGTTGGGCACTGGCAAACTGTTCCAGAGACTCACTGGCCCTGAACCCAGCCACACTTGTCAATGGAATGTGGCCTCAGCCTCACTCCTGCCCTCTGAGTCACCCACAGGAGCATCTGATGGATAGAGCGCAATCACTCAGAACCCTAGTTTTCTAGGCTTGGCAGGGTGGACAGACACAGGAGGAGGGCGGCGTGGATGGCAAGAGCACCAATCCTCCCCATCCCCTGCAACATTCTAGGAACTTCCCCTCATCCCAAGGCTGCTTTGAAGACCTTTTCGTACTTCAGATCACAAAAAGCTTTCCTAATTCTTTTTCTTCCCCCTCTTTTAATTTATTTCTAACTGTGGTTTAAAAAAAAAAAAAAGCCACATAACGTAAAGTTTATTATCTTAACCATTTTTTAGTGTACAGTTAAGTAGTGTTAAGTATATTCATGTTGTTATGCAACCAACCTCCAGAACTTTCTCATCTTGCAACACCGAAACCCATTGAACAATTCCCCACTCCCTCTCCTCCGAGCCCCTGGCAACCACCGTTCCACTTTCTGCTTCTGTGAATTTGACTACTCTAGATACTTCAAATAAGTGGAATCATACAGTATTTGTCTTTTTGTGACTGGTTTATTTCTGGCGAATGATTCTTTTAAGAAATTACAAATCTTTGCTATAATGAGCTGAAGCAGACACATTTCACATTCTCAACAGCACAGCTATAATGCATCAGGCCAAAGGCATCTCTTTAAGCCAATTTTATAATGATATGTCTTCTCCTTCTTCTTTTTTTTTTTAATAACCTGGGATGGGCATGGAACTCTCAAAATGAGTGGTCAAGGAAACCCTCCCCACAGCAGGGAAGATGCTATTCCAGCACACTTCCTGTGGTAGGCAGAATTCTGAGGTGGCCCCTGGGGGTCCAGGCTCTGTAGAATTCCCTCCCCTTCAGTGTGGGAGGGACTTCTGGATATGATAGCATAACACTCCCATGGTTAGGTGATGCTATATTGCAGTGGACTTTAAGAGAGGGAGATTGTCCTGGGTGGGTCTGACCTAATCAGGTGAGCCTTTAAAACAGACTGGGCTCCTCCGAACGAGAAGGCTCCAGTACCTGTGGGACATTTCGTGTCAGGGAGAGTCTCCATTCCTGGCCACATGGCAAGGACCTGAGAGTGGTCTCTAGGAGCTGGCCAACAGCCATCAAGAAAATGGGTCTCTCAATCCTACAACTGCAAGGAACTGAATCCTGCCAACAATCGGAATGAACCTGAAAGGGGACCCTAAGCTCCAAGCAAATTCACTGCTCTGGCTGACCTTGCACTTTAGCCTTGTGAGAACCTGAGCTGAGGATCCAGCCATGCCAGGCCCCAGCTTCTGACCTACAGAACCATGAGCTAGTTAATAAGTAGCTGTTGTTTTGAGCCCCTAATAATAAACTTCACATTTAAGAGCCGCTTTCTGACTTTGCAAGAGCTTTTCCACACATTAACTAATTTGATGTTCACATTCGTCCTGCAGGCAGGACAGGAGTTACTGTTTTCATTGGCTGGGAAGCTGAAGCTCAGAGAAGGTGAGTGGCATGCCCTTGGTCACACAGTAAACTGGAGGCAGGACCAGTGTCAGAACTGAGATGTACTAGTTTTCTCTGGCTATGTAACAGAGCACCACAAAATTAGTGGCTCAAAACTACAGCCATTTTTTTTTTTTAAAGGATTTTATTTATTTGACAGAGAGCGCGCGAGCACAAGCAGGGGGAGTGGGAGAGGGAGAAGCAGGCTTCCCGCTGAGCAAGGAGCCCGATGTGGGGCTCGATCCCAGGACCCCAGGATCATGACCTGAGCTGAAGGCAGATGCTTAACGACTGAGCCACCCAGGCGCCCCAACAACAGCCACTTATTAGCTCATAGTTCTGTAGGTCAGAACTGGGGCTTTTCCCCCAGTACTATCCTAATGTACAATTTATATGCAGTGAAGAGCCCCGATCTTAAGTGGACGCTTGATTACTTTTTATGTATGTATATACCTGTACACATATACAATGTGTGTGTGACCAGCACTCAGCTCAAGCTACAGAACATTTCCATCACCCCCAGAAAGTTCTCTTGGGTCCCTTCGCAGTCAATATCACCCCCTCTTTGCCTCCCAGAGGCATCTGCTATTATGACCTTTACGACCACAGATTACGTTTTGCCTGTTTTTAAGCTTCATATAAATGGAAGCGTGTACTCTTCACTCTTCTGTGTCTGGCTTCTTTCCCTCAGTAGAGTGTCTGGGCAGTTCGTCCATGTGGTTGTGTATATCTCTGCTTTGTTCTTTTATATCCCATTGTATAAATATCTCTTCCACTAAAGCTAGGTCTACGGTAAATATCATCCTCCTGCTGATTGACTTAGTTTGGATTTTGCTTACCAAGGCTGGTAGGGTGGCTGGAGCAGATTCATCGTCGGGAACCCAGGCGAGGACCTCGGAGCTTCGCAGGGGGCCGGGCTCTGGACCACGCTGGCGAGGGCATGAGGCAAAACACCTTTGCCTACCAGAGGCGGGACGGGCCCGCTGCATCTGAATGCTGGCTCACCCTCCCAGGCCAGCAAGAGCTTTTCCCTCGAGGTGAATTGTTTTGAAATCTCCATGGAGACCGGAGAGAGCCCCCCACCCAGTTCCCCCGGAAAGTCCCTGAGCTTCCACCCGTCAAGTTGGCAGGGTTAGGAGGGGTTGTCTGGCCTCAAAAGCCATTTGTAAAGCTAACAAACAAATCACAAGGCAAATTGAGTCCGGTCTGTTTCTGGGTGAACCCAGAAATAGTTTCATTGTGGGCTTAAGGGTGGGATTGCTAAGGCGCAGGCCTGTGGGGTCACCCGCACAAAGCCTGGGGAAGTTTTATGGGCCCTTGGTGGACTTGCGTGCCTGCTACAATGAACATACCCAACAAAGGGGCCCTTTAAAGAAGAGAAGTTTTATGGCCTTCCACAGCAAGCTGGGGCTTGTTCTCTGGCTTTGGGGAGGAGGCGAGGGGGAGGGTGATTTACAGCAGCTGGGGCACCTCCCCTCCTGTGAACTTCTCTGGGTTAAAACCTGCATCTGGTGGTCTCCAGAAGACTGCAGGCTGGTCTATGGTGAGCAGCTGGGGGTGACAGCTTACAGCCGCAAAGATGATTAAAAGCCTGGAAAACGGGACTGATGGGCACTCTTTAAAAGAACCTGGGTTCTTCAGCCTGGAGAAGTAAAGATTAATACCCACGCTCGAGTATATAAGGGGCTCTTACCCTGAACTTGGTGGCTAGCTATTCTCTCTCTCTCTCTCTCATTCTCGGAAAAAAGAAAAAAAAAATCCTAAGATGATGAAGTGGTTTGAAATTCCAGCAGGAGGGATTGAGGGTTGAGAATAAAAAAGCAAAGGTCTGACAATGAGAATTAAATGTGGGACTGGGTTACCATGGAGGCTGATGGAAGCTTTTCTGCATTGCTGTGCAAACAGACCGGAAGTGCCTAAAGGTCAAGAAGAGACAGGATGACTTCTCAGGCTGCTCATTTCTGCATGGTTATCTTAGTGTGGTTTCCCCAAGGAGCACACCCTGAAGCAAGGATGTAGGTGCAGGTAGTTCACATGGGAACAGGTCCCCAGAAGCACAGTTATGGAGGGGGGGAGGTGAGACGGGGCAGGGGAAGGCTGACTAAGGCTGAGCTACACAGCACGTGACCTCTATGGGCAACTGGGGCACAGTTGCTCTGGGGACTCTGGGAGACGGTGTGAAGCAGAATTGTTCTCCCAGAGGAGCGAGGAAGCTGGGGTACTTAGTCATTGACTCCCACTGCTAGTTGGTTGAGACTCATTCCATTTCCAGAGAGTCCTATGGCTATTTACTTGGGTAATGGAGCTGTAGAAAAATGAAACTGAGCAGACTTCTCTAGGATTGTGGGTACAGACATGAATACCAGGGACACAAAATTCTACCATGGGCCCTCTATGGAATGGCAAGCGCATGCGGACCAGGTAATAAATAGAGGCCAGGCCCAGGTCTGACTAGTGGTGGTTCCACTGGGTCCATGAATCTACCCAGTGGTTATTTCTCTGCTCCCTGAATGTCTAATTGGAATGGACATATTTAGTGGTTAGCAGAGCTCCCATTGGTACTGGGGTTTTTGGCCTAGGGAGTAAGGGCTCCCACAGTGTAGGAGATGAGGTAGAAGCCCGTGAAATGCACCCCCCACACCCCAAGCCAAGAGAGTGAATCATCAACAGTATCACACCCTGGGGGGATGGCAGAGATTAGGGTCACCCTCAGTGATGTCAGGAATGCAGTGTTGATGGTTCCCAACATAATCCCCATTTAATTCGTAAGTCTGGTGCCTAAAAGAACCAGATGGAGCATGGTGAATGAGAGTGGATCACTTGATCAAGCGGCCCTAATTGCAGCTGTTTTACCCCATGTGGCGTCTTTGCTTCCAGCACATGGTATATGGCCACGGATCTGGCAAATTCATTCTTTGCTATCTGGTTAGGGAGTTAAGATGGCGGAGTTGTAGGGGACCCTAAATTCATCTGGTCCCTGGAACTCAGCTAGATAATTATCAAAACATTCTTTGCTATCTCCAATGGCTTATATTCTTGTGCGATGGACAACAGTAGACATGGATGGTCTTGCTCCAGGGCTATGTCAACTTTCCCAGCCTCTCTCAAAACATAATCTGAAGAGCTCTGGGCCATCTGGACATTTTGCAACACAGCACGTGGATGTACCGTGTTGGTGGTGTCTTGTTATTTGGAACAGATGAGCGACGAGGGCTGAGTATGTTGGAGGTCTTGATAAGACACATGAACTCCAGAGAATGGGAGATAAACCCTATGACAATTGATACCCTATCACATCCATGAAGGTTTGAGGGACCCAGTGGACTGGGGCATGCTGGGACAGCCTCTACAAAGTAAAAGGCAACTTACTGCATTGTGTCTCACCACTCAGAACGGAGCGCCACATTTGGTAAGCCTCCCTGGGGTCTTGGGGTGGCATGTTCTACACGTGAGGATACCCATTAACTGGGTGATACAGAAGGCTGCCAACTTTGAGTAGGGCCCAGACCAGGAAAGAACTCTTCAGCGAGTCCAGGCAACAGTGCAAACAGCCTTGGGTCTTGGGCCATATGACCTTCTAGTTGAGGTAAGTGTGGTGGGATAAGATGCTAGATGGAGTTTATGGCAAGCCCCAATAAAAGAATCACAAGCTAGGTGCCTGGTTCTGGCTTCTGGAGCAAGACCATGGCGTGCCATTCAGAAAACAGCTCCCTGCATGCTACTGAGCCCTGATAGAGCACCTAAATGTGGGATGTCAGGTGACTATGTAATCAGAACTGCCCATTATAAGCTGGGACTATAAGACCCACCAAATCATAAGTTTGGGTGGGCCCAGTAGCAATCCACTGTATGATAAGAGTGGTATTCTTGGATTGGGTACAAGCAGGACCAGAGAGCCCATGTAAGCTGCACAAACAGGTGGCCTAGATGTTCTACTGGGGCGCCTGGGTGGCTCAGTCGTTAAGCGTCTGCCTTTGGCTCAGGTCATGATCCCAGGGTCCTGGGATCGAGCCCGGCATCGGGCTCCCTGCTTGGCAGGGAGCCTGCTTCTCCCTTAGCCTCTCCCCCCAGCTTTTGATCTGTCTCTCACTTTCTCTCTCTCAAATAAATAAATAAACAAACAAACAATATCCTTTAAAAAAAAGACCCATAAGGGAAAAGGCTGAGGTTGAGTCACAGATGGGTCAACTTGGTACGCTGGTGCAAGCCAAAAGTGGATTGCTGCCTCATGATGGCCCCACTCAGGGATGGCCCTGAAAGACAGAAGCAAGGAGAAATCCTCTCAGTGGTCAGAGATCTAGGTGATGCACCTGATAATTTACCTTGTGCAGAAAGAGAAGTGGCCTAAAGTAAGAAAATATAGACTCATAGGCAGTGGCAAATGGCCAGGCTGGCTGGTCAGGTCCCAGGAAGGAGAAAGATTAGAAGATGAGGGACAAAGAGGCCTGAGGAAGAGGCATGTGGAGGGATGTATGGGGGTATGCACAAAGTATGATCTTTCTATCACACATAAATAACCACCAGAGAGTGTCTACCACAGAAGAGGTGCTAAGTGACCACGTCAGTTGACATCAGCCATCTTCTGTCATTGGCCACCCCAGGGCTGGCACAGTGGCATAGTAGGTGCATGAATGAAGTCATCGGGATGGCAGTGATAGAGGTTATTCATGGGTCCAACCACACTGGCTCCTTCTCACTGAGGCTGATCTAGCTACTGGCACTTGTTGGACGTCCGACCTGTCATTAACAGAGACCAATGCTAAATTTCAAATATGGCACCATTCCTCAAGGAGAGTGGTTGTCCACTTGGTAGCAAGTTCATTTCCACCCTGAAAAGGGCAATGACTCATCTTGACTGGGACCAACATGCAAAATGGGTTTGCCTCTCCTGTCCATTGGGCCTCAGTGGATGCCACATTTGGGAGGACCCTTACGACCAGCTGATGGATAAGGGAAAAGGCTGAGGTTGAGTTCGCACCAATCCCGAGGGCTTACAGAACCTTTGATTTACTAATGTGGATTCTCACATAAGATCACCTCAGACAAATGAACAAATGAGGCATGACAGTGGGCACATGACCACAGGATGCTCTG
This sequence comes from Leptonychotes weddellii, assembly GCF_054177405.1. NCBI lineage: Eukaryota > Metazoa > Chordata > Mammalia > Carnivora > Phocidae > Leptonychotes > Leptonychotes weddellii. Next base: position 75,642,367 of record NC_138385.1, read on the forward strand.
GTTCTATCCCATGCTGCACTGCCCAGGAGCTGTTGGCATGATAAAACAGAGAAATGGCCCGTTTGGGTGCTGCTGACGCGCCAGCTTGGAGGACATACTCTGCAAGGATGGAATGCCATCCTCTGGGACATTGTGCCTACTCGGAATCAACAATGATTATATGGTGCTCTAGCCCCAATAGTAGGGTATGTGGATCCAGGAGCCAAGATGTAGAAATAGGAGTGGCCCAATTAATATCAATCCTGTTAATGCACTCTGGGAATTTATGCTTCTGGTCCCCATCATGTGGATCTACAGGTCTCGGTTCTCAGAAGAGGAATGCGTACCTTAGGGGATACAGTAAGGTTTTTGTTCACCTTTAAGATTCAGTGGCATCCAGTCTCTTGGCCTCTTGCTGAGTGACCAGCAGGCAGAGAAAGGAGTCATCACCCCGGCAGCGGCAGTGAAGCCTCGATCATTAGGAGGAGATAGAGCGGCTGCTACGTAACTGGAACAGTGAGGAATCTGGCTCTGGAATGACCCACGGGGGGATCTATTGGTGCTCTCATGCCCAATATTAATGATAAATGGACAAGCACGGCAGTCACAGCCTAAGAAGGCCACGGTGACCCAGGGTGCAGACCTTTCAGGTGTAAGGGTCTTTAGCACCTCACCAGGAAAGGCAACTAAATAAAAGCGGTGGTAGCAGAGGGGAATCTATAGAAGATGGAGGAGGAGGAGGAGGAGAGGAAGGTGGAGAGCAAGGAGGAAGGGGAGGCGGACCTCTTATGGATTCAAAATCAACTGCAGCAGCAGCAGGGACTATAATTCTTCTACTAAGTCTTCTCTTAATTTTCCCAGAAAACAGGACTCCGGAAGCGTGGACAAGCTTTCCCCAAGCGGAGTAAACTCATTACAAGCAGCGAGTGAATGCAGTGGTGCAAGGAGTGGACTGTAGTAGATACTGTTGTGTTCTACCCAGATCCCCCCCTTCAAGGCCAGTCTACCCGGCCCCCAGCTGCCGATGACTCACCAACTGTGCTCTTTCTAGGGAGCTGTCCTCAGGTGCGGTGAACTTCCTTGCCCACGGGAAGCCTGCAGCCAATGGTTGGATGACGAGGACCCAGTCTCTGAAACAGGGGCTAAAGAAGGTTCCAGGCCCAAGAATTCCTTACAGTTTCTCTCTCTCTCTCTTTTTTTAAGTCATCCCTATCCCTGCTGTGGGACTCGAATTCATGACCCCAAGATCAAGAGTTGCACCGTCTACCGCCTGAGCCCACCAGATGCCCCTTCGGTTTACCTCTTGTTATGTTCTATTGCCAACCACGCAAACAGAGATGGAGGGACTGCTGCAGCGGGATTAAGAAGAAAGTCGGTGTCAGACCTGGAGACCAAAGCCTAACCTCCCTGCCCTAGAAAACTGGGTGAGCAACCTCAGCAGGCAGGGCTGCCGCCGTAATTTGTGGGGCTCAGTGCAAAGTGAAAATGCGGGGTCCCTGGTTCGAGAAGCAGGAAAAAGTGCTGTTACAGTTCTTGAAGTATATCGCTTTCTCCTTTAAAAATGTTTTCTTACCTATAAAACACCATCAGAGTAAGTGATTCGTGAATAACAATGAAAACTTACAAACAGCGAAACAGTATTTTTGGCATCATAATTTTGTGCAATAAAGTCAATAATACTTTATTAATGTCCTATCATGGTTGATCCTATTTTCTGGCTCACTCTTCTGCAGATTCGTTTATTTAGGTCATCAGAATTTATACTTGTAGCTACTTCATCTTCAGTCAAAATAAATTGAACAGGACATCAGTCACCCTTTGCAAATATGAGGTTGCAGGTAACTTTGGTAATTTTTAATTTTTTTTTTCAATACAGAAACCTTAATAGGTAAACATATCTTGTATTGTTACAGTGGGGGCGATACAAAGGGATGGCTGCCAGATGCACTCCCATTCAGTATTCTTCCCCTTTTTCGGCCTCTGCTTCCAGGTAATTTTTAATTTTGAAAAGGATCTTTCCGGGCTGCAACTGTTACCAGACCTGTCTAGAGTCTTTTTATGGGCTGTGATGATGTTGTGATACATTTCTGATGAATTATTTTGAAATACATTACATTCTGAAATTCAAAAATTTCAGTATGTCGGGGCGCCTGGGTGGCTCAGTTGGTTAAGCGACTGCCTTCGGCTCAGGTCATGATCCTGGAGTCCCTGGATTGAGTCCCGCATCGGGCTCCCTGCTCAGCAGGGAGTCTGCTTCTCTCTCTGACCCTCCCCCATCTCATGTTCTCTGTCTCTCATTCTCTCTCTCGCAAATACATAAAATCTTAAAAATAAAAAAAATTTTTCAGTATGTCTACAGTTGAGTCTCACGGAACATTTTTTTTCTAAAAAAAAAATCAACGATACAAATCAGTTTCGTCTAAGTCTGAATTTAATTTTAAATGTAAATTTATACAAAGGCCTTTTTGGTATTTTCTCTGACGTTTCCTGTAACTCGTGGAGGTCATAGAAGAAATTAAAAGTGGCTTCGTGATTTATATATAATTCAAGATGCCTGTTTACGCATTTTATTGTATCTTCAATTACAAGGAAAAATTAATTTTAAAATGATCTGTTAATAATTGGTTCATCTGAAGCTTCCTGCGAAAAGAGCGTTCTTTTCCGTTGAATTTGATGATCTTTAAATTTAATTTCTACGTCTAAGCCTGTGGATATTTGTCACGCAGCGTTGCCATGGTTTTCAAAACCTGAGATTCTAAATACGTTGAAAAACTCTAACTCCCTTATATGCTTTATTGCAACATCCATGTGTACGCTTTTATTTTATTTTATTTTTTTAATTTTTTAAATTTTTTAATTTTTTTAAAGATTTTATTTATTTATTTGAGAGAGAGACTGAGAGAGAGCATGAGGGGGGTGAGGGTCAGAGGGAGAAGCAGACTCCCCGCCGAGCAGGGAGCCCGATGCGGGACTCGATCCCAGGACTCCAGGATCATGACCTGAGCCGAAGGCAGTCGCTTAACCAACTGAGCCACCCAGGCACCCTTATTTTATTTTTTAATACATTGACAAAGTTTACTGAGCTCTGGCAGTTCCTGCGCAGGCACTCGGGCCGGAGAGCTGATATCCGTGCATTGCCAGGCTCGCTGGTTTCCCACCAGGGGTCCCGGTGCCAGCTCCACGTGGGGCACCCCCTCCCCCTCCACCGCAGCTGCCATCAGCACCCCCACTCTGGGCCTTGGGGCTCTGCTGCTCCAGGGACTGCCCCAGGCATGCATGCGTGCCCCCGGGGGTGCTAGGGAATCCCCTGGGTTGTGCTGGCTCAGAGCCCCGACTTGCTACCCCGCGTTATCACCCTGCGTGCTCCACTGTCCCATCAGCTGTCACTTGGGAAAGGCAAGTTCAAAGACAAAATTATTACGGATTTCAAGACGGAGCCAGCAGAACCTGAGACCAAGCATGGGGCCCCTCTGAGAGCGGGCTCTGGGCGCCCAAGCCGTCCGCAGGCTGCGGGCTCTGCTTCTGACCAATTCACCCACCAGCTGGTGCAAACCCTCCCGTCTGGGTTTGAGCTCCCCCTCAAAGCAGAGGGGCCCGGGTTGTTATTTGTGCAGGAAGCGCAGCGATGGTCGGGTGGGGAAGTGAGAAAGGGAAGTGGGGAAAGCGGGTTAAGAGCTGTTCTTGGGTGGATTACCCCGTCGGCCGCGGAGGCCCTCTGAAGGACCATGTGGAAAACGCTGGAATAGCTTCCTTCTACGGAGAGGCCAGGCAGCGGGGCTATTTAGCCTTCGGTTCCCATTTCTCATTGGCCGAGGGTGGCTCCTGTTCTCCTGGAGCATTTAACACTCTGCCTGCTCCCCCTCCCCAACTCCCCAGCCCAGCCCAAGGATGCCCCCTGGGCCAGAGGGTGCCTTCCGGTGGAGAAACACAGGAAGCCATGGGGCCTGTGGAAACTGCAGAGGGCCTCCTGGGTGGAGATGGGGAGATGGCCCCAGGGCCTTTTCTCCCGCCTCTCCCAGCCCTGCCCCCTCTGCACACACACACTGACCTGACCCGGTGGGCCTTTTCATTTATCCTTAACGCTGTAATTAGTGCTTAATTTCCTCCTGACATTAGTATTGCAAGTGCCTCCAACAACTTTATTTTCTTGCTTTATTTATACTAGTGAAAAGGCACTTAGAAGCAAATTATGCTTGCCTCCATATATCTCTCTACCTGTTTATCTCTGTGTTTATGGGGTGTCTATCACCATGGTATCTGGGCACTTAGACAGTCCCATTAGATCAAATTCATTACCTGAGAGAGGGAGAAAAACGCACTCCTCCTCCAGCCCCCTGCAGAAGGCTCTCAGTTGCACACTGAGGGCTCGGGCTCAGGGAGACTGCCAACCAGGGGCCTTTTGTTTTCCAACTCAAGGAGAGGAATCTTTTTGGCAAAGAAGCGAATCCCCTCCTGGAGCTAGGCATGGAGAGCTTGCAATGTAATTTGGAAGATCTATCCGAGGGTGGGTCTCAATATGTTGGGCATTTAAAATTTGAAATGATTTCAATTTCATTGCTCTCCAAATATCAAATTGAGCCCATTTTTCACAAATGCAGCTTCACGCTATGAGCAGCTTCCACTGCAAGAAGGTTCCAGATGTTAACTCTTTCTTTCCACTCACCCTGGAGTGATAGGGGGTGCCGAGCTCAAACAGCCCTGAGCAGCTCTCTGTGCCCGGGCCTGTGTGGCTGCTTTGAGACCCTAGGTCCCCCCTGTGACCCGGGTACCACGGAGACCACTGCTCAAGCCCCCCTGTCCTGCCTGGCCCTTCCTTCCAGCCCCTGCCCTCTGCCCTCGGGCCTCCCTCTGAGTTCATGGCCTGGCCTGGCACCTTGAAACCTAGTGACCGCCATGAGTCTCCTCTGCCGTTCCTGGAATCTTGTCTCACGGCTGCTGTGGGCCGTCCTGACTAAACACCCTGTCGACCTGGGACTCGCAGGGGCTCCCACTGGGGGCATGTCTCCCCGGGGAGCTCATGCGGGCCCAGAGAGGAGAATCCAAATACCACTAGAGGTGAGGAAATACAGGTAACGAAACCCTCGCATTTTTTTTTTTTTAAGATTTTATTTATTCATTTGAGAGAGAGGGAGAGAGAACACATATGAGCTGGGTTGGCGGGGAGAGGCAGAGGGAGAGGGAGAAGCAGATTCCCTGCTGGGCAGGGAGCCCGACGTGGGCCTCCATCCCAGGACCCTGGGTTAATGACCTAAGCCGAAGGCAGATGCTTAACCGACTGAGCCACCCAGGCGTCCCAAGAAGCCCTGGCCTTTTTTTTTTTTTAAGATTTTATTTATTTGACAGAGAGAGACACAGCGAGAGAGGGAACACAAGCAGGGGGAGTGGGAGAGGGAGAAGCAGGCTTCCCGCCAAGCAGGGATCCCGATGCGGGGCTCGATCCCAGGACCCTGGGATCATGACCTGAGCCGAAGGCAGACGCTTAACGACTGAGCCACCCGGGCACCACCCCCCGCCCCATATTTTGTAAATAAATAAATAAATAAAAACCCACCACAAACCAAAGACATAGATGAGCCACATGGTGAAAATGGAAATCATCCCAAGTCCCACCTGCCCAGAGCTAGCTGTTGTTCATCCACAGTGGTGTACATCTTCTCAAACGTTCGCCCCTGCACACATCTCCGTATCAACAGATTTATTTCAACGAAATTAGGAGATGCCATAGGAACTAATTCGGAAACTGCTTTATTCACTTAACGGTGGATCGTGAATATTTTCCTAGATAAAAATGGATCTACGTTGAGCTAATGGCTACCCAGTGTTCTGTTGTATGAAAACGTTATCATTTATTAAATGTACCTCCTATGGTTCATTTGAAGTCGTGTGCAAGTTTTCACTATTATTATTATGTTTTAAAAGATTTTATTTATTTATTTGAGAGAGAGAGAACGAGAGAGAGAGAGCACATGAGAGGGGCGAGGGTCAGAGGGAGAAGCAGACTCCCCACTGAGCAGGGAGCCCGATGCGGGACTCGATCCCAGGACCCTGGGATCATGACCTGAGCCGAAGGCAGTCGCTTAACCAACAGAGCCACCCAGGCGCCCCAAGTTTTCACTGTTATAAACTACGTTGTGATGAGCTCACCTGTGTCAGGTATCCCACTTCCTCTTTCTAGAATTGCCGGGTCTTGATCAAGTTTTGACCCATGGCCGAATTGCCCTCCAGAAAGTTTGTGCCAGAGTGAAGGGAAGCAAGTGCAGACAGCAGACACCCTTCCAGTCCACCAGTCATTGTGTCCCCTTCTTGAAGACCCCTGTGGCTGGCCCCTGCAAGCCAGACGAGCCCCAGGCAAAATGAAGATGGCCTGGGTGCTCCGCTCCTCCTGGCCCCCAGCCCTGCCACTCGCCTGTCTGGGCTGCTGGCCTACAAAGGGTCCCTGCTGCCATGGTGGAGCGTGACCTGGGCTTTGGGCCTCTGAGGGCAGGATTGGGCATGGGCTCAGGGCGTTCCCTCTGTGATCAGACACAGGGGAGGTCACCTGGGACAGCTCCTTTCCGGGGCCCTGTAAATTCCTTTCCGCTTCTGGCTCTGTTCCTGCCATTCCTTCCCAGAACCACTTACCCCCATCCCTGCATTTCCCCCACTGCGAATGCTACCTCCTCCATGGAGCCTTCCCTGATTCCAGACAAAAGGAGTCCCTCTGGCCTGTGGCTTGGGAACTCCTTTTCACAGACATTGGGGAGGTTGTGTTATTTCCTAGCTATCTCTTAACGGTGATGACTGCATCTCATTTACCAAAGGCAAGCATCACTGTGACCATGCAGTTTCCAAGCCCCAGCCCTCCGAGAGGCCACCTGGAAGACATACTGAGCGGGGAGGAGGTGGGTGTCTGACCAGACAAGGAGGAAGAAAGAGAAGGGGCCGTTCTGAGGTCCATCTGGAACCTTCTATATTCTCCCCCACACCACACACAGGGCTCACTTCAGATGAAGCACAATTTCTAGGACTCGAGGGAGCTCAGACTTTGCAGTGACCATGCTGCTGTGTTACTGGGATTTATAATAAGAAATACATATTTGGCCTTCAACCTCTGTCCTGGCAAAGAGTTCCTAGAACCTTTGGAATATCCGGAGATGAGAGCCATAAAGGTGTCTTTTGTTATGTTAATGAAGCACCTCCAGAGGGGGGCTGGTTGCCAGGGGAACCAACCAAGTGATTAGGGGGCCCGAAACTTTCAGTCCTACCCCTCCCCCACCCCGGGGAAGGAGAGGGGGGCTGGAGGTCGAATCCATCACCAAAGCAATGATTTCATCCATCACGCCTATGTAATGAAGCCTCATAGAAACCCAAAAGGACGGGGCTGGCAGAGCTTCTGCGTTAGTGAGCTCACAGAAATTTGGGGAGAGGGCATGGAAGCTCCACACCTCTTTCCCCAGACCTCGCCCCGTGCATCTCTTCCGCCTGGATGTTCCTGAGTTTTATCCTTTTATAAATAAGCTGATCTAGTAAGTGAAATGTTTCTCTGAGTTCTGTGAGCTGCTCTAGCAAATGAAGCAAACCCAAGAAAGGAGGGGGTCATGGGAACCTCTGATTTATAGCCCGTTAATCAGAAGCACAGGTGACAGCCTGGCCTTGGGCTGGCGTGTGAGGGGTAGGGGAGGTGCGATCTTGGAGGACCTGAGCCCTTACCTGCCGGGTCTGATGCTGTCTCTGGGGAGATAGTATCAGAATGGCCTTGAATTGTAGGACACCTAGCTGGTGTCCAGAGCGTTGCTTGTGGGGACCCCCCCCACCCCCCTGCACACAATTAGAATTGGGTTCAGGAGCCCAAAATACCTGCATTCTTTTTTTTTTTTTAAAGATTTTATTTATTTATTTGAGAGAGAGAGAATGAGAGAGAGCACAAGAGGGGGGAGGGTCAGAGGGAGAAGCAGACCCCCTGCCGAGCAGGGAGCCCGATGTGGGACTCGATCCCGGGACTCCAGGATCATGACCTGAGCCGAAGGCAGTCGCTTAACCAACTGAGCCACCCAGGTGCCCCCAAAATACCTGCATTCTGAGTGACTCTGGGACAACGAGGACTTCTGAGATGGGAGGCTGAGCCTCCACCAGCACACAGGAGTCCGAGGGCTGGGGCACTGGTGACGTCAGCGCTGGGACGATGGTCATTATTCCTACTAGTACCACGGCTATCACAGCTGTGACTATTACGACTGAGCCTTTGCGAGGGGGACGCAGGTGGGGGGGATGTGGAGGAGCGACAGTTCAGAGGTCCTCACTGCTGTGGCTCAAGGTATCAAGGAGCTCCTTTGTTCCATTTGGGGCAGTGGCTCAGGAATCCCCTTTTCACAGACATCGGTGGTCTCCTCCATGCTTCTAGGCTAGGGGCTCTCTCCAGATCAGAACCGCACTTTGTGTACCCACGGCCGGGGCTGTGTCTTACTGGACCCTGTATTCCAACAGGTGGAGCCCAGCGACTGGCTAATAGTAAGTGGTAATGAACTCTCAGCACTGCTGCGCTTGACCGCTTAGTCCGGCACATGGGGGTGTGTCATCCACACGGCAGCAGCAGGGAGGTATGCCAATGACGGTCGTCACTTGAAAACTGAGGGAACCAAGGCTTGGAGGGGCACAGAACTCGCCCAAGGTCCACAGCAGTGAGTGGCCGCACCAAGACTTCAACCTGCTTAGGCCCAATCCCAACGCTTGTGTTCTTAACCGCTGTTTATGAGTTTACTAGTACTGCTATGACTGAGTGCCACATGTTTAGTGGTTTAAAACCACACACATTTATCCTCTTACCGCTCTGGAGGTCGAAGTCCTAAATGAATCTTGTGGGGCTGGAATCAAAGTGTTGGCAGAGCTCGTTCTTTCTGGAGGCTCCAAGGGACAATCGGTTCTTTGCTTCTTCCAGCTTCTAGAGGCTGCCGGTTTTCCTTGGCTCAGGGCTGCATCACTCCATTCTCTGCTTCTGTGGCCACATAACCACCTTCTCCTCCTCCTCCGACCCCCTGCCTTCCTCTTCAAAGGATCCTTGTGATCACACTGGGCTCACTTGAATAAGCCGGGATGATGTCCCCATTGCAAGATCCTTCATGTCATCACACCTGCAAAGTCCCTTCTGCCATAGAAGGTACCACCTGCAAGTTCTGAGAATTGGGATGCGGACGCAAAGGCAGGTCCATCCTTTGGCCCACTCTAGCCACTCCCTGCACCACCTCCCTTATAAATGGTGATGGGATGAATTAATGAAGGAATGAATGGTATGGAACGGTGTGCCCTTAGTTTGGGTGCTCCAAAAGGCAGACGAGGAATTAGGGGCAGGTGGTTCATTTGGAGGTGATCCCAGGAAACCCCAGTAGGGCAGTGTGGGGGAGTGAGGCAACGAAGGGGAAAAGCCAAGAAAGGTAAACAAATGAGCTGGTTTTCCCTGTGGGCAGCTGGGGCTCAAGCCTATTGGGGACCCTCTTAAGAACTGTTCTGAACCCATGTCAGAATCATCCCGCTGAGGGTAGCTGTATTAGTATCCTAGGCCTGCTGGAATAAAGTAGCACAAACTGGGGGGCTTACAACAGAAACGTGCTGTCTCACAGTTCGGGAGGTTGGAAGTCTGAAACCAAGGTGTCAGCAGGGTCACTTCCTTCTGGAGACTTGGGGGGAGAAGCTCTTCCATGCCTCTTTCCTAGCTTCTGGTGGCTGCTGGCCATCCTTGGCCTTCCTCGGCTTGTAGAGGTGTCCTTCCCATCTCTGCCTCCACCTTCCTGTCACCTTCTCCTCTCCCCTTCTCTTCTAAGGACACTTGTCATTGGACTGAGGGTCCACTTGAATAATCCAGGATGATCTCGAAATCCCTAACTTGACTATGTCTACAAAGACCCTTTGTCCAACAAAATTGCATTCACAGTTTCAGGGTGGACGCATCTTTGGGGCGCCACCATTCGACCCACTACAGAGATGAAGCTGAAGTATTCATCCATAAACTCTCATCCCTCACTGGCAGGAGTTGACCCTGGTGATATCAAACCCTAGCGCTGAGCCTTGCCCTCTACCAAGCTAGCTCCTGCGCATCTCCAGGAGGCCCCAGACAGGGAGGCAGGCGCTTGAGACTCAGGCGCTGTCCACCGCGGCTGGGGGTGAACCCAGAGATGGGCCCAGGGGACACAGCCGGAGGGATCATAGGGGGATGTGTAGAATCTGTCTCAGAGAGATGGATGACAGAGAACCTTCCTGCATCCCAATATTTCTCCCTCTCCCCCCCTCCCCTTAGGCACCCTGGCCTTGCCTCAGCCTCCAGAATAGATGAATCAGCAGGAAAAACTCTTGTCTGCCCAGAAAGTCGGAGAAAGATCAAGGCCCAGGGTGTCTCACTACCCCTCCCACACAAGCAGGCCCGGGAGTCTGGCTTCGGAGCAGCCTAGCCGATGAGGCTGTACATCTTTCTGAGCAAGCCAAGTGGAAAGAGGGGCGGGGTGGGGGCGGGGGTTGGGGGGGAGAAGTAATTAGTTTGATGAATCTTCTTTTTAAGTCGTTCTCTACGTGGGGCTCTCACGGTGTTATAGGCTCAGTGATGCATTTCCTAAGTTTTATGAATCCTTAAACACGGGCCATTTTTCAAAAGAGAGAGGTGAAAGTAATCATGGGTTGGCACAAACCCTAGGTGTCCCCCATCTGGAACAAGGACACCCGATGAGGCCACCAGGTCACAGAGGGCTTTGGAGAGTCCAGATGAGGTTTAAGTGGTCTTGCTGCCCACCTTGCTACCAGAAGCAATGTGCATTCAATATCCATCCACGCGCTCCAGAAGCCTCTTCGGCACGGCTGCCTGGTGCTGGGACCTGGGGCTGGGGGTACAAGTCCGGGGCGCTGCCGTCCCGCAGAAGCCCACAGCCTGCTGCGAGGTGGGGCTCGGGACTGTGTCTCCGCAGGGAGGTCTGTGGCAATAGACCCTCCCTGATAGGCTGGGCGGGGTACAAAATATTGGCCCCAGATCCTTCCTTGCCCTTTGGTAGTGCCCTCCCATGTTGACCTTAGACTTGGTCATTGACCTGCTTTGGCAAGTCAGAAACGTCAGGTGAGCCCAGGGTTAAAAAGTGCTTACTGCTCTTGGGATCTTCAGCCACCCCGTGAACAAGCCCAGGCCAGCCGGCTGGGGGGGTCCAGTTAGCCCTTTGCTCCAGCTTCCAGCCAGCCCTCAGAGGCAGGACTTCCCGGGTGACCACTGGCCAAGGGCCAGGGATGGGAGGCAGTCAATACAGGAAACGCCGTTGAGCAGATCCCCACTGGGGGATTATCCCCCATCTCCCTTCCGTCTCTGAGGACTGCCTGGAGGGCTGTCAACTCACCCTGGCCTAACCCAGGTGGGGGCCAGTAGGCTCTGGAGGCCGGAGGAAGCCCGAAGGCTGAGAGTCACTGAGCCTGGCACGTACTCAGGCTGGTGCTCAATAAACACACATTCTCGCTCATCCCTCATTCTGCTTGAGGGCACCTGCTGAGCGCAGCCCAAATTTCCTATCGTAGACACATGAGCAACACAGATGGTGGTGGCTGTGTGGTTTGTTTTTTTTTTAAGATTGACTTATTTATTCCAAAGGGCGGGGGGAGGGAGGGAGGGAGCAGGGGGAAGGTCAGAGGGAGAGAATCTCCAAGTAGACTCCCCACAAAGCACGGAACCTGATGCGGGACTCGATCCCACCACCCATGAGATCGTGACCTGAGCTGAAATGAAGAGCCGGATGCCCAAGCGACTGAGCCACCCAGGCGCCCCACAGACAGACGGTAGTTGTTTTAAGCCACTGTTTTGGGGTGCTTTGTTCCACAACAATAGTTAACTGACACAGTGTCTCAGCTTTTGGTGGTCCCCATGAGGAGCCCTCATCGAGCTCTCTGTGGGGCTACTCTCGATTTATTGTCAGGCTGATTCCCAGCCTAGGCCAGTCCTTGACTTTGATGCTAATGCTCAGCTAGCACAAGCAAGTTCCTCTTCCACTCCCTTTGGGGGCTTTTTGATGATGGGACTAACGAACGGAACCCAAACAGCTTTGATCTCCTTGTTTCTAATTTGAGGTCAGCCTCCAGATTGTAAGTTCGTTTTACCGGATGGGGAGGCCTCCGCGGGGGGTTGAGTTTAATGCCCTGGGAGGTGGCTGGGGACTGGGCCAGTGCACAATGGTGGCTTCCCCTCCTCCTGAGCTGATGGACATTATCCCTCAGCTGGCCCAACCTGGCATGTTCTAGACTCCATCTCCAGTCTCTGTCTGCTGCCAGCCTGAGAAACACGGGGCAATCCCCCACTGCAGCCATCCAATAAGAGGAAACCTGGAACAGTAGGATCTAGAAAAAAAATGACCCTTTCCATCCTCCCTTACGATGAGACACGGGCATCTGGGGTCTTAAAAGCAATGGTTCCTTTGCCTTCCTTTCTTTCAGTGACTACAATCTGTCTCACCTTGACCTCAGGCTGTCCACAGAACTGCCAGCCCCCAGGATGCCCATCCCTTGGCTGAGGCCAACTTGGCCATAAGGGCCTCAGGTCCTTTCTGAGCAAGGCTGACCTGTCCATTGGATAAGATGGGGTATATGCCTGGCACAGTTTGCCTGTGCTGAAGGCATGGCCACTGTCCAGTGGCAGGGGCAGGGAGTGGCCTTGGCAATGTCTGGTGGGCAGGCACACTTACCTCCGAGCATCCTATGAGGAAGGACAGACCTGCTTGGCAAGCACCGGCCTGGAGCCCGGAGCACCAACCCTGCCCCTAAAAGGCCCGGCCCTGAGCCTTGTTCTCCCCTTTTCCTTGCACGGGGAGAGCCCCTGACCCAGGGAAGAGGGCCCGTCACGGCCACTGGGCCTCCACATCATGTTCCAGGGAGATGCCCCCACTCTGGATTCCTCCCAAGCCGTGTCCTTCTGGGAGAAAGGGCAGAAGCCAGAAAGCCAGGCCTACCTCCTTGACTAGCTCTTGGGGGAATGGGAGGGAAGGAGGCAGGAGTAGAAGGGAGGGTACAAAGCTTCACACCGACAGAGGCTGATTTCTACTAAGAGGTCACCTTGCCAGGCTGCTCTTTAAGACCTTTCCTGCCCGATGGGATCACAGACAGCAACAAAAAAGTTGAGGTGTATGGATGAACGAATATGTGCGTGCACGTGCGTTTTTATGCATGCGAGAACGTGTTGTGAATGTGGGTAATTTGTGTGTTGTGTGTTTGCATGTGTCTGCATTTACGTACACGTGTGCATGCACACGTGTGCCCCCCCCCCCCACGCTGTGACATCCTGGTGTCAAGGAAGACGAATCCGGGGCCCCTGTCAGAACTCTCTAGGTCTGGGGAAAATCTGGAGTGTGGAGTCCTGGAGAGTCATTGAGTAATGCCGTTTCCCCCTCGAGTCACAAGCGGGGGCTCCTTCCTGCTGATCCTGTCACCTTGGTCCTTCCGTCCCGGATCTCGGCCACGTCACTGCTGGCCGGGGGCGGGGGAGCCCAAGTGGCAGCATCTTCATGAACATTAATGTCACACCCCCCAAAGCGCCGGGGGGGTGGGGCAGCTGATCTGCCTGCAGAATGAGGGGTGAGCAAGAATGATCGTTTACTGAGCACCTAGCGCATGCCAGGCTCTGCAACTCTTGGCCCGTGGCCCCCTGTCCTCCCCATGTTTCCTGGGGTCCGCCCCCAAGTACCCGACTTGCACTCACACCCTTATCTCAGGGGCCACTTTTGGGGGGCCCAGACAAGGCAAGTGACTTACCTGATGAGTTGGGGCAAATCTAGGCCCCGGGGGAATCAGCCCCTCCTGGGCCCCCTCGGAGAGACGGCCTGCCCAGAAAAAGCACATCATCTCTGCTCGCTGTGGTCTTCAGTTCTGCCTGGAGCCCAGCGGGTCCGATTGATGCCAGAGCGAGTGTCGGCAAGACAATTGTTGTGACAGATCTCGAGCCTTTTCTGTAATAAAGGACAATTTTGAGCCCCACTTTTTGAACTTCCACGTCCATTTCTCAATCGGTCGGAAGGAGAAGCAAAGAGTGTTATTAATGGACCCTCCCGAAACCCCAACATCTATCACCGTATTCCCACAACCAGAAAAGTGCCAGGAACGTAATAGGGACTCATTCATATTTGCCGCATGGAAAAAAGTGACCAAGCAAGATTCAAACCCGCTTCCGCCAAGGCCGCATCACTTTCTTCATCCCGTCCCAGAGAGGAGGGCTTGGAGAGAGACGGGGGGGTGGGGGTGGCCCACAGGAGCAGCGGAATGGCCCTTGACGCCTGGCTCCCCTGCCCTTCTGCAGAAAGAACGTTCTCCGTGGGCCACAGCCCAGGGGCGAGGTCAGCAGTTCCGGCCCCGGGAAGCCAGGGCTCCGCCAAGTGCAAATCCCCGGGCCTCGTGCAGCCAGCCCTGTCTCATCACGGCCCCTGTGTTTTGACTGAGAAGCTCTACCTGCCTCTCGGGATTGATGTGAAGATTAATGCCTGTTTAGCAAATTACAGCTTCCCCATTACCTCCTGCTCCTGGGAGAGAAGGAGCCTTAGAAACGGAAAATAAAAACAAACCTCACCGCTCCGTGTCCAGGCTTGGCCGCGGCAATGACCCACGTCAGCGGAGCGTGGAGGCTTAGCGAAGCCAGGTGGGGTCTGGGGCCCGCCGAGCGAAGGCTGAGTGAAGGCCAAGCCCACCCTCAGGCTCCGGGGCGCACGGGGGGGCGGGGGTGCTGACGGGGAGCGTGGAATGAGGCAGGGACATTCTGGAAAGACAGCCAAGGGCAGCTTGCAGCCAGGGCCTGTCTCCTCTGAAGGCCGCGATGGGGGGGTGGGGAGAGGGGAGTCCTGTCCACGCCCAGGAGGGAACAGTCTACCCCTCTCTGGGGCTCTTTCTGCCACTGACCTTCCTTCTCAGAAACTCAGAGGGTCAGACGGTGACCTTTGCTGAGTTCGAGGTGCCCGGGACATGGATGTGGACACCGCGGTGAGTGACAGGAACAGGTCTGAAGGGAGGGAAATGGCAGCGGGCGCAGGTGTCGCCCTGCCCAGATGTCCCCGGCACTCCCAGTCCGTGTGTGTGTGCCAGCGAGCTGGCTGTGAGCTCGGGTGACCTCCGGCCCGAGGCCAGGCTGTCAGCCGGAGACCACAGGAGTGGGAAGGTCATTACCCAGCTCCCTGCCCGCCTCCCCACCCCTCCCCCCACCCCCGAGGTGGGACACTTTGAGGCAGGTGCCTTGAACACAGTGGCCCTTGGTGGGGTAGCTTTCTTGATGACGCTTCCTTCCCTTCCCCTGCTCACCTCCCCAGCTCCACTCGGTTCCTCCAAATTAACCAGTTCTGCTCACATTTCTGAGTCTGCTTCTGAGGGAGCCCAAAGTAGGTCAGAATGCAAAGGAAGAACGGTGGGGGGGGGGGGGGCAGTCTGGAAAACACCCGAGGGGGAGAGTACACAGACCCGGTGACTACGGCTTACACAGAAGGAAAAAAGGTGTTATATTCACGTCCAACACGTTTTCAAAAAAACCTCCTGACTCCACCTTCCCTCCCTTAAGAACGGTCTGTTTTTCCAGAACAGCAACAATGGGCTAACAGAACTTAGCAGAACTTAGCCGTCTGCGAGTGAAAAGATTTCTCAATGAATGGAGGCCTCCAGGCCGGCCCACCCCACTTGGCCCTGCCCTGCCCTGCCCAGCCTGGAAAGTGTCACTGGCTGCCACATGCGGCTGACTCCCCCTGGGCTGCGCCTGGGGCGGGGTGGGCACCCGCGAGCTGGGGAGATAGAACCTTCTTTATGGCTCAGGCCTCCCACGCCCCTGCCCCCTGCACCCTCTCACAGACATGTCAGGGATCTGGGATCTCCAGATTCCTTATGCAAGAGGGGCCCTTTGGGATGCGTGGTCCTCGGCCATCTGAAGGACACATTTTAAGGGGCCGCCATCAGGACTGGCTTGGAGGACTTTTGATCGCTTGACTTTATTTCCTGCTCTAGCCCCATCCCACAGCTCTGTTCCAGAGGTCGCCGGGGGAAGCGGGGGGAGAGAAATGTAAGACCCAGGGCCGAAACACAACCTGCTGATCCTGCTAATGAGAAGCCTCTACCCCATGGCTCTCTCTTGAACAGAAGGTGCTTCAAGGGAGTCGGTCTGGGCTAGGGGCTGAGCGAGGAGAGGCTAGTGGGCCTCAGGGAGCACTCAGGGTCCAGCCAGGCAACTCAGCCTGCCCCCAGGGGTCTCCAAAGGCGGCTTCATTCCAGCTCCTCACCACAGGATGAGGGTGAGAGAGGAAGCCTCAGCAGGGGCTCCCTGGTGGGATTCCTGAGTGCTGAGGTGGAAAGGGCCACGGAGGGAGAGATGGGGCAAAGGTGACTCCTGGCCGTATGCCATGTCATGTAACTCTCACGTTAACCTTGTGAACGGGGCTCTGCTGTCCCCATTTCACACATGGGGAAACTGAGTCATCAAACCAAGGCCAATAAAACCAAGAGGTGAAGAAGCCAGATCTTGAACCCAGGCCTTCCTGGCTTCTGAGCCCGCACCCGAGCTTTTTACACAAAATCTTAACACCGCCTCTCTGGGGGTCTGAGGAGGCGGATACCAGGTCCCGCAGTGGACACCAGAGGATCTGGAAGTTGCCTCACATCCTGGAAGCTCAGTGTCCTCGTCTGTGAAGGAAAGCGAGCAGGTCTCCCTGAAGTCTCCTGCTCCCAACCCTGGATGTGCAGAAAGTTCTGTGGGCTAGCAGGTAAATGGGCCGGTAGTGGGCCAGAGATGCAGGCCCCAAGTGTGGGCTGAGCATTATTTCTAGAAACTCGAGGTAGTTGGTTTCTGATGGATCAGCCTGTTCTATTTGGGAGTCCAGCTCTCCCCACTTCCCCAGCCCCCAATCCCAATCCCAGGAGCATCTGTATCAGCCGCCTGTGAGGCTGACTCGATCAGGCCAGGTTCTGGGCACATGACAATTCCAGTTATCTACTTCTGCATAATAAATGTCTGCAGTCCTGAGGGGCTTAAAACAACTGTTTTATGATATGCTATAATTTCATGGGTCAGGAATTCGGGTAGGGTTTGACTGCGCAACTCTTGTCCTCAACGCATTGAGGGAGGTCTCTCTGGTATTTAGCCGGCAGATGGATTGTTCTGGGGTCTTCACTCAGATATATAGAGCTTTGGCAGGGACGGCTTGCAGGCTAGGCTCAGCTCGCACTGTCCACCAGAGTAGTCTTTCCAGCATGGGGTCTCAGGGTACTTGGGCTTTCACATGATGAGCCAGGGCTCTAAAAGTGAGTGTTCCGGAGAACCGGGAGGAAGCTGCATGGCCTCTTAGGACTCTAAAGCCTCAGAGGTTACATGGGGTGCCTTAGCCACCCTCTCTGGGTTGAAGCAGTCACAACCCTGCCCGCATTGAAGGGGAGAGGCCATAAATCCCACCTCTGATTGGAAAGAGCGTCAAAGAATTAAGGCCACGTTTTAAAAGTGTCATAACGGCCCAGCTGTCCAAGTTTGCCTTCAGCCCTCCATGTCCCCACTCCTTCTTCCATCCTCCTTCCCATCTGCCCCCGGCCACACTCCAACCAGCCAGGCAGCCAATGCGCCCCTCTCTCAGGAATGAGCTGAGACACTCATTCATCATTCATTGTCAGAGTCTTCACGTGTTACTCCCCGGAGGCGCATTTTCACTTGAAAACTGTGGCCTGAGAATGGCGTGGTATAACCAAAGGAATGCATTGCTAATGGTGGAATTTCAGGCATTTACCACAGGCCAGTAGGGGATATATTTTTCAGCCAAGGGACTTTCCTGATGCAGACAGCTGGCTGTTCAGTCTACCCTGAGCCCATAAACACCAGACTGTGATCACTGGGGCTCTGAAGGACAGTAGCTTCCACACTTCCACACAGTGGTTCCCCAGCCTTTACTATGAATCAGCACCCAGATGAAGGAGAAGGGGAGGAGGTGATGTTTCTGGGCCACTCTGGTGGCCAGCTCAGAGCTCCACAGATGTAGTGCTCTGCTGTGTAGAGGGGCGAGAAGAAAGAGGGTGGTGTGTGCGGAATTCAAGTTTGTTTGAAAGTTAAAATATTTATGTAGCATTGACTCTCTCGGGGCATCCCACCTGCTTTTCCTTGTTATTTTATTTCTTAGCACTAACCTGTATGTTAGAAACAAGTTATATGTCAAAAACAGGTTCTGGAATAATGACTTGATGTAACTTCAAGCCCAGGGAGGGAGGAAGCTTGCACAGTTCCTGCCACACACACACACACACATACACATGTTCTCTCTCTCTCTCTCTCTCTCTCTCCATATCACACCAGAACTTTGTTTATCTTACTAGTTTTCTTTGTTGGGTTTGGCCTGATGTCAGGATAAAGTGGGTATGGTCAGTGTATTTTAGTTTTTCAGATAAATTTCAGAAATTTCCACACAGGTTTCTTTTAACATCCTTCCCTTCCTGCCCCCAATCTTTTTATTTATTTTTTAGAGATTTTATTTATTTTAGAAAGAGAGAGAGAGCAAGGGGAGTGGCAGAGGGAGGAGGGAGAGGGAGAGAATCTCAAGCAGACTTCGTGCTGAGCATGGAGCCCGACATTTGGCTCGATCTCACGACTCTGAGATCATGACTGAAGCCAAAACCAAGAGTCAGACGCTTGACCAACTGAACCACCCAGGTGCCCCTTCCCCCAACCTTTTAAACCTAAGCTCACAGGACTTAGTTTCGGGGGGAGAGGTAAAGAACAACTGGAAGGTTTCTAAGGGAGGCACCAAAGACATTACAGGTAACTTTAAGTGAGCACTTAACCATGTGCAGGCACCGTTCTGAGGGTTTTCCATGTTTTGACTCCATTTAACTGTCACAACAGCCCAGAGAAAGGTGCCAGAATGATCCCTACTTGACAAATGAGGACCACATGTTGATTCTGGTCCTCTGCCTTTGGCCTATACTTCTGGGATAAATTCAGATCAAATTCAGGCCAAGGCTGATCTCAAGTAGGCGAGAGGGGGGCTTGTGTTGTCTGGTGAGAAGGAAGTAACTCAGAAAGCTGGTTTGGTGAGTATGGCCAAGGGTGGCTCTGCTTTTGAAGGGTGTGGGGCTCTGGGCTGCTGGAAAAATAAAACTAAAGTCCCATGTTGCAAAACTCAGGAGAGGAGTCTGGATGGGGATGACAGTGACCTTTGCTCAGGCTTCTTTACCCCTTACCCTTTGTGGACCCTGTAGCCACCAGGGGAGCTCCATGGGCTCGTTGTGTAGACCAAATGCTTCCAGGAACATTCCCCGAAGCCACACAAAGGCTGCCCGTGTCATTAACCGTGGAAGGGCCAGGCCCCTGGTACAGAGAGCCTCTGCCTGGACTTCACTGTGTAGACAGCGTTGGTATTGGGCTGGCTGAGAGCGATTTACAGGAATCAGGGGATCTGGCATCTGGTCCCAGCCTTGCTGTAACTTGCTGCGGGATCTTGGGCCTCTCACTTATCTCTCTCTGAGTTTCTGTTTCTTCATCTAGAAACTTGCATTATTTGACCTCCAAGGTCCCACTAGCCCTGAAATCTTACGATTCTGAGATGAATCATAAAAATGAGTCAACAAAACCTCTCAAATCCCAGGATCCGCTGAAGTCGGAGAGGGTAAGAAAACAGAGTGGGAAGAAGTCGACCTAAGATAGTTTAGGAACAGGACAGGTAGATGAAGTTGTGGTATTTTTCCTCTGTGGAAGCATTGTATGCACCAAAAATGCCTCTCGGTTTTACAGGATTATGAATCAAAACTCCTTTGATGGGGACGAATCTCTCACCCCTTAACGATTTCCATCCAGAAAGGTTTCAGTGCAAACCCTCCTGGGAGAGAGAATTTTTTCATTGCCTTAAATTTACACTAAGGTGTAAATGACTGACACGAGATTTTTTCCAAAGAGTCGGTTGCAAAGGATGGGAGCCTGGATCTTGAGGCCTGAAGACAGAGAGAAGAAAGAACACCCCCCAAGGGCAGGGGCTATAAAAGAGTGCAACAACGTGATTAATCCATGGCCCGATGTTGCTTTTTCCACCACTGTCCCCGCCCCCCCCCACTCCCTCCACCTCAGCTTCCCCCTTCTGACGCAGGAGCCACGTTGGTGAGATTTCTGGTTTCCAGAACCAGAGGACAGGAGAGGCCGATCAAGCTGAGGTGTTGGGGAGGCGCCGGCAGGAGTCTGCCTGTGCCTGTGTCTGCCAAGCCCGCCTTGCGCCCAGGTAACCAGCCAGCCAGACGACCTTGTTTCCTCAAGGGCTGGGGAGGGAGACACGGTGCCCGGCTGGCTGGGAGCCTGAGGCAGAGAGGCACAGCGACGGAAGGCGGGATGTGCTGAGCTGGCAGGCCAGGCACCACCCGTGCGCGGCCCTGCACACATTTTGTGCCTTCAGTGTCCTCACCTTGTGTGTTCTAACCAGCTGTCCCTGTGTGTGATGTTTCACATGATTTACTAAAGGGGGAGAACATTTGTTTCTTAACACAGGCGTCCAAGGGAGCCTCCATGATGAATGGCAGAGGCTTCAGCGCGGAGGCTGCTGGGAGCGCCGGCCCTGGTGGTGGCCAGGGAGCTCTGGGCCTCAGAGAGGGAGGGAAGAAGGGGCCGGAGCCCAGGCGCCCCTGAGGGGACACAGAGCCACGGCTGGAGGAGGGATGGGGCCATCTGTGCTTGTCCCCCTGCTCCATCAGCCCAGACTCCAGTGGGCCCCCCTCCCCCGGCCGCCAGCAGGTCTGAGAGAGAGAGAGAGAGAGCTGTGTGGCAAGCCCGTGGCCGTGGTGGCCTGCGGGCACACGCGGGAATCAGGCCGCCTTTCCGACGGGTGGGCGCGTCCCTCAGGCTGTGTGTCTTGGTTTCCTCACTTCACAGGCGGGAATGATTCAGGCTGTTGTGGGGCCTGGTGTGAAGACGCATATCCAGCACTTAGTGCACGGCGAGCGCTCAACAACCGAGAGCCACGGAGGCTCGTTCTCGTCTCCCACGGGAGGCGACGTCCTTCAGGATCGGGTGGGGGGTGTCCCCTCCGCCCCGCTCTCCTCCTCTCCCCCACCTTCCTCAGCCCCTGCCCCACCCTTTGGCTTCTATTCCTTGCCTTTTGATCCTCTGCACTCACTGCGCACCCGTGACTTCGCCGCGTCCCCTGGCTGAGACCCCGGGTCACGGGGCTCCCCCAGCCCTGGGTGATGCTCAGGGTGGCGGGATGGTCTCCGGGCGACACTGCCCTTGAGGGAGCACTCTGGCGAGCCGGCAGGGGTTTGAAGGGGTCTGGAGGCTGAAGTTTGATACGAGCCTTCTGCCAAAGCAGCTGTCTGCACGGCCCCTGGGGAAGATCCCGATGGGACGGAGAGCGTGGCGGGACCCCAAGCAGCGGCAAGTGCTGGGAGCGGGACTTGCTGGGTGGGGGTCGGGGGCCCCCAAAGCCTGGCTGATGGAGGAGTGTGCCCCTGGGGATGTAGAAGGGCCCCGGGCCCCACCAGAGGGACTCCAGAGGCAGGGTTCTGGAAGTAGCCAGGGGACGGAGCGAGCAGCTCAAAAACAGGATTCCTTTCAGGAGCCCAATGTCCAAGGCAGGGGCCTGGTTGTGAAGACTCGTTTCCAGAGAACTGGGCTCAAGGTAGGAGGGGACGGAGCTGGCCTGAGCCACCAGCAGCTTCATGTCCTTCATGTCCCCTTGCTTCGCCCAGTATCGATGGCACCACATAAGGGCAAGAGCTTTCTGAGGGCCCGGATGGAGATGGACCTCTCAGGAAAGCCAGTAGCTGGAGCAGCTCCAGGTGCGCAACGCATGCTTAATAAATAACCATCAACCCTGGCAGCACGGGGGATTTATCAAGAAGCGCGGCGGTGACGTCACCTTTACCAGCAGACAACTCCATGGTTTCTATTTTGTTCCCCAACACCAAGGCCATTATGGGCTTGGGAGCCCCATGGGCAAAGCAGAAAAACCTGGGCTTCCATTCTGCACAATTTGCCTACCCTGGATTTTGTGGTTATGCTTTCAGCACGAAAGAAGCATTCTTCCCTAGCGATATCATTTCAACAGCACAGGGGTAAAAGCAGCAAGAGACCATCTCCAGCCTCCTATTTATGAAAACAATAGCTCAAGTTTATGGTATTAACAGTAAGCAATGCCGCTTCACTTCTCCCCACACCCTCTCTCCACACACGTATACAGGCGTGCACACGCAAATACACAAACATGAATACACACGTATGAACACACGCATATAGAAACACGCAGGCATATACACATACACATCTATAAATACACACACGTGTATAAACTCACACATAAACACACACATAAACATACACACGTATATAAATACGCACACAACACACATATAAATACACATGCATATAAATACACACACACATATAAATACACACGTATATACACATACATATATAAACACACACATAAATACACACATATATAAATACGCACACAAACACACGTATAAATACGCATGTGTATAAATATACACGCATACATATAAACACACAAAAACACATATATAAACACACATGTATATACACATATATATATATAAACACACACATAAATCAAACATATAAACACACATATAAATACACACACACATAAAAATACAGACACATACCCAAACACCAAACACAAGTACAAACTCGCGCACGGAAAGGCACACGGAAACACAGACACACAGACTCCGAGACGCCATGTACACATATGATTAGCATCTCTATGAAAATGTAGAGTCTTGGTTTGGAGAAGAAAAGCAGACTAAGACAACCTGCTCTTTGGGAAGTAAGTGTGGTTGGAGCCTCTCACTGGTGTTGGGATAAAAACCCTCAGTCCAGCTCTGGCAGCTTCCAGCTCTTTTCTGGACTCCATGGGATGAAGGAAAGAGAGATGGGCCTCGCTGGACCCTGCCTAGCTCCGCATTCCCAGACTGCGGAGGGAGTGGGCTTTTGGCAGAGCTTGGCAGCTGGGGTGCTGGTGGCAATAATTTTTTAAAAGATTATTTATTTATTTATTTATTTGAGAAAGAGAGAGAGAGCACGAGCAGGGGGAGCAGCAGAGGGAGAGGGAGAAGCAGACTCCCCGCTGAGCAGGGAGCCCGACGACATGTGGCTCAATCCCAGGACCCCGGGATCATGACCTGAGCCGAAGGCAGAGGCTTCACCAACTGAGCCACCCAGGCACCCCTGGCTGCAGTAATGTACAGTGAAAATAAACCCTTGCTATCACAGTGGCAAAAGAGAAGAGCCCATCAGGACCTGTGTTTCTGTTGAACTGGGAGAAAAGCACCCGCCAGTGACGCTGACAGCATTTTCTGAGTCTCAAATCTAAGGCTGTCCCTGGGTCCTACCCGCACTATGCATTCTCGGTCTTGGTCTTGGCTTGCTTGGTCTTCCATTTCCGGGATGGGAGAGGAGTTGTACCACTCAGGGTTCACTGCAAGAAATGGAAACTGCTCCAGGGGCACCTGGTTGGCTCAGTCGGTTGAGCATGCGACTCTTGAGCTTGGGGTTATGAGTTCGAACCCCATGTTAGGTGTAGAGATGACTTAAAATAAAAGGTTAAAAAAAGAAAGAAAGAAGGAAGGAAGGAAGGAAGGAAGAGAAAGAAAGAAAAAAGAAAGAAAGAAAGAAAGAAAGGAAAAGGAAGGAAGGAAAGAAGGGTGGAAGGAAGAAAGAAAAAGAAGGAAAGAAAGAAAGAAGAAAAGAAAGAAAGAAAGAAAGAAAGGAAAAGAAAAAGGAAGGAAGAAAAAGAGAGAGAGAAAGAAAGAAAGAGAAAGAAAGAAAAAGAAAGGAAGAAGGAAACGGTTCTAGATATTTTAAGCAGAAAGGGATTTAAGAGAGGGAAGTCGGTGCTTACGGAATCATCGGAAGGAGTGTTCATTCCCTGAAGCCACCGTACCAAATGACCACAGACTGAGTGGCTTAAAACAACAGGAAAAGATTCTCTCCACCATTCTGGAGACCAGAAGTCTGACATCAAGGTGGGGCCACGCTCCCTCAGGAGGCTCTAGAGGAGAATCCTTTGCCTCTCCCAGCTTCTGGTGGCTGTCTGCATTCTCTGGGGCTGTTATCACTCCATCCTGCCTGTGTCTCCACATGGCTTTCTCCTCTCTGTGTTTTCTCCTCTTCCGTCTGCTATACGGGCTCCCGTCATTGGACTTAGCACCCACCTAGGTCATCCAGGATGATCTCGTCCCAAGATCTCAACTTAATTTCATCTGCAAAAACCCTTCTGCCAAGTGAGGTCCCATGCATAGGTTCCAGAGGTTAGGACATGGCCGTAGCTTTTGGGAGGCCACCATTCAACCCACGACAAAGGGGTTATTGTGAAAACTCTGGGCCAGGTCTCCAGGAATGACTCCCAGAAGCCAGCAGGACTGACCCGCTGGGGAGCCGCCATCTTTGCTACATGCAGGAAGACCAGCAGCCAGCAACAGAGCGGCCATGTTTAAAACCCTACCGCCGGGAGCTTGGCGTCAGGAAGCGGCCTCTGCCGCTCCAGCAACTGTCTCTGGACGCTGACAAACCCGGTGAGTGGACACTGAAATGCTGCTTCGGAAAATTCCGTGTCTCTTGAGCCCATCAGTTGCCAGGCAGAGTTGACTACATAGCACAGATGGTTGTGGGGAGATCTTGTTTGTTGTACAGTTAGCTTTCACTCATGTAATTTCTAGGAAAACCTTCTGATTTTCATTTGGGGAGCCACCCTGTACAAGCTATCTACGCCTGTGTAACTAACTATCCCCAAACGTCAGGACTTCAACCAACAACACCTCATTATTTCTCATGGTTCCCTGAGTTGACCAGGCTCAGCCAGGTGATGCTTCTGCTCCTCCTGGTGTCTGGAGGCCCCACTGGTTTGGACTGCCCGAGATGAGCCCACCCACACAGCTGGCAGATAGAGCTGGGTGCTGGCCGGGAGATCAGCCGGGGATATTGGCCAGAGCTCCTTGATTCTCCCCAACACGGGCCTCTCCTCATGGCTTCTTGGGGGCACGTTCCAAGTACGCAAAAGCAGAATCCACAGATTTCCTAAGACCCGCCTTAAAATGCACAGTGTTGTGTCTACCATACTTTCTGGGTCAAAACAAGGCACAAGGCTGGCCTAGATGCAAGGGGATGGGAAACGGACTACGCCCCTCGATGGCAGGAGCGGCAAAGCATTTGGGACCAGCTGTAATTCACTACTCTCCCCTAACTCTTCTCAAGCCCCGTGGTCCTGTGGGGCTGACAGCCCTACCCGGAGGGGCCCGGGGCTTGGGCCTGGCCTATCAGAGCAGCTCTTCCCCAGCATCAGTGATGGGATGAGGGACGGCCACATGATCCAAGTCAGGTCGAAATGGCAATCAGACTCACTTTGGGGACTGTTTTTGGAGCTCTCAGGAAAATATCCTCTTGACTTTCCATGCCGAACTTGAACCGGCGTGAATATGAGGTGACACTGCTGTCATCTTGCTATCGCCACGGGGTCTAGGATGGAAGCCAGAGCCAGGAGGAGGGAGAGGGGGAAACTGAGTCCAGATGACACTTCAGGTTCCTTTCCCGAACACAGCAAAGCTTCTTCCGACTTGGACAGCTTGTGGGCCTCCCCAGACTGATCCTGCGCCCAGGGAAATGTGTCAGGGAGGTAGGTCGGTGCTCTACCTGCCCTTCCTCAGATGGAGTTCGGCCAGCCGTATGACCATTGATTAGGAAGCAGGCTTTTTAACTGGCTTATTTCACTTAGCACTGTGACCTGTTCCTGTAGGCTTGGTAACGTCCCTCTCTGTCCTTAGGCCCTCCAGTGGGCACTCTGCACGCCGAGTTCGCTCTGAGGCAGCAGCCGTGATCTTTTGGCAGGGTCAGCCACACTTCTGGGGAGATCAGGCGCCACAGTCCTCTGAAAATGGGGAGATGACAGGGGACCTAGTGGAATTCCAGACTGGTATGTTGCTCGGAGGGTCCCAGGCAAGCTGCGCCACTAGCCTTGCTCCGACCAGGACTCGGAATCTATAATCTTAACTATCTTCATATTTCTAAGATCTCCGTGTTAATTAAGGGACCCTCTGGTGTCGATTTAGATAGGGATATTCGAAGTATTTGAGTAGTTACTTCTGGAGTGTGGGTTCCTGATTAGGTTTTTCTAATTGCTACCTAACTGCCCCTGTAGTAAATGTACTTACACACACACACACACACACACACACCACTCTGTACATATACAGATGCTTTAGAGTGAATCGTCACCCAAAGAATATGACACCATTCTGGTTTTTATAAGAAGCTCCCTCTCCCCTTGATCGCACTGAGAGGGAAAGTAGATGATGAACAATGGAGTCTTTGAGCCAATCAGGGGAAGCCCTGCGATTCGAGGGACCCTTGTTCTGGGGTCCTTGGAGAGGCGCCGGGGTATCCCCAAATCCTCTGAATCCTAAAGAAAATGAATTGTATCACTGCATCTGTACATTTGGGGTGTGGAGGCAGGGAGGTGGCAGCTTCCATCAGATTCTCAGATTTTCCTGAGACCCAAAGGTGTTAAGAATCTCTGAACTAGGCACGGTTGGGGAGAGGAGGTGTAAAGAAGCAATTTGCCTGGAGATAGCCCGGGGAAGCTGTAGCAGTTTTCTCGTGGAGTCAGATCTAACAGTTTCCTCGTAGAGTCAGATCTAATCCACGACTTGGGTGCTGCAAAGATTTCAAAATAGTCAGGGGAGGTCAGACAGTGGATTAAACCTTAAGCTTTTCAGAAGGAACGGTGCTTTGGAAATATGTTTATTTTTAATTTTTAGACGTTTCAAATTGTAGTAAAAACCACATACTGTAAAATTTACCATCTTAACCATTTTTAAGAGCGCAATTCAGTAGTGTTAAATATATTCGCATTGCTGTGCAACAGATTTCCAGAACTTTTTCATCTCCCCAAATCATCGAACAACTCCCTCTTTACCCCCTCCCCGCAGCCCTTGGCAACCACTCTTCTACTTCCCATCTCTGTGAATTTGACTACTCCAGGGACCTCATCTAAGTGGAGTCACGTAGTATTTGTCCTCTTTTAACTGGCTTATTTCACTTAGCATCATGTTTTTAAGGTTTATCTGTGTTGTTGCAGATGCCAGAACATGGTTCCTCTCGAAAGCTGAGTGATATTCCACGGTATGGCTAGACCACATTGTGTTTATCCATTCATCCGTCGATGGACATTTGGGTTGCTTCCACTTCTTGGCTACTGTGAATAATGCTGCGATGTACATGGGTGTGAGAAATATCTCTTCAAGTCTCTGCTTTCAATTCTTTTGGATAAATACCCAGAAGTGGAATTGCTGGATCATATGGCAGTTCTATTTTTAATTTTTTGAGGAACCACCATACTGCTTCCACAGTGTTGTAGAAGCAAGAGTGTTTTTAGCTGAACCTAGAGCACGGTCACTCAGAGTAAGGCACAGAAATCCTGGTCTTTTTTAAAAATAGCTTTTTCTTGGGGATGCCTGGGTGGCTCAGTCGGTGAAGCCTCTGCCTTCGGCTCAGGTCATGATCCCAGGGTCCTGGGATCGGGCCCCGCGTCGAGCTCCCTGCTCAGCAGGGAGTCTGCTTCTCCCTCTCCCTCTGCCGCTCCCCCAGCTTGTGCTCTCTCGTGCTCTCTCTGTCAAATAAATAAATAAAATATTTTTTAAAAACTTTAAAAATAGCTTTTTCTTTTCTTTTTTTGGTATGTGAAGGCAGTATGGGGTAGTGGTTGGGGGCAGTTAGGGAGAGCTGAGTTCAAATTTCAACTCCGCAACCAACTGGCTCTGTGACGATCTCTTTACTCCATTATCTACTTCGCTATGAAATGGGTAATAGTACTCAGCACGCAGGACTGTCCTAAGGATTAAATAGGATCACCTATAGGTCGCTAAGGATAGAGACCCAGAGTAGCTGGTTCTTTTGTTCAGGAAAACACATCACTGTTTTCATGAAGACGAATCAGAGCCAGGTAGCTTCTGGAACAGAGAGGTTGGGACAAAGGGAGATGACTTGCCCTGGGAACAAAGTAATAAGAATTGCACAGGTAGGCTGAGGCTCCCCCAGACTGGGGTAAGAGAATTGAAGTCCTCAAGAGGAAGAGGAAGGAAACTGCAAAATGGCGCCCTTGGGAGGCTTCAAAGAGCGAAGACCAGACATGGCTGCCCAGTGAGGGGAACTGGCTAGGAAATCATAGGATGTCCAATTTGAAGGGGCTTCTTGCCCTTCGCTGTGCTGTAATTACCTGCCATCACTTCCAGACCGTCCGTCAAGGGATGCTATGTTCCCTAGGTAGAGGGGACGCGCAATCATTTCTGTTTAACAAACATTGATTCAGTGTTGACCATGTGCCCGACACGGTTAGACTCACTCCCCAAATACTGACCCTCAGAAGAACCAGATGAGAAAACTGAGGCACGGAGCAGTTAAGTGGGTCAGCATCACCCCTCCCCACCCCCCACCCCCCACCCCCCAGTCTGCGGATGACGAAGTCCTTCCTTCGAATCACACACCTTTGGCAACAGGGTCAGAATTCAACTTCCCACACTCCCGCTGGGGTGCCTGGAAGGCTCCCTTTGCCACATCTCTCTCCAGACCCCATAACTCACACCTCCAGGAGTGGGAGCATCCCCAGGCAGCCAGGAGAACGTCCCCAGAGGCCAGACGAGTCCTGTGTCCTCCCCAAGGGCAGGGAGGGCAGACCTCTCCCCAGGCCACCCTTCACAAGTGTGGTCGCTGAGGTGGCTGACTGACTGTCCTGCCTCTCCTGGCTTGACGCCCATGGTGGGCTTTGGAGTTAGTCAGGTGGGCTGTGGGCATCAGAGACCCTCACCATGACTCTCATCCTGGATTGGTGCTTGTGTGTGTGCGTGTGACAGAGAGAGCGAGCGAGAGATGTAGAGAAGGTGGGCAACCCCACCTCATCTCCGCAGAAAGCCAACAAAATACCCCTCCCTCTCTTTTGACCATTCTTCACAGATCCCTTTCCTTCCCGAAGGTTTTATTGAAGACGTGCGTGTGTTCCTGTGTGTCTCTCCTGCCCGGCTCCCCACCTCCAATGACAAGAGAAAACAAAGAAGATGAAAAGGAAAAACAAGAGAAAGAGGAAAAAGGAAGAGACAGGGAAAGAAGAATCCCTTCCCTCCTCGGTCAAGGTCAATAACCTTGACTTTCTGGGTGGCCCCCGCCATTGCTGCCTCCAGCCTTGAACTACCTCTCTGAGAGTTCAAGTCCCCAGCGCAAGGTCTGGGGCACCTTTCTCTGCATCTTTAGGGGAGATCAAGTAGGCAGCCAGCAGGCAGCAAATAACTCAAAAGAGGAACAGGAAGTATTTTGATACGTTTAACATTTGTTTTCAGAACAGACTGATGATCAGGTAAACACTGTAAGTGTTCATGAGTGGGCAGAGCCACCAAATTATAGAAAACAATGCCTGTACGCTCTGTGGCCCGTTCTCCCTTCCACCCTCCTCCTAAGCATTAATTTCTTGTCAACAGTCAGCCTGAAGGAGGAGCCTGAAGATCTCAGGAGTGCGGGCTCTCCAAACAAGTTGTTTTTCATCTGAAAATTGGAGACTTTTGCTTGAAAAACAACGGCCTATGGCACAGATGTGACAGTGGGGTGGGGGTTCTTCTGGAAGACAGTGACTCTGAGGGAAGGCCCTCTGCCCAGCACACAAAGCACACAGACGCCCCCCTCAAATGCACAGAGACCCCTCCGTAGACTCTCCAGGGGGGGCAGGGCCTCCTTAAGCGTGCTGGCTCCTCACTACAAACAGTGTCCCCAGGTTGGAGCCACTCTACTCCTAGTCACCTCCAATCTTGATGTCAGCACCGCCCCCCCACCCCGGTCCTGATAAAAACTCTTCCCTTAGCCTTCCACCCAACAATCGGGGACTTCTAGAAGATTAGCCTTCTGATACGCCCGTTTTCAGAAAGATACATGTACAAGGCTGCTCACGGCTACATTGTTCTTTACAAAGAGCTGGAAGCATCCTAAACGGATGTGGAGTGATCCGTAGTCCTTCCATACATGCCTCTAGAGAAAGATCTGTGAGCCATACTGCCGGCTGGAGAAAGTTTGGTGCAGACCAGTGTATGACCATACCGTCCCAGTGTTAGCTGGGTTTCCCCCAAAGCAGAGCTTGAGACAAGAATCTGGCTGCAGGTCATTATTTGGGAGGTGATCCAGGAAGCACAGTGAGGGAAGAGGGAAGTGAGCCAGGGTGGGGAGGATGCCAACAAAGGCCATGTCAGTGAGCGGGTTCCCACCGGGGGCAACCAGGGCTCAGTCCCATGGGGACCCACTGAGAACTGGTGTGGAACAAGCCTCAGGATCAGGCCACCAAGGGGCAAGGAAGCTGGGGTATTTATCTGCCAACTCTGGCCACTCATTGTTTGAGGGGCATTCATTCCCCCGGACCTGCAGCCAGCCCGAAGTGCCAATGAGCATCTCCTTGGCCAGAGAGTGTGCTCATGCAGAAAGAGGTAGGCTTTGAGCAAAATGTCTGCAGGTGCCTCTCAGAGTGGGTGGGGGTGATCCAGGGAATGTGAGTGGGTACAACAGCAACTGCTATAGTCCCATTTGTGTATTCAAAAAATTTAAATATGTAGATATCATAGATATGCTTGAGAAAATTCCAGGGATGTGGGCCTGGAGACCTAGGGCATATACTGCCCAGAGGTACTTTGCACCTTGAATCCTTCTGTGTGGGGCGGGGTGGGGGGAAGTGATGCCTGGGTGGCTCAGTCGGTTAAGCATCTGCCTTCAGCTCAGGTCACGGTCCCAGGGTCCTGGGATCGAGTCTCGCTTGGGGAGCCCGCTTCTCCCTCTGCCCCTCACCCTACTCGTCCTCTGTTTCTCTCTCTCTCTCTCACAAATAAATAAATAAAATCTTAAAAAAAAAAAAATAGAACCCTTCTGTGGTATTTGTTTTCGTTAAAAAACAAAACAAAACAGATCCACATCTGACTGAAATAATTGAAAACCTGATTAATCATCTTTAAAACTGCTCTCTGTACAGCAACTAAAGCCCTGACGTAGTGTTTCTGCTTTCCTTGAGTCTCTTTTAGGATCAAACAATAACTCCTCGCATGTCTTACGTGTTGTCTGTACCCTAAGCACAGTGCAAGCCACTTCACGTGCCCTGTGACACCCCTGGGGAATGGGAACTGAAGTTCCAACTTTATTATTTTTTAAAGATTTTATTCATTTGTTTGAGAGAGAGAGAGAGCGCATGTGCACACAAGCCGGGGGGCGGGGCAGAGGCAGAGGGAGAAGCAGGCTCCCCGCTGAGCAGAGAGCCAGACTCGGGGCTCGATCCCAGGACCCTGAGATCATGACCTGAGCTGCAGGCAGATGCTTAACCGACTGAGCCCCCCAGGCGCCACTGAAGTTCCAACTTTAGAGATGAGGACACCGAGGCTTAAAGAACCTAGCTTTCATTTGCTCAAGGTCATACGACAAGAGTGTACTTCCACTGAGTGGAATCAAGAGTTTGGACCAGACCTGCCTGTCTCCTGAGCCTGTGCCTGCAGGCAGGACGAAGCTTTCAGAGCTTCTCCTTCCATCCCAGCCATCTCGGCGAAACCTTCATTCTTCAGGCCAACTGCTTTCCCCTCCCCAGTGCTTTAGGAGTTTCCGGTCCCTGTCAGCCTTTTTCCAGCTGGTGTGGTCCAGACACAGTGGGGAGAATGGGGGGTGGGTTGGTGGGGACAGTGGTTGGAGTGCAGTCATTCCCCTCTGGTATGGGCTGAATTGTGCCCCCGCCCAAATAATCGTTGAAGTCTGAACTCCCCAGTCCCTCAGAATGCTGTTTGGAGGGAGGGTCTTTACAGAGGTCATCAAGTTTTAAATGAGGTCGTGAGGGTGGGCCCTAATCCTGTGTGACCGGTGTCCTTATAAAAAAGGTGGAAGTTTGATCTTGGACTTAGTCCCCAGAACAGTGAGACGGTACATTTCTTTTTTTTTTTTTTTTTTTTTAAAGATTTTATTTATTTATTTGAGAGAGAATGAGAGAGAGCACATGAGGGGGGGAGGGTCAGAGGGAGAAGCAGACTCCCCGCCGAGCAGGGAGCCCGATGCGGGACTCGATCCAGGGACTCCAGGATCATGACCTGAGCCGAAGGCAGTCGCTTAACCAACTGAGCCACCCAGGCGCCCGAGACGGTACATTTCTACTGTTCATGCTTCTTAGTTCCCAGTACTTTGTTCCGACAGCCCTGGGAAACAAATCCACCCTCTTTCAAGGGTGTCACTACCTTGTCACCCTCCATTCTAGCAAGTATGAGCCCCCACGCCCAATGCAGGAATCCACGGAAAGAGGGATGAAGGCAGTTTGTATGGCATGGGCAGTCCCCCACCCACCTCTGACATTTTCCCCCCAAGTGGGTTGAAATGTCTTATTGCTGGTAAGAGAACATCTAGAAATGAATAGTTCTGGCCAAAGCCTTCTACCATTACATGATAATTCTTCCTGACTTTGACGGTTGAACGAATGAATGAACGAATGAGTGAATGAATGAAGTCATAAACCTTTCATGCCTCTGGCCTTACTCTGAATAGAAGCATCTCTGCTTACGAAATTTCGGCCCGCAAACTCTGGCGGAAAGCTAAGCACCAGAAAAAAATGTATACTAGATCTGCTGCCAAGAACAGGTGAAGTGAGTGATGGTCCTTCTGGATTAGTGAACAAAGGGGTTCAAGGACAGTCAGGCCGCAACCTGTTCACAAATTGATGCATGTCTGTGTTCCCCTTACTCCTCTTCCCCTCCTTATTGCAAACCTTTTTTGAAGTATAACATACATAAAGTATACACGTGGTAACATACATAAAATATACCCCTCCCCCATGTAGAAGTGTAACATACATGTAAGTGTACAGCTCGGTGAATTTTTACAAAGTAAATTCATGTGTCACCCAGCACAGAGATCAAGATCTAGAACATTACCACCCCCTCAGACGGCTCCTTCCTGCCTCCCATTCCGTAGCTGACTGCTATTCTGATTTCTGTCACCATAGGTTACTTTAGCCTGGTTGTCGACTTCGTCCACATGCTGCATGTGAGAGCTGTCTACGTATTGTACGAAGAAGGAGTTTTTTTCTTTTTCATTGTCGGATAATACTCCATGGCTAATGCACCAAGTTATTTATCCATTCTACTTCTTTTTTTTTTTTTTTAAAGATCTTATTTATTTATTTGAGAGAGAGAGAGAATGAGAGACAGAGAGCATGAGAGGGAGGAGGGT
>NC_138385.1:75676044-75683640 GCF_054177405.1 Leptonychotes weddellii
GAAGGCAGATGCTTAACCGACTGAGCCACCCAGGCGCCCTATCCATTCTACTTCTGATGAACATGTGGGTTGTCCCTAATTTTTGGCTAATTGAATAGTGTGATGAGCATTCTTTTGCAGGTCTTTGGTGAGCATGGGTGCTATCTCCGGGCATCTACCTGGGAAGGGAATTGCTGGCTCATAGGGTGAGCCTCTATTCAGCTATAGTGGTTACGGTTCAGTTTTCCATAAAGGCTGTGCACTTGACTTCTCCTTCCTTTTGATAATCACCCCATTCCTCCTTCACTTACCTCTGTCTTTCGTAAAGCCCGTCCTTTTCTTATTTCAAAGCCAGTCACCCAAGCACAGGGAGAGGGGCCTCCTTGGAACTTAGCAAAGGCAACTGCATTCCCCTTTGCCTGTGTCTGTGTTCTGTTATGGTCTCGAAGTGCCACGGATGTCGAATGTCGCTGCCCCAACACAGATGGGCCCCAGCAGGGTAGCTGTGTGTGTATAAGGAATGCGGTTTCTGTATGCTGGCCTTGCCCGGTCTGCCTACCTTGCAGAATGATTTTCCATTACATAAGACTCTGCAAAAGGCCTTGAGTTGCCCAGAGGAAAGGCACCGCATAAAATGCAAACTAACAAAAGCATTGATATCAAAGAATGGGGGAAATCCATCATGCCCTTGTCACTGGAAGAGGCCCATTATCTGATGGTTGCTGGCAGACTCGTCCCCACCTTACCTAAAAGGCAAGATCTGCAGGCTATAAACAGCTTCCTGGCCCTCAGCCTGGCCAAACGCTCAATAATTTGCCTATCAATTAAGCCCAAGGAGAGGGGGAGAAGGGGTGTGAGCTAGAAAGAGGGAGAAAGGCGGGCAGTTGAGCAGAAACTGCTGGTTTATCGCAAAGCCTCTTGGATGAACCTTATTCTAGGCTCTTCCAAATGACTCATTTAGAAGTGTTCAGTTTGGGGGGCGCCTGGGTGGCTCAGTCGGTGAAGCGGCTGACCCTAGATTTCGGCTCAGGTCATGATCTTGGGGTCCTGGGATGGAGCCCCACATCCGGCTCCTTGCTCAGCGGGGGGTCTGCTTGAGGATTCTCTCTCCTCTCTCTCCCCCTCTGCCCTTCCCCCCACCCCTGCTCACTCTCTCTCTCAGATAAATAAATAAATCTTAAAAAAAAAGAAGAGTTCAGTTTGTGCATCCATGAAATGGGCCTAACGGAACCAACGAGTACTTAGCTCATACTTTGCAGAGATTATTAAAGGTCAATTACATAAAAAGCATAAAGCACTTGGCAGTTGCAGAAACAAGCAAGGGGGCAAAATCAAGACGCTCAGGACAGATTTTACCATGGAGCTGAGGCCAGCATAAGGAGCCTGTGATTTTGGAGGGGTGGCGGGGGGTGGGGGTGTGAGCCTGGGGAGCAGGTGAGATTGATGGGCTCCCTAACCTCCAACCTGCTAAATGAACCAAAATCTAATTCAAATGTCTACCCTTAAGAAAGGGGATCCCTTCCCCAGTTCAGAGGCAAATCTTTACCATTCTAACCCCATCAATGGTAATCCCCCAGAAACTGGTTTTGGGGGTAGAGGGGCCTTCCTTATTCCTAGGAAGGCAACTCTGGAAACACTCCTGATATTCTGCAGGGCCATACCAGTTCAGCTGGAGTTTCTCCTCACTGGTTGGTGCCCTGCTGTACTGGGTGTTGAATGTTTTGAATTATCATCCCTGGCTGGAAAGGACAGTTCTTTGCTACTAGAGGGTGTGTGTCTACACGAGATGCCTGGATCTGCAGCAGCCCTTTTGGGACCAGTTGGAGGCTGAAACCAACACATAGACCCAGAAAGGCAGAGCCACGAGGATCACAGAGGAGAGGAGCCTTGAAGTACCATCTTGGGGACCTCCCCGTCTTGGGGGTTTCTGTCACTTGCAGCCAAGAGCACCCCAAGAAGGCAGCCTAGAGATAATTTTAGAACCGGAACAGTTGAAAAGTCCCCCTAACTGAGGGCATGTGGAACAGCAAGACCTGCCTGTCTTAACACAAACCACCCGTCAGAGTCTACGCAGAACAGGGTGTGGGCATGAACTGGTGTATGGAGCTCCCCGGGGTATGCCCACTCCTGGCCCAAGGCATCTCAGGGCATATGCATGACCTGGGGGTCTGGGGTCCCCTTCTCCCCTATCAAGAAGAGACCACTAGAAAAGCACAGCTGTCGGTATGGGTTTTATGGAGTAACGGAGGACACAGAGATCCTGCTAGATTGTGTGGGGGTGGGGCAGGGCAAGAGTGCCTGGGCTGGGGCGGGGGGGCTCCTATGTAAGGAGAATGAACCACTGAGTGATGGCAGCAGATGCCATGAGAAGCAAAAGAATCACCCCGCCGAGCCCTGACCAAATGCTGAACCCCGAAGCTGTGAGATATAATAAAATCGTCTTCTTTTGAAGCCACTCAATTCGGGGGTCGTTTATGTTGCTCCAGTAGATGCCTGGAATCGCAGGCCTTGAGGAAATTGATAACGAGCAAAAGAGAAGAGGAAGGGAGGGGAGGAAGGGGTGCAGAGAGGAGCAGGGGAAGAAAGGCAGTTTGTGGTTGTTCCCATGAGGCTGTAATGGGGCTGATTAAGGGGCAGATACTTGCAATGCTCGTACCCCCGTTTTGAGGAGAACCAGGTCCCTTTTGCATCAGTTACCACCTGTTCTGTGTCATTGAACTGCATTATCCTGTTAGCAGTGATTGGCTCGGGAATCCGCACCCTGGGAAAGACATAAGGTGCCCTGGCTTGAGAACTCTGTCCAGCTCGAGCAAGGCCGGTGGGTCCATGCTGGGTGGTGAGAAGCCCAGCGGATCACCTCGGCCCTGGGGAAGGTTTCCAACTGGACACCTTGAGAGGGAGTGGTAGGAGCCAAGAGAAGCTGGGTCTCAGGAATGGAGGTAGCCCCAGAGTCTGGAACAACCAAGGGCATGGCCAGATGACCAGTCTGGCTCTGGCTGCTGACATTTCCAGAACCCAGGCGGGAGCTTTGGCTTCCGCTCAGCCCTCCAGGGCTTTCTCTAACCCCCAGCACCTGGGAGAGCCTAAGAGGATGACAGAATCAAGGGAGCAGCCTGTCCGCACGCAGAGGCCTCAGAAGTGCATCTGTTGTGTGTCTGCAGGTTGTGTGCGTGAGCACGTGAGTGAGCTGTCCGCTCGGATCTCCGGGCTTGAACCTAGGAAATAAAATACGATGCCCTGTTTCCTCGTAGAAAAGAGATTTTCTTTACAGTTTCCCCTGTGGTGGGGTAAAGGGCTGGCCGCTGTTGTTAATTGAAGGGTGAGGGATTAGACAGTGGTTTTAAAATATTTTTAAGCCTCATAGCCTTTGTTTCAAACCGAATGTTAGTGAGAAGCCAATAAAGCAAGTCACATAACAGCCACAATGCTCGGGTTTGGGTGGGGGAAGGGAGGCAGGCGCACAGAGCCTCATCATTGGCACCCTTGGCTTTGAGGGAGCCCCAGGGGGTTCCTAAGACTCTGTAGAGTTCAGAGGCAGAGAAGAGTGCCCTGGATGAAACTGGAATTCCTGGATTCTAGGCCACTCTCTGCCACGGACTCTATGACCCAATCTCTCCGAGCCTTAGCTTTCTCAACTATTAAACGGGGATTGTACCCATTAGGATGCTCTCAGCAGAATATCCAACAAAAAGTAATTTAAACCATAAGGGCATATTAATATCTCCTATACAACAAGAAACTCAGAGGCAGGTGGTCTCCAGTTCAGTGGCCAAAGCGGTCATCAAGGACCCAGGCTCTTTTACCTTTCTGTTCTGTCATCTCCTCATGGTCACAAAATGGTTGCTGCTGCTCCAGTACCTCATATCCTTATGGCAGCTTTCAAAGGCAGAAAGAACATGGATGGGTGAGGGGGACAGCAATCTCCTTAGGCATTTCTCTTTTTTGGGGAAGAAAAATATTTGTGAGAAATCCCCCGACCAGGACCCTCGTTAGGTTCTTTTGGCCAGGGTATGTATGTCTCTAAAATAAATCATCAAAGAGTGAGGTTTGTCCCATATTTGGCTTAGGGTAATTATGGATCATCTCCTGGGATTGAGCCCACCTTCCATGAACACACCGCCATCCAACATCAGAGTAAAACTGGGCTTTTGTCAGCAAACAACAAGGGAAGTAGCTACTGGCAAGCCCAAGGAGATGCACCCATCTGTCCTACCTCTCTTACATTTTCAGCAGCTGTAAAGGTCCAACCAGACATTGACAGGGAAAATGCTTTGCCAACTAAAAGGGCTGAAGGACACCCAGAACCAGCGTTGTGCTCTGAGGTCTTGGGCACTGGGGTTTACCTCACACAGGTGAGAACATCATTACTGCTGGCCGAGAACCAGCACTTTCCTCAGTGACACTGCCCCTGCCCCTCAGGACCAGGCTGCAGGGAGAGAAGATTTGACGCAAGTTGAGAATGTAACTCACAGCCCTGGTTCTCTTCCTCATAGGCAACCTGTTTGCTCTGAACTACGTCTGTCCTAGGGCCTGGGCACACCAGCCCTTCATAAACACCTTGTACTGATCAGCAAATGCTTCCTTGCTGAGATGTTGACAAATACTGGAAAAGCTGTGGCCACTTCTGAGCACTGATTTTTTTTTACCCCCCACCCCTGGCCCCGAGGCATTGGTCTCCAATTTGTGAATCCAGCCTGTTTTGGAATGGTTTAAGAAAACAATACCTACATGGGTGTCTGGGTGGCTCAGTCGGTTCAGCGTCTGACTCTTGGTCTCGGCTCAGGGCTCAGGTTGTGATCTCATGGGTAGTAGGATCGAGCCCCTGCATTGGGCTCTGCACTCAACGAGGAGTCTGCTTGGGATTCTCTCCCTCTTCCCCCTCTTCTCTAAAATAAACAAGTAAATTAAAAAAACAAAACAAAACAATATGTATAGTCCTTATGACTTCTTATAACAGAGGACCCAAGTATTAGACCCGATTATACCCGTGAGAAAACATTGAGGTCCAGGGTGGTTATTGATGTGGCGGGGGGCAGGGGTGGGAATTCACAGCTGATTAAGGTTTTATAGAGGATCTGGGGTGGGGTTTTAGGCTGTTGCAAATTGACCTAAGGCAGTTCGGTCTTGCAAAACTGAGTAGGTTCTTTTTGGCAGGTCTCGGTAACCTTCAGTAATTAGAGGTGGGCCAGGGCCTAGGGCGCCTCCCCCAGGGGACCACCAGGTGACTATGAAGTGAAGTCCTCGGCCACGCACGGAGCAAGCTGCGCGAAGCAGTCATATAACCTGTTTGGGGAAATTCCGGCAAGCTCCAGCCCTCCGTCTTTTTAAGAGTTCCGACAGTGCCTCGCAGAAAAGTCTGCCTGAGGCAAATATGAGGGGATTCTTGCAGTGGGATTCTCTAACCTTCTGGTCCAACTCCAGGGGCGCAAAATCCATCAAATCAGCAGCTGGATGCATGCAAGGATCCCTTAGGAATCGAGCGCACGGTGCCATTCCTACGAGAACAAACCCCAGGGCGTGCCAGATTTTCCACGTTGGCACCTGCTGGTACTGGAATGTGGCTCCTCTTTCTAGCCAAGACACCCTTCTCGAAAGCCACTGCCTTCACCAGCGAGAACTCATTTCTAAGGCTCTGGATGCTACCGAACCAGACCTCTGGGGCTGATTGAAGCCCAGGTCATGGTGTGCTCTGGGAGCATGGACTTGGGATAAAATGCTAACTGACCATTTCTTAAATGTGCCTCCCCAGTTAGGCCCACAACCGTGTCCTAAAGTAGGTGAAACCTTACACTTACATACGTACATACCAAAGGACCCCCATGGAATTGACTTTACGCACCACCTAACAACCGTGCGTTTCCTGCTCCTGTGGACACAAAACCGAAGCACCCACGACCATTCAGCGCCCCCTGTGGTGAAGTTTGGAACCGCCCAATTAGAGAGGGAAAACATGCTCCTGGTTCAGCCAGCTAGCAATTTCCAGATTACAAAGGCAAGACAACCGGGGCCAGAAGGAGGGGCTTCCTGACCTTCCAACTCAATTAGGGCAGTTCCGCTTCCAACTTGCACTGGTCCACCAGATTGGGTGGCCGGTAAGACTTTGTAAACCTCCGTGATGGGTACTGGAGGGAAGACGAAAGGGATGGCAGGAAGAACAGGAGGAGGGCTGGGGAGGAAGGGTGGGAGGGTGGGAGGACGGATGGGGAGGAAGGGTGGGAGGGAGGGCGGGAGGGTGGGAGGAGGGATGGGGAGGGAGGGTGGGAGAGTGGGAGGAGGGTGGGAGGAAGGATGGGGAGGAAGAGCGGGAGGGATGGCAGGAGGGTGGGAGGAGGCTGGCAGGAAGGAGAGGAGGAGATACAGCAGGAAAGGAGGCCCAGCTGGCCTCTGTGGGGAGGTAGGAGTCCTAAGGAATGCCCCCCCACCACCACTATCGTGCTCCTGGGGGCAGGATGCTGGTTGCTGTGCTCAGGGAGGACGGACTTACACCCTCTGCTGCCGGGGGCCGTCCGCAGCCTGCCCTTCCCCAACGCTGAAGAAATCACCCTGCCCAAGGGCATGCCTGCTCCTGGAGCAGCCCACGCCCAGGGGGCTGATCCATGCAAGGCTAAGGAGGCTCGTCCCTCCAGCCCAAGTCCCTGCAGCCCAGCTCGGAACCACACTGAAGAGTCCCTGGGGCTCCAGAGCTCTAGGTAGGGTCAGCTGAGGTTTCTGGCAAGCTAGCATTGCAGTGGGGTTTCCTTCTCTGCCTGCTTCTGCTTCCAGTTCCTCCCTTCTCCAGGGACTGATCCTAGGAGTGCTCCCTAAAAAAAATGTGCCACGTGCCAATCTCTGTCTCAGCATCTGCTTCTCCGCAAAACCGACCTGCAGCATCGGGGGCGGGTCACTCTGCCCACCTGAGATGGCGGAGCTGAGACAGAGCATGCTGACCCTGGAGCCCAGGACCCCTCGAGGGCGGGGGAGTAAAGGGGTAACAACCAGCTCTAACGACCAGCCAGTTTGCAGACCTTTCCTGGACCCCAGCTCCACCGGCCTCTCCCTCTTCCCATCCCCGCAGGCCGGCTCTGCGGGCATTAGACCTAGGTTTCTGGCTGTGTGCGTTCTCAAACCTTCCTTTTCCCTGTGAGCACAGCCTCCCACATCCTGTGGGTTTGCCGGCTTAAAACCTGAGGGGGGCAGGGAACAGAGGAGAAGAATGCAGACACAGAGGGGGAGGGCAAGACGAGAAAAGAGTGTGCCTGTGTCTAATGTAAAGAACGGTCCCTCTTACGTGCAAAATGTGACAATGGACCCCCCAAACAGCTCCCTCCTGCCCAGAAAGTGTTAATCCACCTCGTAGCGGGGAGGCTGGCCTCCCCCCAGGCTATTTCCCTGGGCCTGCCTGGCTGGGGATCAGGCCCATTGTTAATAAGTAATGACAGCCCAGCTCCTCCGTGGATCCCCCTGGGGTTTTGTGTCAGAAACGTCTTCCCTCGCTGCCGCTCGAGCTGACAGGCTCCAGCTCCCGGCACGCAGCCGTGAACACAGGCTAGCCTCCGCCGGGATGCCCCACGTCATTGGGCCCAGAGCCCCAGGGCGACAGAGAGGGCGATCATCCCCTCCCTGCTCCACTCTCAGGTG